>NW_027094054.1:0-630000 GCF_000319635.2 Colletotrichum fructicola Nara gc5 | reverse complement strand
ACCTTGTCACCAATGATATACGTCTCCTCGGGCCACTTGTCCTTTTCGAGCAATGCAGCAACGAGACGCGCAACGTCAAAGCTGTGCGTGAAGACAACGGGAACCTCCCCAGATCCGGGAATTGCGGCCACATTGTTCGCAACGTCCACGAAAAAGGATACATCGTCCATGTAACTCTTCACCTTCGGGGTCCCAAAGTAGTCGAGGAAGTATCCATTGAAGACAGCCGTCCACTCGAGCGACGTTGACTTTAGCGCTGCCAGCGCAGACTTCTTGGCCATTGCTGGAGGGAATGTCTCATATTGCCTGGGCAGAAAGCTCAGTCGTCAGATCCAATCAAGTCTTCGGGGGCACACATGAAGAGAAGGTTTACTCGGGCAAATACGGCACCCCAAAATAACTCGGAATGAACCGTTTAGTGGTACTGGACCTCTCAGCGGCTTTAATAAGATTGAGCTCGGCGTCATTTTCTCCCGTGATGTTGTTGACGGCAGAGATGACAGTTTCAACGTTGTTCTCTTGGAGAACGCTGACAAGAGATTCGACGCTGGCGTAATCGACGGCTTCGAATCGAATGCCATTCGGACCAGCGGGGCTTCCTGAGACCTGTCTTCATGTTAGGATGTCTTGCCAAGAGATATGCGTTGGTTGACTACCTTTCTTGTCAAGACGATGACTTGGTAATTGCCTCGAGCCTGTATGGCTTCGACAAGGGCGCGTCCGAGTCCTCCAGTACCACCTGCGATAGCAACAGACATATTGAGGTATTGGAAAAGATGATGGAAGGGTGAGTTGTGAGGCACAAAGCTGAAGTCGTGTAAAAAAGTATGGGTTTATATAGAGCGCCACGGAGAAAGTAACGCGTGTCTTCTCACTGGAACTAGGCGAAGACATTCTCGGTTGCCTCCATTGTGCCGATTATCTCCAAAGTCCGGTCCAAAGCACAGTCCACTGAAAAGCGGTCAACATGAAGCTATTACTGCCGGGCTCGAACGACTAATGTTAGGTTTCGGAGCGTTCGGGGACCGAGACCTGGACCCGCTCCGTTTCGGTCGGTCCTCCGTCCAGAAATGTTTCATGTATCAACCATCACAGCAGTAGTATTTGTCTTGTGCACAAAAGCCTGTTTTCTTCAAAGGAATGAGGCCAAATGCCTTGCTTCTTTTATGCTCAGAAGATACATTTTTAGAATAAGCCCATCATATGTTGCCCCCCAAACATCGCCTGCATTTTTTCACCAGAAATGTCCGCAGTCCCATATTCATCCTCCACCGCAGGGAACACATTTCCTGCAAAGTACTGATGGAGCCCGTTGGAGAAGATCGAATGTTCTGGTGTGAAGCAACCCCTATTTACAGCCTCAAATTGGCTGATTGCAGACCTGTGAAGCTCTTTACTGCGCTCGCAGAATTCCTTTGCAGAAGCCGACAAATTGACTGTAACCTCAAGCCCTTCAGCAAATTCCTGAAGTCGTTGCAAATCATCAGAGTCGCCTTGGCTGACCACATTACAATACAATACAAGAACAGGCACAAAAGGTACGTGTAGAACTCTCCTATGCAGTAAAATGAGTATAGCCCATGAATATTCGATATGGAGTGACACCTACCAGTGTATGTAAATATTCATGATGTGCCGGTCTCCGTTCAAGATCGACATGCATTCATGATGTGCGTGGATTGCAGCCCGGGCATACTCCAAACACTGTGGCGAAAGAGTTGGAGGCGTAGTTCGCATTACCTTCGCCCGAGATATTAGAGTTGCTGTAGTATAGTACAGAACCTTTTGAGACACTGCAAGAACGTTTTCCAGCCTCTCTAGCTTTCCCGTATTGTTTCCCTGTATTGTGAAATTAGCCACCATTCGTGATCTTTGGGGTGTGCGCCATAGAAATGCAGTCTTCCCGTACCTTGTCATAAGGCTCAACTTCTTTGAGTTCTGCGAGAAGCCGATCTGCCGCTCCCACTATGTCTTCGTCCGAGCAAGTCGCAGCTGCTCGACTGTATAGTAATTCATACAGCTTATCGTGCATCGTCGCATTCCACACCCAGAATGGAAGCATTGTTTTCCATGGCCGTGACAATGAGAGAGCGCTCATGTCTTCAGGTAGGGTAATATCGCATACTCGTATAATGGAAGCTCGTCCCAATCGCAATGCCAGACCTTTCTCCACGGCGTAGACATACCAAAACAAGAGCATCTTGGCTTTCTTCATTTTTACTTCGTCGCCTTCCATATATGCCTCCTCGTGAAAACCTGCGGCGATAGCGAGTTGTGCCGCAACGGAAATAAGGCGCCAGGCAAGCCAGGGCTTAGCAAGTTCGATGGCGTGAGAGGCCTATGATGGTCAGCAGTGCGGCGGAGATGATCAGAGGAGGATATGCTTACACCTAGTACAAGTGCCTGGACGCTTTTGATTTGAGCAGGCAAGCAGACGGTCAAGCTCCCGACTGCTTGCATCATGGCATCTCTGCACAACCTGCCCCATACGAAATACTGTTTGCGCAGATCTTCGTTGTCGGTGGGGCAAAAGTGCTCGGTGAATAAGTAGTACAGTCCCGAGTTGGCTATAATAAAGTCTGTGTCGGCATACTCATCAATTGAGAAGTAGACATCACGACAAAGCTCTATGTAAGCTGGTACGGGCATAAGCGACCGCAGTATAGGAAAGCTACTAGGTGGAGACTCTGTTGGTAGTTTTACTCTTGTCAGCTATTCTCTGGGATAATTTGATAGAAGAATCGTACCTTTCAACATTTTAAGAATGTTGATTACAGCAGCCGTAGGCGGCAGAGGCAATTCCCGATATGATTGGGTATCGAGGCGTGGGGTGTTAGTTTGCACTAAGGGCTGCGATGGTATAACTCGATCGCTGCATCGGGGTGCAGGGGGCGTCGATAAGCTCCGATCTCCAGCAGACTCGGCATACCTTCTAGCCACCTCAACCTGACTTCGGAAAGACGAAGAACCTTCAACTGCTGACTGTGTGTCTAGATCCGCGAGCGCAGCGATGCCAGACTCCCCCGGTATGCTCACTTGTGTGTC
Organism: Colletotrichum fructicola Nara gc5; assembly: GCF_000319635.2. Taxonomy (NCBI): domain Eukaryota; kingdom Fungi; phylum Ascomycota; class Sordariomycetes; order Glomerellales; family Glomerellaceae; genus Colletotrichum; species Colletotrichum fructicola. The sequence goes on along the minus strand of NW_027094054.1, from coordinate 626,955 downwards.
CGTCGAGCGACAGTCACACGGGCGGTGTCGCAGCAACGCCTCGATGTTTCCGAGTCTTTTTTCTATGAGATCGATCTTCTGTTCACTAGCAAGATGTCAATGAGACGCTCATGACAGCATGCTATGTTGAGCCCCCTACTATTGTGTTGAGATTGGGACTCTCTGTCTCGGAACCTTCGGCCTCTGCCCAACACCTGAAAAGCTGCAATCCTGTGATGAGGACCTGCAGTTCGAGCATGGAAAGACTTTGTCGCAGCGGACCTGGAAATTGCTTCAGTGGACTGTCGCACCACGGAGCGTGGAGTATTACCTTGCGCAGCCGACACAAGTCGCACTTTGGGGGCTAACCGTTAATGACAAGTTCTGATGCAGGTGGGTTCAGGCCTCAGAACCCCGACTTACAGCTGTTATGCGGGAAGAATCCATTGAAGATCCAATTGTTTCACAGATGCCGTTGTTAGTCGGTAAAGATGAAAGATTTGGTTCCTCGGAGCCCTCGGTCGTCCTAGGCGGTGTTCGAAAAATCGGCCGCCGGGAGCCATTTATATCGGGCGCCGAGGGGACCGAGCAGGGGCCACCGCAAAAGTCCGTCTCCGCCCCTGTCAACATGCAAAATACCGAAACATCACGGACTACTCCGTCAGCCGGGGCTCGGAGTGGACCCGGAGTTAAGCATGTTTCTCAGTCTAACAAGTTGTTTTGTGGTTGCAAACCTTGTACATCCGTTTTGTTGACGAACAGCGGATGAGATGCTTTGAAACAGCTTTGGCCACTTAAACGCACTGATTACCATGTATAAAGTCTGATAAGCGCAACGACATGGCCCGGCGCAACATGTTTGACCAGCGTGAGAAAGCCGCAGCACCATCTACACATTGTTACTTTCTGCCTGTTATACAAATTCAGCTGAAGTATATCGTCCTTTTTTATACTCCGAATCTTTGCGCGCAAAATGGTCTCCTCCAACGTGTTTGACTTGCCTCAAACGGCTCTCCCAACTGGGAGTTTAGTCGTTGTCTCTGGCGCTAGCGGTTGCATGGGCAGCCACATCTGCGATCAACTTCTCGGTCTAGGCTTTAGAGTCAGAGGCATTTCACGGAACGTGAAAAAGTCTGGATGGATCGAGACTATGTTCACGAAGACGTATGGCCCCGGCAAGTTCGAGCTCGTCGAAGTTCCTGACTTCAGTATGCCGGGGGCTTTCAACGCCGCTGTTAAAGGTAAGTGTATCCGTAGCCCTTCAAAACTAGACAATACGTCTAAAGCCTCCACCTTCAGGTGCCCATGGAGTTATTCATACGGCAGCCGACACAAGCCTTGACTTGAACCCTGACAACGTCGTTTCCCCCATGGTATCCGCCGCCATCGGCATAGCTGAGGCGGCAGCTTCTACGCCTTCTTGCAGCAGGCTTGTTTACACTTCATCGTCGAGTGCAGTGGCCGATCCCGCCCCTGGCATCGTTCGAAGAATCACCAATGAGACATATAATGAACAAACGGTTATCGCTGCCTACTCGCCCGATCTCCGCCAAGATCTTGTTGGGGGTCATACTGTCTATGCTGCTGGCAAGGTCAAAACAGAGCAAGCATTGTGGAAGTGGTATCACTCGAAGGCTCCTAACTTCATTATGAACACAGGTATGAACTTCGAACATGGCATAGGCATCCAGTCTCCCATGCTAACTTATTTCCAGTCATCCCAAGTCCTTGCTACGGCGAAGTTCTTGATCCTAAAAACCAGGGCTTTACTGCTGCAATGGGGATATTAAAGATGCTCTGGGACGGAAATGGCTCCGAAGAGATTGTCAAGATGTTTGAGTCCCGTAAGTGATGTCACAGAATTCCCGATTTCCCCGATCTCCACTGACAGTGGATCAGAATGGTTCTGCGATGTGAAGGACGTGGCCAGCCTTCACGTCGGAGCCTTACTGCTACCGCAAGTCAAATCTGAGAGGCTGTTTGCGTACGCTGGGAGATACACGGTCAACGATTTCTTGCGGATTTTCAAGACCGCCTATCCTTCGCGGGAGTTTCCGGAGGAGGTGGAGAACATACCTGAAGATGCGACAGAGGTTCCACATGAGAGGTCAACTGAAGTGCTGAAGATGTTGGGTCTCAAGGGTTGGAAAAGCCTGGAGGAGTGTCTTGAGCCTGTGACTAAGCAGTTTCTTGACGCATCTCGTTGATGGAATTGGCTTCCGAGTTTGCTCATTACTTGGTAAATATCAGCTTCCTCGAGTTTGGGGGTTTTTCTTTTCTGAGGCCGAAGCCAAACCTCTCAGCAAGAGAAGAGGGTGTCTAAAGTGAGCAGAATGCTTGGCGCCGAGAACCTCAGTCCAAGCTCTTCAATTTTGCATTTTGGATATCGTCGTAGTCGCATGTGCTGAAAAGCTCTCCGCGTTGATCTTCAACTGCTCACCGAAACATAAGTGTCATGCCTTTCTTACATGTAATAGCACAATGCTGGCAGCCAGATCAAGTAGCCAGATCATGTCCGACAACGTACAACTACCACAGTCGCAAGCGGCGAACAGTCCATCGGCCATGCCGTGCCGAGGAAATGTCGCATTCTCTCGTGTGCTGATGGTTCCAACAACTCACGTAAAATAATCCTAGATAGCTTGGGACTGACATCACCCAAGAAAAGCCAATGACGTCCCGCCGCGGGACCGCGGCATGCTCATTAGGACTTCGCATGCTTGGTAGCGTTGCGCTAACGTGCTCAACCAACCTTCCCAGCCCAACAGCCGCCAAACTCTCCACCGAACAGGCAGCGAAATTCGCTGAATCGGGGGCCACAAGGGCCACCGTTATTAGGTTAAATTCAGCAGTGGGGGCGCGTAAAAGCAGAACGGACAGGGGATCTGCCGTTGATCTGGGGGCTATGCCGACTTAGGCACACCACCAACACGGCGCTTGCTGTCAGCCGAGATCCCTGGCGCGCAGGGGGCTATTTTCTGTTTTCACGAGCTAGAGGCACCGCAGAAGGTTACATTGAGGGGCCGTGTGCCTGGCTGCCTAGCGAAGAGCCCACCACGACCGGAGCAAACCTTTAAGCTTGCTTCTCCTAGGGCTGGCTGTGTGAGACATGGGGGCGTGTTGGACAAATGGGCTGCAAGGAGGACACGGGGGCTGAGTGTCTGGTTCAATCAAGAGAAGCAAAATTTCAGCCAGCCGCCGTGGCGTGAGGCAAAGCGCAAGGAGAACCATGGGTAACGATCCTTTAGATTAGCTCGTACTTAAAGTGCGCCACGGCCGCCCTCCTCTGCCGCTGTTTGGCAAGACACAGTTTTGAATTTGAAGTCTTCGTCGTCAATTCTTCAACTTCTCAATCATCAAACGAGAAAGCGCACGCGCACCACATCAACATGTCGCAAAAGTACACGGTCGGCGATGGCTCGCCATTCTTGAAGAGGATCGTCATCCCCTTCTACATCATCCGCATCGCGGTGATGCTTCTCCAAATTGTCCTCTATGGCATCACTATCGGATACGCCTCCTCCAACAGGAGCGAGCTTAACGACATCGGCGGGACGACCAAGACAGCAAGCTGGGTCATTGCCATCCTGGTAGTCGTGATGATGATCATCATTGGCTGTTTGCTCCTCGACCTCATCTGCATCATCAAGCGATCGCGCAGGACACTTACGCCTCGGTTTTTCCTCATTTGCAACTGGTTTGTGCCTTCCATTCCAGCGTGATACCTGGCGGCATACTGACATTCGCGCTTGGTAGCATTCAAACGGCCGTTTGGACCATTCTTTTCGCGCTCACGGTCGCCGGCTCAGAGGGAAGAGCCATTACTGTCATCATCAACATCATTATCTAGTAAGTCCACTGCTCACTCCACGGGATTTAATTGAGACTTTGTCTGACCATCCTGATAGTGCCTCGTTTATCGGGCTTCTTATCTACGCCTCCGTCATCTACCACAAGCACCGCAAGGGAACCCTTGGCGGCGCCTACGCGCCCGCGAACCAGAACCAGCCGACCGCTTACAACGGTTACGCCAATGAGCAACAGCCGAAGCCGTATAGCTCCCAGCCGTACGAGATGGATAACCGCTACGCATAAATGATGACCAAGAGGTGGATCGGAAGACGAAGGAATTACGAGTGACGGTTCTTTGTGCTTTTGCGATGGAGAGGAGACATTTCATGATATGCTGCTTTGGCACGAGCTTGCGCGACTGCGTTGATTTGATTGCACCGTAAAGATACCATTTGATTCAATAAAAAACTCAATTCAAGCATCAGGACCGTGTTCGCGTGGCGCCCTGAATGATCCTTCGCCAAAAATGTCGTGCAATTGAATGCGCGAACAATGGACCGACGCGATGTGACGTGCGCTCACGTACTGTAGCCAATGAGGATGCCCTTCACCGCAGGATCCGAAAACATCCACTCCCGTGTCGATCGAAGGATTTCAGCTGACAGCAAACAACGCTTGGCACGGGAAATGAGCCACTTCGCACTAAGCTGACTGCAGGATTTTGACTCCCACCCACAAGAATGGATACTTTGCGTGGCGTTTTGTGTTCGTGACTTGCTTCAATTTTAGTGAAAGGGAAAAATGTTCTCAAAACCCTCCCTTTATCGCACTGATTTCTCGATGTCGCAAACGGCGCTGCACCCAGCCGAAAGCCACGAAGGAGAAGCCGGATATTGTCATCCACACCGGCCCGGCCCCGGCGAAAGGTGGATCCTCCGGTTGCGGGGTTGTGGATCTTTCGGTGCCCGCCCGGAAACTTACAGCATAGTCTTGAAAGAGACAATTCTACGCCTTACATTGGCCGTGGCAACATGCAGAAGGTATGAAAAGGTGACCACAATGGATCATGAGTGTGAATAGACTTTCAACAACATGACAGAATTGTCTGATTGAGTAATCTTACTTGTTTGGGCGAAGAGCCGAAACTCCTGTACTCCCGGAAACAAGTTTCCCTGAAGCGAAGGTCTAACTTCGCTGTCTATGCCCGAGTGCCCATAATCCTAAAAATGCTATAATCCTGTAAATAGTTCCAATGGCCACAAGAGTTCCCATATTCCTCCAAAGCCAATGCAAATGGAACCCAGTTGCATCAGCCGCCTTGTCAACATCAAAAATGTCCGCAAACGGCGACACAAGCTGGCCAAAGTAGACCTCCGCCAGCCATACACCTGGCGACGCACGCCACAGCCACTCGAGCTTCCAATCCTTCACCTTCGCCAGCGGCGGCGCGGCCCCGGACAGGATCGCCGTGATGAGGCTGATCATCGTCGCCAGCAGAGGCGCGTCCTCGCGGCGGACGACCATGCTGACAATGTTCGCCAGGCCGTAGATGCAGTAGAAGTAGAGGAAGTTGGCCAGGAAGGCGAGGCCCCAGTTGATTACGGGCACTGTGAGAAGAAGCACGAACGTCGAGAAGTGCAGGCATCCGAAGAACATGCGCGGCACCACGGAGATGAGCTTGGCGAGGAAGTAAGCGAGGCGGTTGTGCCCGGCCTCGGCCTCGCGGCGGTGGACTAGCAGCTCTTCCGAGAACGACTTGACGCCGGGCGCGCCTGAAACCAACCCGATGGCGATTGCGACGAGGAGGGCTAGCTCGGGTGCGGATTTGATATCAACGGCGGTTGAGAGTATCGAGTAGGGTCCCTGGAATGTGCCGACGAACAAGATGCCCTTCTTGGAGTGCTCAGCCAAGCCGAGAAGGAAGCCGGCGAGGGCGGCCAGGCCCATCTCTGCCCAGAAGGCTGACTTGGCGCGGTACTGCTGGACCATCGCCCTGCGTAGACAAAGCCAGAGCTGTTTGAAGAAGGGTGCACCGCGGTGCTTGATGGCCTCGTGCATGCCGCTGTTGTTCATCATCGTAGAGGTGTGGTGTTCCTTTCCGCCTGGCCGATTCATTTGGTGGTGGGAAGCCCAGTTTGAGATCAAAGAGTCTTTGGAGATCTCGCCAATGTGCTTGTAAATTCGTCCGTTGCCTGTGATAATGTCCGTCACGACATCGCCGTGGTTGCTGTGCTCGGGGAAATCGAAACCGATATTTTGGAAGTAGTTCTGCACCTCCGCCTGGGGGCCCTCGTAGATGGTCTGCCCGTTTCCGAGGAGGATGAGGTTGTCGAAAAGTTGGAAGATTTCCGAGCGAGGCTGGTGGATGATGACGATGATGCTGATACCCAGGCGGGCGACGGCCTTCAGTGTTCTCATGAGGGACGATGCTGCTGTTGCATCCAAACCGCTCGTAGGCTCGTCGAGGAAGATGGCCATGGGGGCAGACGCCAGTTCCATGCCGATGCTCACCCGCTTCCGCTGTCCTCCACTAATCACTGGTCTTCCGACCGTCCCCACTAGAGAGTTGCGGACATGGGAAAGTTCCAGGCAGTCGATGACTGACGTGACGTGAGCCTCGATGTCGTCGGTCGACCAAGTCCTGGGGAGTCGGATCTTGGCTGAGTGGATGATGTTCTCGTAGACCGTGAGTTCGGGCAGGACAATATCGTCCTGGGGAACGTATCCGATCAGTTTCTTGTACCGCTTCAGCTTATCGGGGCTGCTGTTAACGGCAACCATCCCGCCGGTGTGCTTCGTCTTGCCCATGAGCACGTTGACAAACGTCGACTTTCCAGCACCCGAGCCGCCCATGACCGCCGTCAGGGTTCCCCGGTCGATCGATCCCGTGACGTTCTGCAGAATCATCTTCTTGCTCTTCTTCGGCTGGAAGCTGAGATCCGTGTAGCTGAAGGACAGACCGAGGTTGGTCGCATCCGTGGCCCGGCGCATGGACTCGACGAATTTGAGCAGCTGGGGGTTGACCTCCTCCTTGGGTTGCGCACCCGCCGTCCACTGGTGGTGATCGTAGTCCAGGGCGGCCTGGAAACCCGTACCGTGGGTGTCCGATCGGTGCGGGGTGTACGTCGCGCTCATGGGAAGCATCTCGTGGTCGGTGTCGTGCTGCAAGGCCTTGTAGCCCGTGATTTGGGCCTTCACGCCGCTTATTGAGGGGCGCTTCATGTTCGACGCATGATCTGACCGGTAATCTTTCACCCTCTTGCGCAACGCGTGGACGATGATGCCCATGATTACCAAGACGTCGACAAGGATGAGCACAACCAGGGGAACGAGGAACAGCTCGAATGTCGCACCCGCTTCGCAGCGACTGCCGGTGAGGCATGGCGTCGGGCTGGTGGCGCCCGGTTGGCAATACGTGCCCTTTGGGCATTGGATTTTTTCTACTCCGGGCGGTGGACAGTAGTATCCCTGCTGGCAGACGACCGGTTCAAATGGGCCCATGGGGAAGTTTTGCCCGTTCACCATGCAAGTCATCGAGGCGAGTCTTGCCATCTGGCATGGGTTGGCGGGAGGGCAGTATTGGGGCAACGAATTGACGGTGTTGTTCTCGCCTGTCGTCGTCAGTGGGCAGATTCTCCATGCTCGACTCTGATGAACACTTACACAAGAACCCCGGGGCGCACCCGTTAGCATTCCAGTCGTCGGCTTCCACGATCCGAATGGGGACGGCTTGGCCATCGGGCCTGTAACACGGCGCCGCGCTCTTCGGCTGCTGGTTGCTCTGTATCTCACTCCACGCCGCGTAGAACGTCGCTGAAAAAGACGGCCGATTTGTTCCAGTACAAGCTTGATCGTACACACTCAACCCGTCGTCATTGGTCAAGTCTGTCAACGACCCAGAGCTCAGTCGCATCGGCTTGTTAGTGTCCGGGCCATTTGACAAGTCGTCAACCTTGCCGTCGACAGCGCTGCCCCCATTAACCGTCGGGAACCATTTACCACTGTTGGTAGTATACACTCCTTGCGTTTGGTTACCGATGCAGTGCCAGGCCGCGTCTGAGGTGCTGTCGCCCGTTGTCCGGAGTGCGCAGAGACAAGCCGCTGTGTCGAGGAAACTCGGTCCTTCGGGGTCCACCTGCGGGAGGTAAGGGTCTTGGGGGAGATGACCCGCCGCGCCGAGAGAGAGAAAGTCACGGCTCATATTGGGAGATTGGTCGTCCGCGCTTCAAATCACGGCTGTCTCTCTTTTTTGTGAGGAATTCCTCCGACAGCAGACTGCTGGTCTTTAAACAGCTCCATGGACGGGTTCACAAGCGCCGCTTTCAAGCACTGCCTTTTCCCTATTCCGGAGTCGTGAGATTTTAGCGGGATGGACCCTCTTCTCATTTTCCCCAAGGGATCGGGGGGCTGAGCGATACATGCTATTTCCCAGCTAGGGTAGTTTCTCACATAACAGCTGAGCTGTGCAGCTATCTGTCCCCCGGCCGTCTGCACGCTGACATACCGCGCCACGGACGATTTCTCACGCCTTGCAATTGTAAAACCTCTTCCGTCATGGCTGAAGAGGGCTTGTCTTGGGAAGAAGAACCCTGGCGATCTTTGCGTGGCCAGGGTGATTAGCGTCGGGAATTGAGGCCCACGCCACGCTGACATAAACCGGGATGTCACAAGAATGCAGAAGCCTAAATGGTGCGGAGCTTCGGGGACCCTTTTTATATCGTCCACGGTAAGGTCTGAAATACTAAACCCCGATAGGGCTTAGTACGTACAACCAGGGCTGACCGTGTATGCCAGTTCAGACGAACCGTTCTGCCTTGAAGGAATTGTTGGCGGAGCATCGGTGGTTAGGAAAAACGAGCTAGGATAGCTACAAGACGGCGCCGTTGGTCGGCAATTCCTATTTAGCTGCCTCGAGGTGCCGTGAGCCGACGTCCCTCCCGACGCCTTATGGCAGACACCGTCACAGCAACCGATAAATAGCTATTAATTCTTCTAGTGCGCAGTCTTGCGGCCACCTTCTTTCTCTAAAGATCCATCCTAATCGGGACATGTCTAGTGAGGTACTCCGACCACGTAGGCAGCGTGCGCTTGTACGGGTTTCCCTCAGTCGTGAGCTGCAGGTCCTCGATCGCGCTTCCCCATTTGACCAGCTCAGCTTCACCAAACGCCGTCTGCATAATTGCCAGCCCGAAGCCCATGCCGCTGTTGGAGTGCACGCCGACCGGGAGGGTGATCATGGGGTACCCTGCCTGTGCAGCGATCTGGTACGACTGGCCTACGTCGGGAGGAACGAGAAGCCCTGACAATTTCGTTCCGTTAGTGGAAGTGAGGGCCGCGTCGATGCCGTCTCTCGTGGATCGTTGTGTGAACTCTAATGCTTGGTTGTACGTCTCGTCCTTGATGCCCTTTGACTCGAGGGATGCAATGAAGCCATCCTGGCCGGAGTAGAATGCGGGGTGGCCCAGCGGCCAGGGGTTTCCGCCCTCAGTCCCGTCGTTATCGTAATTGAATTGGACGATGTCGTCGATGGAGCGGATGTTGGTGTTCTCCAGCTCAGAGAGGTAGGTGTTGATGTTGTTGTAGAAGTCAACCTTGACAACAGTATACTCAGACTCGTTTGCGTAGCCCCGGGTGGTTCCGTAATCCCAATTCCAACCGTCTGGACTCACAATGCGCTCGTAGTCGGTAATTTCCGTGTTGTTGATTATCGTCGCTCCGGCGGAGGTCAACAGATCAAGCATGGCTACGAGGATGCCTCTTTGCTCGTCATCGGTGTAGACCCAGAAACTGTTCCACGGGATGCCAAATGTAGCGCCCTTCAAGCTCTCTTTCGTAGAAAGGAACTGGATGTATCCCTGTTCGGGAGTTCTCCCTTCTTGAGCAAAGGTGTAATTGTCGCGGTGATCCACGCCATAGATGGAGTCAAAAGCATATACCGCGTCCTTCACGGTACGTCCAAAGGTTCCGACAGTATCTTGATGCTCACTTTCCGGCACAACCCTGTTCAAGTTAGCACACTGACAATTTTCACATGCAGGGTTGCGAAGTTGCCCTACCCAGCTCTCGAGGTGAGACCAACAGTCGTCTTAAACCCAACAACACAGTTCCGCATAGCAGGATTCATCACGCTCCCGTCAGTCTCCGTGCCAAGGGAGAACGCAATCGCATTCGCAGCAACGCCCACCGCACTTCCCGTACTGCTGCCCCCAGGCGTGAGAGTCAGGTTATACGGGCTCCGACACTGCCCTCCGCGCGCAGAATAACCTTCGGAGTAGTTATTGCTACGCATATCAGCCCACTCGCTGAGCGCCGCTTTGCCGAGCAAAACAGCGCCTGCGTCTCGCAGACGGGCCACAACATGGGCATCGCGCGGGACGATGCTCCCCATCAGAGCCCAGCTGCCAGCCGTGGTCTCCATGTTGTCCTTGGTTGCGATGTTGTCTTTGACTGTGAAGGGGATCCCGTGGAGTGGCCCGCGGACGTTTCCGGCTTTTCTTTCAGCGTCCATTTGGGCAGCGATTTGGAAGACGTCTGGGTTGATTTGGAGGATTGAACTGTGTTTCATTAATATACAGAGTTACGCCAAGTTGGGTGTCGGCACATCTTACTGCACATATTCCTGTGTCTGGTACGTCCGCTGCAGGTAGCACGCTACCAGCTGCTGCGAAGTTACCGTGCCAGCCTCCATAGCCGCTTTCATCTGGTCGATGGTGGCCTCGTGTAGGACGAAATTCCCGCATGGCGGCATGGGAAAGAGATCAGTGGTACCGGCATTTTCGAGCAAAGGGAATACCGAAGGGGACTCTATGCTGGAGTTTGTGGGCCAGGCATAGTCTGCACCACAGACCAGCGAAGCTTGAAAAGCCGCCAAGACGGCAGCAGACCGACGCATCTTGATTCTCTTGGTCAGACTGGACGTATTGGCGATGCTCCGTCTCGGTGTAGGCGGTCATCAAAAAAGAGGGAGCTGTAAAAGGCAAAGACACCGCTTCTTTAAAGACTCACGCGTCAGCTGATAAGCACAGCACGAGGTTCCCCGCGGTGAGCTGCAGATGTGGTACATATTAGATTGCAGCGGGACCTCGATTTCCAGCTTTGTGGCATTGGTTGGCTGCTGCTGTCCGGGGCGACCCGCCTGCAGTGGAGGGTTGCAGAATGTCTTATCAGTGATTGCTGCTTGCCCTGAAGGGGACTGGTGCAAATAAGAAAATTAAGAATCAAGATGATGTATCTATTCATAGTCATATATCTAATCGGGGAAAAAGATGAAGCTACAATTATGGACATATGAGAACTCATCCTAGGCGAGTCTACTATCGACATAGAGGCATTCAGCGTTCCTGTGTCAGCTACCACCACCAGGACGGTTGCGCTAAGCTCGATTAGCCCGATTTAAGTAGAGAAGTGAGACGAAGGCTGGCGTTCTGACCCCTTCAAATCCACTCATTGGACGTTGTCTGGGGCGGGCTGGGGATTCTGGCTCTTTGGAGCTGAAGCGCTGCGACAGGGAGTCGACAACCTTACAACAAGCTGCCCTGTCAGACGGCAGTAAACCAGCCAATGAAGTTACACAGAAGTTCTGCTCAGTGAAGTCCAGCTTCAACTCGGGCAAATGGCGCCACACGCGCTAAAGAGGTCGCGTATTCGTTTATTTCTTGGCTTGCTGATGGTGTCCTGCTGTGCCGTCTTGAAGGCCTCAATTGGGATACCTTAATCATATTTACATATATTAGCCAGAAGTCTCTGATGAATTTCCTTTCTCATGCCTTAAATATCTGTATTAACGCCATCTGAAAATACGTATCCTCCTTATGCATCATCAACCCATCAGCACCAACATCATCCCCTCGGATGAAGGACGACACTAGGCAGCCGTAATGATACAACCTATAGAAACTCGAGAAGGCCCAGACCTTTCCATTCACCTGCTCGATCCCTCCGCGCCGTTGTACCCCGGCTCCGTCATCCGCGGCCACGTCACCCGTAACTCGCACATCGTCGCCGCCTCCGCTACCGTCCGCATATGTCTCATCGGCGACTCCGCCGCCCGGCTTCAGGTACAACAAGGCAGATCCGTCATCGTACTCGGTGCGGGCTTCGAGTTCTGGAGCCGCAACGCCGTGTCTCAAGTCATCCACCGAGGCCCGGTGCATATCGCACCAGACTCCGACACCGCGTCGCAGACCTGGCCCTTTACGCTGGTGATGCCGAAGCACACGGATAGCAAAGCCCTGAATTCGGGGCTGAGAAAGATCGAACGGGAGGCGAGCTACCTCCGCGCGCCGGGGGACCTGAACGGCAAACAGCCTCTGCCGGAGCAGCCTCTGCCGGCGACATGGGGTATGAATGTCTGTGATGGATACGGGTTCGTGGAGTACTACCTCGAGGCGGAGATACTGGTCGAGGGGAAGAAGGTGGAGCCCATCGAGGCGACGCTGCCTGTGCGGGTGTTGTTGCGGCCGGCGCCGGCGTTAGTCACGGACTTTGAACTACAGGGCACGACGACGGCAGGGTGCGTGACCAGTCATCGGCTCGCGCCGGGGATGGAGCACGCGGAGCTGACGTTCAATCAGAAGAGGCAGATGTTCCTCGGCTCGAAGAGGGTGCCGGCGTGGCATTTCAATCTGCGGGTGGAGTGTGCCTCCGTCATCCAACTGGACAACCCTGCCTCGATCCCGTTTCGGCTGAAGATCACCCCGGACCGTGCAAAGAGCTCTGAGGTTCTGCGAGATGTCCCGCAGAAGGTATATCTGACGAACGCGGTGATCAGCCTGATCAGTACGGGGCGTGTGTCATGCCCGGGTTCGGGAGAAGTGCATGAGGGAACCAGCACAACGACATTACCCCTCGGCCGAACGATCGCGAGCGAGACTGGGTCACCCTTGATTCCGTCAGCCGCGGGGGAGAGTGCGTTGGACCTGGGCGCGCTCTTGGATGCGTCTGCGGACCCGGCGCTGCACGAGCAAAGACGTCATTATCCATTAAAGCCGGACTACACGACGTACTGCTTTTCGCTTTCACACACTTTGAAATGGGAGTTGCACCTTGTCGTTGCGGGAGAGTCGTGGGAGTGCAGCGGGTCTCAGAAGGTTGTCGTGCTGCCGGCGGCTGAGGTGGCGGCAATTGCAGAGGGAGCGGAGGAGCCTCCGGCGTATGATGGGCCGAGCGGATCGGCGCCGGCTTACGAAAATGTTGTTGGCGATGCGGGACGTTTGCCATCGGCTGGAGGGGAGATATCATAGGGATCAAGTGCGACGGGCCGTGTTGGTGATGGGTTATGATACCAAGAATGAGCATCAAATCATGCCATGGGACTTTGATTTCATACCAATCGGTTTACGACGAAGGGTCCACAGTGTCTGGTAGGCGCTGAACACAGCTGAAATGGGTCTATGAAACCTGTCAAACCTCACACGGGCCCGACTCTAAAGCCCCCGGGGCGCTACATGAGGTCTCGGGCATGTGCACCGATGTACTCACCTTCACTGTATCCACCGCCGACTACAGCGCCGTCGTCCGGCGTCCGCGACGGCAAAGTCCCGACGCGAGTCCTGCCCCCGACCCGGACTTTTGTCCATCCAGCTACCCGCCACAGCGGAAGAAAGCAGTCACAACGTCCCGTAAGTCACGCCTGGCTCTGAACAAGTATCACAATGTCTGATGATCATCAGATCTCATATCCCGTCCTCAACTCGGTGCTTCCCCAGCGCCCAGATTCATCGACCGACGACGTGATTGAGGCCGTCCTTAGGGACCAGCAAGCGACCCCAGATCTCGATGACCGCCTCGGCTTTTTGCAGGCTAACGTCAACAGGAACTGGGATCGCCTCAATGACCTCTTTGAGCATGTCAAGTCGTTGGACCGCGCCCCTGCCTTCATTGCCATCCAGGACCCTCCCTACGACTTTGCCACGGATTCGAAGAGAGAACGCGCCGGCTATTGGTGTGAGGCTCAACATGGCTGGCCGAAACTCAATTCCAAGGACGAGGTGGAGATGGAGAACAACGTGCCAGTGCTAGCCTCGAGCCGCGTCGCCTTCTATGTGCACAAGTCTTTGGCTTTGGCGTCATGGTCCGTCGAGTGGGACAGAGGTGCCAACGAACACTATGTTGCGTCTCTATCCCTCGACTTGGTCGGCGGCGACAGGATCAAAGTCTTCAACGCGTACAACCGCACCCGCAACACGATCGCATTCAACCTTCTCCTCCGCGAAGCTGTCGCCGACTATTGCATTCTTTTGGGCGACTTCAATCTTCGTCATCGGGCCTGGAGCGACCGACACCTTTCTGATAGGGCTACGAAGCAGCTGGAGATCGAGACTCGACTTGCCGGAATGCGTTGTCTTCTGAAGCCAAAGGACTTCACGTTCAAGCGAGGGGAGACGCAGACTACCATCGACCTGGTTTTTCTCGGTGAAAGGCTCAAGGACCTTTGCGAGCTTTTTCACGTCACGAGGCCGCGTGGTTTTACCACGGACCACGCAGTACTCGAGACAGTCCTCAACGTGTCGCCCGATCGGGATCACACCCCGGTCCTCCAGATTGACAAGGCAGACCCCGACGTCGTCCGGTCAGAGATGGCCACTCGTCTCCTTGCCAAATTTGGCGATCCATCTCACCTGCGTCAGCATCAACTGTCCACCACCGACAAGCTCGACCAGTTCGCCAAAGCCTTTGTTGTGTCCGCCAAGGCCGCCATCGATGCCACCATTCCCACCATCATCCGCAACCCCGTTGGCCAGAAGCCTCCAGTGCGAACACGCGTGGTCCAAGAGAGACTCTTGCTCGAGGAACACGCACTTCGCGTCCTTTACCGGCAGAAAAGGGGGACTCGAGCCCACAACTACGCCTACGCGGTATGGCTGGACGCCGTCAAGCAGACCAACCGTTTTATGCGTATCGCCAGCAACGTCAGGAAGCGTACCCGAAGCGCTCAGCAAGCCAAAGACCTCTCAAGCCTTTTTGCTATGGCAAGATCGGCTCGCTTCTGCGGCAAGATCAGGGCCTCGCCTCACATGCCATGGCTCAAGAAGCCGGACGGCACAGCCTGCGCAAGCTCCGAGAAGAACGCTCGCTGTTTTCGCGACGCGATGTGGTCCGACACAAGCGAAGAGCGCCTGGCTCCTACGGAGTTGCCACCTACCCTGGTGCGATCTCGTGCTTCAGCTGCATCAGGCCACGCTCTGTCGACTCCTTCACGGAAAAAGTCAAAGCCGAAGAAGAAGAAGACCCGAAAGGATAAGGAGACTACAGTCTGTCCACTTGGGCAAGACGGTTCTTCGTCTACAGAACCTCCAGCTGATATTTCGCCCAGCTCTGGTTCCCCCACATCCAGCGTCGCTACCTCCACTTCCTCTGATGGCTCTATACCAGCATTGGCATCAACAACATCCATATGTTCCGTCCGCGCATCGCCTGGCTCACTCAGTTCGTGCAGTCATCCTGTGACTCAGCCATCCGGCCCTGTCGCTTCGGCCGAGCAGACTAGCTTGTCTAGTCCGCCAACAACACCCTCCGCTACTTGCACGGCCTCATCGAGCCCATCTCCTGTCAGTCAGCCTGCCCTAGTTGCCGCTGCTGGCCCTGGCTCTCCGAGCCCTTCTGCCGCCAGTCAGCCTTGTTCGGCTACGATACCGGAATCCATCAGATCGTCCCCATCATTCAGTGCTATTGGATCACGGCCTGGATCATGCGATGGAACCCGCAACGGCGCCCGCCCTCTTGGTTCTCGCCATCCTTTGTCAACCACGCGTTCGAAGTCTCGGTCAAGGTCTCCATCTAGGACTGACGAGATATCGAGCAGCAACGAGGCAGGATCGTCAAGAGCGGTCAACGATTCTACTAACACTCAATCACCTGAGCCTGCATCTCTGGCTGGCCTCCTTGGTGATACTGTCTTGGGTAGAAAGCCGGACCGTAACAATAGCTTCCAGAAAGCCGCCTTGTTACGCGCATTGGCAAAAGAAGGACCCCCAAAGGTTGATGAAGATACGGTGTCCCGTATCATTCGGAAGCTTCCCAGCCGCAAGGCAGCTGGCCCAGACGGTGTTCCAAGTGACGTCCTCAAGATGACACTGGACGCCATTTTGCCCTACCTCGTTCATCTCTTCAAGGCCTGTGTCAACCTCAACCACCACCCCGAATGCTTCAAGGAGTCCTACACTGTGGTCTTGAAGAAGGAAGGAAAGGACAACTACACCTTACCGAAGAGTTATCGGCCTATCGCCCTCCTTTCTTGTGTGGGTAAGGCTCTGGAGCGATTGGTTGCGGACGATCTTCAACGCCTCGCACTCAAATACGGCCTAATTCCTCCCACACAGTATGGGTTTGCTGGGAAGAGTTGTACCAAGGCACTAGAGCTGATCGTCAACACCGTCCTCAATGGCTGGCGCGCGACTACGACGGACAAGAAGTGGCGGACTACTCTCTTAGGTCTCGACATTTCGGGTGCCTTCAACCACGTCAACCGTCAGGAATTGATCAAGATTTTCGCTGAAAAGGGCATACCGCTGTGGGCTTTGCGATTTGTGTGGTCATTCTTGTCGGACCAATGCACTTCTGTCAAGCTTCCAGGACACACCTCGGCAAAGTTTTGGGTCAATGTTCGGATTCCCCAGGGAAGCCCCCTCTCGCCCATCCTTTTTGCGTTGTTTGCCGCTCCCATCCTGGATATCCTACAGCGCCAGAATCTGGGCCGGAGCCGAATCCTTCTTGGCCTTTCTTACGTCGACGACACCTACATCATGGTGTGCACCGATGACTGGGAAAAGAACTGTCGCATTTTGGAGGAGTGTCACCAGAAGATTGTGGACTGGGCTACTCCTCGTGGTCTCCGCTTCGATCCTGCGAAGTACAACGTCATGCACTTTCGCAAGCCCCACGGCGATTTGAACGCAGCTTCTGCGCCCCAGAATATCCCCAACCTACCATTTCTGACGGAGGAAAACCTGGTGAAAGAGACGGACGAAGGTGGCCTTCGTATTCTTGGCGTTCAGGTCGACCATCAGTTGACTTGGAAATGGCAAATCGACCAGGTAAGTTTCCCTTCATGACCACTTGAGATGTTCTAACAATTACAAACAGATTGAGGAGAAGGTCCGCAAGAAGCTGAACCAGCTGAAGCGCATGTCGACATCTGTCTCGGGGCCGAATCTCCTTCACGTGAGGCAGCTGTACCTCTCTACCATCCGTCCCATTATCTCCTATGCCTGCCCTGCCTGGTTCATGCTTGGCAACGACTCCTCCACGACCTACAACCTTCGACAACCCTACATCCATCGCCTGGACAATCTTCAGAACGAATGCTTGGTCACTGTCGCCGGTGCCTACAAGAAGGCGCCCACCGTCACGCTCCACAAGGAGCTTCACGTTGACCCAATCGCCGTCTACTTGCAGCGAGTCGCCATGTCACACCGCGCCCGCAATATTTTCACCGATGACTACGACCTCATCAACACCACTTCGTTCCCATTCAAGAGAGAAATGACCTTCTTGAAGTCCCATCCATACAAGATCGATTACGACCACGCCAGGAAACTCGTCGAGGAGGCGGAGCAGCAGCTTCGGGAGTCAAAGCCTAGCCTCGCCGACGCCACTCTGATTGACATGGATCCTCGCAAGAGGAGTCAAGTCATCAACCGGTACATCCGCGCGCAAGCGACGCTCCTCAGTGAGCATCTTTGGAAGGCATATCGCGACCGTCCACGACCGTCTCGCACGGTCGCCTACGGCCTCAGAGGCCGCCCTGTTGCCGCTGAGGGAAAATGGGGCGCTTTCAACCTCAAGCGGTACAAGGGCCTGTCTCGGGCGCAGTCCTCCATTCTGATCCAGTGCAGGACTGGCTACATTGGCCTCAAGGCCTTCCTGCACCCGAAGAACGTAAGTTCAATGCCACATCCACATTCGTCATTACCCTTCCACACTGTTAGGCATATGGTCCTCTCAGCCTACGTACCTTTCACTTTGCACCGACTTTGCGTTCTTTTTCATCCATGATCACCGGTTGCTAACTTCTCCGTTCCAGCTTGCCGACACAGACATGTGTTCTTGCGGTCAAGATGAGCACACTGTTGAACATCTCATCTTCGACTGCCCCTCTCTAGCCAGTGCTAGAAAGAATCTTCCCATTTGGAAGTGGACAATTTCTCGGTATCACGCTCACGCCAGGCAGCGACGCTCCCTGGATGATTTGCTCACCGACTTCTCCCGTGCGGTCTCGACCTGGGCCATTCACCACTTTGGTCTTGACCAGTTTGCTTGGACGGACCAACACATGATTCACGGACCGTCCAAGAAACACTCGCACTTTCACTGTGAAGTGACATAGTGTATTAAAGTGTACTTTTTGGGTGTGTCTCCTCTTTCTTGTCTCCGGGCTATGATGCTGACGTGTTCTCGTTCAAGAAACTCTGCCAGCACGCAGGCTACCCTTGCAGCCACCCCCTTTCCCTCTTCGCTTCTCCCTTCGTGAGTACTTCGTCTGCTGCTCAACATCACATGAGACTGACTTTTGGCCCAGCCGCTTTCAGTAGTTGGGAAGGACCACAGCTATTGCTGTGCTTATTTCGTTCATGTAGTCCTCGTGGTAAGTTCACGTTTCTTATTTGTCATGATTGCAAACTAACAGGATATTCAGTTGCAAAATTTCCTCGAACTCGTTGATGTCCTCTTTAAGCTCTTCGTCATCGGGTTCTCGTGAGGTTCTCATCCGTCGATGTATCTGCCGGAGCTGCGAACGGATGATATACTTTATATCTGGTTTGCTGTCCCATAGATACAGGAGATATGCAGCGACTCGTAGGATGCCTAAGTATAAACTCTGAACAGATTTTCTTGACTATTTATACTAATTTCTGGTGCTCTATTTTAGAGATGAGGTGTTCGTAGTAGTCTTCATGATTGTCCTTGGTTGCGATATCAGGGAAAGTATTGTTGATGAACTGTTCAAGCTCATATTTGTTTTCTTTTGCTGTCTGGACAGGGCAATGCTTTGCTCCTGTTTGGTCGTTGGTTGTTGTAAGTGTTTTTGCTGTATTGCAGAGCTTCTACTGATTGATTTCCTAGCTTGTGATCAGCATTTTGGTCAATGTGGGTTTGGACATGATGAGTTGATCTTGTCAGGGATGGTTGATGGGTAGAGGAAGGTATGAAGCTTCCGCTCGCTGATGACCTGATCTCGGGCGACTAATCTGACCCAAAGAACAGACCCATGTTCTTCCTCCTATATAATCTCATACAGTGAGTCATCTGCAGGCCATTGAGGTTATTGACAATGTAAGACTCTCCTTTCGTCTCTCGTGTACATGCGCTAACATTCAAAGACTCTTGCGAACCTGGATCGAAGCTTTCCTGGTTATCATAAACAGCATCACGATGCATAGTAGGCATCTATCAAAGTATAAACAGAATTTTCATAGTGTGGCGTAAACCTCCACAAATTGGATGTGGCTGGGCTCAAAAGGTGGAAGATAAAAATATGACTACTACATAAACCTACTCTCGAGCTTCCCAATTAGCGAATGGCATCGTGATGTGAGTGAGAGAAGAGGATTCCACCAAAGTCTGTTTGGTAGGCCTGTGTCCCAAAAGGCCTTCACTTCAGGTCTGAGCCACACGAGCGGGGTGCAAATAAGTAGCACCTGCAGCCGTCAAACACCTGGGCCATCTTTCCCCATCTAGCTTCTCGTTTATACTTTCGTAGTCTGCTCTCAGTCACATTCACAACTCCGGTCAACGTTGCTTTGTCACCGTTCCTCGAGTCGCATCACCATGTCTTTACCGTCTGGTTTTCTATCCCTTCCCCGCGAGATACGCGACATCATCTACGCATTTTACGTGTTTGCGGAAGACGGATATACCTGCAATTACGACAGACTAGCTGGCAGCATTCTGAGCCAGCACGAGCGCAATGCAAACACCCCTAGGCGCTATGTTGCTGGCGTTCTGCAGAGGGCCGATCTCCAACCGATCGATCTCAATCTCAGCTACACCTGCCGCCTCGTGGCACGAGAGATGAGGGGTGTCGCCCTGGAAACAAATGCCATCACCTTTTCCACAATGACCTCGAATGAATTACGCATCATCGCCTTGCGCTTCAACCATTTCATGGTCAAACGTTTCGACGGCGACCGAGATGCCGCTTTCCGCTTCGCCGGCTTTTCGATGCCGGAGGGTGAGAGACAGGGTCTCAAGCTCAAATATCCTCAATTTGCGCCCTTGCTCGACCGCATGAAGCAAGAGGGGAACACGCACCCCGAAACGAGACTCACAACAGGCTGGGACGGTTTAGCGCAGTGGTATCGCTCTGGAGGCGGGAGATTCAGGTCCCGAATGGGGCCGTATGGGGAGGCACCCTCACTGTACCGGACATTCCTGAAAGACGCGCTCACAGCAATCGCCAGCTCGAAATTTGGTCGTGAACAGATTGAGAGGTTCTGGCGGGAGACCTGTCCAAAGTCAGCCCACCTTATCCCTGCGCTTCGCGTGGTTGAATGCAAGATCCAGCACTGGGCTGTCCCGTTGGCGGAAGACATGCGGTACCTAACTCTTGACCAGGCCTCAAACAGTCGGTCGAGAGGAACGCGTCTTCGGGATCGCACAAAATACCGGTTCTCGGCTGCAGCGGTTGCCATTCACGTCCTGCAATCTCTACCCGTTTCCTCACGCATGCACCTACGGCGTGTGATCTTGAACGAAGATCGGGAGGCAGTGGCGGATCCACAGTGCCACGGTCTCGGGCTGATTCCAATTTGCAAGGAAAATCCTCTGCTTCGCGTGGAACGGCGTGTAAGTCTGTGGAGGAATGCCTTTCAGACTGATACCGCCTATAGAAGCCCGGATGCGCGGTACAAGCCCAAATATCGATATACGCCTTGGGCTATGGATTCATCTCAGGTCACGCACAACGTCTCCAGCTGGGTTATAGAGGCATTGGCCCTCGAGCCCGCGGGCATGCCTTCAGGGTGATTCTCGCTACTTCTGGATGGCCAGCCAGTGCCCTGGCAATGCACGCAAGTCTTCCAACTGATTGTCCAGCGAGATGCGGCTTGGCAAGCAGCATGGCTTCTTTCCCTCGACCGAGGGATCCTCCCGTCGCTGTCGTGGTTCGACAGAAAAGGGGAGTTGAGGGGAAGTCGGGTGCCTGACCTGACGGGTCCCTTGTTTTCATAATTCGGTAGCTAATCCATCTCAGGACTACGGACAATGTCTGCCGATGTACAATTATCTATCTGAAGTTCAGCTGCGCTCACTAAGTACGGACTAAGCCATCCGACTCTCCCCTACCAGTTCGCCACCTTCTCATCAGACCAGTACTCTCCAGTCTTTCCTCCGATATCCGCCAGAGCAAGGTGGACAGGCGTTTGCGCGCCTTGATCAGGCGTCTTGGTCCCCTTGCCTCTCGTCATGGATGTCACCACCCATCCCGGATGACATGAGTTGGCCAGAATCTTGCTGCCGCTGTCCTCCAGCTCTTTCGCAATCGCCCTCGTCATCCCAATCTCGCCGGCCTTGGACACGGCGTACGCCGCGCTCGGCCACCCTTCCTGCTCATGATTGCCCTTCTCCACGGCGGCGGAGAAGTCCTCCATCAGCCTAGTGACATCGGACACCGTCTGCGAAGCCAGGAAGCGCTCCTTGATCTGGGGAGAGTACTTGCTCAGGGCCCCGGCCACAGACGCAACGTTGATGATCCGGCCTTGGGGCTTGAGGATGGGGATCCAGGCTCGTGTTGCGTTGAGGGTGCCGTAGTAGTTGCAGCCTATTGTGGTCTTGACCACGTTTGAGTCTAGATGTCATTAGTTAGCCGGGAGGGTTGTGAGATATGTGCCTGACAGGGACCACTCACCGAAACCCTGCATCGCGATGCCGGCATTGTTGATGACGAAGTCGACGCCGTCGGGATGCTCCTTCTTCAAGAACTCTGCCAATCCCTCGATGCTCTTGGCGTCTGATATGTCCAGCTGGTGATACTTGATATCAGCGAGGCCGCCGTGCGTAGCCAGGGCTTTGGCTTGCTTAAGGTCTGCATCACCGCGGATGGCGGCCAAGGCCTCCTCGCCGCGAGACTTGTCGCGGGCCGTCAGGTAGATGAGAAGAGACCCGTTGTTCAAGTGCGATGCTGGGTATTGCAGTGCCAATTGTCGTACTTGTTTGCGGTTAGGAAGTGTCAGTTGGGCGATGACGTGATGGACATCAAATAGCTTCCATTGGGGGTAGCTCACCAATCGCGTACCCAATGCCCTTGTTGGCACCGGTAACCACACCGACACGAGCGTAAGTCATGTTGAGTTGAAGGAGGGATTGTAAGTCTTGATGGATAGTCTTTTGGTGAAATTCGTGATTCTTGATGGCTTCATTCACAGTAACAAACACTGGTGTTTTGGACCTCGATGTCGGAATGGGACCAAGCGCAGCAGGCAAGCGAGCACTCCAGTGGACCCGATCCAGTGGTGATTCATTGTGGCGGGTGCCACAGTGGCTTGAGCCTCACTACACGGGTGGCGCCGTCCCAAGACGGTTCGTCTCTTATTCTTTCTCATTTACGACTTACCTCATCATATTCCACAGTATTGGAATTTGGAGTTTGTGTTATGTACGAATTCAGCGGTGTGTAATGATGTAGCACGCTGTGTAAGCGGATGCAATGACTACGCCCCATCCACGGCCCGACACCGATTGACCCCGTGTTCGGTCGGGTAAACGCCCCGGTGGAAGCCACAGAAACTCAATTCCGCCAGCTTCTTAGGTGCCTAGCCGCAGGAGAACAACCTAATGGTTTTGGACCAAACAACATGTAGTAACACTGAAGAGGAAGCTGCATTTGATTCTGCCGCGTTCTTCGCACCGATCACCAATTACCGAGCCGGACTCTGTCAGCGATGGAGTCACCGAACGTCCACGGCCCAATAAGACTCGCTAACAGGGGAACCGCGAGGATATCGCTTGTAGATAGCGTGACGTAGAGGCGATTGTGACTTGGGTCCGCCATTGGCCTCAACTCTCCGCCAAGGTGCCAAGAGCCGCAATCAAAAGCCTGCGGTAACGCAATTGGGGAATAGGAATGGGATTCCTGGTTACGAGCGACGCGAATCCCCCGTCATTTCAGCAGCGCAGCTGACCTGGCAAGCTGACCATGCCTCGCTCGCCTAAGTGAACATGATCGGAGGAAAAGATTCGACAGGAAATACGGCCCCCGCGATGAGCCAAGGCCACAGATGGCCGTCTTGTCCCGGACGCCGCATTCCTTGTCTCTCGACCCAGGGAAAAGCTTCGCTTGCTTGGCCACAGCATCATCTGTTCTCTGACCAGATAACAGGGAATGGGGTCCAATACAGAAAGCACTAGGATACAGTATGTGGTCCAAATAACCGGACATGCCATCCATGCGGCGACGGCAGCTGCAGCGGCGCCTTCACCCGCACGAAGCACGCAATCCGCAAATGAAGCCTCCCGTTGGCTGTATCGTCTCGTCGTTCTGCATCGGCTGTCCCATCCAATTGGACTTCGAATTGGCGCGTCTCACCGCGTGGTGTCGCAGTCTGGTATGCACCGGCTACACCGATGCGCCGGAACGCCTCGACGAATAAGCTGCTGCCAGTCGTGAGACTATTATGGCTATGTTGGATTGAGACTCTTTGCCCGTGGCTGTCACTGCGACATGGTATCTCGCCCGAATGAAGCAGGCAGCGAATGGGCATTGGCTGATTGCGTTTCTGTTTCCCCGTGGTCCGCTTTTGACGTCTGCGGGCCAAAACAGCACCAACAGAAGCATGCGCTGCAACGAGCTCTCATTCCCTGCTCGAGAAAGCTCCCAACAAGACTCGTTATCTGCCTCGCTATCTTTCCCCTTCAGCGCCCCATGTCGTCACTCACCAGGGGCTCTCGCGTCACAACGCAGTGGGAAACCCTGAGTTATTTTCCGACACTGGCGGCGAGGAGATGCAGAGTTCGAGTATTGGGAATAATTCGGCGCAAAACTTTGACCCAACGGGCCTGGACCCTGCGAGGTTGAAGTCGACATGTGCTCGGGCTGCTGTCTGCAACCTGCCTAGCCCCGAGGGGAAATCGTACGGCTCGCTGATCCGCAGACAAGAGACTCTCCTGCAGCCATTCACAGAGCATGGGTTCCTCCTCGTTCCCCTCCCCGTCCTCTGCTCCCCCAGTCGTGCGCCGCTTGTGTGCCCTTACCATGTCGAGGATGGTTCGCAATTGGGGAACCCGCTTCCTTGCAGCTTCACCATTTCCCCCCCTCCCCCTCCCCCCACTATCCCGCCTTTGTGTACGTTGCGACGCTGCGGTGCTCTGGTCCCTGATCTCTGGGAATTTTCGGTGCTTTTCTTAAAAGGGATCTGCAGTCCCCCGTATCGCTGCGCAGGTTCACCTTGGCTCTCTCGTCCTTCTTCCTGCTCAATTGCTCTCTCGGTCAACTCTCTGTGCTGCAGGTATCTTCCCCAGGCGAACACCAACAGGCGTCGCCAGCGTTTCCGCGCAAAGCCACATGGAATTCAAAGTCCAGTTCTTCTGTCTCCTCCTCAAAGCCATTCGGTAATTGAAGCGCGCGTTTCGTGGCTTCACGAAGGCTGTTCACTACCCCAAATACCCGTATTCTACTCGAACTACAGCAACCTCTCGTCGACCAGATCGGTTCTTTTCCACGCCGCTCCGATTGAGTAGCGCATCCTCCACGCCGACCGAACCGGCCCCGATCCCCACATCTCCGATCATGTCGTCCACGGGCATTGACCGCGCGGGGGACCGCGACAATCTGCCCGGCTACGGCTACGCCAACCACGACCGCCATGTTGACGAGAAAACCGTCGGAGAGCCTTACGGCGAGCCGTTCGACGGCGGCTTCCGCTCTTCGCTCGATTCCGGAAACAAACAGGATCACACGCATCGCAAATTGAAATCTAGGCACATTCAGCTGATTGGAATCGGAGGCACCATTGGTACGTCTCCACATCCCCGACCGAACTGCACGATCTCAAGACTGACATGTCACAAATAGGTACCGCTCTCTATGTACGTTGACATGTCTGGCTCCTCCAGTCCCATCGCCCAATCTCACATGCCTCATTCAGGTCCAAATTGGCAGAGGTCTGCTCAACGGCGGGCCTGCAAGCCTGTTCCTCGCCTTCAGCATCTGGTGCACCTTCATCCTGGCCGTCACCCTCAGCATGGCCGAAATGGTCACCTACCTCCCCATCTCAAGCCCCTTCATCCGCTTCGCCGGCCGCTACGTCGATGAGGCCTTCGGCTTCGCCGCCGGCTGGAACTTCTTCGTCTTCGAAGCCGCGCTCGTCCCCTTCGAGGTCGTCGCCTGCAACCTCATCATCCACTTCTGGAGCGACGCCGTCCCCGCGGGCGGCATCATCGCCATCATCCTCGTCCTCTACGGCCTCATCAACGTCATGGCCGTCCAGTGGTACGGCGAGACCGAGTTCTGGGCCGCCCTCGGCAAGTTCCTCCTCATCGTCGGCCTCATCATCTTCACCTTCATCGTCATGCTCGGCGGCAACCCCCTCGGCGACCGCTTCGGCTTCCGCTACTGGAACGACCCCGGCGCCTTTGCAGAGCTCTACTACTCCGGCAGCCTCGGCCGCTTCCTCGGCTTCCTGCAGTGCCTAATCCAGGCCTCCTTCACCATCGCCGGGCCCGACTACGTCGCCATGGCCGCCGGCGAGGCCGAGAACCCGCGCAAGGTCATGCCCCGCGCCTTCAACGCCGTCTTCTACCGCCTCACCGCCTTCTTCGTCCTCGGCTCCCTCTGCGTCGGCATCCTCGTGCCCTACGACGACCCCGAGATGACCGCCGCTTTCAAGGACGGCCAGCCCGGCGCCGCCGCCTCGCCCTACGTCGTCGCCATGAACCGCCTCAAGATCGGCGTCCTCCCGCACATCGTCAACGCCATGGTCCTCACCGCGGCCTTCTCCGCGGGCAACTCGTACGTCTACTGCGCCTCGCGCTCACTGTACGGCCTCGCGCTCGAGGGCAAGGCGCCCGCCCTGTTCAAGAAGTGCACCAAGAAGGGCGTGCCGGTGTACTGCGTCATCGCCGTGCTGCTCATCGGGTTGTTGAGCTTCCTGCAGCTGAGCAACAACACGGCCGTCGTGCTGGACTGGTTCGTGAGTCTGGTGACGGCGTCGCAGCTTATTAACTTCTCGTGCATGTGCACGGCGTACCTGGGCTTCTATCGCGCTCTGAAGGCGCAGGGCATCAGCCGCGACTCGTTGCCGTACAAGGCGTGGTTCCAGCCGTACGCGGCGTGGTACGGGCTGATTGGCACGTTCATCATGACCTTTGTGGGAGGGTACACTGTGTTCCTGCCTCTGGACGGGTATTGGAACGTTCCCGACTTTTTGTTTTCGTGAGTGATATCGCATGCCGTTGAATCGCAGAATTTGCTGACTGGGATACGTAGGTACACCATGGTTGGGGTATTCCCGGTTCTGTACCTCGGATATAAATTCGACATCTTGAAGTTTAGGAAGCGCACTAGGATCTTTAAACCTGAGGAGGTTGACTTGTACCGCAACAAGGACGAGATCGATGAGTACGAGCGGAACTACGTCCAGCAACCAGCAAGGTAAGGTTTTCGTCCATTTCATCGGTGGACCGTGGTCCGTGCTAACTTGACTTAAAGCAACTTATTCGAAAAGATCCTCGACAAACTCTTCGGCTGAGGGTGGCAGTGCTTTGTTGAAGATGGATAAGTCTGGTCGAATTTTAGTACAATATGAGCAGATGAATACCCCGAGGTAGAAAATAATAGAGAGGGG
Organism: Colletotrichum fructicola Nara gc5; assembly: GCF_000319635.2. Lineage (NCBI taxonomy): Eukaryota > Fungi > Ascomycota > Sordariomycetes > Glomerellales > Glomerellaceae > Colletotrichum > Colletotrichum fructicola. Next base: position 600,406 of record NW_027094054.1, on the reverse strand, counting down.
GAAAATTGGGAATTACGTGCATGATGTGTCACTATTCGCGGCAGTATGCTTCTCTGCCACCTCGCTTGGCTCAAAATGGCGACTCATGTTCGCCATCAATGTGGTGGTGGAGAGACACTTTCTTTGCAATTCACGTTTGCTAAGTGCTGGTAGAGGGCTGCTACTAAGCCTACATGGCATGTCTACTGTACAATCAGGTCTGGTTGTTAAGATTCAGATATAGCGCGACCAAGTCGATTGGCTAGGTTGTTTTGACGCCGTCTGATGCGATGTACGGACTAAAACGGTATGACAATCACGTTTACGCTTCATGTACGTTCAGCGGGTGATCGAGATTGTTGTCAATCAATATTTGTTCATTCATATATCTTCATACTACTCATATCCCATTTCGGCAAGCAACCTCCCGTCCACTAGAGCTTGCTGCCAAAAAGTTAGTTTCGGTTCTGTACTTGGGGTCACGCAAAGCGGGATGACTTACTCAAGTGCAATCCCAGCGTCGTAGTCACTGGTGGATAGCTTTTGCAGGTAGTCATTAGACCAGACTTTGTCATATCTATGGATGTTAGCGATGATCTGAAGAAAGAGGGCGAAACCGGGACTTACTGGTTGCAAATGAAGTATGTGTTGTACCCGTCCGTTTGCTTCTGATTCACACGGGTGAGGAAAACAGACACGCACGCACCTATTTCAAAGTTCAATCATTAGCTTCTGCTGTGATACAGATCAATGTGCGGCTGCGACTTACTTGTACACTTTCCTAGACACCAAGACAACGGGTCGTCGCCGGTGTACCCATCACTAGCAGTGTTGGAAGAGGTGGTGTAGTCGAAGCTGTAGTTGACGTCGCCCTCGTACTGCTTCTTCCACGTGCCGGGAACGTTGTACACTGGCTTGGGTGGCAACGCCGGTGCAGAAGGGGCCGCGGTAGGGGCTGCGGTCGGTGCCGCAGTCGGAGCAGCGCTGCACGCGTCGCCCTCTTGCCTCTTCCCGATTGCGCACGCATTTCCATACGGACGGACGCCGTTCCAGACCACCGGCGTACCACCCTCGGCGCGAACCCACGCAAGCCCCGCCACAAGCTCCTTGACGTTGGCGGCAACCTTGCCTTCCACCTGCAGCTGGGTCTTGTACTCGGCCTGCGCCATAAGTCCGGCAGCAACGCCGGCGACGGTGGCCGCCGCAACGCCGTCGGAGTAGTACAGCCTTGATATGTCCTGCGACTTCGTCACGCCCCCCTTGCTCTTGGGGTCGAGGTTCTTGTAGGCGCACCGGCCCGTGACGGGCGCAGCTGCGGTGACGCCATCCTTCTCGGAGCCAGGTGACCAGTTCATGCGAGCGCCCTTGCCGTTGACTCCGCTCACTGCGATGAGGGCTGTGTCCTTGGCGAAGGCGGCCGGGTACTGGTCGTTTGCCTCGGAGCCGTTGTTGTTGTTGGAGATACCAGTTGGCGCGACGAGGACGATGTCGTCGTCCATCATCTTGACGAGAATCTCCTTGTATGCGGCGATGGCCTCCGGATCGGACATTGGTGCTGCGTGGCGTTAGCGATTGCAAAAATAACGCAGCGCCGCGTTTCAACTCTTGAACAGACGGTCGGGTTCACTCACTGGTATACGAGAGGTTCACCACAGCCTTGCCCTTGAGCTTTTTCGTGGTGATGTCGTTCTTGACCATGGCCAGCGCAGTGAGCATCTCCGTCATGGTGATCATGCCCATCGCACCGCTCCCTCCGGACAACTTAACCATAACGACGTTTGCCTTCTTCGCCACACCGTACTTGGGACCAAAGATCTTGGACGCCATGCAAGTGCCATCCGGGTATCCAATGAGCGGATCGTCGTCCGTCTTCGTTTCAGCTGAACCGGGGGCGAAGATGAAGTCCTTGGTGCCAACAGCGTCTTGGATATCCTGTGGGCCCGCCAGTTAGCGCCGATGAAGATAACATAAATGGGGTTGAGAGCTTACCGGCGAATTCAGGTTCATGCCCGTGCCAAGGATGTAGACGGTGACGCCTTGCCCAGCCACCTCGTCATATGCAAAAACAGATGCTCTTCCCGTGCCAGGTTCCTGGGAAAGAGTGGCAAGTTCTCCCGCGTCTTCGTGTGAGGGCTTCGCTGGATTCTCCGTCTCGACATCGTATCCCTGCTGCCTCACAATCTTCTGCGGCTGCTTGGCCAAAGCCAGAGGGTCTTTCGTCAGAGCCGGGGGTAGCACAGATGGGCCGGCGGCGTCGGCTGGGTTGTAGGGCTCTTCTGCCACCATCTGGTTCATATCCCCCAGGTCGATATCTTCGGTAACGGCTCCGACCTATTATCTCGCGTTAGCATGTTGGTGGTGCAATTGGGCAGGACATAAAATACCCCTAGCTTCGTTTCCAAATCCTTCGCTTCTTGGGGTGACAGCGGAGCGGTCAGGAACAGAGTACTCTTGTCTTCGTCGTCCTCGACAGTTACCAGGTTCGAGCCGGCCGAGTTAGTCAAGCTAGACTCTACTGAGTCGAAATCGGTTGCCTTCCCTTTGCTATCCGGCACGATGATATACTTGGGCATTCCGCTGGAGGTCGCTGATGCTTGCGACGTGGTGAAGGTAGACGAGAACGGGAATGACGATGTGCCGGTGGGCAACTCCAGCGGCAGCGAGGTGCTGAACGGCTGGTCGGTTCTTTGAACAGACGGAGTGGGCTGGTTCTGGTCGCCATTGTCCTCGGGCGGGTCCTCGGGCTTGTCGACCTGCTGCGGTTCCGGGCCCGAAAGTGAACTCAGTCCGGAGGCGATGCCGGATGCGCCGGTGACCGTCGCAACACTTCCGGCGGCCATGCTGAAGTATTGTCCGGCCAGTAACAAATAACCTCCTCCAACCCCGGCCGCGACAACCGTGCCGATTGCCAAGCCGGTTGCAACTTCTCCATTTGACACTGTCTTCTCCGCGGCGGGTGTGGTGCTTGCAGGCGGCGCAGAGGATGCCGTCTGCGACGCCGGGGGCCGGCTCGAGAGTGGGGCCGATGAAGTGTGGCTGCCGGATGCCGACGGGGTGTGGCTTGCCGAGTATAGCGACGAGCTGGCTTTGCGTGATGTTGCTGGTGGTGGCACAGGTACAGGCACCTGTGTGTTGTTCGTAGATGTGCCATTGCCGTCTGCCCTGGGGAAAATCAAGCCATTCCGGACGTGGTGTCTATGCACAGGCGAATGATCGTGGGGCCGAGCGAAAATTCCTTCGCTGGAAGAAAGGAGCGACAGTAAAATGAATGTAGCGTGGTTACGCATCGTGACGAACCACCAAAGAAAGGAATAAAAGAATGTATGTGCCGAGAAGGAATGGGCGGTTGGAAACCAGTGCTCGAGAGTGCGAGCTGCTCACCCAGTATTAATCATGTCTTGGTTTGTGTGCAATTCTAATTACTCTCATATTATCGGGAGCTTCGGCTCGATGCACGTAAATAAGTCAGGTGCATAAGGTTAAAGAGGTTTATTTCCCTATACACGGCATGCTATCGGGCAGTGCGATGATCGTTATTGATTGCGGTGTAGCGAAGAAGGAGCCTGTCACTGGATTCGCTGTGGCCTTTAGGGCTCTGCTCTGTCTACCAAGAACGGCTGCGCTGTAAACCTTAAAGGCGGTAATCAGCGAGATTGTGTCAAGTGGTTTAGCATATATTTGATGTCCTAATTTTGGCAGTAATATTGGAGCAACTATGACTCTGACTTCTGTTATTGCAACCACGCGACCCACAAAAAAGCATCGTGCCTTTTGGCAGAAACATGGCCTCGCCGTAGAGCTGAATCGCGTCTTCTCGGTTAGGGCAAGCGGTGTAAGTAAACACGGGAGAGGTTCAGTGTCTTCCGGGGAATGCGAGATCCCACGCGGGCTTGTCTTCAAAGCGTCGGTTCGTAATTACTCTGTAGAGCTGTCACAACCGCAGCGGAAGCGATGTTGCTTCCTCGGCGGACGGAAAACATCATCGGCCTCCGGCTCCGCTTCAACAGCCCCCAACCAACTAGACCACGCGACTTCCCACCCGCGGGTAGGTTTAAGCTGTGGTCTATTCACTACAGCTCGGCGTACTTAACTTGAAGCGATGACGTTGATTTTGGCCTTTATATATTTAGGAATACCTTCCTCCCAATGCTGTTCAGCTGATGGTATATTCATAACTCAGCCTCGTAGGGCGTGTCTGGCACTAAGTCCGGTAACGAAACCGAGCAGCGATGTCCTGCTGTGCCGACCTCCCGAACGTTCGTTTTCGCCTCTCATTGCACACTTACGGAAAATGAAAGCTGAGAATTCGCTAATGCGCTTTCGCCGTATTGTGGCTGAGTTTCAGATCTTCAGTGGGACTGGAGTCTCGCTCAGCTCGGTAGGTTCAGGCACCTGCATTCGCAAAGCACACTGTCTCAATCATTCTTGTTTCTCAATCTCATCTTCACGCGTCCGTCCTTCTTTCTTAATCAAAGGTCTAGAACACTTGGCAGGCAGAAGCAGATGGATGGTATTGACCCGGGAAAGAGTGGGCCTTTGAAGTCAGCATGGAACCCACGTGCTCCCAAGTTCAATTAATTGAATGAGTCGATGTTGTTGTAAGCGGCATGATCTCCTAAATTATTTTGTCATTGCGCTATCGGAATAGCGGCAGGCGCACTGTCTTCCGGCCTTTTTAGCCTATTTCGCATGCTAAAAAGCGGCGAACTCCGATCTTTACAACTAATGGCATTCACTTTTTGCTTTATTTTTCTTTTTCTTGCTCCCGTGAAAGGCAGTAGGTTGCCACAGACACACAGCACCTGGTGACGTTGACCTTACAGCTCTCAAGTCTGGTGCTTGGGCGTAGACAATGGAAATTCACTCATCAAGGTCTCAACAACCGTTCAGTTTTATGGCCGGAAACACCTATTGATGATCTAACGGAAGTGTTGTGCGATTAAATTTAATCCAGCAGTAGTCAATTTCGGAAAAGGTTAGTCGCTCACTAGTAAGAATCATGCCTTTTGTGTCTGCACGGCATTTCCGCCACCGAGGTTAAATGATGTTGGCATATCTAGACCTTCTACCAAAAACCCAACTTCAAGCATCACTTTATCCAGGTTAGGGTTGGTGAACACAGCCGTAGCCTGTGAACAGTGCCGGCGACACGCAAAGCGGTTCAAAGTGACAACCTCTACACTGTGCAACCATCTCTAATCAGAGCACCAGAAACGTTGCTCGTAGTCTCAGCCTTCTCTCTTGAGCGGGATCACACAGGAATAGCCTCGTATGGTGTATAATTAAAGTTTGTATCAAGATCGACAATCGTCCAGACTCTCAGCGTCGAGAGTCTTCTCGGAAACGAGTTATATTCGGGTCTGTTGTGTGTCTGTAAGGGTCTAGGACAAGGTCGATGCCATTGGTCTAGCCTACTACTACGAGTACAATAAATCTTCTTGAAGAACAGGAAACAGAACCGTATTCTCCCTATTTCCTGGGCATTCTTATAACCTTGCCATTGACCTTGTCGATATTCCTAGAACCTTCTAGCAAATGCGCCATTGGATTTGGTGGGTCCAATGAGTCGTGGCTGAGGGTCTTGCCGAAGGCCGAACACCGGTCCATAGACCGTGACAGTGTCGATGACTGGAACGATGCCAAGGTATTGTCATGCCGGTTTGCTGTCAATAGTATGCGTCAACTGAAAGCTCTGACGCTTATGAGTTTGATGATTTGAACTGACCTGTGTGTCGAGCATTTTGCCTGCGGCGAAAGTATTTGCATAAGATGAGGAGCGTCGGTGGGAGCGTCACAACTAGTGCAACCAAGGCGATGATGGCTTCTAGGTTGAACTCCATCCTGCCTAGTGAGGCGTTTCCTGAGAACAATACGCAGTGTTCTCAAAGTCGGTGAAGATCTTCGAGGTCACAAAGGTAACTATTGTTGGCTAAATGATCTAAAATGTTTCATGGCGGGTTGATTGGAGTCATACAACGGAGGAAAAAAAGTTTGAAGCGACTGGTGAGTTCCATCAAGTTATATCCTCCTTTTTGGGTGTAATAAATGATGGAACACCTGATGAAGTAAATACGTGCCTTTCCCGCACAGCCCCTTCGACGCAAGAAAACCTTAGGTTTGCAGAGATTGGCTCTGGCAAATCATAACTTGCGGTCGATTAACATTTCCAGCCGTGATCCTCAACAGGTACCGTACCTCAGATCACTCCCCACTCAAAAGTGTATACCCTTGTAATCGTTCTCAGACATTGGCACGGACAAATCAGAACTTGCGTTTGAACGGGAACCAAGAGAGGTGATGCGCCTCTGCTGGCTCCACACACCCATGCAATGTTGTTTCCAGAGGTTGGTTCGGGCCAATAACGTTGCAATTCAGCGGCGCGCCTCGTTTTTGGAGGCGGATGACGCTGAGGCTTTTGCAGAGGTTGGACTCGACCAATCGGTTCGCCGAAAGCCTGCAGAATGCCTTGTCTGTACGACTCGAGATGCCGCTGAGAGCGTCGGATACGCAGGCGTCAGCAATATCACGTGTGCAGGTTTCCAGAATTTGGACTCAGCCAATTGCAATGTTCTCATAAAGCTGAAGGCACAGCCCCGTTTTCAATTTCTCACATTATGACTGCCTTGAACCCGATATCGCTGTTGGTCCTCTCCATTCATGCTTACAATTTGGATGACTTGGATTGAGGCGATTCCCTTTCCAAGTTGCCGACGACTCTGTTGTCTACGTCGATAAGTGAGAGCCTGCACACGCGCTTCCTTCCATTTTTCAGACTCACAAAGATGCCGCCCCTCAAGAGATTGCATTGCGACGATGTAGAATGGACGCGACGTAAGGCTGCAATCGTGGACATGTATGTATTCGATCGGTTATCTCAGAAGAAGATCAGAGACAAGCTTGAAGAAGGCGGGTTTAGAGTGACGTGAGTTTACTAGCGATGCGTCTTTCTTTGCAATGAGTGCTGACGTTCCTTAGAAAATCGGAACTTGAGGCCCAACTGCGGTTCTGGAATGTTCGGAAAAACGCGAGTGCGGATGTCTGGCGATACACCGATCACATGCTTTTCAAGAGAGATCAACAAGGCAAAGTCAGCGTGGTGTATTACAATGGCAGGAAGGTCTTGCGCGACACACTCAAGAAGGAGCGGAGTCGCTATCAACCAGATACGTTGACAAAGTACATGACAGGTGTGTACAGTTGATCCCAAGTCGATTGCGCTGCAAACGCATGGTTGACCTGCCTTCCCCAGCTGCGAGTCCAAAGACTCCCGAGGGCATGGAACTTTGGATCCGCACGCCAACTCCGGCACCTGTGCAATTGATGTGGACCCACACACGTCCGTGGATACGATTCCAGAACAAAGTGTTCCGAAGTGAGTAAGGTCCAAATCATGAAAGCAATTTAGCTGACTATCGTGAGGCATTTTGGATTTGACAAATCGAGTAATCGATGATGAGCCCCAACGCCATGGTAGCCAAACACGACTGGACTTCTCTCCTTTGCACCGGCGATTCAACGGGCACCCTTTCAGAAATGCCTCTGAATTTGATGTTCATATCGCGTCCATGATGCCCGAGAAAGCGGACAACTCAATCGCCAACAGTGCACAGATCATCGTGACAGGAGCAACCGACCAAGCCTTCAATGAGCACATTCAGCTCATTTTATACTGTCTCTCGAACAACATGTACAAAATCAACTGTCAAGACAAGTCTTCCTGGGTTGCGGTTGTAAACCTTATCGAACGCTCTGGCCTGACGAACCATCCACTTGACCTTGCGCAAGAAAAGGATCTGACTGTCACGTCTATCGCTGAAAATCTGTTTAGGCTTTGCTTCGACTACAGGCATTTTCAAGGGACAAGTGCTGGTAGTGCGAGTAACTCAAGCGTAATCTCATGGCTTCTCGAATCAGGCCAAGACCCAGATGTGAAATTGGTTATTGCTGACGAGACTTTGACGCCACTTCAAGTTGCGACGAGCAATCATGATTTCAAACTCGCCAAAAAGCTTCTCGACGCCGGTGCTGATCCAGACAAGTCCTTTTATTACGGTTGGACACCTCTTTTGGCCTTGTTGCAAGAAAATCTGGATGCATATTTGGAGATGACACCAGAACAGCGTGATATCTTCAAACACCTTGTTCTGCGGCTTCTAGAGGCCGGTGCCTCACTCAATGAGGGTCCGTCTGACAAAGGGCCGTCTGCTCTGATGTGGGCCGTCCGCTTGGACATCCAAATTGCGGAAATTCTCATTCAACATGGCGCAAAAGTCGAATATCAGAAACGAGTTATGAGTTTCCATTTCAACATTCCCGGAAGCAAACTCATCAGAGAACAAAATGTGGTGGGATTCGCAATGTACAACAGCGACGAGGAGCAAGCCATGAGAAAGATTCATTATTTAGTTCGTCATGTTCAGCGATCCTATCCATCGACTCCTGTCACCGATCTTCTAACTGCCGATGTTGTCTGCCTTGCTGCCTACTTCGGCTTCAAAGAGGTCATCGAATACTGGTGCGGTTCCCAGAACGACACGAATACCTGACGGCATGGGCTCTTCGCGGCTCTCTGTGCTTCATCGTTCAGGGGGAGTCGGAAAACCTGCGAGTTACTACTTCAGTGTGGTGCACCCGTCAAAAGTCCAGGGCGGCTTCAAGCGATTCCCTCGCCACTCCACTTCGCAGCATTGAAGGATCATCGTCCTGTTATCGAGCTTCTGTGTGAACAAGGAGCCGATGTAAATGCCGAGTTCGAGGCCAGTGATCACGCAAGAAATTACACGTGGAACCAAGCCACTATGGAACTCAGAAGGGGGGAGTACAAGCGGTATATGCTTAAGGAACATTCCCTTCCCATAAATCCGCTAGGTGCAGCAATCATTGGGGCCGACAAACGAACACCCCGATCCCTTAAGACTTTGTTCCAATACGGAGCGAAGCTGCCCATTTGGGCTCTCTACTACGGCGCTAGCTTACCTCAACATCCTGGGATTGTTTACTCTGCTGTGAAAAGGGGTGGTAACTTGAGCTGGCGTGGGCCAGACGGAAGAACGCCTTTACAAAGAGCTCTGCTATCTTCCTCACGGAATCCATTCCCAGGATAGAACGGGCTTTAGCGAGTTGCCTCGGCGCCTACGACCCTGGCGCTCTATGTGCTGGCGTTATTCTTGCCATCTCGTCTGGCTCAACAACAGCTCTTGAGCAACTCATCGCCAATCGCCCAGAAGCCTTCCATGGACACGAACAAGAAGGCGTAGCCTTGGGTCTTGCAGCCTGGTACAACCGTGTAGACATACTGGACATTCTTCTTCCGAAGATACAAAGCTCGACTACAGCTCTCGTTCCTGCTTCAGAGTATTCTGCTAGACTTCCCGATAAAGCAAATATAGGAGCGAACATTGCCGAGTCATTTGAGTGGGGAATTCCGTTTTGGCATCGAGAGCCTAAGTTGAAACGTGGGGTTCTACGTGGCTCGCCGTTGGTTTTTCCTATCTGGTCCCAAGAGAGCCTGGATAAACTCTTGGAAAACAATTTCAACCCTGACCGACTCACGCTTTCCATCGTCGTCTGCCATGGGGAAGTTGAACTTCTCCAAAGGTTAGCTCCTAGAATGTGGGACGATGACCGTAGCTTAGAAATGCCGGGCCCCTTATATTGGTCACTTAAGGGAAGAAATGGGGAAATTACGGAAGTCCTGTTGAAAGCTGGCATAAGCCCGAATGAGTTCAATGGCTTGGTCACACGCGGACGCAGCCCGCTTCAAATTGCGGTTGAGGATGGAAATCTAGAGATGATAGATCTCCTCCTCGAATACCGCGCAGATGTCAACGCTCCCGCAGCACAGGATAGCGGGGCTACAGCACTGCAACTTGCGGCCATTCAAGGTCGTCTTGGTATTGCAAGACGTCTGATTGATCTGGGGGCCAATGTCAATGCTCCACGTGCCGACAAGTATGGTAGAACGGCCTTGGAGGGTGCTGCTGAACACGGACGATTAGACACGGTGCACCTTCTTCTTGACTGTGGAGCTAATGTCGTTGGAGACGGATGTTTACAATATTACAAGGCTATCAAATTTGTACAAATGGAAGGACATATGGCGGTGGTTGAACTCCTAGAGAATCATCGAGAATGGACCAGCTTCGACAACGACATGTGGGATTTGCTCATAGCGTTTGACAAGAAACTTCTGGAAGAGCTGGGATCTTTGGAAGAGCTCATAGACAGCTCAACCAACTCAGGGGAAACAGAAGGCCCACCGTCCAGCGATAGGGATGGAGATAGCCCAGAGGTAGTGGTACGCCTCGATGATTATTCTGATTATGGCAACGACAGTATTCTGGGGGGATCTTTTGCAGAAGAGAGAATTAGCCCAACACAAGCCGCGCCTGGGGATGGAAGCCTTGGACAACTTAAGGAGTCATCGGAAGCGGTGCTCGCTAGCACCAACTATGACAACATGGTTGTGGAGGATCATACGGCTTCTCACACATGTGATAACACAGCATGGAATCAGCAATTCGGACACGCAGAGAACGAGGTTCAGACTTCATGGAACTTCAGCCCCATCGAAGCTGTCCATGGCGTCCACACCATGCAGGGCTTTCGAGCCACAGACTTCAACAGTCAACCGGAGTTGAATCAACACTTTGCAACTGCAAATCAAGATCTTCAACCTACTTGGGAAACTCCGCCGATGGAAGGGGTTGATTACGAGGTGATGATGGAAGACCAATTATTCCTCGTCATGATTGTTGACTCGGCATGGAATCAACAATTTGGAACAACAGATTGGAACGGCCCTCAGTCTTGACTTAGTACCGAGATGGAAAGTGGAGTTTGTTATGAAATATTCGAAGGAGACATGGATTGGGTTGAGACACAAGATCATAATAATCAGTAGTGCGGATTGATCGGTCATATTCAATAGTTGATTTTCATGGTGCTCCCACAAAGGTCATGGCGCTGATATAAGTTCTATGTTCACTGAAATGTGATAACGCCATGAAGCATGTTTGCTAGCTCGACTGATTTATGACCTCTATCGCACATTGCTTGTATGATACAATCATATATCAGATCGAATCTCCTAGCCCCCATTCAACGCTACTGAATGCATCAGTCTCTATAGACTGTTCTTGTGTCAACCACGTTGAACATTTAACAGGCGCCATCCTTCTCCCCAGGGCCGCTATAGTTCTGGCAAGGCGTCTTCGCATCAGTGCAGACATTCACCAGCGTCGCCTTGTCACCATTAGCCTTGGTAATTCCGACAACTTCGCCGCCGTTGTAAGCAGTCACTCCCTCGACATAGACCTCACGGGCACACTGCTGGCACTAGAAAATAATCACTCAGCGCTGTCTCAAGACAAGGGAGTTGGGTATTTTTCTTACCGTTCCGCAGGATCGGTAAACTTTGCCATAATCCTCGGCGTAGAAGTTGATGATCTGCGAGCATGTCCATGTTAGAATGTACCTTGGATGATTGGGGAAAAGCGATGACGAACGTTGACCTTGCCGCACCCGTTGTGCTGGATGATCTTGTCAGAAGCGTGGTACGCGCCGCCGCCAATGATCCAGGTCTCGTCTCCGGCCTGGTCCTCTTTCTGCGGTGTTGTCAGCCAATATCAATAGCGCCAGACACCTTGGCTACATATTCGAGTGATACTTACGACAGAGATAGCGTCTTCGCACACATCCTCGAACCAGACGAACTCGATGGTGCAACCGCCTCCGAGGCAGTAAACACCTTCACCAGCAGTCTTGCCGATGATGACGTTTCTCAGAGTGGCGCCCTTTTCGAGGACAAAAGCTGTGTCGGACTCGCCTATTCATGTCTTCATCAGCCTGGCTGGATCAATTGAGATGAAACTGAACAGAACTCGTACCGCCTTCCTCTTGCTCTCTGCAAGAGCTGGGGTTTCGGTCATACTTGGCCCACCCTCCGTCGAAGACTTCGCCCGACTTGACGTAGATCGGCGCAGAGATCTGTCTGTTCTCCGTCGGGGTAGGAAGCCCTCCCTCATAGCCCAGGCACGCAAAGGTAGTGGGTAGAGCGCCGAGAATGGCTGCGACGACGATGTTGTTGAACATTTTAGAAGACACGAATCAACTGGTGGATGACTGTTATTGCCTGGTTTCTAATCATCTGAATCTTAGTACGGTGGTTCGAAGGGGAAGCATATATACTATTCGATAGCAAGCTGACTTTCTACAACTTGGAATTCTGGCAAATCCTGATTGGAACGCTTGAACTGACTGAGACTGAGGCCGAGTTCATTGACATATCATCAGCCAAGCCCGTGGGCGTTGTGCACATGGATGTGTAAGTCGTGGAAATACTCATTCATAGTTAAAATAAGTCTTGGTCAACATCCGACCTTCTCCCTGCAGTAATGAGCATCTCCAGGAACCGGCACTCGTTGGCGCAGAATTCCTGCCCGATTACCCATGCATCTCCGTTACCCCTGATTGAAGATGTGAGTCCCACCAATGAATAAATATTTCAAACGCAAGGGATTCGAGCGGGAGTTGAGCTGGGATGCGAAGTCCGAAGCACAGCGTCATTTGTTGTGAAAGGATGCATGTGCTTTACATGCGTGTTGTCGATCATTTACTTGCAGAGGACGGCAACGTGACTGGGTTGCCAAGTCTGAAGAACTGGGGAGGGATACCAAGTCGGCTTGGGTGCCGCGACGGGCTCGGCAGACGGTGATGTAAGCAGAGCCTCGTTCATCTAATGCCGAACTCCCATGACTCAATGAGCTTCGTTTACGACTTCGGGGTATTGTTGGATGTTTCCATAGCCGACTGTTGAAGCACTTAATTTCTTGTAGATGTGCTTGGGCACTGCAATTGACTCAATCTACTCGGGCACGTACTCGCGTCGACGTCTCTTGGACTGCGAGCCCAGTAGTTGTGATGAGGAACAATATAACATGGAAACAATGCAAGCCTCTAAAGATAAGTCTAAACGTTCACCCAGAACTCTATCCTGATGAGTTCCCGGCGTGTTGTACGCCCTCTGTAAATTCCCGTTATCCAAGCCCCGGAACCCCAGTATGGACCTTCCCGATTCGGCATGGGCAATCTAATCTCACCGCGGTTGAAATTGGCCGGCCCCACACTTATCGTCTCCGGACTCGGGGCCCGACATAATCTTTTTTTTTTCCCCGGCCAATTTGACAACCTCAAAACTTCAACACCTCCCGCCCCGAGCTCAAGCATTGTCACGGCGACCTCACATTGCAACCACGCAGGTCATCCAAGATGAACACCTCAACCTTCGACGCGTTCATCACCCATGAACAGTCCCACATCCACATAACGCCCCCGGCCAAGGTCGCCAGTGCCGGGGGCGCGCCCCTCCTCCACGTCGACTCTAACCGGAGCCGCCCGGAGTCAATCCACATGCACCAGCTCCCAAAGCACACCCCCACCTCGCACCCCGCAGCCCTCGAGTCGAACCGCACCTCGGAGCACGAAGCCTTCGCCCGCGACGAGGCCGGCGCCGAGTCCGCCGAGCCCGCGCAGAGCGTGCTGTCCCCGTACATGAACCGCTGGCGCTTCCTCGCGGCGTGCCTCATGAACATGGGCAACGGCATCAACGACGGCGCGCCGGGTGCTCTCATCCCTTACATGGAGAAGTACGTCCCATCCCATCCCCCATTCCCCTGCATCTCACCGCCGTGACCATTCCTCCCCTCGCAACCGCGACTCACCTTCACGCCCACCTTAGATACTACAACATAGGCTACGCCGTCGTCTCCCTCATCTTCGTCGGCAACGCCCTCGGCTTCATCACCGCCGCCTTCTTCGTCGACGCCCTGCGCGCCCGCCTCTCCCGCGCCCACCTCATGATCGCCGCCCAAACCTGCCTCCTCGCCGCCTACATCCCCCTCGTCACCGGCGCCCCCTTCCCCGTCATCGTCCTCTCCTTCTTCCTCCTCGGCTTCGGCATGGCCACAAACCTCACCCTCAACACCCTCTTCTGCGGCTCCCTCCGCAACGGCACCACCGCCCTCGGCGCCCTCCACGGCGCCTACGGCCTCGGCGGCACCGTCGGCCCCGTCCTCGCCACCGCCATGGTCTCCTCCATCGGATGGCACCTCTGGTTCCGCTTCTACCTCATCCCCATGTCCCTCGCGGCCTTCAGCCTGCTCTTCTCCGCGTGGTCCTTCGCCAGCTACGAGACCGACAACCCGGAGGGCGAGCAGCAGCACCCGCACGACGCCCACCAGCAGAGCGTCAAGGCGCGGTTGGCAAGCATGTTCCACGCCCTGCGCGCGCGCCTCGTCTTCCTCGGGGCCCTCTTCGTCTTCGCCTACCAGGGCGCCGAGGTCTCCATCTCCGGCTGGGTCATCTCCTTCCTCGTCGACGTGCGCGACGTCGCGAACCCGCAGGCCGTCGGCTACGTCACGGCGGGCTTCTGGGCCGGCATCACCGTCGGCCGCTTCCTCCTCTCGGGCCTCGGCCAGAAGGTCGGCGAGAAGCGCTTCGTCTACGTCATGACGCTCGGCGCGGCGTGCTTCCAGCTGCTCGTGTGGTTCGTGCCCAATATCGTGGGTAATGCTGTCAGTCTTGCCATCGTGGGATTGCTGCTGGGGCCGATCTATCCGTGTGCGGCGACGGTGTTTTTGAGGGGCATGCCGAGCCGCAGCCGGACGAGCGGGATTGCGATTATCACGGCGTTTGGGAGTAGTGGTGGCGCGCTGGCGCCGTTTACGACTGGTATGATTGCCCAGGCGAGCGGAACATGGGTGTTGCATCCGATTGCGCTGGCGCTTTTTGCGGCTATGGTTGGGTGTTGGTTCTTCCTGTCTTCGAGGTCCAAGAGGGAGGATTAAATGGCAATGAGAGAAAAGGTAATGTTATGGGTGAGTACGATCCGGTGAGGCTACTTACCCTAGGGCGTAGACGTTACAAGACGTAAAATCCCATTATTTACATCAAGAGAGGAGGACGGACCGGGGCAAAGTCCCCGAAAGGCTGTAACATGGCAATCAAATGTCGAAGCTTACACTGATAGACCTGTTGTACAACTCACAAACAGCTACTTGAAGACAAATTTCATATCAAGATCTAAATATTGAGTACATACGCTAAACCCTGCCCCAGTGAACGCCTGATCTCACTCTTCATCTTTCCATTAATATGCCACTTGGGTGCTCAACTCATCCAACTCGCGAGCCCATACACGATGCTGAGAGATGACAAAGAAGAACTGCTCAAGGAATCCCTGGCTGTTCTTGGCAATGGTGAACACATCCTTGAAGCTCTCCGGTTGGATGTTCTTCATGGTAACGACACCGTAGCTTTCCTCAACGTTGCTGTCGCTCGAAACAGCAATGTTGGGAACGTTGATGGTGGCATTGACAAAGTCGACAGCCTCGCCTGTGGCCGCAATGGCCTTGAGGTGGCCAAAGGCCTCGCGGATCCAGTGCTGGGCGCGGCCGTTCTTGGACAAGGTCTTGATCGAGTCTTCTCCGCCAGGGACGAAAATAGCATCGACCATGGTAGATCTGAAACCTTCAAGATGGTGGTCGGGCTTGACACCCTGGCCAGGCGTCTTGGAGGCACCGGCTGGATAGATCTCGGAGCGTCGGGTGCCAATGACCATCGGGACACCCTGCGCGGCGGCAACCGCAGACTTCATGGTTGAGAAGGCAAGCGGGTCGTAGCCATCGGCAATGATGATAGCGACACGGCGGGTCTTGATGGTGGGGTTCTCGGGCAGATATTCCAGCTGGCTGAGACCCTTGGCCTTCTTGCCGTGGTTCTGCTTGCCGGCCTGCTCGGGGGCCTTACCGCCAACCATATCGGCTACAGCTTGTGCCAGACCGAGGTCGATGTCGGCAAGACGCTGGGACATGCGCTCGTAGACGATGGGGTCTTCGCAGTGGTCCAGCTCGAACGCGAATGCGTTGATGACGTGGGACTTTTCAATTGGCGACAGACTGTTGAAGAACAGCTGAGCTTGTGAGAAGTGCTCCTTGAACTTGGCACTCTTCGTCCTCTGCTTCATGCCTTCCACCTTCTGGGCAAACTCGACGTAGGCGTTGGCGGCCTTGGAGTGATTTGCGGGCGGCGTGGCTTCGAAGCGGTTGGGCCAGTAGTTGGGGCCCTTGGAGATGGTGTGGCGCATGGCTCCGTCACGGTTCATATTCATGACGGGACACACGGGCTTATTGATGGGAAGCTCCTCCCAGTTGATGCCAAGGCGAGAAATTTGGGTATCAAAGTAAGAAAAGTTGCGGCCCTGGAGGAGGGGGTCGTCGGAAAAGCCGATGCCGGGGACGACATGGCTGGTGCAGAAAGCAACCTGCTCGGTCTGGGTGAAGTACTCGTCTGGATTGCGGTTGAGCTCCAGTTCTCCAATGTAGCGGATGGGAACGAGCTCCTCCGGCCAGACCTTGGTGGCGTCGAGAATGTCAAAGTCGAAGTCATGTTCCTTGGACTCGGGCAGAACCTGGATACCAAACTTCCACTTGGGGAACGCGCCGTTCTCAATAGCTTCAGCCAGATCCTTGCGGTGGAAGTCGGGGTCCTGTCCAGCGAGCTTGAGGGCCTCGTCCCATACGAGCGAGTGCACACCAAGCTCGGGTGTGAAGTGGAACTTGACAAAGTGACGCTCGCCCTTGTCGTTGGTGAGGGTGTAGGTGTTGACACCGAAGCCCTGCATCATGCGGTACGATCGAGGGATGGTGCGGTCAGACATGGCCCACATAAACATGTGCGTGGCCTCGGTGTGTAGGTACTGGAAGTCCCAGAAGTTGTCGTGGGCAGACTGGGCCTGGGGAAACTCGAGCTGTGGCTCGGGCTTGCCTGCGTGAATAACGTCCGGGAACTTCATCGCGTCTTGGATGAAGAAGACGGGAATGTTGTTGCCAACCATGTCCCAGTTGCCCTCCTTGGTGTAGAACTTGATCGCGAAGCCTCGCACGTCTCGGACGGTGTCGGCGCTGCCACGGCTACCAAGGACGGTGGAAAATCGGAGGAACACAGTCGTCTCCCGTGACGTGTCGGTAAGCACGCCGGCATTGGTCACATCGCCAGCGCTCTCAAAGAGACGGAAGGTGCCAAAGGCGCCGGCACCTCTTGCGTGGACGACTCGCTCAGGGATTCTCTCATGGTCGAAGCGGTGGATCTGAATTCTTATTAGCCATGGTTGTTCGGATGATTCAGTTGGACATCTTTTCTGACCTTTTCCCTGGCAATTGGGTCTTCAAGAAGCATAGGACCGGTCTTGTCGTTGGTGGTGACTCTCAACCAGTCGTCGGTGTTGTTGACCTTGGCGCCAAAGTCGGTGGTCATCTGTGCCTTGGGGCCATGCTCGACCGTGTTCTCAGCGAGCTGAGCCTGTTTTGCGTCGCCCATGATTGCGTTCTCGGCCTTCTTGAGGGTGTCTGATACAATCGATGCCATTTCTGGTGCACTAGGAAAAACCAGAGTAGAATGGAAGAGGCGAAGGAAGCCTAGGAGAAGAAGAAAACGGGTTCAAGTAGTACCACAACGACCACAGTGCTTTACAAAACAAGTCTTGCCATTGGGCCGTTCAGCTCACCCATGTCTGCATACTTGCAGCTCGAGCGTTTCAACAAGCCTGACGTCAACTGTGTGCTCACGGTGAGGCAAGGGCAGCGACAGCTCCCCAATTTGGAGGGGCCGTGCCTGCTCCATTGGCGGACTTCGACCCATGTGCCACGGCATTTGGACCGGGGAAGCACAGAAAAGCAGAATTGGGAGGCACTGGGGCGGTTGAGATCAAAAAAGGGCAGCTTCATCGTGATTTCGCCATGTTGATGTCAGAGTCGCGAAGGTGGATGCGTGTGGCTCAGGCGTAGAAAAAGCTCCGCTGCACCGTTTTGGCCACCGTTTTCCGCCCTGCGAGCGGAGCTCAGGTCCGGACAGTGGGTCGGGTGGAGCAGCAAGACACTGGGGGCTCTGCTCCCAGGAGCTGGCCAATGCACGTATCCCTGTCACGGGAATACAGCGGGTCTCTGACGGAACGGGAATGACGGCAGAAAAGGAACGTACCGATCTGTCACGATTGATTGGCGATTGATTGCCCCCTCGATGAACTGCCCCGCAGCACGTGGCCCAAGCTTCCGTTCCCCGCTGCAGCATTTTTACGAATTGCTTGAGCCCCATTCGACGATGAATTCAGCACCCATGAAAGAGTGAGATCATGGGCCGGTAATCATCACGATGCCACGCCTTCGGGCCGCTCGTTCTGGCTCTGGACGGCCCATCTCCTCGGGACACTACCTCCAGCGGCTCCAAAGTGCGGTGTTCGTCCAGCAATACAGTTGCAGGGGATCGTCACCCGCCATGGAACATTGCAGCGATGCCCATCTGGCAGCTTGACATGGGAATGACCAATTTCCACGCAATTTTGACAATTGCTCTGGGTGCTCTCATTTTGAAGCAAACTTCGCCGTTCAGCTCTCTAGATTAAATCATCAAGCAGAACAAAGCAATTGCAATCTGAAAGCAGTCGCAACTCGCCTGTATCCGCACCTTTCCGCAGTTCCCACTTTGGCGTTGTGCAGCTTCAGTTTTCGGTGAGCATCGACGTCATCGACTCGCTCATCTTCCCAACCTGTTCCCACTATCCGCTTCAATCGGCACAGCAAAGCTCCATTCAAGGCCTTTCAATTCCCAATCTGTCACTGGGAGTGCCATATCCATCGCCAGCTTGGTTTCCAGAATTCTTTTTCACTTGGCACCCACAAAACATTCCCTCCATCAACGTTGCATCCTGTTGCTCCTTCATCCCGGCACTTCACTCCACCGACGACCACATTGACACCCTGCACTGATTGGAACATCAGACGTAAACGCAGTCCACGAGCGAATAAGCAGGGAATCTCCTTGCGTCTAGACATATCCAGAGTCTGACCGTCTGCTCGCAGCGGAGTCCCATCGCCAACATGCCTGGCGAAGTCATCAAGGAACCCAACCCGCCTGCTCTGCCCTCTCATCTCCCCGACAGTGTGCTTGATCTCGCCGTAAAGACCGAAAAGAAGCCTTTGGACGCCAAAGTCGCCAAGTCCCTGCGTGACTTCCAAAATGCAGCCTGCTACATCGCTGCTGGTAAGCCGATCCCACCCTGCCCCTGCAGATCTAGCCATCTTCCCGAACCCCGGCTGACAGCGAACAGCGATGATCTTTCTCCGAGACAACGTGCTCCTGGAGTCTCAACTGAAGCCTGAGCATATCAAACCCCGACTGCTGGGTAAGTCCACCGTGGATTCGGCCGGGCGATAGCTGACGGCACAGGTCACTGGGGCACTTGTCCCGGTCTCATTCTGGTGTGGTCCCACCTCAACCTTCTCATCCGCAACCATGACATGGACATGATCTATGTCATTGGCCCGGGACACGGTGCTCCTGCAGCTCTGGCATCCCTCTGGTTGGAGGGTTCACTGGGGAGATTCTACCCGGACAAGTACAGCCTCACCAAGGAGGGTCTGCACAACCTCATCACCAAGTTCTCGGTGCCTGGTGGCTTCCCCAGGTAAGTTCTGATTCCCATGATAGTTAGTTTCACGCACTAATACGACCAGCCACATCAACTCCGAGACACCAGGTGCCATCCACGAGGGCGGCGAGCTTGGCTACGCCTTAGCTGTCTCCTTTGGTGCGGTGTTTGATAACCCGGATCTTATCGTCACCTGCATTGTGGGCGATGGTGAAGCCGAAAGCGGTCCTACCGCGACGTGAGTTGTACGATGTCTTGTTTGGAGCCTATCTAACCGACCATAGGGCTTGGCATGCCATCAAGTATCTCGACCCCAAGGAGTCTGGTGCCGTTATTCCCATCCTTCACATCAATGGCTTTAAGATCAGTGAGCGGACCATCTTTGGCTGCATGGACGACAAGGAAATTGTCGCCTTGTTCACCGGCTACGGCTATCAAGTCTGCATCGTCGACGATCTTGAAGACATTGACACAGATCTCTCCGGCGCCTTGGAGTGGGCTATTGCCGAGATCAAGAAGATCCAAAAGGCCACACGATCAGGCCAGCCCATCGTCAAGCCCCGGTGGCCCATGATCGCGCTTCGCACTCCCAAGGTAAACCTCACCTAACCTGCGAGGAAACTCGGCTGACCTTTTCAGGGATGGTCTGGGCCGAAAGAAGTTGACGGGGTCATTATTGAGGGCTCTTTCAAGTCTCACCAGGTCCCACTGGCCAAGGCAGGTTCAGACAAGACTCACCTCGAGAAGCTCGATGAATGGCTCTCGCGCTACGACATCGGCAATCTTCTAACCGACGGCAAACCCAACACCAGTATTCTTGAAGCCATTCCCAAGAATGACAGCAAGAAGCTCGGTCAGCTGAAGGCCACATATGACCCGTACATCGGCCTCGAGGTCCCCGATTGGCAACCCCTGGCAGTCGAGCCTGGTGAGCAGACCAGCTGCATGAAGGTGACCGGAAAGCTTCTCGACGAGGTGATGCAGGCCAATCCCAAAGGCTTCCGCATGTTCTCGCCTGACGAGCTTGAGAGCAACAAGCTTGATGCCATTCTCGACCACACCGGCCGCAACTTCCAGTGGGATGAATACTCCCGGGCCCAGGGTGGCCGTGTCATTGAGATCCTCTCAGAGCACTGCTGCCAGGGGTTCATGCAGGGGTACACGCTCACCGGCCGTGTCGGTCTCTTTCCCAGCTACGAGTCTTTCCTGGGTATCGTGCACACGATGATGGTGCAGTACGCCAAGTTCAACAAGGTGGCCAAGCAGGTCAAGTGGCGTGGCGAGCTGGCCTCCATCAATTACATTGAGACAAGCACCTGGGCTCGGCAGGAGCACAATGGCTTCTCCCACCAGAACCCCTCCTTCATCGGCGCGGTCCTCAATCTCAAGGCCGAGGCGGCCAGAGTAGGTCCCCGTTCTACCGTCTCTTTAAAGAACGCCACTAACATCGCCAGGTGTACCTTCCCCCCGACGCAAACTGCTTCCTCAGCACAGTTCACCACTGCCTCCAATCCAAAGACAAGGTCAACCTCGTCATCGGCTCCAAGCAGCCCACCGCAACCTACCTCTCCGCCTCCGCAGCCGCAGAGCACTGCCGCATCGGCGCCAGCACCTGGTCCTTCACCTCCACCGACGGCGGCGCCAACCCAGACGTCGTCATCGTCGGCGTCGGCGTCGAGGTCACCTTCGAGGTCGTAAAGGCCGCCGAGCTCCTCCGCACCCTGGCCCCGGAGCTACGCGTCCGCGTCGTCAACGTCACGGACCTCATGGTCCTCAAGGTGGAGGCTAAGCACCCGCACGCGCTCACGCGCCAGGTCTTCCTGGAGACCTTCACCGAGGACCGGGCCGTGTGCTTTAACTACCACGGGTACCCGACGGAGCTGCAGGGCTTACTGTTCGGACGCCCGGGTTTGCATAGGATGACCGTTGAGGGGTACCGCGAGGAGGGCAGTACGACGACGCCGTTTGATATGATGCTTGTGAACTGCGTGAGTCGGTATGATGTCGCGATCCGGGCGTTGAAGGGTGGGGCGGAGGTGAGTGAGAAGGTGAAGGCGAGGTTGGACGGTGCGATTGGTGAGATTGAGGCGAAGGTGAGGGAGGTGCGGGATTTCATCCAGGAGCATGGGAAAGGTGAGCGCACATCTTGCAAATGCATCAAGAATAATGGCTAACAATGATGGCAGATCCTGACGATATTTACGACGCTCCCAAGTTCTGAGCGAGAGCTACTTAATGGTAATAGATAATAGACGCACAAAGAACGTGAAGAATGACCGGACAGCCAGACAGACAAGCAGAAATATTTAATAGAGAAAAAATGCAAAAAGAAATCGTCGGCCGACAGAGATGCTCGAGATGCCTCGTGGGTGAATCGAACACCCGATCTCCTCATTACTAGTGAGGCGCTATACCACTTAGCCAACAAGGCTTGTTTCCAGTGGCTGAAACTGGGTTTCATGTAGGCGAGCGGTGGGCAGAGCGGGAAATGGTGGCGCTCGATGGCGGGTTCAGGATGAATGAGTGGAATCACGCTGATGAGAAATTTCATCACGACGTTTTTTTGAGGCAGCGACGAACATTTTTGGGTCGTGCTAGTGTTTTCTGTTGGTGGTGACAATCAATCGGGTAGAGTTTGGCTGTGCAGGCCCATGCTGTGCCGCTTGGCAGTGCTCTGTAGTTCTGTAGTCCAGAGGCTGTAACTGCGACCGTGAGTTGACAGTGACGGTAGCGGGTGTTTAGATAAGACAAGTGAGATTAAACCTGGGAAGATAAGAGCTTTGAATGTTTGTTGGATGAAAACACTCAATAATCTTCTCATCATATGTCAAGTTGAGTGAGATATCATCTTTCCAGGCAGCATTCACACCAAACCTCACTGAGCCTTCGTCTCACCGTGCTTCACATGGGCTGAGGCTTCCGCGGTAGTACCTTCTCCCTAACACTTCCCCCACAGCAGCCACCAAGTCTCCCGCCCATTTCCACTTCGACAGATACCGAGAAGGTATCCCTCCGCCCCACCCCCACCTCGAAATTTCCCCGTCGCAGGAAAAAAAAAACCACATCACGACGAACCACCGAGATCCCCGCAGTGACAGACCGAACATCACAACCACCGCCAAGCGCCGCCCGCCGCAAGGAAGCGAAGCCCGTCTCTTGTCTCTCCCCTTCTCCTCCTCCCGTCCGGTCGCGCCCGCCCACGATGGTCTACTACTTCACCTCCACGGTCGTCGACCCCTCCGCCTTCATCTACGTCGGCAAGGACAAGTTTGAGAGTACGCCCGTCCCCCTTTTCGCGGCGTGAACTTAGCCACCCACGACATCGCCGGTTACAAAGACTAATGAGAGTCGCGTGCGTATAGATGAGGAGCTGATCAAGTACGGCTGGGAGGAGGACGTCTGGTAACTCCCCCCTCACCCCCATCTCTCTCATCACTCACTAACCACCACCAGGGTAACCCACACCACACCTCACCCCCCTCCCTCTCACCTTCATCTAACCACCACCAGTTCCACGTCGACAAGCTCTCCTCCGCACACATCTACCTCCGCCTCCCAGACCCCCACCCGTCCACCACCCCCGCCATGACCTGGGACGCCATCCCCGAACCCCTCCTCACCGACCTCGCGCAGCTGACCAAGGCCAACTCCATCGAGGGCAACAAGAAGGACAACATCACCATCATCTACACGCCGTGGTCGAACCTCAAGAAGGACGGCTCCATGGCCGTCGGGCAGGTCTCCTTCAAGGACCCGCGGAAGGTGAAGCGCGTCCTCGTCGCGCAGCGCGAGAACCCCGTCGTCAACCGCCTCAACAAGACCAAGGTCGAGAAGAAGCCCGATCTGGCGCAGGAGCGCGAGGATCGGCTCAAGGAGCTGCGGAAGCGCGACCAGGCGGCGAGTCTGGTTAGGAAGAAGGAGGAGGCGCGGGTGATGCAGGAGAGGAAGGAGAAGAAGTGGCAGAAGGACCATGCGTATGACGATATCTTCTCGGAGGAGAATATGGAGGGCTCGAGTAACCAGAATCGTTCTGAGGATTGGGAGGATGATTTTATGTGAGGACGGCGGGTAGATATTCCCGAATTCAATCAAGCTAGCATGTTTTGTTACCATGGGAGAAACGCGCGATGCAAAGAGTGACTCATCATGTGCTTCATTATGCTATGCTACCCGGCTACTAATCGAAACAAAAGGGGGTATTTCAAAAAACAACGCGCCCCGCAAGTCAGCTACACATGCCGATTCCAACGCGACTTCGACTCCGTCCGATGCCCATAGACTCCATCCGTCTTGAAAGTTCATGACTGTCATCCGAAGCATACTTTTCGCCCTCATGCTGCTCCTTCTCCTTCTCCTGCTGCTGCCCCTTTTGCTTTTTGTTCCCGCCCTTCTTGTCCCCGGGCGCCTTCACCAACACCGGCGCGTCGTCGTCATCGTCCTCAACTTCGTCCAAGTCATCATCATCCCTCGGGTCTAAAAAAGGCGACGAGGAGGGTTCCTCCGTGTCGCCGCCATAATCTTCCTCCTCTTCCTCCCCGTCGTCGCGAAGCTTCACGACGGCTTCGCCACCAGGCAGACCGACCGTCTTCGCCTCGAGCGTCTCGGCGATGTCGAGGAGGAGGACGTCCATGGGACATATGTACGCCACGCGTTTCCGTCCGCTCCACGCCAGCACATGTCCGCACACCCTCCCGTGAGCGCGCTCGACGACCCACGCACCGCTGTCTCCGGGCACTCCCATGGCGAGCTTCTTGCTGCCGCCAGAGAGTTCCGCGGGCGTTGTGGAGGCCGCGCTACTGACTTGGTACGTGTGACTCGGCGTGATGCGACCGGAGATCTTCACGCTCGTCAGGGCGGGCAGGATGAGGCCAGTCTGGAGGCCGCTTGTGCGCGCCATACACTGGACCTCCATGCCGGGGAGTGCCGACGTCGGCGCCACCGTTGTGGGGTGGAGATCGAGGGCCTCGTGGGATGGTCGTTTCCCGGTAAGAAGTGACGACGGCTTCGTTCTAATCCTCGGGATGGTGTTCTCGTCAGGTTGTCGGTCGCCGTTGAATTCGAACAGAGCCCAGTCGATCTCGTGAATGAGCCCGTTTTGCTCCCTGCGTCGGAGACCGCTAGACGCGTAGACCTCCCCGAGCGTGAAGCTGTCCAGGTGGTCCTCGTCTGCCGTCTCCTCGGAGGCGTAGAAATCGTCGTCGACATCGTCTCTAGCTGGCTGCGTAATGACATACCCGTCGCCACAGCCCGGCTCAACCCCTGGGATGTCGCCGGGCTGGTCGAATTCCCCCTCCTCGTCGCTTTCGTCCTCGTCCGAGGCCTCGCTCGTGGCGTCCGTCTCCGAGTACGCTTCCGACTCGGAGTCAGAGAATTCGCACGCAAAGTCCTCACCGCTGCTACTTTCGGACGACTCCCCGTACCAGTCGAATCGAACATCGTCAGAGGGCCGCGCCATGCTTCGATGGGCCGGGTCCTGGTCCTTGGCGTGCTTTGCGATTTCCACCGGATCATCCAGCATGTGGTGCACCGTCATTCCGTAGGGCTTGTCGTCCACAACTACGAGACCGCCCAAGCTGACCGGTGGGAGGTGGCGATCGCCGACCCAAGCACCGATGCTGGCGCCGTTGGTGGGACGGTCCTGAAAGTCAGGATTGGCGGCTTTGACCTCGTCATCATCCTCGTCGTCGTTGGCGGCACTTCGCTTCACTTCGTCCGACTCCTTCCGCGACCTCAGAACTTGTCCTTTAGACACCTTCAAGCCGAATCCGGACTTTCCATCAAAAAGTTGGCCGAGCTTGCGGGTGAGAATAGACTTAACCTTGCTCACCGAAGTGCACACTACCAGAACTGTCGGCTGCGTCTCCTTAGGCGAGCATCCGATGGACTCGAGTGAGATTTCGACCGACTCCTCGCTATGCTTGCGGTAGAAGTGACGCAACGCCTGGTTGACCTGGGGCATCACAATGGTGTTCCACTTCTCGATAGCGTCCGCTGGCAAGGGGATCTGGGGGTACAGTCGGGTCTTGGGCGCCTTGGCAGGCTTGGAGTCGGCCGGCAGCTCTGCAGGCGCCGGTGTCGCGGCCGCCTCCTCGGCATCTCTCTTTGCGAGCTGGCGCTTCTCTTCCTCGGCTGATGGGTACGAGCGCGCGGGGCTTGGGTCGGGAATCGGGGCCTTGACGTCAGATGGGCGGCGCATCTCAGCTGGCGGGGGAACGGTCTTGGTGTCCTTGGATGGGCCGGAGATGCTTTGTCTCGGGGAGCCGGAGATGGGAGAAACAATCTTTTCGCCAAGATCCAAGCTGAGACGGTCGTCGAGAGCGCTGACACTATCGAGGATGCAGCATGCCTCGAGGTAGCGGCTCGCCTTGAACTGCACGATGGAGAGTAGTTCCTCGCCAGTGACCTTTCCTTGGAGTTCCTGGTCAACGGCACCCCAGCAGGTCTGGACGGCCTTCATGTACTGAGTTCCACAGCGAATGGCAAGCTGCTCCAAGACTCTCTCCGGAATTGGTTGAGATGGGTCGGGTACGAGATTCTCAAGCTTCGTCCACAAACCGATAGACAACAAGATCATGGCGAGAGAGTACAGGTCGAGAATGCGGGAGTCGGTCTTGTCATTGATTGGGGATGCGGGAGTAGTCCTGGGGTCGAGAGGATGACGGAAAAGAGGAGCAGACGGCGATGATGGTTCTTGGTCCGGTGGCGCATCGGGGAACAGATCAAAAGACGAGATCATGGGACGGCGTACATCCACCTCGCCAACGCCTGTCGTCAAGTCGGGCGTTGCCGTGTTGCAAAAGGAGACATTCTTGTCAATAAGGCTGCCGTGGGTGATGCCGCGGGCGTGTAAATCGAAAACGGTGTTGGCTAGGTTGTGAGCGAGGCGGAACTTGGCCTCCAATGTGGGCTCAAATCCAGGGCGTGAGAGAAGATCGCCCAGCGTGCAAATGTTGTAAAGGGGTGTCTGTGTGAAGTTTTCGAATGAGACGGCGTTGAAGCTTGGGGGGAAGTGGTAGACGAGTCCAAGTCGTGAGTGCTCCAAGTCCTCAAAGTAACCAAGCAGCCTCGGCAGACCAATCCAGGCGCCGGGTGCTCTCTGGGATTCCTGCTGCAAACCCGATGACAGCTTCTCAAACCGTGACATTGGAGGCATGATTCCCGTGACTGAGTAGATGGAGTCGAAAGCAGCGTACTCCAGGAGCAACGGCGCGAATGGTTGACGGCCAATATGCTGGGCCAGATCTGACCAGGCTTGCTTGGTCATGAAGACGATATCTCTCGGTGGTTGATTCGCTCTGGACTCGGTCATAGGCTCAGCCTGTGAAGAGCGGATATCCTGTAATGTCGAGGGATCAATCTGCTGCGGTGTCTGGATGCGTGTCGACTCGAATTGCTTGTTCTCATCGATGGCGGCCAGGGGTCGTTGGAGCCTTGAGCGAGAGCCTGAAGTCATTACCGCGGAAGCGCGGGTTCTAGAAAGATCGCATAGAGTGTCGATGGACTGAGTGAGTTCTGTGATGGACTCGGCAAAGCGAGCCTTGTCCCAGACTACAAAGGGGGTCTTGAAATCACCCCTTGACTTTTCAGAAGCGCCGCCGGTCTGCTTGTTGTAGGCCTTCCACAAAGCGTCCAGCTCGGCCAAGCTCTCGCCAACAGTGGACATGACGCTGTGGACGATCTCGCTGATGCCAGCCTTTGACAGCGAGGTGTCGATCTCGGAAGACTGGTTCGGATCTGACCATTCCAAGCCCCAGCTCACGAAGCGGTCTTTTTGGATGCGCAGCCTGCGGAAGAGGATCTTGACCTCGGGATCCTCGGCATGCTGGATGGGCTCTTTGACAAAGTCGGAGGACTTTTTTGTGTCGTTATACAGACGGCTGAGGCGCCGCTGCATGGGCTGCTGGAAGCCGCCCTGGAAACCGATGCCCTCCATGATGGCTGTTGAAACGGGATGACGGGCAGCAAAGAGGGATACCCCTCACGTGGGGCGGGGTGAGAGACTTGTGTCGATGAGCAGTGAGTGAGTGAGTGAGGTAGGTGAGAGTCTGCTAGATGAGATGAAAATGCCTCTTCAGTGCCGCCTCGGATATGACATAATCAAATCGATGCCACAATTGATGGTGAGGCTGAAGTGGCCTTGGTGATGATGAGACGTCGAAGTCGGGGATCGGGACGGTGTGAAGAGTCGGATGCGGGTCGGCTGAGTCGCGCGCGGCAGGGTTACTTTTGTTGGTTGGCGACTGAGAGTGTGACTGCAACTGTGACTGAGCTGCTGCTGCTGCGACCGAGGGGTACGTATTTTGCGCGTAAAGTGATTACGCGGCGGGGATGCGATTCGGGTGAGGCTGAGCTGCGACTATTGCAACGACCTAAAATAACCGGCGCGTGTGTAAAGTGATTATTGGAATTATGATATTGAAGCTCTTTTCGTCTCGTCAAGTCCGTCGTAAATAGAAAATGGTCCAAGTCAATGGAGGATGGGAGAGAAGAGAAATGAAGAAGAGGTGGTGGTGGTGTCGAAGTTGAAGTCGCGGGACCCTAGGAGGTGATGAATGACGGGAGCCAACAAGCAAGGCAGGCACCAGGCGTCTCCAGGTCTCCGGGCGCCGTCGCAGCGGGTAGCTAAGAAGGAATCAGATTATTTCGGTGCCTACGAGACGGATGGTCTTTTACCCTTTTCCCACGCGGGCTGAGAGCCGCAGGTTGCAGGTCCAAGATCCAAGAGCCAGGGAGTGACTGACTTGGGTGCTCCAGTAAGGTACACTAGTACACCACTTAAGGAGTACAGGGTAAGGACTAGAGATGGGTCCGCCGCCAGAATGCACCGACAGGGACGAGAAGGAAGACCGGGCGGCCCAAGTGGCAGATTGTGGCTTCGATGGTGTCCGCAGAATGCGAGCGAGCGAGGTGTTGAGCGAGTGTCAATCCGAGTCTTTCGAGGTGCAGTGGTGCAGTGCAGTGCTGAAATGCTGCTGCCTGGAAGACAGACACTAGGAGGCGTGGATGCGCTGCCGCTGTCTGGGAAGGAACGCCTCTTGATTGGACTCGCTTAGCCTCGCCAAATGCTCTGGTTTCGGTCCCGACCCGCATATTTGCTGCCGCTAGCTCCAAAACAAGGTGCTGATTGGCTTGTGGTAATTCTGGAGCCTGGAGGGTGGGTCCCTCGGGTCAACCACTCTGGGATGTTGCCATGTTCGCCCGGGTTGCCCGTGGCCAGTGCTTTCCCTTTGGAGTCTTTGGAGACCTCACTCATCGTGTACAGCGTATTGTTGGCAGGCACTGAGGAGCGTCTCTTGCCTCATTTCTCATCAAAAGTGAACCTGGTCTTGCTGAATTTGTCTTGGTCGTTATCGCCTCCAGCAGGCTCCTTCTTTCCATTATGGATGCAGGGACGGATACCTACTCAGGTAGGCAGGTAGACCCTGTATCCCTCACGTGCCTTGCTTGATGCCTCCTTCTATCCCGGCTAGCCAACAGCCACCGTCTGGGCAGCCAAATCATGAATGCCGCTCAGCTATTCAGATTCCCATCTACACGACGCCATCAATTCAGCTCATGTTTTTCCATTCTCGTGATATACTATGCATCCTCGGGTCTGTCCAATCACCACTCTCTCTTATCTCAGCATCGTCCACCATCATCGTGTCTGATACGAGATCAGCACGCCCATCTTCATGAACCCCCAGATACCCACATTCGCGGTGCCCGACATTGGCTTCCAGCAGTAATCGTCCCTGAGTAAGCTGAGGCTCTCTTTAGCGTCGATACCCTGGCTTGAGACTCCATCCCATTCGGCATGGCGCAACAGCGGACCGTCCACTCGCTTCAAAGTACGGTGCATACATCCATAATCACGGAGACCATGTCCGCGCTGGTCAATGGCATCACTTTCCGCCTCTGTTCCGCCTGTCTGCGGGCCGCCCACACTGGCAACTTCCTCCAGATCTTGGCAGAGATCCCACAATACTCCAAAGTTCCTTTTCCAAAACACCCCCAGCGCAAATCCTCCCCCTACGCCATGATGCAGTAAGCACCATTCGACTCGAATTCCCCAGTCTGGATCCGCTCTTTGCCCTCTATTAATGGCAATCCATCCTTTCAGATCTTTTGCATTTGGGACTTTGGAGTTCCTCTTAAGGCACCACACGTAAAGTCCAAAACAAAAGGCAGCCACAGCTGTGGTCCCCTCGGACTCTGTCGCAGAAAGCTCCAGTTATTGTGGCACTTTGGGCACGACCACATGGCGTCGTGCTCCTAGTAACCACCCCACGCCTAACTTCACTGGCGTCCTTTTTTTTATCTCGGTGCCTAAACACTAAACCTCACAGACTGGAGCCACCCACTTCGTCTCCGACACACCTACACCACCATACCGCGGCTCCCGGCAGCCTTCGTTTCTCCATTCAGGAAAAGAGCCCCATGGACATGACATGCTTCAAAGCATGGTTCAATCTGTCAAAGTGGTTCCCGGTACTTATTTGCACAAGCTCACTTGCCCAGAAACGTCCCTTTCTGTCACCCGGGACAAATGGACGGTGGATAGCGCAATTTTGGTCTCAAGATTGCCAAGTTCTCTTGATAATCGCCCCTGACGATGGAGAGATTTCTGTTGTCCCGCCGTTTGATGTACTCCCTTCAATACTGGGGCGTCGAGCATTGCAGCCAGCTTCTACTAAAGAAAAGAACTTTGGGTGACCTTGACTCTAAATAGAGGCATCTGACGGTGAGCACGTCAGCACTCTGAATCAAATCACCCCCTTTTCCCTCACCATCGTGGCACTTCTCGCAGGAAAGACATCACCCGGGTCTCGCAGTAATTCTGCTGCCTGCTCGGCCTACAGAGACGGTAGCCACCTCTGCGAGTCGTCATGCGAGCAGACAAATCAATCTGCTCCTTTTGGCCCCCCATCAGACGCGATTAATGTCAGAAGTCCAAATCACATCATGCTTTGCAAAAAAGCCACATTTACAATAATTGATCCAATACAATCCCACATGCACCACCTTGAATCACTCCTTAAGCAGCCCGACAGTGCCCTCATACACCACCCTGAATTACTCAACCAGCTACCGGACAATGCGATTCTGCAGCTCCATCATGATGGACCCCAGCTCACGATGATTGACGGCGGATACAAAACATGGTTCGAATTTTGCTTCGCTGACAGTATTGGATCATTGCTCCCCCAAAGCATGCTCCACGGGGAGTTTCCTCCCCGATCCTCCCGCTTCTAATCCCGTCCCAGGAGCCGCTGCCTTCACGGGTTCCAAGCTGACAATCTCGCTGCCTTGGGCGGAATGGCGGTTTCGTCGCGTTCCCCTGATGATCAGGGATGGCAGTGAAAACCGCCTAGAACATACCGTGTGGTAACACCAGAAGCAGAAATACTGCCGCTGAAGGGGTCCAGTCACATCTCTGCTTCGTGACTGCCGTGGGCGCCTTCTTCACAACACCGTATTCGATGCCTGTGTCCCGGGGAAGCCCCCCACAGACTAGGCGGCCGACAAAAAACGGACCTCTTGTATCTACCGGCGCATTAATCACCGAACCCAGCCGAAAAGATACAGGTCGTATCTGCGGATACAGGCCATTGTATTGAGGTTTCGGGCCGATGCCCTCTTGTCCGAATCTGGACTCCACATCTCTGTCTCCTTGCAAGACCGCGTGGCAGGAGTCCGGACAAGCTTCCGTGTAAGGACTTCTACCGGCCTCAAAACGACAAGGTTGTAAAAGGCCTAAGTTGAAGCATGTAAGCATGGGTCAAGATCAGGAAATTTTCCCGTGAAGACTGCCACCGCCTTCTCTTTCTTAGTCAGCTATTGCTAGTGCTGGCGTCGGAAAAAAGGGGGTGCGGAACTTCCGTGACCGTGATCGTGGTCAATGCCGGTGTTATCTGGGCTGGGTGTTCTTAATCAAATTATACTTACTAGGAGAACATGCATCACGAACTCAGATTCTGGGAGCAAAAATTTCATATTATCAGCAAACGACAATCAAGCTGACAAGTTTCCATTTTCAAATTGACAGAGACATGGTAGGGCTCTAACACTTCACCCGTAGATACCACCCCCTGGTAAAGTAAAGCCGGCGCCTGAGCTGGGAACAAACTAGAATACCTTGATGTTATGCTATTTTGATGTGTTTAGACCCTTCTTCCCTTCTAACCTTGGGTTTTTCACATATTTTTATTTAACAGGTTACCGCCTGCGGGCACACCTTCTGGACTGCTGCATGACTCTGACGGGGAAATGTGCGTGTGTATGTGCGTGTATGTATGATTTACGCCGGTGCGTCCCTGTTGCAATAGAACATAGGGCGTCCGGCAGTCGTGTATCTAGGCCTATTGAACACAGGCAGAGGAGAAATGAAAATGCATAAACAGACTGAAAGAAATATGAAGCAAGATATAGAGTGAATACGTGAAACATATGAGAGCCAGAACGTCTTACAGAGAAACTCCCATGGCCAATTATGGGGTATTAGGCGACTATAGCATCTAGCTTGCGAAGCCAGTATTCTAGCTGACTGCGACCCTCCCGCTTGCCCTCTTCTTCAACTCTTAATGTTATGCCCAGTCTTTCGGCGCCTTGAACCTCCTCTTCAAGAAGTGGTCGGTCTCGGATGTCCTGAAGAACCTGCCCCATTCGGTTCATCCAGTATGTTTCAAAGAACGTCGCTAGAGTGCAACCCATCTCGTCGATCTTGCCTTCAAAGTCAACAAGTAAAATCTCCAGGAGCGCAAGTTCATGAGTATCCTCTTCCTGAATTTCTTTCACCTCATCCTCTTCGCAAACCCTGTATACCCACTCGAAATAGGAACCCCTCCTCTGCTCCCAAGAGCAGCAGCAAGTGTGACGGATTGGAAGGGCCATGAAAGTGCACACCCGCAGAAGTATTGATATCTCGTCTCGCGAAAGTGTCCAGTCTGATTCGATATTCTCGCTCAGCTTGAGGATTTGGTCCCTCATTTGGTTCAGTGACGCTTGCGTTATTTGATCAACTGACCAGTCTCCCAGCGCCGTCCTCCACATCACTGCATAAGGGTGGCAGCCGCCTTTCGAACAACCGCAGTTGCATGCATCCAGAGACGCAGACTTGGAAATGTGACTTCCGAGTGACCTGAACAAGCCCGATGGGTGATGGAGAGATGGAAATGGAGTTGAGGAATAGATCCTGGGCCAAAACAACATATGCGCCGTAGTAAACCCGACAGGTCTACCGGGTATTTCGGTCGTCAAGTTTGCGCCATGTCGCACCAGCCATCCCCTGTACTCTAAGGTATTTCGAATATCAGCCAAAGGGACTAAGCCGTGAGAATTTGGAACATCGACTTCCGTGAAGCCTCGAGAATAGAATGCGTCCGCTAACCATCTTCCCTCCCCGAAACCAATGCCACAATGGTCATATATGGATCCGGAGGCGCGTGATTTATTGTCGATCACCTCTGTGCGCAGACTTGGATGTACATATATCCCTTTGTCGTCCAGCGCCTTCAAAACGTCACCTGTGTGCCTGTCAAGGACGTTATTTCCGAGAAGCCCGAAACAGTCAATTTCTGTCGGCTTTAAATGACGCAGTCCTAGTGCCTTCAGCTCTTGTCGCCGGCCCGCGAACTCGTCGATGACCATATCTCGTGCTCTGGCAGATGCTTGATTTAGTGCAAAAACCCATGGTTCCCTTGGGGTTGCCCTCGCCAGACACTCGCTGTCGGTTTGCAAAAGAATACTCACGGCTTCCCCACAGGAACACGTTTCCAAGCACCTGCCATTCCACGGGACGCTGCAGATAGCGCAACTCCAATGCAGAGCGCATTCAAGTGCGGAGGCTAGTGCGCCTTTGTCGTGAGAATGAAGTATCGACTTGCCATATCGACTCAGAACGATCCTTAAACCTTCAGGCCATCCGATGAGATGAAACAAGGATGAAAAGCCGAATGCGTCGACTTCGGACAAGTTCATTGACATTTGTTTGTCCAAAACCTCTAGCAACCTTACCTTGTTACGGAATAGCACAGCTTCTAAAGGATGGCTCCAGTATACTTTGAAATGTTAGCGTTGGTTCTGTGACAATTCTGCGGGGTGGTTCCTCACTTTGGGCTGCAATGATGGAGTTCTTGGTCCACATTTGATGGAATCTAATGGTTCCTAACTGAAGGACGCCGTGCAGCGGATTGCTAGGCCTTCGCAAATATTCAGAAGTAAAGATAACATCGTGAGGCAGGAGAGTGTCGAGTGTTTGGACCATTCGTAGATCACACTCACGCCCAAACCACTCTGTTTGCGCTGTCTGAAATGCATATCTGGATAATTATGAACGCATTAAAAATTCTCAAGCGGATGTGAGCGTGGAACTCACCCATCATCTTGGTTTGGACGGTCCCGTGGGACCCCAACTGCGAGAAGGAATTCGATAAGTTCGTGTCGGTGATTTATCAACCGTCCTCCGTATGGCGAGCATGCCGCATGCAATAATGTGCGGCCATATGTATCTATTTCGAATGGCGAGGAGGTCCTGGACGTAAAAACTGTCTTCAGAGTGTGAATACCTCGCTCGAAAACTTCGGTAATTTCTTCATCGGTGAATACATGTCCTCGCAAGCTGAAGGCGGATAATAAATAGTTCACAATTTGGAACGCGGGGCTGCTCTCACGGATCGGAAAATATGTAAACGAAGAAGATATTCCAAATCCACCGGCCCCGGTAGTGATTGATAGCGAAACGTCGACAGCTGCTGAAACCAGCCATCGAAACGCTCTGGGCGTGATACAAGCAGACCAGCTGTTGGTTCCATGCGTGTTAAAGACAGCGAAAGGGCATCCCATGGCGTGGGCCCTTTTCGTGAGAGCCTCTTTTGCAAAAGAAACGGGCCCAACCTATCGCTTCTGTCGTCGTCGGATACGCTGCGGATTGCAAGTGCAGCGGAACTGTGACCGTATATCCACCTCTCGGCAGACAGGCTCAGTTGTGATGGTTTCCGAAGGGATCAGAGAAGATCCGTCCGTTCGGCTGATCGTTTGTAGGTTGCTCATGTTGTCGCAGATGGCCTTCAGTGCACTCGGCTTCGAAACCATGTTTTTCAGTGTGCCCGTGGCGCTCGAAGACATCAAATCAGCCATCAACGTCTTCAACTCCATCACGTCTTGCTTGGTCGCATAATATGGTAGAGGAGCCAGTGAGGCGTTCTCATCAATCTTTCTCTCGATTGAGAGCATGGTTAGCTCGGATCTTGACACCGTCTGGACAACTTGATCGAAGGAGTTTTTCATTGACGAGAATGCCTCACTGGCATCGCTTGAAATCTTTCTCTCAATTTCGAGCATGGTGACATCGGATCTTGACACCGTCTGGAGAACTTGATCTAAGGAGCTTTTCGTCTCCAGTGATGCTTCACTAAACCGAGTGAGTACTTTGTTATGTTACACATCATAGAATGCTTACAGTTCAAATACTTGAAGGGCTGCTTGGAGGGCCTTAATGACGACGTCGAGCCGAGTGACGAGTCGATCCAAGCGATCCCTACGAAAGGGGTACAGGAGCTTCTTCTTCTGAATCTTCATCATGTTCCCGGCAGATCTGTCGGTGCCAGTCATGTCTTCGATACGAATCTTGCTGATGAATTCATCAAGCAACAGCAACTCGGCTTTAGCTGATGCCATGGATTCCTGGAGCGATGCAGAGCAGATGCCAGGCGCCAGGCGCCGGTTATGAAGCCCTTCGATCTGCGCGACGAGTGTTTCCAGTGATTTCTGATGACGTATGGTGGATTCTATCTCTTCTCTGCGGCATTGCAGGCCGTCGATGTAGACGTTGAGACCTGAACACACCTGCAGTCCCAAAGAGACCACGCCCACGACTGTCCCCAGAACTTCCGCCATTATATGTTTGCGGCCGTTCGCAGGGTCGGTGATTGAGTCCCGTGTAAGAAAAGTGTGAGGAACATGCAAATTTGGGGGAGAAAGAAGGGCTTATCAGAAAAGGTTGAGGATACAATATCCGTCGCGATAGAGGGCTGAATAATCTTGGAACTTGTTTCGACCACTTCATGAGGCCGATTTCCGTATGAGAAACATGCGAGAAAATTGCAACTTGAAGGGACAAAGAAGGGTTATTAGAAAAGGGGCGCGGATGCCAGACGGCGAATATGTACCCGTAAGAGTGCCCACCTTGTTCCAGTCAAGATCAGGCTGACGAGTAGGCTTCGCGAACGTGTTCACCGGGCTCACCCATGGGTAGCACAGCCTACATGCATACACAAAGGCGACTCTTTCCCGTACCATTCGTGTGAACGACGGCTTTCTATTCGCCCACGAACTTACAGAACGCCTTGCCAAGTCGAGAGCCCTCCAAAATAAGGCATTGCGTCGGAGAACGGCAGCGCTGCCGCAAATGCAAGCGTTTGATAATCAGAACAAGTTAATCAACAAAGTTAACGCCGTTATCACCATCTAAGTAAGCATATCTATTTCCCTTTAATCCCTTAATTAAACAGCCTAAATTTCCTGTGTCTGCGCGGCTCTATTTCCTGTGTACTTGATTACTCCTATCGAAGACGATAATAGCAGCAGCGATGACAACTACGAAGATGATGTTGAGGAAGTTTGTTGAGGAAGTTTCGAGCCCACCCAGTAATTAGGGGTTTTCACAGTAGGGGAAAAAGCAGTAAAAGCACCTCGGCCAGTGCCCAGTCCAGTAGCTTCGCAGTATACGTGCCCAAGGGTCCGGAATAACTGCCCACGCCGACCTCGACTCGCCATACCATTGTGGCTGTCAGCCTCGTTGACGATGGCTTCGTTGCCAGCAAGGTCGACAGTCTCGCCCGCGTGACTACGAAGATGATAACAATAATAACGATAACAACTGTGACGATGGAAGCAACAACGACGGCGGTAAGGTAGACTATAGCCACAGAAAACATAGTCGCTCTAGCACAGGAAGAATAGGGAGTCTCAAAAAAGGTGACGAGAATCAGAGAGGTAAATGTGATTGGCCTGCCTGGTTAAAATCGAACTTACTGCTGGGCATATCAGAATCCAAACTTGCGGGAGCACCTGAAGTCCGCACGCGACACCTGGCTGTTACTACTCGAAGCATATCACGAAGCATCTCACATAGCACTCACTTCATCCCAGTCCGAGTGCGAAAACTGAAATATTTTGCTTGACCCATCCTGTACATGTACAGACATAACACATAACCATACAGAAAGCGGAAAAAAACTTGAACAGAACTGGCCAGCCGATCACTGTATTCCCAAAGAGACATGACTATTTCCCAACATAACGCCACCTCGATGCCCCCAGAACTCACCAGCGCTGCCCTGCTTTCCTCCCCTGCTGTAGACACGCTAACAAATAAGGACTCGGTTGCTCATCGACTCGGTATTATCGGGCTGGAAGAAACAATCTTGACGGCTTCTACTGGGACTAGACTGTGAACCTGGCGAGCAGGTGGAAATAGAAATCAAGACTTGTCGGCCCCGATGCTTTGAGGCGCGAGGGTATCTGGTACATAAAAGAGTGTGACGCTGCCGACCGTGAGGACCTGCAGCAAGTACTTCGTGTGCTATTACTCATGCAATCGTGTTTTTCGTAGTGGGGTGAGCTGAGGCTTTACAACTCATCACGGACGTGCTGAACGGTCTCCTTGACGGCATCCGTAACAGCTGAAGCGGCAGAGGAAAGAGTAGCAGAGGCCGCGCTGGCGAAGCTGGCAGCCTGGGCAGCCTGGGTGGCGTACGCAGCTTGCAAGCGCGCGAGAACGCTCTCCGAAAAGGTGCGCTCCTTGCCGACGAGCAACTCAGAGATGAGCTTGTTGACGTCCTCGTATTGCTTAGCAACTGCGGCAGTGGCCTGAGCGGCGTACTCTCCGGCACCGCTGTAGACGTTGTCGTACCAGGCAGTCGGCGTGGGCTTGCCGTAGATCTGGATGCTGACTTGGCTGACGACGGCTTCCCAGGAATCCGTGACGCCCTTTTCAATCGCCTGCGCAGCATCCACGACTTCCTGGATGCCTGCAGAAACAGAGTCACTGACGATGGACGCCGCAGCTCCAAACCCGTCGCTGACAGCTGAGGCCACGGCGATGGCTTCCTTCTGGGCGCCAGATGCAACAGCGTCGGCCGAGCGAGTAGCAACGGATGCGACAGACGAGGCAGTGCCGGCAACATCGGTAGGTGTACCAGTAGGAGTGGCGTGGCTCAGAGCAGACCCGGCCGCGGCCAAGAACTCGGAGTATCGAGCATGCGCAACGCCGAGGCCGGCGTAGTAGTTGTACTTGGCTTGCTCAAGGAGTTTCTCGACAGTGGAGGTGGGGGTCGCGGTAGCAAGGCCGAGCGCAATCTTGGCACTCTCGTACTGTTGCTCAGCCCAAAGGCGTCCCTCGTTCAGACGCTGAGAGGCAAGGGCCTCAACGCTAGCCCAGTCGTACGAAGGAGTGACCTTGGCGGTAGGAGTTCCGTAGATGCCCTTGGACGCGGCCTTGACGGCCTCATCAAAGCGAGAGCTGGCAGATGCCATGGCAGCAGCGTAAACACCAGAGGCCGAGGAAAGGACCTTCTCTTGTGCAGGCTTGGGAGTGCCGTAGATCTTGGCGGATACAGCAGCCTTGGCGGAGGAGTACTGCTCAGAAGCCTGAGAGACGGCGTTGGAGTAGGCCTCCTGAGCCCGAGAAGAGATGCTCTCAGCATCCACATCCTCATCCAGGATGGGGCCCTTGCTTGAAACAGACTGGGCCATGGCACCGAGGAAAGCAGGCTTGACTGATTCGGTCTCGACGGTGACGGGCTTGTCCTCGACAGATTCGGGGATAATCTCCTCCTCGAGCTTCTTTCCCGGAACTGCCTCGTCTTCGTCGCCAGCAGGCGATATACCGGAGCCGTCGACGATGATGGTTTGGTCCTCGCCTGGGAGCACAGTGGAAGCAAGATCGGGGTGAGACTCGGTGCTGGATGAGCTGGAGGCTACGACACT
Source organism: Colletotrichum fructicola Nara gc5 (assembly GCF_000319635.2). Classification (NCBI taxonomy): domain Eukaryota; kingdom Fungi; phylum Ascomycota; class Sordariomycetes; order Glomerellales; family Glomerellaceae; genus Colletotrichum; species Colletotrichum fructicola. Next base: position 561,975 of record NW_027094054.1, on the reverse strand, counting down.
GGATGCCTCACTGGAGACCTCGCTGGCAGCGCTGCTGATGGACTCAGATGCGGCAGATGTGGCACTGCTGATATTCTCGCTGACTTCGCTGGCAGCACTGCTGACGGAGCTGGCCGCACCACCGGAGCCGAGGTCACTGGCGGGGTATTCGTCCTCAATCACACTGGCGGCAGACTCGAGGGGGTCCTCTTCAGGGGCCGACATAGCAGAAGATGCGGCAGCGGCAGCCTCTCCAGCACGGCGCTCTGCTTCCTCGGCAGCAAGACGGGTGGACTCGCTGTCGAAGTTGTCGGACGTGTCTCGAGCGGCGAGCTTCCAGAGACCGACCTGCTTCAGCCTAGCAAGTTCCTGGGCGGCAGACTGAGCGACCGCCATGCCAGAGTCTTCAACCTCATTGGATGCCTCACGAGCTTCCTCGAGGCCAGGGTGAGAGATGATCAGCTTCTTCAAGTCACTCATCCAATCGGCAAAGCGGTCCTTCAACTCGTGAAACTTGGCCCAGTCCTTGTAGGTGATGCCGTCCATCCACGCCCACTTCATTCCAATCTTCTGGAGTGCCAGATCTCTAATGCTGTCGAGAATCTTGAAATGGCTGTCGGCGGCTTCGGTGACAGCGGCCTCGATATCAGCCTCGTAATCGTCCTTCCACGAGCGGATCTTTTGGGCCTTCTCCTTGATAGCAAGCCCGGCCTTTCGCACGGCAACAGCCAGATCGTCTTGGGCTGCTACAGGCGCGTCAATGGACTTGTGAACGATCTTGATAATTTGCTTTTGCAGAGTAGCAACCTCGGCTTTTGCGGCCTCCTGTAGCTCAGTGACAAGTGCCTTGCCCTTGATGTGCGCGTTCTCCTTGATGGCGCGCTGGGAAATCGCCTCAACCTGATCTTCGAGTTCTCTGGCGCCCTCGTCGGCGGCCTTGGCGAACTTGTCCTGCCAGCTGCGGAGGTCCTCCTCAACGGTCTCGCGGGCGGTCTTGCGGATGTCGGACTCGCCCTCAGAAGCGGGGGGTGCAACAACCTGCTGGGCCTTGTCTTCGGCAGCCTTCACGACTTCCTCTGCTACCTGGGATGCATCAGGGATAGGTGTGCTCTCGACCTTGGTGGAGATCTTCTGGCTGGCAACCGAGGATGCCGAGGACGCGGATGACGAGGCGGAGGAGATGGGCTTCGTGAAAGAGGAAGCCTGGGCGGTGGCACTGGTAGTTGGTCAGTATTTCCCGATGCATCTCTCCGTGTGCTTCCGATTCTTACCTCTCAGAGACATTCTCGAGCGACCCCTTGGTCTTGTTCTTATAGCGACCAAGACGCTGTCCGATCCTAGCCAGCTGGGGCTCGACGTTCTCAACGTACAGCACGCGGACCTGGGGCCAAACGGTGGCGTCGAGGAAGAGATAGGTCTTGTTCCACGCCCAGTAGGCAGTGGGGATTGCGGTCTCGATGGTGAACTGGGACGCCACATCGTAACCTTGGGCGGCGTACGGCTCGACGAACTTGTACGAGGGGAGAAGAACATCGTGGTAGGTCTGCAGGGCGTTGGTGCGCGCAATGTCGTAGTACGGCCCTACGGCAGCGGACGCCTTGGCGACATGAGGAGCGATGGTCTGGTCGTACTTATCCTGGGCCTGCTTCTGGTAGACAGCCAGCTGGGGCTGGATGTTCTTGTCCCACTGGGCCTGTCCGTAGGCCTGGGCCTGCAGGACGCGGGGAGCACCATGCTTGGAGATGTAGGCCTTGGCCGGGACGAAGGCGCGCTCGTTCGCGATATTGTAGTAGGGAGTCGCCTTCTCGATGTAGGGAGCGGCGTAGGTCTCGTAGTAGGGCTCGAGGTGGGGAGATACGGCGTGTTTCAGTTGGAAGTAAGGCTTGCAAATCTTCGGCGAGGTCTCATCGCAGGCGTCGAGAGTCGCGGGGCAGCGGAAGAGGATTGAGATGATGGAATACCAAGTCAGGATCCTATCGCATGCAAGAGTCAGTTGAGTATTGAGGCTCTGGCGATGCTCCATCCAGCTGCAGGATCACCATGACGACAGCGGGGACAGATGCACAAACAAATGCACGAGGTGGCTACATACCTAGCAGCAATGCTGAAAGAGCGACCGATAAAGGTCTTGCCCTGCTTTGGAGGAGTTCTCCTCTTGACAACAGCGTGGCCATTCATCTTGCCGTTTATCTTGCCATTCGGAGCTTTAGGAAAGCCGTTGGAGTAGCTGGAAGCCTCCATGGTGGAGGAAGTGTGGTCTGGAAAACCAGGCGGCTCGCACGGGCTCGGGGGCACAGGCGCAGGCGTGACGTGATCCGAATTTGCGACTCGTGCTTTTGCTTTGGGTCTGCAGCTGGGAGGCAGTCAAAGGCACGCGTCTGGGGTGGTGCAGTCCTCAAAGCTGCATGAGAAAACAGGATATTAGCAGATGTTTGGAGGAAGAGGAAAAATTCGAGGTCAAGATGAAGTTGAGGGTGAGGATAAGGTCGAGGCAAGGGGAAGAAAAAAAAAGAAAGGAAAAAAAAGATAAGGCCCGGTTGTGCCGTGACAGGAGCTCTGACGATTTTCAGATGTCCCCCCAGTCCTCAGTCCTTCGCCATGGGCTAGACTCAGAACAAGATGGGAGCTTGCAGTTCGCCTCGGGCTGGGCAGCCAGGAGCTGCGTTTGCTGAAGCTGCAGGGGTTGCCTCTGTCGCTGGACCACGGGCAGAGCCACTCGACTCGGGGAAGGGAACCTGAAGGGTCTGTTTGGGAGGGGTTCTTGGGGTGGCTCTTGGAGTTCAGAGGCTGGATTGTGGAGCTAGGAGCTCATGATCTACCTTCAGAATGGCGATAGTTTTGCTTCAGGACGCCAGGAACGGACGGCGGACGGAGAACGGCAGCGGGGGGCCTGCTGGTGGTGGTTTGTGGAAAGAAAACACGAGAAACTCTCAGTGATCTAGTGATGAAGAGGGAAGAAACACGAAAAGTGCAGACCGTGATGCAGAGAAAGGTGTCTGTAGCTTCCTGTTGTTGCACCTTGTCTTCTTCCTTCCCTCCTTCTGCCTTAGCTCCTGCTGTTGACCTCACTCACCTTCCCCAGGCGCGCCTCCTTCCCATTTTTCTGGGCCAAGTTTCCCGGCTTTTCTGCCTGCTGCGACCTGCCGCCCCCAGCATCACAGCTCCCCAGAGGAACCCACGGACCATTTGGAAGTAGCTGCTTGGTGTAGTGCCAGTACAAAAGGTACATCTTGACAGCTGGCTTACATAAGTGAGACGTTGCGCTTTAGCGCCCTCCTTAGCCTGCTGGGCCGTCTGAGCAGCGCTGAACGACAATGTCTCACCAACGTCATCGGCTTCAAGCTTGTCTGTCCCACCATCCACCATCCACCATCAACCATCTCACCATCCAGCCATGCTTGACCAACCACGCCTCGCCATCGAGATCAGTTATGTCTGTATCACTCTCGGATTGACGCGTGCCCCCGTCCGTCTCTCGCACTCGTCCAGTCCGCTCCTTCGTTCATGATGCATCTCGCCAGCGCTCTCCCGGCCACCGCCCTCACTTCCATGCGCGTTGCCATCCATCCCATGTCGTCGCAATATCTCCGCATCGACCGAGACCGTTCAACCCTGTTGAGGGAGGCACGGACGGGCCTGAATGATTGGCAGAATGGCCAGAAAACGAGCCACAAGCTCCCCGAAACACTCAACCTGCTCGGACGAGGGGTCCAGCCAAGTGGGCCTCGACGACGTCCTAGTGATGCAGCATTGCATCGTTTGGCATGCAAGTGTGGCTCACCAGCAAACCAGCTAGCTAGACCTCGGGGCATGCAGCCGACGCCATGCCTGTGGTCTTCTTGGTCGGCATGAACGTCTGGACCGGCCCATGTGATGACGATACCTATTGCTTTTGTTGATGTTGGCCCCTGGATGTCTGCCGATAGGAGCATGGCCAAAGCATGTTGCTGACGCACTGAGGAGCGACAAGATCGGATTAACAATCTTCAATGCTTCTTGTGCTCGTGCTTGAAACAGGATGGCACGACGGGAGCTGGGCTTGACATGTGCACCGCCTGTCAAATCAGTAGCTAACCGTTGTGGACTCTGTACTCTGACTGCATCTCAATGACAGAGTCAACTTGGCTCTTGATATATTCATTACCATCGTGGACGATGCTTTTTGAAGATCAAGCACATCCGCCATGTGTTGATAGAAGCGGCTGCCAGCTGGGAGGAGCTGCCAGCAAGCTCCTGCAGGCGCCTGCCACCCGGTGGGTAAGCCACGCTAACATGTTTGTAGCTAGGTAACAACAGTAACGGCCCTCAAGCGTTGTTAAGATGATTGAATGTCTCTTAAGCCAGGAGGAATAGCTATTCTAAGAACGATGGCTCAAAGTAAATGGCCTCCTTACATGATGCCGCAAAGAAACTGACCTGAGCGCGACAAGCCTAGATATGACTTGCACTGAATGCAATCCTCAAAAACAGTACGTAGACGTAAGATTCCTGGCGAAAGAGTGGCAATGAAAAAAGTACGATTTGTCCCGATCAATTTTAGAACATCATGAAGACACTCTTTCGAGGCCAGTACATCGAGTTGGACAGACCACTACCACGACGTTGCAACTAGTTGTAAGTATTCGTACATTTCCAGCATGTCTGTCACGTGCTGCTTGCCATGGAGGCGTGGCACCGGAGCGGAGCTTCCATACCTCCGAACCATGAAGTGGGGCCTATCCAATTCCACCATTGTCCCGGACCCCTATTCGGGCCGTGCTGATGGGAGTCGGCACCTCAGTGAATGCGCCCAGCGAGAGGTCCTGTCACAGCTGAGGAAGGCACGAGGTGGACCCGCCAGCAAGGGCCTTTTGCACCGAATGTGAAATCCAACCACAGTGCCACTTGCTGGACCTGGCCCCGAACTTGGACCTGAACCTTCGACCCTCATTGTCTCTAGCGCAAGGGATCTATCTCGGGTGCTTAATTCTATCCGCTGCCACCACTACTTCCACCTACTTGGGTATTCGGGAGAGGCTTCCTTTTTTGAGAGAGGTTTAGCTTGACGATTTCATGATACCCATTCTTCCGTCTTCATTACTTGACGACTGGACGAGCTTATCCTCTCACTACCTAGGGTAGCTCGACATACCGCTACCTGTTCAAATCCATCCCATCGTCCAACGAGTTCCGCTTCAATTCCGTCACCACCGAAAAGCCTTTACGTGTCCACCCCCATTTCCGACTCGATTCGCCGCCCTTGACGATTCACCGGCGTTCGCTCGAGACACACGGTCGGGCCAGAGATACCCATGCGTTCCTAACGATCCTGTCTCTCTCTCCAGGGCTCCAGTCCCCGCCGCTGTCGACGACAATCCGATCGATATGGAAGACCCCGCGATGGAGCCTCTTATGGCTGCCGATGCCGTCGCCCACTCCCGCCGCCGCTTCTCGGCCTCCAAGTCCTCCTCCAACATCTTCGACAATGTCAAATCCCGCCCCCAGACCAGCGATGCCGGCGCACTCGATCCCGATACCTGCCGTATATGCAGAGGCGAAGCGACCGCCGAGGAGCCGTTGTTCTACCCGTGCAAATGCAGCGGCAGCATCAAGTACGTCCACCAGGACTGTCTGATGGAGTGGCTGTCGCATTCTCAGAAGAAGCACTGCGAGCTCTGCAAGACGCCCTTCCGCTTCACGAAGCTCTACTCGCCCAAGATGCCAAAGACCCTACCGGCCCACGTCTTCGTCGGCCACATGGCCAAGTACCTCTTCAGGAACGTTCTGGTCTGGCTGCGAGCTGCCCTGGTCATTAGTGTCTGGCTTTGCTGGTTGCCATACCTCATGCGCTCCGTCTGGGCGTTTCTCTTCTGGGTCAGCGACGAGGGATTGGGAAGCGGCGCTTTGTGGAATAGCTCGAATGCAACCGTTAGCAAAGGCGTATCCGTAGCCTTCTCCGTCGCTTCATCCAACGTTTGCCCGGCATCGCCCCTCCTCGAACCCACGACAACACCCGCAAACCTCGGAGGAATGCTGAAAGATATGATTCAGGGTCAGGAACTGCCTTTCAGCCGCTCCTTCCACGGCGTCAACATTACCACCAACGATTCCGTCTCGGCTGCCCTGCTCAGAATGCTACTTGGGTCCATCACCTCCTCGGGATCTGGAAACTCGACCTCTGCGGCGGCCGGGGGTAGCGATCCCGTCCTGGACCGCCACCCGTCACTCTTGAGCGGTGTCGGCTGGCTGCGCAACCTGACCCGGTACCCGGTCGTCAACAGAACCGTCATCGGTGTGCTGGAAGGCCAGATCATCACCATTCTGGTCATCATCTCCTTCATTCTGGTTATTCTTGTGCGCGACTATGTCGTGCAGCAGCAGCCAGAAATCAACATGAGAGCCGCCTTCGCAGCTAATGAGAACCAGCAGGCACAAGCCCCGCATCAGCATGAAGAGCATCAACATGAACATGAACATGATCATGGCCATGACCACGCCCATCTTGAACACGACGCTGGAGACTTCGACTTCGACCAACATGACCATCATGAGAGTGACGACGACGATTTTGGCTCAATGACCGGGGCTCACTACGGATCAGAGGATGAAATGCCTCCTATGACATGGGAAGAGCAGGAGCCGAATGGAGAGCCTGCAGAGCCAGCACCACCACGATCTTTGGGAGGATTTCGCCCTCGTGCATATGACAGCGCTGAGCCTGATTTCAACTTCAACACGCCGCCCCAGGCTGCCCCAAACAAGGACTCGCAGACGCCCGTCGCTACTGTCCATGAGTATCTGCGGATTTACCGGCAAGCAGGCGGCGATCCGGAAAAGATTCTGAAAATCATTGAAGAAGAGGACCTTGATGACACTCTTGGTTACTGGGCTAGGATTACACGATCCATGATTGACAAGAACAACAAGGATGCTGGCGCAGGCCAGTCAAAGAACGAAGCTGGATCAGACGGACCCTCGAATACCAAAGAAACACAGGCATCTCCGCAGCCCCCAGTTCAATTGCCCGCGCCGTCGACGCCCCAATTCTCCTGGCCGCCAAACCCCCCAGCTGAGAGCAGCACGAACGGAGATGCCAAGGGAAAAGGAAAAGAGGTTCAAGAAGACACTCAGCAGTTCCGCTTCGGCGACGAAGCGAACACCGCACGTTCAACTTCATTCCAGAGCCCTCTGCGACCCCGAGCTGTCTCCGACGGCCCCCAGCGCAATGAGACTATCAACCCGCTTGCCAATAACAGTTGGTCCTTTTCTAACATCAACACGGAAACGCCGGCCCAGCCGCAGGAGCCATCACCCATTCCCCGCGCGGCGCCTCAACCTCGCCAGTACGACTTGTTGGGATCTGCAACTCCGCCCCTGAGCACCTCGGCTGAATATGGCTCTGATAAGGATACTGGCTTTGAGCGCATTCACACTCCTCAGGACAACGCTTCTTTCGAGGGCCCCGAGCTTGGACCGCAGATGGCAGACTTCATCGGACCTCAACAAGACAGTGGAGTTGTTGAAGACATCGTCGATGCTCATGGAGAGATCCAAGAAACCGAGGATGGCCGAGTTCCCCAGCGCCCGCCGCTGCAGCGAGGCGTCATGGATCGTGTTGCTGATTTCATGTGGGGCGACATTGAGCCCCGAGAGTTGGACATCGGACGGGAGGGAGATGAGGCTGCTCATGAGCATGGCGACGACACCGACGAAGATGACTTTGACGACCTGGATGATGACGATGATGACGCAGTGGAGCAAGACCGCGAGGTTGTTGAAGCTGCCGTTGCCGCTGGACTGGACCCTGAAGCAATTGATGACGCCGAGGATTTTGAAGGTATCATGGAGTTAATCGGCATGCGAGGCCCTATCGCTGGGCTGTTCCAAAACGCCATCTTCTGCGTCGTCCTTGTTTCAGTCACCATCTTTGTCTGCGTTTTCTTGCCTTACAACTTGGGCCGAGTCAGCGTGTGGGCAGCCATGAACCCGATGCGCCTGGTCCGTATGCTGTTCAGCTTGACCAAGTTCATCCAAGATCTCGCCGTTGGTATCATGACTGGCATCTCCAGTTTGGTTCTCTTCTTCGTCTACACCACTGGCAGAATGATGGGTTTCCCGGCTAATAACGGCGTTGGTGCGTTATCCATGAAAACCTTCAACTTGTTTACCAGCGCATCCATGCGAGTTCTGGAAAGCACTACCGGCGAGCTGCCTCTCATCTCGACCACCGAAATGCAAAATTTCTCCGCCATCAGCCACGAAGCGCTGTTGAATCTCAAGGCGTGCCTCTCCGGTTCTCTGGCTGCTGTTGGCGATGTGCTCAACTCGATTTTCGACCGCGACCTGATCACAAATGCGAAGTACATGGGGTCACTTTCGGCCAACGCCACCATGTATGCTTGGAATGCTGTGCAAGACCTACCTATCAGCATTCTCAACCCTGGATCATGGGTGATCAGCTTCAGCGTGCCCGAGCTTTCTACCTCCGTTAACCCTGCCCTCTCGTACTGGTCAGGAACCGACCGCTTCTGGGCCATTCTTTGCGGTTACTTTACGTTCTCGGCTATCAGCGCTCTCTATCTCCGGAGAGGTTCACCATTCTCCACCGGGCAGACAGGACAGGAATGGGAAGCGTCGTTGATCGACCTGTTGAACCAGGCCAGCGGCGTGATGAAGGTCATTCTCATAATCAGCATCGAGATGCTGATTTTCCCACTGTACTGTGGTCTCTTACTGGATGTCGCATTACTCCCGCTCTTTGAGGATACCACTTTGAAATCTCGCGTCGCCTTCACGATAAACTACCCGCTTACCTCCATCTTCGTCCACTGGTTCGTAGGCACGGGATATATGTTCCACTTTGCGCTGTTCGTCTCTATGTGCCGCAAGATCATGCGTAAAGGTGTCCTTTGTAAGTTGTCCTTCGTGCGCTTGGCTTGGCTGTTGCTAACATTCATAGACTTCATCCGCGACCCAGATGACCCAGAGTTCCACCCCGTGCGCGACGTTCTGGAACGCAACGTCATGACGCAGCTGCGAAAGATTCTGTTTTCCGCATTTGTGTACGGAGCCCTGGTTATTGTCTGCCTTGGTGGAGTGGTCTGGGGCTTGTCTCTTACGCTCCCCAACGTTTTGCCGATCCACTACTCGTCGAACGAACCGGTACTCGAGTTCCCCATCGATCTGCTCTTCTACAACTTTGCTATGCCCTTGGCTGTTAAGTTCTTCAAACCTAGCGACGGCCTGCACGCCATGTACACTTGGTGGTTTCGCAAATGCGCCAGAGGTCTCCGCCTGACCTGGTTCCTCTTTGGCGAACGACGCATTGATGAGGAAGGTATTCTAGCTCTGCGACCTGGTCCGGAGCACGACGCTCTGCCGTGGTGGAGGCGCCTGTTCCTCGAAGTCAACAAGCAGAACAAGGTCGTGCCGAAGACTTGGGAGGACACTTTTGAGGGCGGCACAGCCAAGCCGGTGTCGTCCATCGCAAATGACCAGATGATGATTCTGACCCTCAAGAAGGCTCGCCTTGTGGACTCTGGCCAGCTGATCGAGGACGGCTGCTTCGTGCGCACGCCCGCATCGGACCAAGTAAAGATTCCGAAGGGAAGACGCGTATTCATGCCAGTTACTGAAGCCAACACTCGGCTGGACGGCAAAGATGACTCTCCCGACACCGATCTTTACTCTACGGACCAGTACCAGCCGGTCTATATCCCCCCGCATTTCCGAGTCCGAGTCTTCCTATTCATCATGTTCATCTGGATCTTCGCTGCCGTTACGGGTGTCAGCTTCACAATCGTCCCGCTCGTATTCGGCCGCAAGATGTTCAAGGTCCTTATTCCCGCACACATCAGGACCAACGACATCTACGCTTTCAGCATTGGCATCTACATCCTTGGTTCGGTGGCCTACTTCTTGTTCCATGCCAGATCCCTCTTTAAGAGAATGACGGCTTGGGCTTCAAACGCTTTACAGACCGTGTGGCATAGCGATGCTCCGATGAGATTTGCGCTTGTCGGAATCCAGGCCGCCAAACTTGTCTACACATACACCGTTCTTCTAGTCGTTTTCCCGCTTATCCTCACCGCCCTCATGGAGCTATACTGCCTTATCCCTCTCCATACTTACATGTATCCCCCTACCCCCTATGTCGTTGAGGCGAACAGTGGGGGCCAGTTCAAGGATGGGATCGTCGTGCCGAATCATCATACTGCGAGAGTTATTCAATCTTGGACACTGGGTCTACTGTACGTCAAGCTTGGCGCTCGCGCCATCACGAGTCTGTACGAGGGTACGCGCATGGCCCAGGCCGTTCGTGCCGTCCTTCGCCGCGGCTGGCTTCAACCTGACGTGCTCATCCTCACCCGGGCGTTTGTCGTTCCCGGGGTTCTCGTCGGCGGCCTGGCCATCTTTGGGCCTCCATACGCCGTCGGCTGGATGCAGTCCCACGGCGCGCTCGGAACACCTCTCCCGGCCCCCCACGAACTCAAAGTATTCTACAGACTGTCGTACCCCGCCGCGGCATTCAGCGCACTGGCTTTGATGGCATTCTGGAGTGTCGTTGGCGTGTTCAACAACTGGAAGGCACGTATCAGAGATGAGGCGTATCTCATCGGGGAGAGACTGCATAACTTTGGGGTTGGTGCTGCCGGAGCGGCGGGCGCCCGCGGGCCTTGGAGAGTCAGGGGCAGGCAGTGATGATGCGGCTTGCTACTAGACGGGCTTGACTGGCCCGAGCATGAATATAGACGATAACATTGGGTCTCGGCGAATGGCGTCGTTTCTTGTACGCTGTACTGTAAAGTAGGGCGTGTCCCTTTCATACTAAACTACTCCGTTCATACAACCGTCGCAGTGGAATCGGTGACTTGTGATGGTGCTGCCATGGCTCTGAACCCATAAGCATATTTTGCAATGCCACGCTTGATGAAGAGAAATAATCGATTGCTTGTCATTACTCATTGCAGTCTAACATGATACCTCAACCAGCCGGGCACTTTTGCCCTGCTTCACGGTTACCAGTGCTTGCTTGCCATCTCATATCATACACATTTCCCCTTCCACCACATCAACAGCACGCCCACTTAGAAGAACAAGGCCGCACCGCCAACAGCAGCAACCAACGAGACCAACAGACTTGCCCCCGCGCCGGCGCCCAGCAGGCCGGCAGTCGCGCCGGGTGCAGCGTTGGGCGTGCTCGAGCTCGAGGCGGCGGCGCTTCCGGATGCCGAGGCGGAGGGCGACGTGCTGCTTGACGCGCCGCCGCCGTTAACCAGCGCCGTGAGGGAGGGGTCGGAGGAGAAGTCGACGGTAATGGAGGCGTTTTTGCAGTCGGAGTTTGTGGCGGCGGTGCCGGTGACGAAGTTTACGGCGGCGCACTGAGGTTTTGGGTCAGCGACTGTGTAATCTCTCTCGTCATTCTCAATTGGAGGACGGAATGTTGGGATGGAAGACTTACAGAGTAGAGCAGCCCGTCAGGCGAATGCGCAACAACACCGAGCACGCCCTTCTTGCCGGCGTACTCGGCGGGGACGGCGATCTGCGGCTCGCAGAAGTTGCCGAGGCCGGTCTGCAGGACGATGGGGAAGACCTGGGTCCAGTTGCCGGACGCGGTCTGGTCGAGGGTCGCGCGGAAGAGCCAGGTGGTCTGCGGGTGGCCGTTGGACATGCCGACGGCGTCGCCGGCGACGTGGAAGTCTGTGGTCGCGGAGGAGGAGGAGGCGGAGTAGCCGCCGCAGGGCGCGGTGCCCTGGTTGTCGTCGCTGTCGCCGAGGGGCTTGGGGAGGGTGAGGGAGAAGTGGGCGAGGGCGGGGGTGGAGAGGAGGAGGAGGGGGAGGAGGCGGGTCATTTTGGCGGTTGGTGATGGGTTTCTTGGTGGTGAGTGTTTGGTTGTTTGGTTTGTGAAGGTGAGGTAGGTGAGTGTGGACGGCGTGGGGAGAGGTAGGTGGAGGAAAGTTTGGTGATGGGGTGAGAAGCTTTAAGAGGGAGGTTGAGTGAGTGGTCAATGGCTGGGAGGAATAACTACCCGAGCAACGGCTCTCATAAGGCTAGCTTGGCCCGCTAGAATAGGTTTAGGTGTAGGATGTGGAAGCTCTTGAGCTTCTTGTTTCTCTGTATGACATGGGGTTGTTTCCGTGTCACTGGCAAGCTAAGCTGTCTGTCTCGCGGGGCAAATATTGCCGAGTTGGAACCGCGACGGCAAGCTACCTACTTCACCTAGCACACGCATGCCGACGTCAAGGTAAAGCGACCATGCTTCTAGTGGCCCGCTCAATATCCGTTCAACTGACAGCTGGTCACGATGCCATAGCAGAGAGCAAACTACGAGTTCGCTGTTTTCGGGACTCGGCACGGGCAAGAGCAGCGCGACTTAGCTTAGCTTGGAAGGTGTTTTGGGTAGCTTGTTCATTACATGCGTTGGCGTGGAGGCGACTGAGGAGTGCAGAGGCATGGTGAGAGAAACTTGCTCACTGCGGTCCAGATTCCCAAATACGCTAGCTTTTGAGCCTTTCATGGTTGCATGGCGCCGGACCCCTGGAGATGCAGGCACCGGGCAGATGTCCATCGCCCCAGGGTGTTCGGGGGACTCTTGAATGTCGGAATCTGGAGAACCGATGAGGCTCTTGAGGACAGTCAATTTCCCCTCCAAATAAGCATGTTTTTTTTTCAGCTTCATCTCGAGTTCCACCACGAGAGGGGGGACCCTTCAAACGTGGGGAGGATAACGACATCGGGAAGGTTGTTGTGGTTTGGGTTTTGCTGGACGAGGATGTTGGTTTAACCTTGGTCGGGTTAGCTCCAGATGCGAGCAGGGGCTCCGTTGGCTTCGGGGGCGGGAAGTTGGCCAATCACAGACACGGAATTCGGATGTCACTGAGAGGTTTTGAGCAAATTGTGGCGTTTGCGCGGGTTTGATCTGGGGGACCCCTGTCTTCTTGTTTGGATAAGGCTCGAGGGCGCGGGTGCATCTCAGTCATCTCTCGTGAGCACGTTGTCTGTGGAATGGTCGTTGGAGGGGAGCTTTTGCCTGGTCTGGATAGATCTGTGTGCAGTGGGATTGAAGAATGAGAAAAGGATGGAAGAAGAGTCACAGGAGGAGTAAGATGTGAATAGCCGATGAAGTGTGTGTTATTGTTTGGCCGTGGTTTGGTGTAAGTGTCACAAGGTGACAGGACGCACCATCGAGCCAACCGTTCACCTCGAGTCAAGGGGACAGGGCTCGAGGTGACAGGAAACAAAACCGAAGGCGAAGGAGAAACAAAAAAGACAAAATGCGAAAACGGGGAAGAAGATCCGATGTTTTTGGTTGATTGGCAAGCTGGTGCCGAAGACAGGCCATTCCTGTCGTGTTGCGAACCTTGTCATCGCACATGAAGAATCCCTCAGATTGAAGTGTGTGTCTGGACGGCCGGCGCTAGTGACGGATGGCTGCCCATGCTTGCGCATCTGTGCCGCCGCTGTCTTTCCTCTCTTGACATTAAGGCCTCTTTTTGGACTTGTAATCATGTGCGGCGCGCCCAGGTGTGAGGATTCTTGAACTTGCTCAATCCACCTCATTCTTACAACATCTTCGCCTCCTCAAACGTTGGCATCGCCGAATCCTGAGATCCGAGAGGCGCATTTTATCATTTTCGGGCTTGGTATTGAGGACGCAAGAGGCCTGTCTGACCGAGATGATTTCGCGGCGTCTGGGTCTTGTGTAACGGCTGTTCGGTCATTTCTTGCGACACCTCCATCTTTGCGACGACCCTGCGATATTCGATCACGAATACCGGATACCCTCAGCTGTTGCGAGAGAGCATAGATCGCAAGAACGTTGGAGATTACGACTTCTGGCATCCGCGACCATCGAGCGACACCAATTCGACAGTAGAGGCCATCACAATGAGCCACGACCATGGAGGGAGCAGCAGCGGGGGAGACATGGGGGGAATGACGATGGGAACCGCCCTCTTCCAGGATACAAACGTCCAGCTTGCCAAGTCATTCTGGTACATCATCGCCGGCGTCGTCGGTTTCTTGGGCATCATCCGCGGTATCAACTACCTCGAAGGTCGTAGACGGTACGAATCTCACCCTTCATCCCGCAATCATAGAGACAAACGCTGACTGCCTAAAGGCTTAAACGATGCCGCTCAGAATCGGTCCAATTCCCAACACGACCGACAAGCCACATAACACAAATATGGGCGACCGCGACGGCCCTCGCGCGCGAAGCAGGCCATCCGCAGCTCTACATCCCCATCAAGGGCCTGCGCTGGGCCACGCCCCCGCCCCTCGGCCGCGTCCTCGTCCTGCTGGCCTACTGGGCCGTAATCATCTACATGATGGCCGCCGACGCCGTCGTCAAGGACGCGTACTTCTGGGAACGCATCGGGTTCCGCAACGCGTGGGTCACCATCATGCAGATGCCGCTCGTCTATCTGCTGTCGATGAAGGTGAGCGTCGTCGGGTTCGTCACGGGCACGTCGCACGAGCGGCTGAACTGGCTGCACCGCTGGGTCGCGCGGACGATGTTCGTCACGGCGACGGTGCATGGGTTCCACTTCTGGACGGAGTGGGTGAGAGCGGATTTTGTCGAGACGCAGCTGAAGATCATGCCGTATATCAAGCATGGCATGGGCGCGTGGGGGTTGTTGGTGTGGGCTTTCGTGAGCGGGGTGAAGCCGGTTCGGGGCATGGCGTACGAGGTGTTTGTGGTGCAGCATGTGCTCTCGGCGGTGATCTTCATCTGGCTGGTGTATGTCCACATCCCGGTGTACGCGAGGCAGTATTTGTGGTTTACCGTGGCGCTCATCTGCTTCGATCGGCTGGCAAGGTGGGCGCTGCTCGCGTGGCAGAACACGAGGCCAAGGTTAGGCAAGTCGTCGTCTTCGTCGTGTAAGGGGATGAAGAGGATAGGCCACGAGGTGCAGGTCCGGGCCGTGGGCTCCTCGACGACGGTACTTACGATCAAGGATGTGCACTTCTCGTGGAAGGCCGGCCAGCACCTGTACCTCTGGCTGCCCCGCGTCGGGCCGTTCGAGGCGCACCCGTACACCATCGCCTGCGCGCACCAGCTGCCGGAGACGTGCATCTGCAACAGCATCCAGCTCGTCGTCCGCTCGCACGGCGGCTTCTCGCAGCGGCTGCACAAGTTCGCGGAGCGCATGACCGGGTCCGGGAGGAAGAAGGACACGCTGACGGGCTTCGTGCTGGGGCCGTTCGGGGCGCCGCCGCGGTGGGACATTTACGAGACGATGGTGCTCATCTCGGCGTCCACGGGGGCGTCGTTCACGCTGCCGATTCTGGAGAGCATCGTGCACAGTCGACGGAGGATCTGCACGACAAGGGTGGACTTTATATTGATGGCGCGCCAGGGCGAGGAGATTGAGTTCTACACGCAGAGGCTGCGGGAGGCGATGAATCGGGCGCAGGAGGTTGGGCTCGAGCTGCGGGTGCATGTTGCCATTACGAGGTCTGGAAAGGCGAGGGAGGGGGAGATGACGACGGTATTGTACTCGGATCGAGACACGAGCTCGGGGTCATCGGCGCAGCATCGGCGGATCGCGTCGGACGGGTCGGAGGACGGCGGCGGGTATCAGGAGAAGGGGGTGATGGACGTCGAGAAGGGGGGTGCTGGGGCTCCGTTGACGCCGAGGCGGAGCGGGTCGTCGACGGGCATGGTGAAGGAGTATTACAGCCGGCCGGATCTGAAGGAGCTGATTCGGGACCCCGTCGAGGCGGCGGGCGGGGAGACGTCTGTGGTGGTATGTGGCGGCCAGTCGTTGACAAGTTCCGTGAGGAACTGTGTTGCTGCGTTGTCTGATGAGAGGGCGGTCCATAAAGGGACGGGGGCACAGGGGATCCATCTGTTTGTCGAGGAATACTCATTTTAATGTAGATATGAATGACATAAACATCGTGTAAAGTTTGATTATTTCATTGACGACTTGTCCTGTTGGAGTGACAGGAGGTAGACGAGCTTCTCTGAGACAGACGGAAGGCTCACCCTCACCTAATAGATATGGAAAGCATGCGTACCATGTAGTTTTCTACGTGATGTATAATCAACATATGCCACGGCAGATAGAGTTCTATAGATTAAGACGTAGCTTGTATGAAACCTGGGGTTCACCTTGTGTCTGGCCTGTAGTACAACTTGAAGAAAAGATCTCTAAGAAACTTGAAATGACAGAACAACCACAAGAAATCCAATTCAATCAAAAATTGACTCGACACCTTGGAGATAGCTGAGCCCTCATATGTCGTCAGCAATGGCACAGTGACTCGGTGAGTATGAGTAGCGCTTGTATGACGATGCTCTCTCAAGATTAAAAGTAAACAAAAGATATTATGGCTCACCAGTGAGTTTGCACTAAATCTGATGAGTTAAAATCTGATACTCGAGAACGGTTGAACACAAAACGGTAGGGACGAACAGAAACCAGAGGAAGAAGAAGAGAGGAATCGGTGAGACGGGATGTATGACCGACGCTCACCGAAGCTCCACCGGTAAAAAAAATCGCATCGCGGGGCAGTCGCTCGGTGAAGGGTACCCCTCCATGCGTCACCGGTACCCCTCGTTCGGTGAGACCCGCCCTCGGTCAGCATCCAATGGAATGGGCGAATGGCTCTGTGAGTCAGTTGGGCTGGTCCGCAATTTTTTTTTCGCGGGTGACAACTGCCTCTGCCCGGCGAATCGCAAGACCCCTCCCTCGATCTTTTCCCCCTCCCCTTGTCTTCCCTGCAGCCCAGTCCAGTCATACCCCTCGATGACTAGCGTCGCGCGCTTCTTATTCTCTTCTTTTTCTTCCTCTTCACTTCGTTCAGCCCACGTTCAAACCACCAGCCTGCGCCGAGGACTCTGTTCTGCTCCAGCCGCCAGCTTCCACTCGACCACGCGACCCTTCTCGACCCCGCGTCGACCGCCGTCTCGTCCTCCCCCAGTCGTCGTCCCAACATTCCGACACCTCTCCAACCTTTCCTCGAGTGCACACCCCACCGTCGATACCCTCGCCATCATGTCGACAGAACAGATCAACGCCCAGCTGGAGAAGCTCTCCCTGGGCAAGCTGGAGTCCTTCCCGGGCTGCTACCCGGATGTCAACCCCGTCGACGTCTACCGCTCCCACATCACCACCATGTTCCACGAGGTCACTGGCGTCGAGAAGTCCATCATCTACAACGCCCTCCAATGGACCCAGAGCTTGGACAAGGGTGACATGGTGCTGGCTGTTCCTGCTCTCCGCATCAAGGGCAAGAAGCCCGCGGAGCTGTCAGAGGAGTGGCTCCCTAAGGTCAGTTTGCAGCTCTCAATGGCACTATTGCGCATGCTGCAACAGTTGACATGCGCTACTATGGACTCGACTGACGCTTTGGTGCTTCCATCCAGTTCCCCGAGTCTCCCCTCATCGAGAAGCCTGTTTCTTTCCAGAACGGCTCTTTCTTCCAGTTCTGGTTCAAGCCCGGTCCCTTGGCCCAGCTTCTGATCCCCCAGGTCGCCAAGCGCGGCAAGGACTTTGGCAAGAACCACAACAACGGACTCAAGGACCCCAAAGACCCTTCCCAGGGCAAGAAGAAGATCATCGTCGAGTTCTCCTCCCCGAATATCGCAAAGCCTTTCCACGCCGGCCACTTGCGATCCACAATTATTGGCGGTTTCATCTCCAACCTGTACGACGGCGCCGGCTGGGATGTCACTCGTGTCAACTACCTCGGTGACTGGGGTAAGCAGTACGGTCTTTTGGCGCTGGGCTTCGAGAGGTTCGGCAGCGAGGAGGCCCTGGCCGCTGACCCCATCAACCACTTGTACGAGGTCTATGTCAAGATCAACGCCGAGATGAGCGCCGAGAAGGAGTCGATCGAGGCCAAGGAGAAGGCTGGTGAGGATGTCACCGCGCTCAAGGACAACAGCCTGGATGAGAAGGCCCGTAAATACTTCAAAGCCATGACTGCTGGCGATGAGACTGCTGTTGCTCAGTGGAAGCGATTCCGTGATCTCAGCATTGCCCGCTACAAGGAGACATACGCTCGCCTGAACATCCACTTCGATGACTACTCTGGTGAGAGCCAGGTCCCCGAGAAGGACATGGAGGCCGCGGCCAAGAAGCTCGAGGACATGAAGATCTCCGAGGAGTCGCAAGGTGCTGTTATCATCGACTTCACAAAGCACGTGCCTGGCAAGGCTGGCAAGAGTCTGGAGCGCCCCATCATTCGCAAGAAGGACGGCACTGCCCTGTACCTAACCCGAGACATCAGCGAGTTGCTGAACCGCGAGAAGAAGTACGGCTTCGACCACATGATCTACGTTGTTGCGTCTCAGCAGGATCTGCACCTTAAGCAGCTCTTCAAGATTATTGAGCTGATGGGCTACCCCGAGACCGCCAAGAAGTGCCAGCACATCAATTTCGGCCTTGTCCTCGGCATGAGCACTCGAAGGGGAACCGTCAAGTTCTTGGATGATATCCTGCGAGATGTCGGCGACCACATGCATGAGGTGATGAAGAAGAACGAGTCGAAGTATGCCCAGGTCGAGAACCCCGAGGCCACTGCCGACATTCTTGGCATCAGCAGTGTCATGGTCCAGGACATGAGCGGAAAGAGGTAAGTCGTCTGGACTTTGGCCCCGGGCACTTTCGGATGCACTGACATGGATCAACTAGGATCAACAACTACAAGTTCGACATGGACGCGATGACTTCCTTCGAGGGTGACACGGGACCGTACCTCCAGTACGCCCACGCTCGTATCTGCTCCATCTTCCGCAAGGCTGGTCTCTCGGAGGAGGAGATTGCCACTGCGGATCTCAGCCTTCTGACTGAGAAGCATGCTATCGAGCTTATCCGCATCCTCAGCCAGTACCCTGATGTCGTCCAGAACACACTGAAGACACTGGAGCCGACGACTGTGCTTACGTACCTGTTCCGCATGACCCACGTCGTGAGCAGCAGCTACGACCACTTGCGTATTGTAGGCAGCGAGCGCGAGCTCATGAAGGCTCGCTTGGCTCTGTACACTGCAGCCAGGACCGTGCTCTACAACGGCATGCGTCTGTTGGGACTTTCCCCGGTCGAGAGGTGAGTGCACCAAGCGCTGGGCGACGCATCTCGTTGCATGTGAAACTCGTTACTGACCAGTCAAACAGGATGTAATGTGGCACTGTAGAAAATCATTTTTGTGGGAGGCAAAACTGGAGGGGAATACGGCCAGCTCGATATAGACTGGGCAGCCGGAGATGAGAAACGAGAGCACTAACAGCGGGCGCAGGAGCAGTCGTACGAATGACGATTGTGACGAGGAGCTACTGTGGTGGCAGGCCGGCACAACGGCCACTAGCCATCAGCCACAACGAGAAGCTACGCTATCTTGGCGAGCGCTTTGGACCGATGTGGCGCCGTGTAACAAAGAACACCCACGGGCGAAGGATCAAATGCTCTCCGGAGTCCTCGAAGGCCCCGTGGCCGCGAGGTTCATCGGAACAAGCAGATGACACGACCCAATGGATTCGCGCGTGCGCCAACCGTTACAGTGCTGATTAATAAAAGTTGAAGTTCATCAAAAAAAAAAAAAAACTGGGGATGAGGCGCAATGTTGACTGACGAATATCTGCAAAACGAATGCGATGAGATCTGGACGCGCAAGATTGCATGGCAAAGCCCCATTCTCCCAGTAGGGCTGCTTGCTTCTCTGCAGAGCAGCGCAGACAGCAAGGCAAAGCAGAGCAGAGCAGAGCAGGGCAGCAAAACGGGGGCAAAGCTCAGCTAACGGTCCCGCTGAGCACTGTTCATGGACGGTTCGAGGTCATGGTGAAGCGCGGATTCTGCCCAGAGGACAGATTGAGAGAGCCGCGACGGTGTCGTTTCGCCCGTCCTCAGGTGAGAAAAGTCTGCCCCGTCATGACTGTCAAAGCAACTTTGTGCAGCCCACTTCTGCAAGCCGCGACGCCTTCGATGGCTTTTTCCCCCTGGTCCTCCCGCAGTCCCGTCCAACTGCGTCAACGGGCTGGCTGGGTGGCTTTGTCTGACGCTCGGTGACTGCGTGGGGGATTCCATTCTGGGCGCCAACGAAGTGATCGACTCGCTCGGATAGCGCTAGGGCGTCCTAATCCCTGCCAACACCGAATCTTGCATATTCCCAAACGCTAGAGATGCGATGGCTCTCGACGGCTCTGACTGGTTCGCCATAGCTCAGGGCAGTTCTGAGTGGCTGCCCAGTACGATGGACGGCTCGCACTCGATCTGCCAACGCTTGTTGTTCCTCATCTCCGGCTGCGAGCCGCCTCCGCGCACCGTGGCTTGCAGTTGATCGACACCAGTAATCTACGCTTCAAGACTCCGATGACTACGTGACGCCCTGATTGCTTTTTCTTGCCAACCACCGAATGCAACATTGTCAAGAGCTACCTTTCCCCCTTGAGACTGTATTGACTCTACGTGACCGAGACTGACATCTTGCCCAGACACCGAGATATTACACCTCACCAACCCATCACATCATCAAATATCTGCCGATGCATCCTGCGCTGCCCTTATGCCTTCAGTGCGGAGCACATTGCGGGCTCGGCATCAGCATTACGAGCATCAGCACTATCATCATGGCGTGAGCCTTCGCATTATCTATCTTACCTCCGAGCAAGGCGTAAGCGAAGGGAGAGAGCGAGAGAGAGAGTCGCGCCCTAGCGGCAACGCTTTTGCCTAGAATGCTTCCAAACCGCGGTGCCAACTGCCCATCTTGCCAAATTTAGGCGACGGATAGTATGATGTTCCCTTTTTGTTCTTCGCTCCAAGGTTTTAGCTGCAAGCTACTGTTCTGTCCGGCAACCTGGCGCCTTGTCTGTGCCGAGACCGGATGAGCCCCGACCTCCGGCACCCACCGCAGTAGCTCTACCTGAGGGACGGTGCCTGGGCATATGGTTCAGATGCCCAGTGGGCAAGACCAAGTGGGACGAGGATGATCCCTTTGGAGGCCGAAGAGATCCTTGGGATAGGTGGCATGGCTTGCATGGGTGTGTCCTCTTCGCCGACCAGAGATATCGACTCGGCCAATCTTTTGACCCCTGTGTTTTGGACTTCCCGCGGCTGCAACGCGCATCCTACCATCAACCCATATTCTAACCATCTCCTTGGGCCCTAATGGCAAGAGGAGCCAAGGTCAAACCCTGCTGAGGTCTGGGAGGTATGATGGTCTTCCCACACGCCCTGCAAGGACGGGCATCGGCCTTTGCTAGCATTCCGTGAGCTCCCACGCCTAGGAAAGCTCTCGGGGCTTGTACCTCTGGAGCTCCCCGTCTCTGGAGGCGAACTCTGCGTGTCTGATGTTTGCCTGTGATGGAGCTCAGTCCCCGACGTCAGAACTCAACGAACCATATGTCCGGGAACAAGCCAAGCAAGCACAACGGCCGATATGCAAGCGCAACAAGTCCTCGTTGTGCAAACCTTGGGCAGGATTATCCCCTCATCACGGACCAAGACTCTGGGCTGCCCTCCATCCTCACCGCATGTCGTTGTTTCCAAGGCGGAATAGTGGCGTTCAACGAACCGCTGGTCCTGGCCTGACCTGACCTGGTCTGACCTGATTGACATGTTGCCGCCGCCGTCGCCCGCCCACCCGCCGCCGCCGCCAACGCAGCTGTGCGCCGATCTTTGTAATTCGTAATGGGGGTGGACTACCACGCTACCCTCGCCCTTGGCGCTTGGGGACAATCCGGCGTGTGTGGATGTCCACACGCGGGTCAATCATGTTTCCAGACAAAGGGACCGTTGAGCGTTCTCCGTCGGCCCGCTTGGGCTCCAAACGACCAGACGGCTTGAACGTGGCCCTGACTCTTCTTATTAACAGCCCAGAGACACACCGTCCGTCAGACCCGTCATCGTGGTTCTTCTCTTTTCCTGTTCTTCCTGCAACAGCGGGAGACCTTACTCACCCAATCCTTTCTTGCCTCTTCGACCTACCCTGACTTTTTTTTGTTGAGGTCGTTTACTCTTTCCTTTCTTCAAACCCAGCATAGACCGACGAAACTTCCACCATCAACTTACTCTTATTGTGTAATTCTTCTTCGAGGCCAGCAAACATGGCCATAGGCGTGGCACTTCTCGCCTTTATTGTCTTCTGCGCATGGCGCCTATACTCCGCCATCAAGCTGAAGAAGAGGCTTCCTGAGGGAGCTAAGCCCCTTCCTGGGCCCAAGGGTAGGCTGCCTGATGGGTGATGATGATGACTATGATGCTCACATTGGACAGGTCTTCCTTGGATTGGTCGTGTACACGATGTGCCGGCGGAGGCAACATGGCTCAAGTTCTACGAGTGGGCGAAGGAGTACGGCCCTATCTATGGGCAGGAGATGTTCGGATCCTACCACGTCTGGATCTCTTCGGAGCAGATCGCTCATGACCTTCTCGGCCGCCGCAATGTCATCTACTCAGACAGGCCTATGATCCCCAACCTGCCTGACAACAGGACAAGTGGCGACTATCTTGCCCTGCTGGGCCGCACCGGTAGGCAATACCCCTCGGCTTCCGCAAATCAGTCACTAATGGTAGCATGCAGACACATGGAAGCGTCAGCGCAGACTCTGCCATCATCTCATGAACCAGAGCGACAAGGAAGAGCTCCATGCTTACCCGACCCGTGAGCGCGACCGCTTCTTGTGGCTTCTCTCCCAGAACCCGAGCGATTATCGCGAGTACGTTGAGCAGTTCACCAGCCGTACCGTAAGCCGTCTGTCATGGGGAACCGCCCACCCGGCCCGCATCCTCCGCAAGACGACCTTCGGCCTGCTGGAGACCATCTCCCCCTCCGGTGCCCTCCCTAACGTTATCTCATTCCTGATGCACGTTCCGGATGTCCTGTCGCCATGGAAGAAGAAGGAGCGCGCCCGTCACGAGCTCGAGTCCCGGCAGTTCAAGAGTAATGTCGACTTCGTCGTCGATCAGGTCGAGAAGGGCACCGCGCAGCCCAGCTTCATCAGCACATTCGTTAACCAGGGTCTCGGCGACGAGAAGGAGAAGGGCAAGTGGGGCGATCTGAAGGAGGCTACCAACGTCGTTGGTCTCATGGCCATCGCCGGCGCCCTCACTATTGGCAGCCCTATCCAGAGCTTCCTTCTCGCAATGTTACATTACCCCGAATGGCAGGCTAGACTGCAACGCGAGATCGACGAGGTTTGCGAGGGCAGGTGTCCTCAATGGAGCGACCGCGAAAAGCTGCCCATGCTGAGAGCCGTTGTCAAGGAGGTTATCCGGTGGAGACCCCCTGTTCCTACTGGTATGTGCAGCGATCCTTCATCGTAAGGCTGATTTTAGGTTCGTGTGACTGACGTGCTGTTACAGGCATCCCCCACGCTGTCGAAAAGGATGACGTCTATAATGGTTTCTTCATCCCTGCCGGTGCCACGATCCACGCTCTGGAATGGTAAGCTCCCACAAAACCAAAGACATTCCCCGTCGGACCCCCGAACTAACGAGACATTCTTTATCAAGGGGCATCACCCGCGATGAGTCAATGTACCCCGACCCCGAGACATTCAACCCCGACCGCTGGCTGCAACCGTCGTATCCCACCTTCAAGGAGCCTCTCACCCGCTTTCCCAACCTCGACGGCTTCAGCCAGTTTGGCTTCGGCCGCCGGACGTGCCAGGGCGTGCCCATTGTCGACCAGGACCTCTTCCTCATCATGGGCGGCATGGCGTGGGCGCTCAACATCACCAAGAAGCGCAACGCGGACGGCAGCGAGGTGCCCGTGCACTGGAACGACTACACGCCGCTGCTGATCGCCAAGCCGGCCTTCTTCGAGTTCGACGCCGCCGTGCGCACGCCCGAGAAGGCAGACATGATGAAGGCCATGTTCGACGCCGCCAAGGAGGAGGAGGAGCACGAGGAGAAGATGATGAAGGCGGGCATGCCCGACATTGGCGACGTGCCGGAGAGGAAGCAGGCGCAGCAGCAGGAGACCGGCGGTGCTGCGAGGCGGGCGTCTGTGTTCTTCAACCTGAGGCAGCGCAAGGAGGAGGGCGAGAGGGAGAAGGTGTATCGTGAGCACGAGCGGGATATCCCCGGATGTCCCGGCCGCTGGGCGACGGAGAGCGATGTGGAGTCGTCGAATGAGAAGGGGTATGTTGACGATGACAGCTGTTCCGGGCGGTCATCGCCGACGATGCTGCCGTAGTTCTGGGGACTGCTGTGGGGTAGGTGAGTATGGAGTGACGGAGCCAAATTTGGTTTGATATCAGGATTCCCTTTGTTGTTTTTCTTAAGCCCATCTTTGGGAAAAAGATGCCGACGCTACTGGAGGAGCTGGGGTAATCTGGGGTCTAGATTGTGACATGGATATACCTTCTACGATGTATGAATATAGAACAAGAATCTTTCAACCAAAAGATCAATTATCATTAACTGCAATCCCCTTTCTGCGTGAATTTGGCGATGAAGCTTCTGTGGACTAGATACCAGATCTTGCCATGTTATTCTTGGCACATTGCGGCAGCCCCAGAATACATCCCGCTCAACTAATGAGCTGCGCGGATGAGTGATAATTTGATGACTTGCGGCGGCAGGCGTGGGGGTTGTGCAAGTCCATCAGAGCGACTAGCCCTCTCTGCGCGCTGCTTTTGATGGCAACTCACGTTGTAAACACATGGTCATATCTTCAAGCCGAGTGTGTAGCCATGTTCATTTAATGATTAAAGCGCACATGCCAGCTTCGCCATGACAAGTTTCATTGACTACGCATAGGGCGGGATGCACACCGTCGACAAATCGTGCGTCTTCAAAGAGGCGGACGCTCTCAGGCTCGCTCGGGTAAGTGCAAAGTAACCCAGAATCATAGCCCTCTTCATTGCGACATAAGCTCAAGTTATTTACTCCAACTGATGCGTCAAAATTTGCAGCGCATGCCCTGCTAACGAACTATCTGGGCTTAGGGACTGAAGAAAGCTCAAGCATGTGTTAATTATGGCGCTATGTTCTGATGTGGTACATCCACAGAACGCCTCGAATTTGGAGAGAATATTTGCAGCCGCAAATACAGGAAGAATGCGAGACCTAATTAATTTCAACTTTGGTTAGTAATGCTTCGAACATTCACCCGTATGACGCTAGTGTTTGCTCACCAGATGAAATGTCGAGGCGGATCTGAATCCATTCCTATAATTATGTCGTGTATTTCATGAGCAGCGTCAACGCAGCGTTTGATAGCTGTTGTGTGCTGTCCTCTGTCCCCTGCCGTGTCCTCTTGAATCGTGCGGTTGATAACTATACGGTAGTAGTTGCACAATAGCCTGATGTTGTATCGCTGCCACCTCACCCATTCCTCTTCACTATCGCCAGCAACATCAAACGTCGTGGAGCTTCTGGATGATCGAAGATGGGCGGGTAATTGAGTGATGACGGCGGTGAGCTGATCATTGGTCTCGGTGACGATTGTTGAAATCCCAGGGCTGTCCGAGACGTTTAAAAGGCGGGCTTGAAAGTGACGAAGAACCGAAGCAAGCTTGCAGAGCGCTATCAAGTGCTGTACCGGACGGAGAGCGGGGGTGAATCCTTCGAGATTGACGCCGAGCGAAACCTCGACGTCGTCCAGCTCCAACGGTTGATCGACCGTGAATTCTGATTCATCGATGCAGCTATGTCCGAGCGGCAAGTTCAACCAGTCGTTTGCTATGAGTGACCAAAACAAGCGGCTTTGATATTGGCTTTCGAGCGACATCCCTCCGTCTATGTTCTGATCAAGACCGACACTGTGGCAAATGCGGGCGGCACAAGACCACAAAATGTAGTACATGTTAAGCTCGCCGAAGTGAACGTAGGAGCCGCCCAAGAGTACGATGGTTCGGACGTTGATCAGCCTGGGATCCCTGATGAAGTCTGCGGCGTGAAGGAAGAAGACGGATGCATCGAACCAGTTGGCTCGGTATTGCTCCAGCTGATCTGAACGGTGGCGCTATTAGAAGATGATTTTCACGGCAAATGAGGCCTAGAAGAAGGAATCCCCACCCTTAGACATCCCCATCGACTCGGCTTCGGGCAGAGTGAGGAAAAGCACTGAAACCTGTGGCCGAATTAGCGATACTACCCCTGAAGCTGCCTCGCAGACTAGACCTGCCGTTAGGTACGCGAAGTACAGTCCTAGCCATGCTGGATCACTGTTTTTGTGGAAGCCTGCCTCATCAAGTTCCGAAAAAAACTCGTCGTGGACTTTTTGGAGTTCCGCAGGGTTCAAGGAGCAGTTGACCCAAGGAACCCAGTTCGCGCCGTGGTTCAGAATGCATTGGCTAAGCTGCTTTGATGGCAGAACAACGTCCTCATTCCTTTTGACTGTCAACTCCCGTGAGTGGCTCCGAAGACGATTGTAGAGTGAGTTCTCGGGGTCATCGATCTTGTGCAGCCGAATGCACCTCCCCGGACGCGCCGGCCTCTGTCTAGGGTCTGCCTTCAAAGAGGTCAACTCCTCTCGGAGAGCGCGATTTTCATCAAGCAGTTCGGCATAGGTTGGCTGAGCATCATCCACCGACGGCGGGCGGCCTTTCACTCGAACAAGCTCAGCAGCGCAGGATTCTGCCTGGCCCCGGACCCGGCAATTGCGGCAGGGCAGGTTCTTGTCACATTTCACCTTGCGCCTCGCGCAGAAAGTGCAAGATTTCACGGTGCGCTGTGACGAGCGTAACTCCGATGTCATGGTAACAGCCTTGCTTTTGGTGTAATTGCAGAGGTAAATCGTGGAGTGAACTAGTGTCGTCTGAAAGCACAAATGTCCGATGGCTCAACCTTATTGGCGCTAAACTCGCCCGAAACTCGGCCGTGAAAGGGTCGAACCCTACGTCATTTCGGACTGTTACGGAATGAGCCTGGACCTCAATGGCAACAGTTGTAATAGTGAGGTGCCCTACAGGGATCTCTCTGACTCAAGAATGATGGTGTTAAATAAGTGGAGTTGTGATGTCTCTCATTTCCCCATCAACTCGCCCGAGGTCGGCCGTGTTTGTTAGCCATCACTGTCTTCATCATAGAAATGGCTTCGTACAAAAGTTCAAACACATTCGAGCAGCATGTTTTGTCTTTTGCACTTAAATAGACGTCTACTCTGCTGCCGTTGAGTTTAATGTTTCCCGGAATGGAAAGCTCTCCAGAGAGCTTTCACCATTCGAGTTCCTTACACCGGGCTGATTTGCCCTCGGTCCATATTTTATTCTTTTGGCTTCAACCACGCACCAATATCTTATGTTTGATTCAAAAATGTCCTTACAACTGCGATATTCTCCAATAGGCGTCCTCCTCAGGGCATTTTCAAATCGCAGACTCCTTCTCTATCCCGAAGAGCAGCCCGACTTCAAGTTGGATTTGTCCCGTTACGGGGGGCTCAGCAGCAGTTGTAATACGGCGACTTCTACGATCAACACCGTTCAACCAAACTCAATCGCTGATAAGTCTCCCGGCAGCCATGACGACTTTTCCCCTGGCCATCGCAATACGACCGTGTGCTGGTATGCACCTGACGACCCTGAGAATCCGAGAAACTGGACGAATCGCAGTCGAGTCTTAATCACTCTCATCATCTGCCTATACACGTTCGCTATATACACATCTTCGGCCATATACATTTCAGCTATCGAGGATGTTATTGTTGAATTCGACGTTACACACGTCGAGGCTTCATTAGGACTAGCTCTATTCGTCCTAGGCTATGGCGTTGGGCCTCTCCTATTTTCCCCCCTTTCTGAAATTCCTCGCATCGGTCGCAGTCCAATATACACGTTAACGATGGCGCTCTACGTCATTGTGTCTGTTCCAACTGCGCTTACAAAAAGCTGGGCCGGCTTCTTGACTTGCCGCTTCTTTCAAGGCTTCTTTGGATCTCCTTGTCTTGCCTCAGGCGCCGCCACACTGGACGACATCTACGGACCGAAGGGTTTACCATTCGCTCTCACGACCTGGACCAGTGCTAGCTTTGTAGCCCCCGCGATCGGGCCTTTGCTATCCGGATTTGCGGTGCCGGTAATAGGCTGGCGCTGGTCCATGTGGGAGATCCTCTTATTGTCAGGCCCAACACTACTCCCGATGCTTTTGCTGCCAGAAACCTCAGGGCCAACCATCATTCATTACAGAGCACAAAGACTGCGCCGCCTGACTGGACGGAGTGACCTGCAAAGTCTTGAGGAGCTTGACTCTCGAAAATTGACAGCACCTCATGTTCTCAAAGAAGCTCTCATTAAGCCGCTTGAGATCACCGTCAAAGACCCGGCTGTTCTTTTCGTCCAAATTTACACAGCTATCAATTACGGCATTTACTATTCATTCTTTGAAGTTTTCCCTATCGTCTATACAAACTTATACGGCATGACAACAGGCGAGGTTGGTATTGTCTTCCTGTGCATTTTGGTTGCGTGCATTCTCGGAGCCGGATTCTACTTCTTTTTTTTGAAAGTTTACATGATCCCGAGAATGCGCCTGTCAAAGTCTGTCGTCGACCAGGAGATGCGACTACTTCCCACCCTCGCCGCGTCTTTCGGCCCGACAGTCGGCTTATTCGTCTTTGCTTGGACCTCCTCGCCACGCATCCATTGGACTGTGCCAACGATTGGCATCACGATCTACAGCGGGAGCGCATTCATCATTTTGCAATGCGTATTTGCATATATTCCGCTGTCTTATCCTCGATTCTCTGCGAGCCTCTTCGCTGCAAATGACTTTTTCAGGGGTACGTTTGCTTTTGCCAGTATTCTCTACGCGAGACCTCTGTTCGAAAATTTAGGAATTGCTCGTGGCTGTTCCTTGTTAGGGGGTCTCAGTACCATTGGTATTGTTGGGAGCTGGACGTTAAACTATTGGGGCGCTGCTCTAAGGGCTCGGAGCAAGTTCGCAGATTCATAACTTCAATTACTTCCCACAACACTCGCTTGTCAATAACCAGGCTTTTGGTGATCCCGATTGTCTGTGACATCGTCGTGCAAGCAACTATTAGCGAGCTGATGAGAGATAGTAGAGAGATCCGTGTTACGGCCTGTAAGTCATGATCAACCCTGCATGTTTAGAACATACGAGGTTGTAAGCAGCAACGACGCTGGGTGAGAGTAACAACAGTGTGATTGCTTCAATGGTGATGTGGCTGGGGACCAACGGATGAAACTTATTGATTTTGCCGTGCTCCCTTGGGATAGGCGTGCAGACGTCGGGAGACATGACGGTCACGCCCGGCATGTATGTTCAACAGATTTTGGCACACGCGGAGAAATGTGTGGGGGAAACATCCGTCGATGCAGACGGAGCGGTGCACGTACTCAGACATGGTGAAAGTGTGGGGCGAAGTGACGGGAAAGCGCGCCTCGTTTGTTAGCTGTTCCGAAGAAGACTACCTTGGCTTGTGGGGAGCGAATGGTGCTGGCTTAAGCTGAGATTCAACGCATCGATGGAGGATTGGCTTGAAGGACTCGGGGAATTGCTTGCCACGGCCAATGAGCTCGGCATTGGTGAGTTCGAAGCTGGAGGATTTAAACATGCTCTGGAGGTGATCAAGGATTAGCTATAGATGAAACGTATGAGATCCTAGCAGATCGGGGTTTTTGCAATACAAATCTGAAGGATCGCGAGGTGCTAGCTCCTTATGGCAAACGCACCTACTGCGCCCTCCACCTGCACACCGGCTGAAGAGGTCAGCCTGGTCCAACGCAACCAAAATGGGCGTCTTGCATCTGGGATCCCTGCGTGATTGGACGAGATTTCTGTAGAGTAGTATTTTCATAAGCGTGCCCCTGCATCACAAAGTCGCAGCACAATCAAGTTGGAGGCCAGGCTGACGCACGGTGACATGGGATATGTGCGCTCTCTAAAGAGGGCGGCCCGGCAGTTATTGTGTCGAGAGATCCGCCT
Source organism: Colletotrichum fructicola Nara gc5 (assembly GCF_000319635.2). Taxonomy (NCBI): domain Eukaryota; kingdom Fungi; phylum Ascomycota; class Sordariomycetes; order Glomerellales; family Glomerellaceae; genus Colletotrichum; species Colletotrichum fructicola. The sequence goes on along the minus strand of NW_027094054.1, from coordinate 532,174 downwards.
CCATATTTTCCCTTGATCTCAATCTTGCATCGTCGGCAATAATACAGGTATACCCTCACTCGATATTCGAATCTGTCGATAATGTCCACTGCCACATCTTGGTTTCCTGAGATTGAGAGGTCGTCGTCACCTGGGGCGGTGCTTACTTCAGATTGTTCATCCTCTTTAGAACCATCGTCTTCATTGGCATGCTCCTCATTCTTCTCTGAAAATCTATCCTCAAATGAAAGCCTTTCCTCGCGAAGGACGTCCTACGAGAATGCCTTCTTTGAGAGTCTTACAGCATACCACATCGACAGATCAACCGGCAGCTGGGATGATCAGATCGACAGCAGACTAAGAACATCAAGCCCATCATCCCACATTCTGACATCGAAGCTCTGTGAACGTTGTTTGCTGTTCGAGGATTTATATCTACGCCCTCTATTGCCATGGCCAGGCGGCACCTCTCCTCCCCAATTCCAACTCCTCCACCATGCAACTTGGAAGGACCTGCGGGACTCGGCATTGAGCGGCTGTGAGCTCTGTAAAGTGCTCAGGAACGGATGCTTGCATTCACATCGACAGAGGCTGAGAGCTTCTGCATCCACAAAGACGGAACAAATCGAGACACTATTCGAGGACGTGAAAAACCTCGTCATCCGATCATCTGGCGAGACAGCTGCTAGCAATGACAATGCAGATTGTCTGGTGGGCTTCAATGGTCTCAACAAAAACCCACGGACCCAATGGCGGAATCATGTGTACAATTGGAGCCTGGTCACATATTGTGACCGATCGGGAGATCACCCCCAGGTAGATGCAGATTTTATCCTTGGAAATAATGATGGTGAGCTCATTATAACTCCGGCAAAAGGGTTGACCAAATGGCATGGACCGAACAGCTTGAGCTGACTATTGTGTAGATGATGGGCCACATCTGACCCACGGCGGTTTCGATGGCAGATGCTGCTCACGGACACCAGACCTGAGCCTAGCTCAGAAATGGATCTGGGAGTGCCAGCATTTCGATAAAGAATGTGTTTTTAGACATGTTCCTAATCCATTTCTTCAGACAGAACTTCCTACTCGTCTTGTTAGAATTGAGAAAGGAAGCAACCGAGTGTGGTTGCAACCGACCGAAAGTGAGCAGCAGTACGAATACGTCACTCTCAGTCATGTTTGGGGAGGCACCAATACTCCATCCACAACCAAAGACAATCTTGATGTCCGCATACACAACGGTATCAAGACTTCTGAGCTTCCTGCAACTTTCAGAGATGCCATCACTGTAACTGATGCACTGGGTTATTGTTTTCTTTGGATTGACTCTCTGTGCATTGTACAGGATGACAAGACGGATTGGGAGCATGAATGTCCCCGTATGGCGTCGATTTACCAGGGCTCAGTGGTCACTCTGGCCGGCCCAATGGCTAAAGACTCACATGCAGGGTTGCTGCATGGCCGAATGTTACTTGACGACACATCTGACATGTACCAAACTCCACTGCAATATCGCAACGAGCACGGAGAGTCTCAGAGCCTTCTGACCATGTACTATCCCGGCTTCAGGGATCACACGAAGAAGATTTATCCGTACAAAACTGAAAACAACTCAGTACTCTTACGACGCGCCTGGATATTTCAAGAGAGTCTCTTATCCAGGCGCACACTGAACTTTGGCTCGACCCAGATGTATCTCGATTGCAGAAGGGGCACGCGATACGAGATGTCCCATCAAGGGGAAGGCTTCGGGCTTCGCCAAAGGCCGCAATATCTTTCCTTCACTGAGCGTCAGCCGGGTGAATATTATAGCTGGTGGAGGAGAGGAGTAAAGAAGTATTCTAGATGCGAGCTCACGTTCTTTTCCGATCGTTTGCCGGCGATATCCGGAATCGTCCATCGCCTTCCGCCCCCAATACCCGACCAGTACGTCGCTGGTCTTTGGAGGAATGATCTCCAAAGATCTCTGCTATGGTACAACGGGGAAGGGCGCAGCCCGGGTTGTCAGTCTGATTCTCCGATGAAGGCACAGTACTTAGGTCCTAGCTGGTCCTGGGTTTCACTACCAACACCAATCACCTACCCTGACCCAATTCATACAGAAAATGCTCCGCTGTTATGGAGTATGGAAACAATCTTTGCTTCTACTTCACCAGATGGGGCAGATCCGTACGGCCGAGTCAAAGATGCTAGACTGATACTCCGCGGGAAAACAGCTCCGGCAGTCATCGCCCTCTTCGAGAATAACACTCCATCGAAAGGTACTTTATTCATATCTCCAATTGTCCAATCGAAGAGCTCCTTCAACAAAGCACATTTTTTTCCTGATGACCCCAGGCGCTTTCATTCGGTTCCCTTAGTCAACGGCGTGGGCGACTTGTTTTGGGACTCTTTTGGCGGTCGGACCTCTACGTACCCGCAGAGTTGTGACCATGAATGTGTAATATTATTTCTCGCTGCAATCGTTGAACTGGACTCTTGTGGAATTGCGTATGCATTGGTATTGGAGCCAGGAGGAAAGGCACATGATGTTTTCCGACGGATTGGCCTTGCGGTCATTCGCATTCGCCAGGAAGATCTAATTTGGTGGCATAGTGACTGCGAAGAAACGGATGTAGCCATCATATGAGCATCAATCATGAACAACTACTGCTATTCAAGCTCCAATTGGTCAATCTAGGAGACAGCGAGCGGAGTCCCCAGGTCTCCGATGAGTATGGGCTTTTGCCACAATGCAGAGATATTCATGTTAGTGCATGGGTCGATAAAGACCCATCCTGCTGGCGTCTGGCGCTTCGTGAAACTGGAATCCGTCAAAAACGGTGGCAAGATCGTAATGGGGCCAAACGGTAACTTCATTTCATGATTCCCTGACTAAGCGGCGAACTTCGGGGGGCTCAGAAGTCATAATTCTCTTGGCGAAAAGGTAGCTGTGTGCCGGGCCCCGTCTGAGTTGAGGGCGTATGCGAGACATTCACGAGGAACCAGGGCGTGGCGAAAAGACTGGTAGGCGCTTGACGCTTGACGCTTGTGTTCTGCGGCGTACGGAGCGCGCGAACGGTCCAGTCGCGGTCGCAGAAAGACTGAGCGTTATGTGTTCAAAAAACGTCTGAGAGTCTCGTCTGTGTTCGCTTTCTGTCAGTTGTTGTGAGTGTGCGGGTTCCGTGCCACGGGCGAATCAGTATTTGTGTATGTTTCGGGCTGGAATGGATGCGATTCGTCGGCTGGGTTGAGGGGGTGTAGGAGCGGGGGGTGAGATTCTCTGCGGTTTTCGGGCTGTCACCTGTTTTTCTCCGAACATGGTGAGGGATGGGAAGGGATACAATGTGTCAGAAGTCAGATCGGACGATCTACTCAGCTGTCAAAGCAAATGGGTGGGGGAATCTGGACAAGGCGAGGCAGCTGGAAGGGAAAGTAGACGGGGGAAGGATTTCGCAATGGGACGAGACGAACTCTGAGGTTATCGGGGTGGTGGGCAGATCAAATCGTCATGGACTATGCCGTAGCTTTCTCTCGTTAAACTCGAGTGTCAAGGTGATAGCCTTTGACGGATCAATGTTGCCGAAGTCAAATCGCCGAAGGGTTCGAAGTCTGTCCCAAGCTCCTTTAGACATAGCTTGAGCTTGAGCTTATTCAAAGGTCGAATTGAGGGGTCTTTTTTGTTCAATGACTTTGGTTCGTTCCTACAATTTGCCTTTGAGAATGAAAGGTTAAGCTTATTGCCCTATCTGCATATTCGCCATGTGCTGCTGCCCATCCCACCGCGCGGACGTACTTTGACCCGCCGTTCCCGCAAAAGCTTGACTGCCGACATGTGCTGCTTTGATATCTTTCCTGTTTAAAGGGCTTATGGGAATTTGGATTGGGCGAGTTCGGGATTCAGAAGGGGTTTTGCAGTTTCCGAGGATTAGAAGGATAGTGGGATTGTCTAGACCCCGTATCCCGTGGCCGGATGAAACGTGATACATACCGATAGGGCTGAGGTACATTACCCAGCCTTGGCGTGTCAGTGATCTTTGACTCATGACCGATCGGATGCTCTTTTCTTCAATGCTGGATCTATGCTCGGGCTCTTGTAGGACTCCGGTTTTTGCCGCTGCTTTCGAGTGTGCTTGCTGGCTCGCCGCCATGGGTATAGACTACTGGCCACTGCGCTTGTCAAGAGGAGACGGCTGTTTCCGGGTTGCCGACGGCGGGTCGTTTATGTCTGTGTCAGATCATAGAAGATTAAGATTCGGGGTGCATACGATGCCGGAAAGACTCATTTAAGGTGTGAGTGGGGTTGCCGGCTATGCTGATAAGAGGTTTGAATCTGGACCCCTTTTCTAGGGAATTTGGCGATGCTTTCTGAAGGTAGAGAAACATTGCCAGTGCATGTGGTTTTCGGCAAGCCCATTTAAGGTGTGAAGGCCATGGGTCATGATGAAGGACAACTGAATTTTGGAGCCTTTTTCTCAGAAATTGGCGATATTCGGCGATCTAAAAAGTGACCCGACGTGTGAAACCCGATAGGTTCCAATTACGGTGCTGGAAATCGTTGGTGTCAGATCCAATGCAAGCCGTGCCTAGGAATCTAATAACAGCAACAGCAGATGCTGCTCTATGAGGGGATATGAATGATCATCAAGACAGCCATAAGGTCTGGTGTTGGGAAATCTGATATTTCATGCAATTGAGATAGGTGACGTGTGACATAGCGTGGAAAGATGAATGCATCGAGTCATTCATACATCGAGAACTTGAGACAGCGTTGCCTGAAGCCTAACCGTTTTATCTTACTTGATAAGAAACACGACATATACTGGACTCTCAATCATCTGGAAAGGTCAACATAGATATCTGAAGACCGAATGTGAAGAACACAGGATGAAGGCGAGTCAGGGGCCTAAATTATGCCTGTCGAGCTGCAGGTAGAAGATTCAACGGCAGGCAGTCACTATGAAGGTTTGAAGAAGGCAACATGGACTTTTCCTTGCGCGTTAGATTTCTTTGAGAATTTTACGTCACCACATACATGCAGGTGAAATTTATATACTGTGTGTCGGAAATACAGAGGGCAGCGGAAGTTCTTGCCTCACCAAATAGGTTTGAAGCATGTCAACTCGTGGAAGGACGCGACTACTTCAACCTCAGTCCAGGAGACTGTTTCCGTCAAGAATAGTGACCTTATCGTTCCACCCTGGAAAGAGAACATTTTCCGGTAGCATCTCTGCGAATAGAGTCAAGGCCTATGCCCGTAAGACGTAAGCAAGTCCCCCACTGAGTGTGCGTCGAAATCATCGCGCCGCTGGTTCTCAATCTTGCCATGTGCTTTGATCTGAATACATGGTCATGATTCAACCAAAAGTTATATCTCCTCATCTTGAAATCTATCCAAATGAGGAACGCTCTCTTATAGCACTGTGCTGATCAGTACTGAGCTGCTGCTTCAGGAAAGGCTTTTCCGGCTTATTTTCATACCAACCACCACTACTATGAGGCTTAGTTAAAAGCCAACAAACCTTCCAGATTCATTCGGATGAAGCCCATGTTAATTACAGGCTTACTGAAAATAGCATTCAACTGTTCGGGGTCCTCCACAAATCCGGTAACCTCAATATCACGAGTTAACGGAGATAATCATGAACCTTGCTCGACTCTCATAATAGTTCTAGGTAGTCGTTTTCGTAAGGTATCCAGAGAGGCTGGTAACTCCGCAACTTTGCATTAACTGATTCGCCGAATTTCGCTAGATATTGAACTCTACTGGAGCATTGGATTCCACAAAATGGAACCTGGATGCGAATCATAGTACATCAATCCTAGCTACTGAACGCCCTACGCCCTACTGCCAAGATTCAGCCGAGGTCGACTACTGACTTCTATGAGTGAATAATAATCTCGGAATTGTCTTATTCAAACCATTACGATAATTATCTAAGGATAAATACAAAGGAGTAGTCCACTCAAGTGCCAATCACGGGCATCATGGACGTCAGCCAGCTCAACATACGAGAGTCATGGCAACATCACGCCAGGTAACCTACGACAGCCGCGGGCTGAAGATCTTTGCAAATCTTGTCTTTCCTCCCGCGTCAGCTCCCGACCGCAAGAATGCTGCAATTGTTGTTGGTCACCAGGGTACAGGTGTCAAAGAGCAAGCCTCCGGCCTTTACGCCAAAACCCTTGCCTCTGAAGGGTTCATCACCCTCGCCTTTGATGCAGCCTACCAGGGAGAAAGCGAGGGCTTACCCCGAGGCTTAGAGGATCCAGCACAACGTGTCGAAGACATCAAATCCGCAGTCACATATCTCTCAACCCTTGGAAGCGACGTAGTCGACCCGTCCCGAATTGGCTGTGTAGGCGTCTGCGCCTCTGCAGGCTACGGAATCAGCGCTGCAGCAACAGATCAGCGTATCCAGGCTGTCGCCGGCGTATCTGCAATGTGCTTTGGCACTTTGACCCGAGAAGGCATGAAGGATCCAGCAACCGGACAAATCGACGCTGTGAAACTGTCCCAAGGCTTGGAGCAGGCCGCGAAGGCTCGGATCGACGAGATGGAAGGCAAGGCGTCAGTGACTCACAACATCCTGGACGTGTTTTCCCACCCAAGGGAGGACATTAGGGCATACTACAATGATCTTCGGTGGAGTAACACGAGATGCACCAACGAGATGGTGACGAGGAGCATGGAGCTTCTCGTCACATTTGACTCATTTCAATATGTTGAGTGGATCTCGCCGCGGCCTCTGCTGTTGGTTGCCGGAAACGAGGCAATGACGTTCCCATATAGTCAACAGATTCTACAGAGGGCCAAAGAGCCGAAGGAGCTTTTTGTCATTGGTCGGGCTGGCCACGTTGAGTTGTATCAGGATGTGTCAAAGAGTGGACCGAAGCTGGTCGACTTCTTTGCAAGGGCACTTTGCATGTAAGGAGTCCTGGAACGGGTTATAACTAAGTATTTGCCAGAGTCAATAGAATCCATGCAACAGCTCTTTGGTGAAGAAACGGCAGCGGACGAGTATTTTCCAAACAAGATGCAGTCCGTATCCTCATGTATGGTGGTCCATATGACATGGTAGTGAAAGCTTAGACAATAGCATGTCCAGATTCCTCTGACTCGTAGCTCCTAATCTAAGAGAATGCAGACTTTTCGCTGGACGATAGGGTTGAGTCATTCAATTAGCCTCAATGTTTCAGGGACAAATGAGGTTGTCCAAGGCCAAGGTGGCCTTCCTTAATGGATACCTCCGAAGAGACGCTGCCAGAGAATTATACCAGTCAAGCATCGCGGTTATCGTATTTGTGCAGACACAGATGCGTGAACTCATATGGGTATCTCTTTGTAGCGGGGGACCTCCACTGGTTATCATATCAGTGGAAGGGCGACGAAGTCGCCTAAGCTGAACTCGCAGCTTTACACCCTTACATCTTATCTTCAAACTGATAGACTGTAAAGCGTGTCACAACGGTGTGGTAAACTTCCTGAAAGGTTATTTTATTACTGCTGCGGTCTATAACCTCCCCTTTCTGTCCTTATTGTTATCTTCCTCCATGTCACTGTTGTCCTTGTCACCGTCGCCCTTGTTATCGTCTTCCTTGTTATCGTCTTCCTTGTTATCGTCATCGTTTCTGTTATTCTACCTGGCATCTTCAGGGAAAAAAGCAAGCACCGGACTAAGAGCTTCACGATACAAATGCCGCTCTCTCTCCCTTGCTGCCGCCTCCTCACGGCCCATGCCTCTCTCCTCGTCTAGTTGCTCCGTGATAAGCTGGTAGTCGTCTCCATGGGTCTTGCGCCAGACCCTGGCTACTTCCACGTTCGTTCCTATGAATCTTGCAGTATAGAAGAGCGTTGCGAGCGCCGAAATGACAAAGCTGGCCTGGGTGACCCGACAAGGTGTAGCTATGTCCTCTGGGCATCGCCGAGTCAGCTACCACGGGAGAGGGCTCGGATGCTGCATATCCAAAAAGACTGGCGATGCCTGCGATGATAGGCTGTGAAACCAGAAGAACGCGAGAAGACCATCGTATAATAATGAAAAGATTTGAGAGAATTGACCGAAAAAGCCCATGATGAATCGTGCAAGCATAAGGATTGCAGATAAGATTGCAACCGCGAGGGTGGCGTCGACAAGCCTAGGGAAGAAAAGAAAAAAGTCAGCATCGTCATTGAGTTTCATTGTACAACGATGAGGAGGCGTGGAAAAAAGAAATCACATACTCCTGCGACCAGACCAGCGGAACCTTAGGAGGCTGATTGCAGTTCGGATCACAGCGAACCGGCTGGCTTGGGCTGGAATTCCAACCCTCGGCGCCCCCCTTTTCCCATAGTTTCAATCGATAGTTTCTGGAGGATATCATCAAAAAGAGACTGGTAGCCGTCGCACAGAGGCAAAACTCAGGTACGAAGGTGAACCTGTCGGTTATCTTGACTGCCATTTTCACAAGCTGCAATGTCAACAATGTGACGGGTAGGCATGGACAATCTTGACCTTTTATTGTGTCTGGACGTATGATACATCATAAAAAAGATGCGCTAATCGCGGTTGGTAGCTGCCTTGACTGCTCGTATCTGGGTGGAGGTTCCTAGACCGAAACTTGCTCATACTGCCGCAAGGGTCACGGGAATGCGGCGGCGCGAATGAACTTGGACACACTTACTGGCTTCGTCGAATGGGGAAGTAAATCAAACATTGAGTGGGATTTTTTCCTCATTTCTAGTTGGCAGGAGCGAGTGCCCCGAATATCCAGATATTTTGGTCAAGACTAATAGTGCAATGGCTATTTTACACTACAGCACAGGTCATCATTGCATCAAGCAGATTGCACACGGCGTATGTTACTCGGGCTATGGCCCAAGTACATGCTGTTTCATTATAATTCATGATGGAGCTTGGTACTTCAGATTCGAAGCTTTATGAACGTCCACGTCTTGGCAGCATCATGCAGCAGTCATGCGCACCTCTCGTTTGGCTCAGCTTCCGAGCAGGTATGCGCAAGTTGACCCCGCAGTCGCTGCGACTCGACGTTTATACTGAATCGCCCTGTACATCAAGGTAGAGAGTCCAAGTCATATAGAGCCTCAATCACCGTCTTCATCCGCTGTGTCTCGATCCTTCCATCAGCTAGATCGATCTCCTATTATCCATAAACATAACTCCGAAGCCTCAGAGTCAATTCAATCTAAGAACTTTTTATCTTCGACGTTTTTCTATGGCTCTCATCATTAAATGGGGGGCTGCGCCGCAATCTCTACTCAAAGCACACCGACGATACCTGCACTCAGACAGGCATAAGCCTCGAAAGTCTCCTCATCAGCTCAGTGACGAGGCTCCATGGCCTCGGACCCGCTTTCCATCACCCCATGAGATTCTGGGCGCGCAACCGGGGCTGCCTTACACCAAAAAGCACTTCTACCGGCTCGTGAAGCTATATCACCCTGATCTTCGTACTCTAAACAAAACCCGCGTGGTCAGTGTTTCGCACACAACTATGACTGAACGCTACCGCCTTCTGATTGAGGCACACAAGATACTCAGCGATCCAAAGAAGCGATTGCTCTATGAAAAGTATGGACTGGGTTGGAGTGAGTTCAGACAGCGGACTCAGCAAGCACCTCGCCCTTCACACAGTACCACGGCTCGTTCGAGATACGATGACGCCTCATTCACTCAGAAGGGCTCACCAGAGCGTCAGTTTCCAACCTACGCATCAAACTCTGTAGTTGCCATTGTTTTTGTTGCGATGGCGATGGCGGGGGGCATTGCTCAGCTCGAACGTGCTCGAAAGGCCAGGTGGGATTTCCAAAAGCGAGATTTAGCCCTGCAGGAGGCAATTAGCAGAGATCTCCAACACCTGGCAGACCAGCTCGAAGGAAAACTAAGAGACTTGAGAATATTAGAATTCTTGGCACGAAGAGAACTTAGCAGCTGGTCAACACTGGAGGACCCGCACGGAGGATTCAACCCGTACGAAAACGTTTGCCGCCATTGATCATTTGAGCTATGTGTCTCAATTTCCGAGTGGTTAATTATCAGGATTATATCTCTCTGGAAGAATATGTAATTGAAATCAACTGGTTTTGTCTTGCCCTGGCCTATTTTGCTTAGAGTTCTGCTATCAGGGCGGGTGGTGGGCATAGACGACGATAGGGACGACGACGACGACGACAACGACGACGACGACGACAACGACGACAACGACAATAACAACAGGGACAGGAAAAGGAATCAAGATAAGAAAAGCAGTAACCACAGGGACGACAGGGACGACAGTAAGAATAAAATTGTGTGAGCAAAATAGACTATCAGACCTAATGTAAGTAGTTATCTGCCTGGACAAAAAACCCAACATCCCTGTTAAGTTTATTGTTCTTGCTGCATCGTCGATCTTATGCTCGCGACAGCCCAAACTATCCCCCTTAAAAATTGAAATACTCAGCTTCGCGTTCGGCAGCTGTAAGAAACTCTGGTATATCGCTACAAATGCCGCTCAACTTGACGTGGTCTAGTCCGGTAAAGCCATCTGCATCTATAGCTAAAACATCACCACCTGGTAGTAAAGCTCGAATGATCTGTGCAATACCCGCCCGCCGAAGACTTAGATACCCGCCATAAGTCGTGATTTCCTTGCCAGAACCAGTTGACATATCATATGCTTCACTTCGAGGCATGATACATCTTCGACCATGTTGAGGATCTAAGGTGATCCTGCAGGCAAAGATCAACGGTGTGAGGTACACAGTTCGGCGCCAAGATCTATGCTCCTTGACAAATACTGATCCTGAAGCGCCGAGGGACACTAATTTCTCCACAACGTTGGCGGTGCGGTGCAAAGTTCCCTCACCAGTACCACATCCGAGCAGCTTAGCCAGCAGCTGACTAGCTGTCATGCAAACCTCCCGGGCCATCTCGCCAGCTAGAATCTTGACTTCGAGGGCGTCAAGAAAGCAAGGGTAGGTGATGTTACCCATGTAGGATGCGTTACCTATGGGTAAGTATAGAGCAATGGTACTGTCGTATTCGAGAAGGACCTTCATCTTTTCGTTCATAGTGAACGAATTTAGCCATCGCAGGTTGGATGCTATCTCATGAACCGCTTCATGAAAGGCTCTTCGATCCTCCTTGGAAGAAAGGTTTACGAGCCCGTTGCTCATGAGCCAGACGAGGCTCTCCTTACTGACCAAGGTATGTGTCATCGCAGCCCGTAGGATATGCTTCATAACAGGATTGAAGCCCCTTGGGGGAAGCGCACCGGTAGCTTCGTTGATGACCTGCAACATACGATGAATATCATCTGCAGATGACACCATTTCCAATGCGCTGTAGATGTACCACAGCGCAGTTGACCCATCAAAAAGTCGACCTTCATCATCAGAGATTGACAGCCTTGGCACCGTGAGAAATAACTTCTCGACGAGGGATATTCGGCCGTAGCTGATAGCTTCACAGACAATCCTGGGGTTGAGTGGAAAGACAGAATTCTCAAGAGCGAGGGAAAACACCTCGTCAGGAACTGAGTTCTTGATCATATCTTTGAATAGGCCGTCGCTGTCGCAGGGATTTGTGTATCGTCGAGTGCTCTTCTGTAGCAAAAGGCGGAGTGTTGCTGTATGACGGGCGAAATATAAAGGATTCCGACGTTTAGACGGCCCCTGCAGAGGCAAGTCGCTGAGCTTGGCTCCTCTTGACATCAATAACTGCGCGGCGTCAGCGTCGCCTGAAAGCAAGCTGGCACCCACTATCGGAAGTTGTTCATAGCATTCTTTGGCCGATATGAACGAAACCGACAGTCTGGGGCGCATGCCAAGATCGATACACTGTCTCATGATGTCGAGATGTCCAGTGATAGAGGCCCAGATGAATGCGTAACTTTCATCTCGGGCCACGGCATTTGGCACCAGGCGCTGACAAAGAACGGAGCTGAACCATCGCGACACCAATGCCCATTGAAGGTGATCTTTGGATGCCAGTGAGCATGAGATGTCCTGAAGAATCTCGATAGGCAAGTCCCAGATGGCCAGCTTGCTGCTGGCGACAGGCTTAAGAACTTCCATTCTGTAACGATCCAAGCTTCCGAGTTGTGTTCTTGTGCTAACGGTGGCCTGGCGGTTTTGGTAGAAAAGAAGTGACGGAGTAGGTGTCTTGGTTTTGTGCATGCAAGTTGGGTGAGTATTTGGAGTGTTAGGAATGGAAACAATGATAATGCAGTCGCAAGTCTAGGGAATACTTTAATGTACAACAGCGGATATCAGTGGAATGTTTCGGAGTTACGAAATCTGACCAGATGTTTCAAAGAAAGTTTTTTCGAGGCCTTACCCGGAGGTGACGAGTCACCCTTTGCACTCTCACAACCTTGAGGGTAGTGGCTCAAAGTGGTGACATCTGAGGTATGCACATGTATAGACTTGCTCTCAGTGGGGAACGTATCTACCTACGAAGTAAGCCATTAATCAAATCTAAAGTCTAGGTGTATTCAAACAGTTTCGAGATCCCAACGAATGAAAAAGCCCTACGACCATTTACTTTGGTTGCCTTCAAATAATTCACTCCTTGGAAGTTTGGTAAATAGCAAGAACACAAATTGTCATCCGCTCCCGCAGGAACCCTCATTGATCAATCAAGTGCAGATCTTGCCAGTTCGTCTCATCCCCAAAGAAGAAATAGCAAGTCAGGGTTCCCTTTAGCTGACACATTGAACATTCATGGTAGATGATAGCGAGTATGGTGCGGATACTAAAGATTAGTAGCAGAATCGTAGCTACAAAGGTTGAGCTCCGCTGCCTCGCGGAACATCTCCGCCAGAATGGCAAAGCTCATTACCTGAAAGCAGAGGGGAAGACCGGTGATGGGACTCTGAAACGACACAGTTATAGACGTGATTGGCAGCGGCAAAGACCGGTGATGGGACTCTGAAGCGACACAGTTATAGACGTGATTGGCAGCGGCAAAGACCGGCTTTGATAGCTACTAAGACAGACATCGTTGATCAGAATCACAGCATTATTTGAGTGTAAGAAACTGTATGTCTCTAAACGTATTATTGCTAAAATATCAGGCCTACGTGCTAGCCGCCGCTGTCGTCGTGACAGGTGCAGCACTTGTCGCAGCAGATGTGGCTGCCGCCGTAGTGCCCGAAGTAGTCGAAGTTCCTGTTGATCCACCCTTCACAACCGTAGCTCGGACAACTTGGCCGAGCGTGTTGAAGACGATATTGACTAACGAGCTTAGCGGAGCATACTCGTAGACCTTTTGAACCAAGCCATTGCCGAGGTCCGTCTGAGATCCAGTGAAAGTCATGTTCTGCTGGTAGTTGCCAATGATGCTGCTAAGAGCGCTACTGCCAGCGTTGGTGACCTCTTGCACAATGTTGCCGAGGTTGTCGATGAGGAAGTTGATCTTGGTGTCGCCGTTGACGATAGAGCCGAGAAGACCATCCACGGCGCCGATGACGTCGTCGACGACATCTCCAACTGTGTCGAGGAGGTTGATCAGGAGCGGGTTCAGGTCGAGGGATGCCAAGGTACGGTTGACAATGTCGACAAGATTACCGAGGCGGATGACAAGCTCGAGCTCCGCTGAAACGTCAGCAATGGTGATGTTGACCTTCTCGATGCCGACCTGCACGCCAGCATTGATAGTTACGAGCTTGGCAACCTCTGCAGCGAGATTGATCTCGGCGTTGAGGTTGTCGACGTCGAGCTCGATGCGCCCGACGGAGAGCTCAGGGACCTTGAGGTAGACATCCGCAGGAGGTGTGCTGGACGTGGCCGTGGTCGTTCCACCCCCGCCGCTGCCATTTGTTCTGGTTCCTTGCGCAGCTGTCGAGGTTGGGGTAGTCGCGGAGCCGCTTGCTTGTGGTGTTGAGGATTGTTGGTCGGCTGCCGTGGTTGTCTCAGCAGTGTCCGTCGCGGTGGGAGTTTGTGCCACCGCGAGCGAGACGAGGACCGCGAGAAGGAATGAAAGAATGGAGTACCTCATCTTGATTGAGGTGCGTGCTTGTGTGAAGGAGTGAATGAAGGAACGACGACAACACCAGATGGGGAGAGACAAGGAACGGATTGACGCTGGTGAGCTGTGAGATACTCCAGTCACGGCGACAGGGCCTCCGGGAGATATAAGGCGGCATCGTCCTTCAGCGAAATCAAGGTTGTCAATTTACCTCATCGGCGTCCCCTGTCCATTGCGGAGCAGTGACACATCCACACCCTAAGCGGGACTGGTCCAATGCGGTTCCATATCTAGGGCGGATAATGACAACGGTTCCGAAAAGGCGGTGCTGGCAGCTGGCCCCCCGCCGCCCCCCTTTCCAAAGCGTGGCTAGTCATCTCATGCCGAGACATGCTGCAAGCCCCCGGGCCGATGGGCTGCATGTTTTCCTTGGAATCACTTCCAAGTTTCCAAGGTAAAGTGAAATTGCCGTCCATTATGCATGGGATATCGATGTCGCGTCGACGGTCTGGGCCTTACGCCGTGGGATGAACCAGTCGGGTGATTCGCTTGAACGTGGGCTTCGCGTGCGGAGGAGGCTTCCGAGAGGATAACCGACTAAGTGTGGGCTTTGGGGATGGGGAGACTTACCCATGATCTTAGCATGGATTTGTATTGAAGTGGTGTGGGTGTGATGCCTGCCGGCGTTGGGAGAATTCCCTCGTCATCACATCTGGGCCTCGCATCCCCTCCCACATGCGTCAATAGACCATACATCTATCCAGTATTCCCCGCGTCCATGTGAGCAGTAGACCTTGCTCGTCTGCGGCCTTTCTTCCTGTCGTCTCAACATCTTCAACGGCCTGCTGTGCCATTCATTCGTTCCTTACGAGACTTCATCAAATCTTCGCCATGGGCCCCTTCATCAGCAGGGCATTCGCCTTGCTTGCCGCTCTTTCAACTGTCGCCCTCGCACAGGATGACACCAAGGGTGATGGCTATTTCGGATACACTCTCGAACGCCGCGGTGACAATGAGTCCGCCGTATACGAGACAGAAAGCACCAGCACCGGCATCGATACGCTCAACCCCATTCCAGATGTGTATCTCAACGCCTCTGTATCAGTCGGCGAGATCAGCATCGAGGTGAAGAACATCACGGCCAAGGTGAACCTCGACGCAAAGGTCCTCAACCTGCTGCACTTCCAGGCTGGCGTCGACGCGAGCATCGATCGTGTCAAGCTGGGCATCTACAACGTGTCTGCCAAGGTCGAGCTCGAGGCCCGCCTGGAGAATGTCGTAAAGATGGTCGACGACGTCCTCACGAGCATCGATCTCAACCCCATCATCGCCACGCTGGGCGACACGGTCGGTGACATCGTCAACAAGACTACCGACGTCATCACGAGCCCCGTCGAGACGGACGCGAGCTCGGTCGCAAAGCGCGACCTGACCTACCGCATCGAGAACAACATCTTGTACTCAGTCAACGACTTCTCCGGTCGCACACACACAAATCGCGTGCTCGCGCAGAACGGTTCGCTGTTCGACGTGTACCTGAACAACAACGGCGACGAGACGGGACGCCGCGTTGTCGGATATTACAGCCGCGACATGACCTTCAGCGGCCACAACAAGACCATCTCGATTGACGGGCAGGTTAAGGAGTTTGAGATGCAATACGTATATGCGCCATACCCCGGCTTGGAGGCGTTCAGCAACATCTACATGGACACGACTGGCAAGGTTGTAAGGACGAAGATCGTGGCTGAGGCAGAGGGAGGAGGCACTGCGACGATTAGCAATGACGATCAATGAGCGGCGCAGACGGCCTCACGGTAGAAAGTGAGAGACAGGGCCTCGAGCCGCCAATTGAAATTGATTCCCGTTACCAACGACATCATAGGACCAATGCCATTGTGGACATCGAATTGCCGGTTAAGATGGTGAGGCATGCCAGTCTGTAAGCAGAAGAACCTCCGACGTCTGGATCGTTCGATTGAAACGGGGAGCCGCCTGTGGGACTTTGACACGCCCCCCATATAATGGAGTTGATATTGGTGGGGGCGTGTTCGTGGGCAGGCAGACGGCTGTTTTTTTTCTCGCAATGGAACGCGGTCAAAGCTGAATGCACAGAGATCACATCAGTGGGCTATGCCTGTGTGATGGGAATAACTCGGTGTTGTAAGATAACATGTATACCTGGGCATACAACTTCTTCCCTTCTAACTATCAGTTGTCGTGGCTACATATACGGAGCTACAAGACGTGTTACCACAGACAGTTTCTGAGCGGTTGCAATACTTAACAGCGCTGTTATTTCTGGTCCAGGCACAGGAACAAATCCTCCGCGAACTGCGACGCTCTGAGTTCTCGGGCTAGGGCCGGACGGGCAGATCATTCATCTCAGCCCCCATGTAGCAGCGCACGGCGCCGCCAGCGACCTGTCCACCATCGTTTTGTGCTTAATATGAAAGTTGTGCTGGAGTTATGAGTCTCGGTGCAACTCTTCCCCGCTGCAGCATGTCAGAACCACGATAAATTACCGCAAGGTCGCACCCGTTGGTGACCTGGATCTGCCTTGCGACTGCAACGTGGGCGCGCTCGGGTCGGTTACACCCAAACGATCAACCGTCTCAACGACGTGCTAGTCACCGTTAAGTGGCTGTTGGCAAACTGGAAGTGATCTCGGTAGAAGTCGCTTCTACGGCGCTGCTTAATTGTTGGACCGTTGGTAGTGTGACTGAATTGTGCTTTCTTTTTGGCCACATTTTAGCCCCTGAACCCCGCGGAGGCCGTTGGCACGGGTTTTCTTTAGCCGTGAATCACAGCCCACAGCTCCAATTTACTCAAGTTCTAGCCAATGTCATCGCCCGACCCAGCTTTATTGATGGAGTTCTTTGATGGAAAAGAAAAACTTCACTGGATAGAATCCCATGTTGTCAACATGGAGGTAACCGTGTAAGGTGGGCTCTGTGAGGTGGTCCACTGCGCAAGGAGATTATCGCCAGTAGGATCTCGTGGCCTGTCACCCTCTTCTCATCGCCCTGCACGGCAATTCGTCCGACCAGATCTCGATAATTTTTGGAGCCAGTGCAGTGTTGGCAGATGCAGAAATCAAGGCAGAGGAAATTTGGCATGTTTCACACGTTCGATTCTGGCTCTTCGATGATTTCCGCTTTCGTCGACGTGCGTCGGATAAGCGAGTGCTGAGGGTGTGTCGACGCGGTTACGCGGCACCAATGCAAGGGCAGCGAGAGGGAGTGATGCGCTCGCTCTAATGCGCTGCGACGCTGCGGCGTGATGGAAGCTTGGTACGGGTAATAGTTATGCTTGATTAGCCAGAGCGTTCAGATGATCTGATGGCGGCATACTCAAATCCTGCTTTTGAGAAAAGGGGTAATATTAATTAGATGTTGTCGCGGCATATCCTTCTTCGTATGTGGAAGACTGCCTCGTCCTCCTAACCCTGTGCTCAGCTGCGCAGCCAACGGCTGTCATCTCATCTCCGGGGAAGAGTTGAGGGGAAGCCCAGAACGGAATTGTCCGAGTCTTTTCCGTGCTTGAACAACATGTCGTCATTAGAATCGCATTTTGTCGTAGGGTAGCATGCCCCCTGGTCGCGGGCTCCTCCTGTATCGCCGATTGTGGAAACCTTCCGAAAGAGCCCCGTCCGTTGGTTCTTGACGAAGAGTTTGCTTCCATGAGTCGTGTCTGGTTCCATTGCATCTGGGACTCTAGCAGCACATGTCAGTAAAGCGCTTAAGGTTGCCATCTGAATTTCAATCCATCAAAAATCTTTTCCGATATCACAGCGCAGACATACATCGGCCAGACTTCCCGAAGCGTACAGAGTGAGATGTCGAACATATGAGGCTTCAGCATGGGTCATTGGACGTTGGCTTGGGCATTATGTTGGGGTTTCAGTGCTCACGTTGATGTGATTACTTTTAAGTATTTCAAGCCAAATTACAAAATCTCATTAAAAGTAAGCACCAATTCCTTTTCGCTGCGTGTAAAGAAATACAATCTGGCGTCGCCACTCACAACCGAATCCATCCAACCCGTGTTCACGACGCTATGGAACGAAGCATACTTAAGTCAATATCACAAGACAATGAGTCTTTCAGGTGTACCTTGCAGCTTATACAGTATGTAGCTGTCGTCCAACTGCTCATGTTCACTCAGAGTGAGGATCATTGGCAACTGTGTGAGAACCTCCACGTGGCATACCTTTAACAGGTTCGCCTTCGCTCCTGATCCACCAACGATTGGACGCATTCCGAACAGTAGAATTGTCTAGTACTGGACGCTTTTGCCCCGATCTGAGATCTATGTCATGAGAATCTCTCCGAAGACACTCGTGGCGCCCATAGGTTGCATCAACTCTGGCAGAGGTTTCAAGCGCTCTTCGGCCCTTCTCTATGTTCGTGAGTGGCCTTGGGATAAAAACGGGAGTTGGCTCGGGTTGCAGCTTAGAGGCTGGGATCGAGGTTCGGACAGGGGCTGGATTCGGAATTGGTTTGATAGCTGGCTCAGGACCAGGCGGCGAGTTGCCGTTTCTCGTGTTACCGGGCGGTTCTAAATGGGCCAGCCTATTGCCCCTAGGTCGTAGCGTCTCAACATCACCTTCCTTCTGAGGGCCCACGGGGGAGTCGAAAATCATATCTCCCATGTGAAGGAGCTTGTGCATTATCCAGATCAACCAGACTCCAAAACGAATGCTGAATTTCATATCTGGCCTAGAATGAAGCACATGTTTGCGCCACTCCGTCGAGCCATGCGTTATACCGTCAGGGTAGTCGTGAGGATTGCGTCTTGAAGGCAAGTCCATGGATATGTGTATCCACCGCGCCATTCCACCGCAGAAGACCAAGAAGGACATTCCCACCACAATCGCGATGAAGAGCCCCAAAGGGATCTTGCGTTCATGGTTGAAGGACGCGACGCCTAAAATTGACCCGAACGTAGCGCCAAGTAGTGCGCTGAACAGAAAAAGGAAGAAGATTCCGAAACGAAGGAAAGCCAGGTTGGCACCGTATTCGTCGCATGACATCTGGGATTCAGACATTGTTATAGCTCTCGAGAAGCAGGGCGACTTCGAGGAAACGATGGGGATGATGTTGACGAGAATATCTCACGCTGCTATGTTGGTTACGTTCGATGACTCCGCGACGATGTGCTCATCTGTGTATGTTCACGGACGCTTCTTATATGTCGTATCGCGACCTCTCTGTGGCACCTGAAGAATCGAATCGTATCTTCAAGGAAGCTTCGTATGAAATGGGTTGTTTCGGATGTGACACAGAGACCGACACACGATGGCGCTTGCATTCGATTGGTCCCCTTTTCGACTGCGTTCCAGAAAACATCGGTGCCTTTCATGAGGAGCACCTCAATCCTAGGTTGTGTTTAGACTCAGGCAGACAACGGCATGTGATATGTAGGCTTAGGCAGATAATGAAAGAAAGGCGTTCTACTTCTCCTTACCCAATGCCAAACGCACAACGGATTTTGTCTCACTACAAAAACGCATCACCCAGTAGCTGACCATTAACTCTCTCTGAAAACCTGCCAATTCATGAGCAGCCTCCTCTGGCCGGCAAGATACAGTAAAACTCAAGATACATAGCAGCAAAGAATGTAATTAGTACCACCCCATATTCTGACCGACACTGGGTTAGACCATAAACAGAGGCACCAATTGACGTTCGTCAGGAACCGCAAACAGAAAAGCCAGAATTGATTAAAAAAACGAAAAGATAAACCCGAATGGTTGTGTTGAGTCAATCGCGGTGAGGATTTGAGCCTCACGCGGGGGTCGAACCCGCAACCTTGAGATTAAGAGTCTCACGCTCTACCGATTGAGCTAGCAAGGCGGGCTTGAATTGTTGACGGCCACCGAAAGTTCGAAACTCAGATACTCGGCCTGGCTGCTGTATCTTCGATTCACGCTTCAAGATTCACAATTCCCATGATTCCTTGAGTGGTTGAGCTAAGGTGGAATTCTCTAATTGAGTTTCGCATTCTTCGAACTTTATTTTCGCGCGGTGTGTGACGTTGCCCACACCTCAGCAATTGCTTCTAGCCGCCGTCGGCTCCCGTCCACCACCAAATCAGGGCGTATCCTTGTGAAGACTTGCCCCTGTTCAATAATATCTGTTGTTTGACGTCAAAGATTGTTCGGATGGTATTTTACTTGAACTATATTGACCGTCACGACATCCCTGTTGTGTAAAGCTTCATGCAGGTTCCGACTTGGTCTCGGTCGACAATGATGCTAACTAGCTTCGCGCCCTGTGCCGATGGACCGCCAAAATTCCACAGCATCATGGCGTAGAAAAGCATTGATGGCATTGATGAAGTGCCCGAAACTCTCAGTAAATCCGCAATCTATCGGATCTACAACTCAAGTACAACCTCCGCCGGAAGGCAACCGTAATCTCCGATCCCGTTGCCGGCGAAACCTTAACGGAAGATCGGTGCTCGGAGCTATCCCGTTTCTCCAGATCGCCATCTAGACGTGAACTTGACCGTATCGTTGATCAAGTATGTAAAGCAATGTGCTACCTCCAAAAGCTATTCCAAGACAATTCTTGAGCATTTCATTCTTCACACTCAGCATGTCTTCCTCACAGGTTTCTCTTGCTCCCAGACTGGGATGGATAGGTAAGCCCACCGTTCATGGCCATGCAGATTTATTTTGGTGCAGGTACTGACAAAGGCCAGGACTGGGATCCATGGGCCTGCATATGGCCTCAAACTTGCAGAAGTATCTGTCAAAGAAGCAGGGCCCAAGTCTTCGTTTCTATAATCGCACTGAGTCCCGTGGTGACCCTCTTAAACAACTAGGGGGCACTCCATCAACCATCCCTGACTTAGTGTCCAACTCTGACATTGTATTCATGTCCTTGGCTGATGATTCTGCGGTTGAATCTGTGCTGGACAAGATTCTGGAGGTTGGTCAACTGAACAATAAGATAATTGTTGATACCTCGACCATCCAACCTTCCTCGTCGGCAACCGCCAAATCAAGACTGCAAGAGAAAGGGGCAGACTACGTCGCTGCCCCAGTTGTCGGAGCAAGTCCTATAGCTGCGAAGGCGCAACTCTTGTGGATCTTGGCTGGAAAGGAGAGTTCTATTGAGACCGTACGTCCTTACATCACCGGGGTAATGGGGAAGGGCATTGTTCCGACAGGCGACGACGTTCGTCAAGCGAGCTATTTGAAAGCTGTTGCGTAAGTGCACCAAGTCTCCGGCTGGCAAAGACCACGATTGACTGAACTCACTGTTTAGGAACACCTTATCAATGGGCATGGTAGAGGTGGTGGGTGTCGCCCATACTCTCGGTGAAAAGGCCGGGCTGGGAATCAAAACCGTGGAGGCTTTGCTCCAAGAGCAGATTGGTCCGGTCGGGTTGATGGTTTCGAACCGATTGACGTCCGGTGCTTACATGCCTCCTCGGGGCGAGCGGCCATGGTCCCCTGCTACTAACGGAGTCGCAGCCGGAAGGCAAGCTCTGAAGAGCGGTACACAGCCTAAACTGCTGTCTCTCATTCTGCAGCAGCTGGAAGAAGCGGTGAAATATGCCGACGAGGCAGACCGACAAGTTGATGCTTCAGCGATCTACGGAGTTATCAGAAAGGATGCGGGTCTCTCCTTTGAGACGGACCAAGTCAAAAAGAGGGATGGTTCTATGTAGAAATACCCTGCAGATCTATCAGTCGGGCACAACCAGGCGTAGTCAAATCCCAGTGCGGCCTTTTGAATTTCAAGGTTTCAGTTTAAATGAGATGTATTTGAAAGGAGGCAAACCGCAATTTTGGTAGTCATTACTCACAGTCATTCTAGTACCGCAAGTACTACATGATCATGTAGTAGACCATCGACCCTTAGCCACAATGCACAAGTATTATCAAACTACCATATCTTCATGTTGAGTGTCAAATACGCTGTGAAACGTGATAGAATATAACCTAAGCGATTGGCCGCGGGAATTTTGAAGTTTAGCCAAACCAGTCGGCAAGCTGACTTGGCAAAAGAACACGTGAGCACGAAGATTTTATTTTACAGACCATGGCATGCAGCGTGCATGCCATCATGGCCAGTTATATGCATGTAAGCTGGAGGATGACGATGACCCATGAACTCACCCTCAAGCATGTACAAACATAGAAAGAATAGTGATTATGACCGGAACTCCCCGCTTCCTAAGAACTCTAGCCGTTTTCTAATAATCCGACATTATCATTACTTCTTACTCGTAGGCATTCCATCCCCAAGTTCTGCCAAAGGGGCCTTTGGCTCCTGTGGTGGCGGTGGTGGTACCACCGGAGGGTAATGCTCAACACCGTCTAACTCGCTGACTGTATGCAGCTCGGGCACACCGACAGCTGAAGGATTAATGTGTCTTGCATGCGGGGTATGACTAGTCATCGAGCTGACGTTGCTGTCTGCATATGTCGACATGCGCTGGTTATCGATCATGGGTGAGGCATGCTTCAAGCCGTAGTACGGCGAGTGTGGCGGCGAGGTCGAGGCGTAGGATCCCTGGACGGTAGTCGTGGCGAAGGATGCTTGGATGGTCAGTCATGATCCTTTGGAAGAAGGTGATGAGAGGCTTACATCGGGCCGGGTCATACGGACGGGGGCTGCGTGATGGATCATAGGGTGAAGGGCTGTGTGGCGATGAGGCGAAGCCCATCTCGGGATGACGGCCGGGAGACGCAGGCTCCCAGTTCGGCTCGCGCCTTTCGTTGCGCTTCCGAGCGTGCCAGCCGCATCGCCAGACGATGGCAATGATAACGCCGACGGCAACGGCAGCTCCAATCGCGATACCTACGATGGCTCCCGTGGCGAGACCACCTCCCGATCCACTCTCCGGTGTTGAAGTCGCGGACGCGGAAGCTGAAGGGGTTGGTGAAGCATCCTCGCTGGCGACAAAGAATGCTCTTGCACTAGAGTCTTTGCTCAGTGTGGCCGGGATGAGGTTGTCTATCGGGCATAGCCCGTCTGTCTCGTTGCATGGATTCGTCGCGCAACATCCGATGAACGGGAACGTGTTCGTGTGTTCGTTTTTGCAGGTCCACCAGATCTCTTTCGCGGGTCTCGGATCGTCACAGCTTTGCTCCTGTATATTGGGGTAGACGTCTAGACTGAAGGACGATACCTTCCTGTCGTCGGCCGGGCATTCTCCGCCGTGGGCGCATGGATTCGAGGTACAGCAGCCGAGAAACTCTTTCGCGCTGCCGGTGCAGACGTAGAACTTTCCTCCTCTAGGACAGCTCAAGTCACCGCTATGCGCCATGCCGATGGTGTAGTGCGGTCCTCGATAGATGTATGCCGGAAGCAGGCGTTCCCCTTCTTTGGTTCTTTTGGTGTGCAGAAGAAGAAAGATATGAGATCAATTTCAAACCCTGACTTGGGAAAAGCTGGCACGCGTACTTGATTGTTAGTCAAGACATCCCGTCTGAGATGTATATAAGCGTAATTGAGAGAGGGCCCACAGGTTGGAATGCGAACCAAGCCACCCCAGCCCGATCAGCTTGGCTTGCCCGGGGGCATCATTCGGCGACTTTGATCTTCGATGGGGTGGTGTTACTTGGCCCAGCACAAGAGAAAGCTCGTCAGACGGTCTGCAGGCAGACGGATAAGGCTGTCGCTGTTGCCGCAGGGCGAAGGATGTGCCAATATTGCGCTTGTGGGGGTTCACAGCCTCTTTTTGGGGGCTCTTGGGGGTAGGCTTTTTGACGAGCATGTGGAGGCACAGGCTCACTACTTGGCATCATCAAGAGACTGGCGTTGGCCAAGACTTCGAGTATGCGGGCTGCGGAATCCGGTAAGATGAAAGGCATTGCATGAGCTCCCAGAACCACAGCGGTGGGATTTCTTGGGCGTTTGGGAATTGGTCTCACAGTGTTTGCCATTCAAGGCTGCATTTTCATTGAATAAGGGTGTGTGTGGGATTGCACCCAAGCCGCGTGGAGGAGACTGAGACAGATCATCACGAGGGGGCCGGCTTGATTAAAGGGTGCCATTGTGAGACCTTGACGTGGAATGAGTTCATTAATTGTCTTGGAACAAGACCGAAGAGCAAACAATATCCTTTGGGTGTGGTGGGTGTTCCGCCGGCTATCATGCTGTTGGAGCCAGGGTTGTTGGTTCGAGGTGTTTGTTGGGTGGTGGGGGCTTTGCTCTTGCAGTCTGCACTTCGTAGGATCGCCTGCGGAGGACTTGGCTGCTCAGCTGAAGTATCTGAGATAAGCCCAGCCTGGTTTGCGGTGCAAGCTCTAAAAATACGAGAGAGTTTGTCATCACCGCAAATGGGACGGGTCGCCCAACGGAAAAGGCTGCTGACGGTGGTGCTGACGGGGAATCCGAACTTACGAGTAGGGTGCCCTTGTGCCGACAGCACACCACCACAGTATAATACGGGATTTTGCCTTTGTGAGTGTTCAGAACCAACAAGAATCGGCCCCAAGCAGTGTGACCAACATGCATGCAATGAAGAGATTGAGGCAGGGTTTGTTGGAACAAGTTGGAAAGTGCTGCGTTTGAAGAAGCGATCGGGAAGGTTTCATGATCAAATAATTATCCTTCAAATTTCGCTCGCTGTCTCCCTTGCTGCGGGTTTGATCCCTTGCGTTTGCTCATGGCAGTCTTGGAAAAGTGGCCTTGATGAGGGCATCGCAAAGATCGACGTCGATTGTGTTGTGAATGAAGGACGAGGACCACCACCAGGCAACCATTTTACGTTGCATTGTGACGGCCCTATACTTTTTCGGGGGGCGAAATCCAATAAATTGTTTAAAATTCCATTTGATAGACCTGTGGAGAAGAAGCCGTTGATCGAAACCTTTTCTGATGGTGAAATTCAGCCGCATTCCACGAATCGTCCCAAAATGTAGGCTGTCAAGTATCACGACGAACAAAAAGGTTTCAGTAGATGCCGATTCAAACAAAGCTTTGCTGAACGTGTCATCGTAGACGTGGCCAGTCACACTTTTGTGGGCATCAACTAGATCTCTGCGACGAACTACACGAAGATCATTATAGACATGGTCGGGGTCAATTAGAAGGCCTTGAAACGAAGTAGTAATCCGATGACTCCTCCACACGCATTCAGCGCCCGCGGAATAGTTGAAATTGGATATACAACCATCCGACCACATGAGACAACACCGATGAGTTGCCGGATCAGGGTCTTCCTTCATGGGTCGGCCTGGCAGCGCCGTCCTCTCAGCCGTAGAATACGAAACTTTCGGCCCGGGCCACGAACGCTCAGTAACACAAATACGGCCTTCGCCCGGGATGGCCTGGGCTCCACACGTCGCTTGGGATGGCTGCGTCGCTCATGGAACGAACTGGGCCGGGGGATGGGCTGCTTCCGGGCCGGTGTCGAGCAAGTCTTACCGGTAGGGCTTTATGCGGCAGCCCAGGTGGCGGGTGTGGCACCGTCGCCGAGAGGATTTTGGAATCTTTAGACGGCCCCATTGCCGACGAAAGGATCGGAATGGGATGCCGGACATCAGCATCCACCCCGAATCCTGTGGCGGTTGCGGAACCGTTCGCTCGGTAAGTTGAGGCCCGATGTGCCTTTGCCAAGGGTGCCGTTCACACATGAAATTTGAAGGCGGTTCCACTACGACCTGTGATCATGAGACGGAAGCTGTAGCATTGAACCTTGACAACTTCACATCTAAGACTTCATCCTCTTGACATCGTCACATTGAGTCTGCTATTTTCGTTCATGAACCATCACCAACTGAGATCTTCACGGCCGGCGAGCGGAACGCTGCTGGAGTCCGGACTGCAATCTGCAAACGCAGTCTCATCTGCGGATGTAGCACTGATCCTCTCGGAAGACGTTGAGACTCGTGGCGCCGCCATGTTCTGCTGTTGACCGGCAACGTAAGGCGTCAATCCTACGACGTGGTGATCCGTGCCGGGATGTGGAGGTGAGCCCCGGGGGACCCCGGCCTCTCTTCAGTCCTGGGGCCATCGCTTCCCTCCCGAGGGAATCGGCCCCATCCGCTCGCGCATCGGATGCTGCATTCGTCGGAATAGCGAGAGAAGCGCGAGTAAGGCACGAGACGTTCAGGAGAGCGACCTCAAAGAGGGGCATCGCGCCGAACGGAAGAGCGACCGGCGTCGTGCTCAAGAACAAGCCCAAGGGAAGCCAATGATGTCTTTGGAATAGAGCCCAAGACCGAGCAAAGGGGGCCCGTCACGGTGGAACAGTCCGCCAGTCCGCCTTGGCCTGCGTCCGGGGCTCGGTCCGGGCGGCCTCGTTGAAATAACTTCCTGCAGGAAGGGTTGCGTGGGAGCGAGGTTAGGTTGCGTAAGGTTGGCTGCGTATGTACACAAGCGGCGTCTATCCTTAGAATGTGGATGCGGCGCCAAGGGACCGGCCTGACTTTCACGAAATGGGGGCACGCAACGCTAGCTCAGGGACGATCAGCAGAAAAGAATAGGGATGGACTATGTGGCGCTCACTCGGCTCTCGCTTTTTGGTGCGGGAAGCGATGCGTTGGTCCAATGTGGCCGCAGACTAGCGACCGAAATGGTGTCGTTTCACGGACGTCCGAGAAGCGCACGTCCATGTCCGGCGGTCTCTCCACGGGCCTCCGGTGCGACGAACAGGCTCAGGCACACGCTCTACGCTTGTCTCTCTCCTGAACCACGGTGCGGTCGGTCGGGCGATCTCGAGGTTGTGATGGAGACGCGGGAAACAAACCGACGCCAACACGCACACGATCAAACATGTCAACATGTCGTATTTAATACCCAGGTTTCCGTCTCCCAATCCGGTTCTCGAAACAGCTCAGCAGAACTCAACCACACTCTCACTCAACAACCAATCGACTTCTCCTCGGTCTATCTCGACGATACCTTTTCTTCAATAAATACACCATTTCCCCGACTTAATCCAACCCCTTCAAATCAGTCAAAATGCCTGGCCTTACCTCCGAGTCCAAGGGTTCCAAGTACGACCGCATTCCCGGCCCTCTGGGTCTGGCGTCTGCGTCCCTTGAGGGCAAGGTCGCTCTCGTCACCGGTGCCGGTAAGTCCATCTGATACTTCCTCTTGCCCCTGGATGGTGCACACCTCGTTTGCCGGCAGACTTTAGTCATGGCTTTCGTGATGCATCTCGGGGTCTAGTTCATCCGATCTCAAGAAGGTTCATGCAACTAACAATGGCTGCTATAGGCCGTGGCATTGGTCGCGAGATGGCTATGGAGCTTGGCCGTCGTGGTGCCAAGGTCATCGTCAACTACGCCAACAGCGCCGAGACCGCCGAGGAGGTCGTCCAGGCCATCAAGAAGTCCGGCTCTGACGCCGCTTCCATCAAGGCCAACGTCTCCGACGTCGACCAGATCGTCAAGATGTTCGCCGAGGCCAAGAAGATCTTCGGCAAGCTCGACGTTGTCTGCTCCAACTCCGGTGTCGTCTCTTTCGGCCACGTCAAGGACGTCACCCCCGAGGAGTTCGACCGCGTCTTCAGCATCAACACCCGTGGCCAGTTCTTCGTCGCTCGTGAGGCTTACAAGAACCTCGAGGTCGGTGGCCGCCTCATCCTGATGGGCTCCATC
The DNA here is from genome assembly GCF_000319635.2 of Colletotrichum fructicola Nara gc5. Lineage (NCBI taxonomy): Eukaryota > Fungi > Ascomycota > Sordariomycetes > Glomerellales > Glomerellaceae > Colletotrichum > Colletotrichum fructicola. The sequence continues at coordinate 504,688 of NW_027094054.1, read as the reverse complement.
ACCGGCCAGGCCAAGGGTGTCCCCAAGCACGCCGTCTACTCCGGATCCAAGGGTACCATCGAGACCTTCGTCCGCTGCATGGCCATCGACTTCGGCGACAAGAAGATCACTGTCAACGCTGTTGCCCCCGGTGGCATCAAGACTGACATGTACCGGTAAGCATCCCCGACAACCCATAACACACTTTCCAGCTCTAACATTATCCCAGTGACGTCTGCCGCGAGTACATCCCCAACGGCACCGAGCTCGACGACGAGGGTGTTGATGAGTACGCCGCTGGCTGGTCCCCAATGCACCGTGTCGGTCTCCCCATCGACATTGCCCGTGTCGTCTGCTTCCTGGCTTCCCAGGACGGTGAGTGGATCAACGGCAAGGTCCTCGGCATCGACGGTGCCGCCTGCATGTAAATTGCTACCTAATATAATCGGAGTTACGGATTACTGGGGCGGGTATCAGTAGATTGGATCACCTGTACATCTTAGACTAAAGATACGGGACTTATAATCAATAAAGGCGTATGCCTCATTAGAAATTAGCACATACTGTCTCAGATTACTGTGAATTCATGCTGCCTAGCTCATAGCTACCAGTTCTATAATTATCGTCCACTATCAATGAGTTCTTACCAAGTTTGTTTCTTTTTATCAACCTTGTTCTTGAAATCATTATTATCATCGCTGATCATTGTTATATTGTTTTCCATGGTCGTATTAATTTAATCATATTCGCCTCGATAGCAAAATTCTTTATTCCTGTTATGAAGAAGTCGTTGGACATATGTGCCATGACCATATGATTTGCATTCTCAACCGCAATGACTAAATGGTTGGCAGTGTTTACACAAGGATATAACTACAGCCATTTCCAACCTCTACAAGATTTGGCCTCGGCAACTTCTGCCCAGTCTCCCTAGCTTCCTCCTCAAGACCATCGTCCAACGTCAAGCGGCCGTGATTAAGCACCCAACTCAGAAGCCCGGAATACTGGATCTTGTCATCATGAGTTCCCAACCAGTACTTCGGCTCGCTCCTTCGTACAATCTTCAGCCCGTTTGTTACCCCGAGCGTTGTGCCTTTCTCCATCAGACCAGTCTTGTGAAGCGGGTGTACCATCGCCAATACACTCGACTCCGGATTCGCTTTCTGTGCGGCTTCGACAACATCCGGGTCGACCCCATGCGGAGAATATAAAATCATCTCGCTCTTTCCCTCCGCGCCAGTGAAGCTAAATACCATGCAATGGTATAAAAGCGGATAGACACCGCACTCGTCTGGGATGCGGAAAACGGATAGCCAGCTCGGTATTTCGGGGATGCTGGGCCATGCCGTGTCTGTGCTGCGCACAAAATCCGGTATGACGATGACGCTGTCGAAGTGCTTCCAAGCCGATATAATCGCTGCCGGTTCCTTGACAGCAAAGACCCTGGTGCTAGCGTCGAAGGTTCGCAGCGTCTCCTCGTGCAGGTGATCGGTGTTTATGTGAGTGACGAGGACCGCGTCCAGCCACGGCTCGCCCTCATCTTTCGTGCCGCCCGCCGAGGTCTCAATCTCCTCGATCCAGCTTTCAATCCCGGCCAAGCTGTCGAAGGCTTCCTTTGTTGGGTGGCGCATGCGGAAGATCCACGCATAGAGGGTCAAGGCATCGCCGACGAGCCAAGGGTCCTGCAAGATGTGGTAGAATGCTTTGCCTTTTGCGCCGGCTGGTCGAGGAATCGAGATGAGCCAGGTGTTGTCGCCGTTAGCCATCGTCATGATCGGCCTGTGCCGCGAGGACTCGGCCGAAGCCAGCTTTTCGATAATGTCTTTGCGCTCCATGGTGTTTGTACAGAGAGGTGTGAGCTTTCGCGGTTCTCGGCCAGTTGAGAATATGGCGGTTCGTGAACACGCGGTCGAGGGCGGGGAAGGTTTAACTTTAACATTGTTCAGTGTTTATTGTGGCGCAACAATAAGCTAACGTAGCACCTGCTACGCCACTACTGATGATCCTTGCTTTGAGAGCTCGGGGTTTATTAGAGCTCACGTAGGATTTTAGCGCAGACCGTTCGAAATATGTTGCACAAGTATGATTACCACTATTGCGATGAAGCTAATTTGCTGGGTCGGATTCGAATGCAGCCTTGGCGGGGTCGTTTTCACGCTCGAGATTGGTCAACTTCACAAAAGGAATGTTGGCGTTCCAACTAGACGATAAACGGGATGGTCGTTGCCTGGAGGATTCAAGATCTCCGTTTGGTTGTACGAAATAGGCTTGGCATCTAAGCGCCCACGAGGAGGTTGATAGATATTGCTCGGTGTATGAGATGTCTCCTCATCCAAAAGCATTATCTGAAGATCAGTTTCTAGACGGTTCAATCACGACGTGATTCTGTGGACTCATGTAGACACTTTGGGATCTAATGCGATAAACAGTAACGTGCGCCTGCGACCTTGCAATCGAATTCTGAATCTTCCACGAATGCAATTCCCGTGGACCATCGATTTGGTAACGAAGTACTGTGATGCATCACAAAAATGACACAGGTCCAGGCCATAGAACCGAAGGGAAAGCAGGATAACCCCACATAGAGTCCATCGTCATACCGATGAAGTGGACGAACCGGTGGAGGCCTTGAGGTGACCATTGAAACCTCGGTTGACAACCTGTCAGGACCCGGACTGTTGGATTCGGTGTACCGAAAATTCCAGGCCATCGTTCCAGATTCCTATCTAAGTTGCCTTCCATCATCTGGTCTTCGCAAACACGCAATATCACGTCAAATTTCCCCATCGAGTAATCATGCGCTCCCTTATTGGGTGTTTGCAAACTTTCTTTCACGGGACTTTTACCAAGGTGGTGCTGCCGACTCGTCCGACAGCCGAAACCGAGGCCGGTGAAAAGATGGGACGCATGCGCCGGAGCCAGAAGTCGGCATGCGCCCCATGAAGGGTGTCCGATGCCGAGCTCGGGGACCGGACCCAGACCATAAGAGGAAGTGGTTTCGACTCGAATAAGTCCCGGCCAGTGGCGGCTCCACTCCGTTTGGGCAGTGGGACTGGAGCTCCGTTCTCGCCGCGTCGGCGTCTGCAATCGACTTAGTCCTTCTAGATTGTAAGTCCGATGCCATACCAGGTATGTAATGACACCTTCTCGACATATGACAGAGATGGTAATTCTCAAGGATACTCGGAGAAGACTACTGCATCCCAAGGAGCTTGTAAACTTTCGTTTTCTCAAACTTGCCCCCCTTCCATCACATCTTCGCATTTTTCATGGCTGACATCGCGAAGGGTTCCGAAGCTGAGGCTCAGGCCCAACCAAGCGTGAAGCGAAAACAGACCTCAATGCTCTATACGACCGGGGGCATTGTAACAGTCCGGAAAGAAGGCAATGTTATAACAAGCTATCCCTGCATTGCAGCGAGGTGATTCATCAGTGAAGCATGTACAGATGGAAATCGGACTTTGCTAGCAACACGAAGAACAATCGCCCACCTTGCACAAATCTAAGCAACTTGAAGTACGTCACATATGTGCAGTCTACGTATGGGAACAGCGAGAGTGCATTTAGCAAACACCACGAAGATTTCGTTAGCAAACAAGACGAACGCGAGGAAACAGACATCAAGAGCCATCAACGGGGGAAGCTCTTGTGTAAGATATACTAACAGCTGATGCATTAACCTAGCGGAAGGATGACTTAAGGTCTTTTACACTGCCACAGACATTCAGGCTGAGGACACAGAATCATGAGATACCAGACAATTCTTTCTGATTCAAAAGCTATTTACAAGAAAAGGGAAAATGTCGTAGAGACATGACTATTATCACATTATCTAGAACCAGCGTCTCGCAGGCGCAGTCTGGTTAACACCGCCGTACTGGATCCGGAACGGCTGCGTCTCAGTGACATCGTACTCCTCCAGCTTGGACGCATCGCCAAAGACGCGTAGCGACTTGACGGCGAACTTGTACTTGCCCGCGGGGGCATAAGTACCATCGTCGAGCTGACCGTCCCAATTGACGGAGAAGACGCCGCGCGAAACGTACAGGTAGGGGAAGGAGCGCGGCTGGCCGATGGTCTTGGTGCCGAAGACCTCCTTGGTGATGTTGGGCGGGCAGCTGGTGAGCGGCACGAGGTCGGCGCGGACGAAGGGGGAGCCGAAGGCCATGTTGACGGCGAGGGCGGGCAGCACGGCGTCGGTCTCGTTGGCGGTGGCCGGGGGCGGGAGGATGTAGGTGTAGTTGGAGGGGACCTCCTCGAACTCCTCGGCCTTGGCGCTGGTGGAGGTGGTCATGATGGCGACGTCGAGGGTGACGTGGCTGTGGAGGCTGCCGGCGATGCCCTGGTAGGGGAGGATGAGGCTGGTGCCGTCGGTGCCGTTGAGGGCGATGTAGCCGGACCAGACGGGGAGGCGCTCGGCGACGAGGCCGGCCGGGGGCGTCGGGGTGACGAGGACGGTGGCCTCGCCGCCGGCCGGGACGGAGACCTTGTCCTCGCTGAAGGCGAGGGTGGCGTACTCGGCGGAGAGGTCATTGGGGAAGGTGGCGGGGAAGAGGTCGCCGGCGGCGGCGAAGGTGTAGGCGGTGGCGGCGCCGATGTTGCTCAGCTCGTAGGTGACGTCGGTGGAGCCGGTGTTCTTGATGGTGAAGTTCAGCTCGGGGATTAAGTTGTCGGTGTCGTTGAAGGAGAGGTTGGAGACGCTGAGGATGGCCGAGGCGTGAGCGGCATCGTAGGCCTGGACGAGGCCGGCACCCTGCTGAGCGATGGGGGCGAGGAGCTCGCCGAAGCCGGTGCCGTCGTTGAACTTGACCGGGTTGGCGTTGGCGGAGAGGACGTTCTCGATGGTGGCGGGGTCAAGGGTCTTGCGGACCTCGGCGATGAGAGCGACGATGCCGGCGGTCTGGGGGCAAGACATGGAGGTACCGGAGAGGACGGCGTAGCTGCCGAGGGCTCTGGGGTAGGTGCTGAGGACGTTGCCTCCGACGGCACCGAACTGGGGCTTGGAGTAGGCGTCCCAGTTCGGGCCCCAGGAGCTGAAGGTAGAGACAGAGCCGCCGGTGGCGTTGTTGGCAGCCTCGGTGAGGACCTGCTCGGCCTCAGCAGGGTCGCCCATGTTGAGGACGACCTCCTGGCCGGCGGCGAGAGCCTCGAGCCAAGGGGCGGCGTTCTCAGGGGGGGTCATGCCGATGGCAAGGATCTCAGGGACGGTGGTCACGGAGACGGAGCCAGCGCCGGGGGCGTTGTTGTACAGCATGATGTACTTGGCACCAGCGGCGGCAGCGTTCTGGGCCTTAGCGACGAAGGTGCAGGTTCCGCGCTTGATGAGGACGATCTTGTCGCTCAGGTCGGGGGTGCCGGCAGGGTAGGCGTCGCAGCCCAGAGCCTCGGTCGAGGTAGAGTCGGTGCTCACGGCCCAGAGGGGGAGGGAGACGCCGGCCCAAGCATCGGGCTCACCGGGGGTGTAGGTGAAGTTCTTCTCCTCGCCGCCAGCGATGGTGTAAGACTCCTCGATGAGGACGGCGGGGGTGATGACGTTGTCGAAGGAAGCGATGGCGGTGACGTGCTTGCCAGAGGCAGCGGTAGAAGCGAAGAAGATACCTGCAGTTATTCTTAGCCTGGGACATTTCAGAATGATTCAAACAAGTCATCTCATACCCTGATCACCAGAGTTACCGGCGGAGACCGTGCAGGGAACGCCGGCATCGACGATTCTGGAGACGGTGGCGGCCCACGGCTCATCAGTCCAGCCAGAGGGACCACCGATAGAGGCAGTGATGATGTTGCTGCCGTCCTCGAATGCGCGGTTGTAAGCGGCGATCAGGACGTCGTTGCTAACCTCGCCCTCGCAGCCGAAAACCTGGATCAAAAAGTCAGATCGGAACTTTGGTAATAAGATTGTGGGTCACATCCGGCAGCCGGATGATCATTGAGCAACCACATTCATATCACGTACCTTGTAAGCACCAAGAGTGACACCGGGGGCGGTACCGGTGAAACCAAAGGGGTTGCTCTGAGCGGCAATGATGCCAGCAACGTGGGTTCCGTGACCGCCGCAGTCCATGGGGTCGGGGTCGGGGAAGTGCTCATTGTAGCCGTCGTACGCGTCGCCGACGAAGTCGGTTCCGTAGCTCACCAAGCAGTCGGAGCCGAAGCAGCCGCCGAGCGCGGGGTGGAGGTAGTCGATGCCGGTGTCGATGACGGCGACCTTGATGCCCTTTCCGCTGACGCCGTCGGCGTGCAGCTTGTCGACCTGCGTCATGACGTGCGTCGAGAAGACGTCCTCGCCCTCCTGGCGCTTCTTGAGGTCGATGTAGTCGCGGCCCTGCTTGCCGGTCCAGACGACCTCGGGCTTGGGGATGCTGTACGTCCGCACGGGGTACATGGCCTTGACGGACGGGAGCTGCGCCAGCTTCGCGGCCTTCTCGTCGGCGGTGTCGAGGTTCTTGAACTGCAGCGACGCGCCCTTGAACAAGGAGTAGGTCAGGTTCATGCGGGTGATGGTGTCAGACTCGGCCTCGGCGAAGAAGTCGGAGGCGTCCTGCGGTTTTCATCTGTGAGTACACTGCGCGGTCGAGAAGACTACGAGGAGCTGTGTGAGAAGCATACCTGTCCGTCCTCCAACTCAACGATGAAGGCACCGGGAACGGTCTTGGGGGAAGTCGACTTTCCCTGGACGGCGGAAGCTGCCGCAAGAAGCGGCAGCAAGAGACTGCTACGAACCATGATGTCTGGCTGACGGATTACCTGGGGGAGACCGGAGCTGGCGAGGGAAGAAGCATCATGAACGCTGCGCGCCGGGGGGCACAACTTTTATAAGTCCATCTGCACAACGTCGTATCGCAACCCGTACCTCGGCGGTGGGGGGCTCAACTGGCCGGGGACCTGAGCAAGACAGGCCCTCTAGCGCAGGCGGACCCTCCAGAGAATCAGTCCATGGGCCATGTCGTTGTCGTCATGAAATGAATGGGGGTCCAGACGCTTGCTTGGCCAGGAAGGTGGAGGATGGACGGGAAAATGCGAGCGAGCGAGCCATGCAGGTCGTCTGCAAAGGCGCGGTGCCAGTGGATGGTGGCACGCGATAGCGTCCGGGGAAGGTCTGTATGCTCAAGCAGGGGTTGGATGGGATCACGGAGGGAGCTATGGCCGGGTTGTCTACCCAATGTTCCAATATGGAGACCTCAAGCAGGTCTCGCTGCAGAGGAGAGGCGACATCCCGGCTGGGACATGAGAAATTGCAGGGAGCAATGTGCACAGTCTGCGCTGCTGCAGTGCGTCGCGACGGAATGCGACCGCGCAAAGAAGGAAGCAGAGAAAAAGGAGAGCCTGGCCTGGCGATCAGCATATTAAACGATGCTTTCTGAGCTGCCTGAATGAGGCTCCTTAGTGGTGGAGGGAAGCATGATTGATTAATTGGCCCTGGTCATTGGAGCTTTCTGCCCAGATGGCCTTCCTATCTGGGTAAGTGTCTCCGCATCTCGTTGGTGAGAGTTGAGAGAGAGACAGAGAGTTGTTGTTGCTGTTCGAGCTGGGGTCCCTGGTCCAAGACCCAAATCATGGTGGACCGGGAAATGGTCATTGCTTCTTTACGGGAAACTTGAACGGGCCAGTTGGTGGCGAGTTCGCCGTCGGCTGATGCAGGCTGTCTCTTCTATCGCTGGAGGGCGATTGGCAGACGCGGGAGATCGGGATGGGTTCGTTGGAGAGATCTCTGGGCACACGCCGAAGCGGCGCCACCCTTCTTTTGTGTTCGTCTCGTCTTTAGGTTGTTGACCGTTGAGGGCGTTGGAAGAGGCGCGGGCGGACAGGGCCAGCCATGCTTGTTGCCGACGGCAAAAGGACATTGGGGCAGACTAAGTGCCATCGGTTGACAGCGACAGCTGTGATATCAAACAGAATTGGCGCCCATCAATTGGCTGCGAGGCGTTCGTCGTTGGATGTTTCGTTCGCTGCGAGCAAGATTGACGGGCAAGGGGCCTGCTCCTATCAGGATTCAGCAAGACACAATCAACGTCAGTCGTCATCGATTGTGACCGTCCAGTCTCTGATTGACCTGAGACCATACGGCACGCTGCCTGTGATCCTCTGTTCCGCGAGGATGATGGAAAGTTACGCCCCGAGCCAAGAAGCCAAGGCAACTCGACTGCCGTGGTAGCAGTGCATCGCGGACGCTGTTTGGTGCGTACCTGAATGGCCTCGTGTTGTGTGGAGCTTCAGGTACGACGGCAGCATCCACGCGGGGACGGACATCCTGGCCGTGATGTGGGTTCGGGCGATTGCGTCGGACGTGGCATGTGGCACGTCAATGGCAGTGGAGGTGCTGCTGCTGCTTCTTACAAAGCCCCAGAATCCAGAGTTCAGAGTCCAGATGAACAGGAAATTGGGTGTAAGGTAACCGGGCGCAAAGTTGGCAGAAAACAGAAGGTCGTTTGGCCCCGATTCATGACGGCCGAGACGGTCCAGTTCAACCCGGCAGGCCATCTTTGCAGAGGAACCTTTGCTAGCCGCCATCGCCTATTCTTCCGCATCAATAGACCGGTCTCCGCACAGCTGAAAGGCAAAGTGGACGACACGGTGGAGGGGGGAATGAATGATGGGAGGGAAGACGAAGACGGCTCTGGAAGGGCTGAATGAGGGGGCGACCACGGCCCATCGTCCCATCATTCATGGCTGCCCCCGTCCCTTCTGGGGCCTGCCATCCGATTCACCTGCCGAAAAGTCGATAACGCGGTGGCCACGACCCCGGCCATAGCCCGGACGCACACAGAGAGAAGCTTGCGGGATGTGGACGGTCGACGGGTCTGCAGAGCAACGCTGCACGGCTTAATGTGAATTTGACACCACTCGAGCATATGGATGAGGTCGTAGTAAAGGCATGCTGAATGTTTTGCATTCTATGAAGAGGGGGAAACTGAGGGGGGTACAGCGTGACAGTACACGGCATATCTGGCTCAACTCCCAAGAGGACACAAGACGGGACGATGCGACCGGAGGTGGAGGTCGCAGGGGAAACAAAAGAAAGACGGCCCAGTATTGATACGCCCGGACCACCGTCTAACGGCCTGTTGTTTGCTTTAAACCGAAAAGGGGCTGCGCCCCTGTTGGCTCTTCGGGGGCGAAGCTGGGCATCGGGAACAGGCCGCCGGTCTTCATGACTTTCCGGAGAAGCTTTGAATTGGACTGAGCAAGTTGACGAACTTTTGATATGCAGGTGTGGCGAATGAGTATTCAATTCATTTATGTTTACAAAGCCACAAACGGGCTCTTGGGAGGTTTCGGGAAGGTGAACAGAATGCCATTTCCGCGGCGCCATCCACTCCATTAACCTAAAAATTGCTTTGAGGGGCTCACTGACTCTGCTTCTGCCGGGGGCAATCGGAAGATCGCCGGGCATTCCCTACCTCCCAGTGGTCAGCGCTATGAGCATTCCATCGCCCACGAGGAATTGGTTCCGGCGGTTATTGGTATTTAACCTTAATGAGATTCTTAACTCTGTTCGCCGCGGAACACGCGAGAGGCTCGGAAGCTAGGTTTAGGCTTAACTTTCTCGACCTCGTGCGGTGCTTTGCTGCCGATTCAGCACCATACCTAGACTTGCACCTGCTTAGGGCCAAAGAGCCTGCAAGACATGATCAATTGAAATGCAGGAGGTCCAAGTATCCGTCGCAAGAAGCGCTTCATCCAGAAATTGTAGAACGTAATCTTGACTGAGTAAACGACCCCAAGGGCCACGCCTTCAACGGTCGGTTCATCCAAGACAGTTACACGCCGATGACCTCAATACATGTCTCAACCGGACGCTGTTCAACCCAGACGGGGATGAAATAGACAGTGTTTCCGTCACACTCAAATCTCGGGATGCCGGCTCTTTCTCATGTAGAAGACTGTGGCGATCTTTAAGGAACCCCAGACTAGAGGAGTGGAAGGTGGTGGATGCATGCCACTGCTCGCGTTAGCTGATCAACCCAGCTTTCCAGGATGATATGGAGCTGTGCCTTACAGATGCCACCGTCGTAGCCCGGTCCGCTGCGTGCATCCGCCGGCTGGGCATTCTTGGTTTTTGCATGGCAGAACAGGCCCTGAAAGGCTGGCCAAGAGGCAAGAGGGTGGATAAGGCCAACATGCTCCACTGAAGAGAAGCGTGGCAGACGGAAGGTTGGTCGGCGGGTTCCATATCGCATTTTATTCTGACGAACTTTGTTCTGTTCGTGTGTTGCTAGTGTCCAATGAATTCACCCAAAGCTGCCGGAGGGTCGCTCGTAGATGGTCGCCACTCATTTATCCAATACATTCCTCCACGACGTCTGAGCATCATGAAGACGGGACTTCAGATTGCCGCTTGCTGTAATGAGGATGTACAACCTTTTAATCCATCTGTGTTCCGAAGATTCTCTGAAAGACGGCAAATACATATGCAACGGGTATGAATTACTCTAGAGAAACAGCTTTTGACTTCTCCAAAAGCCCAAGCATCTATGACAATCTATCATGCAAGTAGCTCCCTTGCAACCTCGTATGAGTTGATGTACTCAATTCCCTCTTTCCTCCAGGTATCATCTTCCACGAAGCTGTTGCTGGCATTCAGGACCAGGTTCTTCGGCGCCGCGAGGTCATACTTGGGCCAGTACGGCAGCAGCCCGTCCCGCTTTGTGACATTACCAGCCTTTGCATTGGGATCCAGGTCATTGACGAACCTCACATACGCCTGCCCAATACCCCGCGCCAACTCCAGGTGACTATCGTACTCCGGCGACGGGCCCAACAGGCCACTGATGTTCTGGAAACTGAACGCGACATTGTCAAAGTGCTGCACGCCGTCCAGCTCGGCCCTGTTCCACAACCGCTGGTCGAACCGGTAGCTGTACACCGGCTGCCCCGCCTCGCCCGCGTACAGCTCGCACATCTTCCGCCGGCCCGAGATCATGACCAGGTCCCCGCCGATCGAGGCACCCCGCCGCCACTGCAGGCCCTTGGCGGGGTACACGGAGCAGTTCCAGATGGAGTGCGGCGGCTGCGTGCACGGGTCGTTGGGGTACAGCTCGAACAGCTTCCGGATCGTCGGCGGCGAGAGCGCGTAGGAGCGCCAGAACATGAACCCGTTGAGCAGGTTCTGCTCGGTGTCGGGCTTCGGGCTGTTGGGGTTGAAGTTGATGCCCTCGTCGCTGTTGGCGCCCGTTAGGAGGGGCACCTTGACGTACTTGCCCTCGCGGATCAGCTGGCTCGGGTACCCCGTCAGGAAGTCGCCGTCGACGAGCGGGTTCCAGACCTGGCTTGGCTTGGCTGCGAAGAGGTCGTCCTGGCTGAGGCCGCGTAGGCAGGCGAGCTGGTCTTTGGCGGTCCAGCAGCCGGTCGTGCGGGTGAGGTTCTCGACGGGGACGGTGTAGTACGCCAGGTCCTGGACCTGCGCGCCCGTCGGGCCGCCGCTTTCGAGGATCGCGGCGCGGTAGAGGCCGTCGTCGCGGCCGTCGTAGCTGAAGAGGTGGTAGGCGATCGACTGGGCCCCGGCGCTTTCGCCCCAGATTGTGACCCGGTCCGGGTCTCCGCCGAACGCGGCGATGTTCTCCTGGATCCACCTGAGAGCCAGCCTTTGGTCGAGGAGGCCTGCGTTGCTGGATCCTTCGGCTAGAAGGGCCGGGGTTTGGAGGAAGCCGTACATGTTGAGACGGTAGTTCATGGCGACGCTGATGATGGGCTCACCCATATCCTGGCTGACCTTGACGATTCCTGACAGGTTGTACTGAGGGTCCGCCTGTTGCATCGTCAGTCAAACTCAGACAGTGTAAGTTGAAGTTGAAAATCTCACAATAGAGCCTGTGTACAGACCACCTCCGTATATCCAAACAAGAACCGGCAAAGGCTTCTCTGGCTTTCCAGCAGGACGGACGACATTCAGCGTCAAGCAGTCTTCCGACATGTTGAAGGTCCCACGGTACTGCATACAGCTGTAACCTTGCTGTGTCGCATCTCGGACCTCATCGAAAGAAGTGTTGAGGCTTTGAGGCCAGCGGTACCTGAGCTGGCCAACTGGAGGCTGGGCAAAGGGGACGCCTAGGAAGGCATCTTGGTCCCAGTCTGAGAGATGTACGCCCCTGTATGTGCCGTTGACCACCTGAGCTGTAGGCTCCTGAGCAGCCACAGCCCGGAGGCAGGCCAAAGCTGCAGTGGCTAAACAGTACAAACGCGTCATTTCAAAGAACCAGAAGCAGCCGCCTGGCCTAACAACTCTTCTTGCCATGATTCCATCGCTCTCCCCCTTTTATACGGCCGACAGCGCGCGGACATACCGCTGCGCTGCTCATCAACTCGTGGCTGAACCATAGGAAAAGCATCGTTGGCCCCCTGCGTGATTGGAGGAAAATGAACAACCGCAATGAAAAGCTCATCGTCCTGATTAACCAGGGGCCGGAAGAAATAAGCGTCTACCGTCTGGGGTAAATCATTGGGGAAGAATGCGGGGGATGCGGGGGACGCTGTCGATGGCCTATGAGCCGGCCGGGGAGCGATCTCGACTTGGGGTTGAGGGCCAGGGGGCGGACATTACCAAGGACGGTGATAGGCGTCATGGGCTTTCGATAATGATTTTCCGGCACCACGAGGCGAGTCGCTGCAGGAGGGCGTCTGCATCTCGAGAGAGAGCCGAGGGTCGGACGGAAGAATTGAGGCCATTCAGGGTAGCACTGAAGTCGGGTCTCTGATGGCCAAATATGAGAGCCTGCTGCAATTTGTAAGCTTGAGATTGAGATAGAGGATGCAGGCTGTACGATCTTACCTTGGTGATTGGTTATCTGTGAGCATGGCTGCTTCTTGTGAAGGCATGTGATTGAGATGAGTTGACTTGGTGGAATCGTTCTCACGATGAGACGCTGGAGTGAGACACCGTGCGCGTCACCGCATACTGTCCTGGCACACAGTAAGGGTCGGCTAATTGTCGGATGAAGATCGCCCGCTATTGACGTCAACCGAGCCGAGCTTAGAAATTTGGGATCAAAGCTTCCGATTCTTAGCTCGTCGGGAAAGTCAATTTGACATCAACGGTCTTAACATCACGACCCCGCCAGACGATTGCTTTTACTGCAAGTTCCAAACAGTATATATACACAGACTTTCGACTCGAAATCTCAACATGCTCTGCAGATGGTGCCGACGCGCAATTGCGCTCTCCAAGCCCGCATCAAACACCCTCGTCGCCAGGGCTTCCGCAACAAGCTTCCCGATCGCAGCGAGAACCTACTCCTCTTCCGCTATTTCTCCTCGAACGACCGCAGTCTCTTCCCCATTTACATGTCAATCCGCATCTACATTGAGGCCCGTGACACTCTCCAAGCGCACCTACTCCTCCGCGACGGAGACCGCACCACTCGAGAAGCCCGACCACCTCGATGCCGCCGAATCGACGATATGGGACAAGCTGGTCGCCGAGTTCTCCCCCTCAGAGCTCATTGTGCAGGACGTTTCCGGCGGCTGCGGCTCCATGTACGCGATCGACATCACCTCGGCCAAGTTCAAGGGCGCCAACATGCTGAAGCAGCAGCGCATGGTCAACGCGGTGCTGGGAGACATGGTGAAGCAGTGGCACGGCATCCAGCTGCGGACGAAGGCCCCTTGAGCTGCGTTCACGGACGGAATGATATACAATGACGGAAAGATGGAATGCTGCGGCGGCATGATTGTACTATAAACGGCGGTGTACGGACATAATTATACCTCAATGGCAACTCCCCTCCAAGATAGGGCTGAGACGACGGGAAATACAGCATGAAAGAGATTTTACACTGGTACGCCGCATACGAGTGACTCAATGGCTTGATACCACAGTTCGGAACGGGCAAGAGGCGTTGTTTACGTCCAGTCGTGTGTTCCTCCCACCCTCCCCCAAGAGTGTTCAACGGTCAGACCGCGGCCAAGTGCGATGCGGTTTTGTTTCTGCAGACAGCAACACATGCGCTCTTCCAAATCCCATCTCTCATACCCTGGAGTCTTCGAAGCATCTGTCAAGATCTGCTATTTTGACTTTCGTCGGGAATCTGGCCAATGACAAGCGTCGTATTACTCCTCCTGCCCGCCTAGTGGGACCCTTTATGGGTCGTCCGGACTTCTTTCTCCAGCCTCCGGGACCTCCGTCTCCTCAAGGGACTTGCGTTATGAAGCTGACAGGCCTTCGGCGAGATTCGGCTTATGACAGGCTGGCAACGATCCGCCGTGGACTCGGCCGAGATAGTCAGCTTACCACGGTCTCCTCAGTTTCCTTGCACCGCCAGTTCAAAAATCACAAAATTTCAACTTCCCGCTAAGCATACACCTTCTGAGCTCCCTTGCGCCATCCAATCAAGCGATCGCCGTATCGGCTCATGGAAGTGCCGACCCTTGCTGCGGCAGCACGCCCAGACAACACATCAGCCCTCGATTGGCTGGGTCGCTTTGGCGACAGGGGCAGGATGCAGTCAGATTTTGGCGAACCGTTAGAGAATGCAACGCCGGGATTTGTGCTTTTTGGTGGACATTCATACTGCGTCGAAGAATGATGTGCGTGAAATCAGTGGACGAGATGCGCAGATGCACCTATCGTTGCCCCGATTTGTAAATGCGGCCCCGACCAGAAGACCCATGAGACAACAGGACCCCGGCGCCGAGGACCCGGAAGTCACTCTGGACCCGAAGAGATGCTGTCAGCATCGTCATCAGACCCAGAACGATGTGACAACAGACGGGGATGCAATGCCTTTGCCCCTCGTTAGACGTAGCACGAGAGCCGGGCCCGAAGGGACCATAGAAGCCAGATAAAAGTGTTGTGTGAGGCCCGTCCCGAGTGGGATGGCTCTTGATCCTTGATCCCTCACCAGCATCTGGTGTCTCCCGCCATCATGGCTCTTCCAGACATTACAGCCTCAGATATCTCCGGCTACTTCTCGCCGGTCTACCTGCTCCTCGCCTTCGCAATCTACTACATCGCCACCTCAATCGCAGCATGGCGCCGACTGCGCGCCTTCCCCGGCCCCGCGCTCGCCCGGTTCTCCTACCTCTGGAACATCCTCAACTCCCGCACCGGCCGCCCCGCCGAGACCTTCACCCGCCTGAACCGCGAGCACGGCTCCCTGGTCTGCATCGGGCCCAACGACCTGGTCACCGACGACCCGGACGTGTTCCGGCGGATGAACGGCGCGCGGTCGACGTACAACCGCTCCTCGTGGTACAACGCGGCCAAATTCAACCCGCACGAGGAGGCCATGTTCAGCATCCGCGACATCCGCAAGCACGACAGGATGAAGGCGCAGGTCGCGGGCGCGTACTCGGGCAAGGAGAACGACGCGCTCGAGAGCGGGATTGATAGCCAGCTGGCGGGGCTGATGGAGCTCATTCGACGGAAGTATGTTACTATGGGGGAGGATATGAAGCCGATGGACTTTGGGAGGGTGGCGCAGTACTTTACGCTCGACGTGATTACGGAGATTGCGTATGGGAAGGCTTTTGGGTACATGGCGACTGACTCGGATATTCATGAGTACATCAAGACAACGGAGGACGTTGTCCAGATTCTGCAGATGCTGGGCGAGGTGCCGTATCTGTGTACCCTGTTCTGGTCGAAATGGGTGTTGGGGACTGTTGGGCCGAAGCCAACGGATAAGTCCGGAATGGGAAAGATGATGGGGTGAGTTGCATTCTGTTGTTTGCACTCCCATTGGCACTGACTGGCCCTGCAGAGTTGCGAGAGACGTGGTTGCCAAGCGGTTCGGGCCTGATGCCAAAGATGAGCGCGACATGCTCGTAAGTCTGTCGAGACGCTGTTGCTGCGAGAAGTCAGACTGACTTTGATAGGGGTCTTTCGTCCGCCACGGGCTCACGCAGGGCCAGGCCGAGCAGGAAGTTCTATTCCAGATTACAGCCGGCTCCGACACCACTGCCACGGCTATTCGTACCACCTTTCTCCATCTCTTGACCTCACCCAATGCATACCAGACTTTGAAGAGAGAGATTCACACAGCGATTACGGAGGGTCGCGTGTCGTCGCCGATTACAGCTGAAGAGGGCAAACAGCTGCCTTATCTCCAGGTACATGATGTGGCCATACCTCGGTAAACGGCAACTAACGCGAACTCTGCCAGGCCGTCATCTACGAGGGTCTCCGGATGAACGCCCCATTCACGGGGCAGTGCTCCAAGGAAGTCCCCGCGGAAGGAGACACCATTGATGGTCGCTTCGTTCCCGGCGGCACACGCATCGCGCAGAACTTCTGGGGTGTGATCCGCCGGCTTGACGTATTCGGAAAGGACGCAGACCTCTTCCGGCCAGAGAGGTGGCTTGAGGCGGACGAAGCGACGAGAGACAACATGGTGAGAACCACGGAGCTAACGTTCGGTCATGGGCGGTGGGGATGCTCTGGGAAGAACGTCGCGTTCATGGAGCTGAACAAGGTCTATTTTGAGGTAGGTCGGGCCTGTGTGATGCGAATAGAACACAATGCTGACGTTTTTCATACAGCTCCTTCGAAACTTTGACTTTCAGATCGTGAATCCCAGCAGGCCATGGCATAGCATCAACCATAACTTGTGGATGCAACATGAGTTCTGGGTGAAGGTGACTGAGTCTGCGACAAGCTAGACGTCAGAATATGGCGGTGAGACTACTCGAATGAGCAGAAATATAGAATCTGAGAGAACGTTTTCATTCTGATCGAGTTACGGCGGGCTGTTTCAACTCGGCAGGACGCAGCAACAATCGCGACTTCTTAATCGTCAGCTCTAGGCTGTGTGAGATGTTACTTAGTCAATGTCTTGAGGTATCTTCCTCCCTTAAATTAAGATGACACTCCCAGGAAGAATAATGACGCAATCGAATTATAACCGCAATTTCTACAAAATAATGTGCACTACGATGTTAGTAGGACTTGTTGCTGTTCTTCAATTCTGGTTAATGTCTAGCAGCCTGAGGTGCTCTAGTTGGGGCGCGGTTGAACCAGGTCAGCCACGGACACTAAGAGACAGGTGAAACAAAACCTTCTCTTAGCCGCACTTTGCATTCAGCACAACAAAACTGTACCAAATTCTATCGCTCGCTCACAGAAACAACACCAGCGAAATCGCTGTATGCGACACTTTGCGAAATGATGCTTCGCACGAGAAGCCCATGAGCTCAGCTACAAGAGCTGATGAAATGGAGCAAATGACATGGATCTCCTAATGCCTTGGTGGCTCAGTGGTAAAGCGTCTCACTCGTAATGAGAAGATCGGGCGTTCGATTCGCCCTCGAGGCAACAATCTCAATCTTTTGCTCGTTTTGGACTGCAACGCTTCATCTTTTGTTATGTTTACTAGGTGCTGCCCTCTAGCTTTTGGAGAAACTCATGAACATCAACTTCACAGTTCCCTGGCGTTCGTCACTTCAAGTAGACTGTCATTTGAGTTACTGAACTACTCACTGCGAATCAAGTGCTTGAAGAACTCGCCCAAGAACAACGCAGATCGCTTAGGATACCGCGTCTTCTCGGGACTCTCAAAGTCAATCCACGTCGCACCGAACCTGTCCGAGAACCCAGCCGCCCACTCCCAATTGTCCGTAAAAGTCCATCCAAAGTACGACTTGATCACCACTCCCTCCTGCGAAGCCTTAGCTACTTCCGTCAGATAGCTCTTGAAGAAGTCAATGCGGAACGGATCCTCGAGAACGTCGTCCGGCCCCTTGGGTTTCCAGTCGTGCTCGCCTTGCGCCGTGGTCCCGTTCTCGGTGATGTAAATCGGCACGCCGTACCGGTTCCAGATCCAGCGCAGCAACTTCGCCCACCCCCACGGCGTCGTGCGCAGCCAGTACGTGTCACTCATCGGCCCCCGCGGCACGCCCTGCTTGTTCTCGTCAAACTGCTCAATGTTGCCCTTGTGGTCGTTGATGTCCGCCGGCCCGTCGCGGTGCCGCACATAAAAGGCGGAGTACGAGTTCATCCCGTAGACCTCAGAGCTGCCGAGCACGAGTTTGCTCTCCTCCGGCGTGAACCGCGGCAGCCGGTCCCCGAGCTGCGCCCGCATCGACGCCGGGTAGTCGCCCGTCTTGTACAGCGGGTCCGCGAACCACGCAATCTCGAACTCGCGCGCGCGCTCGGCGGCCTCGACGTCGTGGGGGTCCGCCGCGTCCCACGGCTCAGACCAGTTGCCGTGCAGCGTAATCATGACAGTGCCCTGCTGCGACGGCTGGAACTCCTTCTTGTACATGTCCGCGGCGTACGCGTGCGAGACCAGCTCGGTGTGCGCGACGATGAAGGGCTCCGTGCTGGAGTCGCCCTCATCGTTGAGCTCGCGGAAGCTGGACCGCGCGGGGGCGTGCACGCCCGCCGCGTAGCCGGCGAGGGTGTACACGCCGGGCTCGTTGTACGTGATCCAGTTCTTGACGCGATCGCCGAAGCGCTCGAAACAGACGCGGGCGTAGCGGACAAAGTCGGGCGTGTAGCGGTCCTTGTCGAGCATGCCGCCGTAGCGGTCCTCGAGCGCCTGCGGGGTGTCCCAGTGGAAGAGTGTGACGAAGGGGGTGATGCCGTTGGCGAGCAGCTCGTCGATGAGGCGGTTGTAGTAGGCTATGCCCGCCTCATTGACAGGATCCTCTTTGCCGCCGAGGGGGATGATGCGCGACCAGGAGAGGGAGAAGCGGTAGCCGCTCACGCCGTAGCGCTTCATGAGGGCGACATCTGTCTTGTACAGATCGTATGAGCGCACGGCGTCGTCGCCTGTGCTGCCGTCCTTGACTTTGCCCGGCGTGTGGGCGAACTTGTCCCAGATGGACTCGCCTTTGCCATCTTTGTCCCAGGCGCCTTCAACTTGGGCGGCGGCTGTTGCGAAGCCCCAAGTGAAGTCGGGCGGGAGGGCGCCCTTGATGGACTCGTCGAACTCGAACTGCGTGGCCATGATGGTCAGTGGGTGATGTGAATGAGATGAAGACGGCCAACTTACTGCGCTCCCTACATCGTGCAACGCATCTCATGTACGAATGCACGACTCAACCCCACCTCACGATCATGTGCTAATAGCTGGAGCTTCAGAGACGCGATTTCGATGGAGGGGCATTCCTGCGTCGGGATGAAATGATGATGATTCGTGGAGAGGGCATGTCGGTCAGAGCTGGCCCGACGGCTGTTGAGCGGATGGACGGCTGAATGTCACTTCAGTGGGGTTCTATCAGCAACATGCAGCATGTTCAAGGGATGTACAGAGCAGCGGGCCCGTGTCTCGGAGACTCAAGAAGACGTGAATTCTCTTAGAGAGTAATTGTTTCCTCGTAGCTCAATTGAATTGACGAGTCGATGCAAACAGACTGGAGACTCTCAGAAGGTTTAGGGCTGGGGCTCACACTGAGACAGATATGAACAAATGAAGGCAGACCAGACAGAAGCTTAGCGCTGAAGGTGGTGTGTTGGGGCCTCAACTCACAGGCGTGGGGGTGTTGTAGCGTCCCCGAACCCATGGAGCGGGCCGTCGTTTCTCGGCGAGAGATGCCGGTCGGTATGTTCAACCACAGGTCTTAGTAATGAGCCGAACCATCGTGTTTGAGCCTCAATACTGCAATAGGAGTCTTGATATGATGGGTTAGTCTCTGTCCTATTCGGTTGGTTGTAACAGCTTACCGCAAGAGCCTCATAGGGCTTTGGCTGGACAGCAGGTGAGCACTGATCTACAAGATGGCTGGAGGGCAGTCACGACTGAACATGTGTTCAACATCGACCATTTTCTCTGAACAAAAGTTCACTGGAATCTTATGCGAGACGTCAGGCAAACAACAGTTCGCTAGGGATAAAGAAAAGCACTTCAAGACAGAAAGAATCAACGGAGGGCATTTGGTCGTTGGCAAATTGGCTGAGGAAAACCGCAGCACCATCCTCATAGGTAGTTGTTTGAAAACATGCCTCGTCATCTCGGTCTGCCAACGCTGTCCACCCCGCGATATCCACCTCTCAATATGACAAGCTGGGATGTTACAAGTCGATCAGCAGGGTCCATCTGGTGGCTCAGCCAACTTCAGTGCATGACCCCTCGAGCGGCCGCACGAGCCGAAACGGTTAGACCACCACGAGAGGGCATAAAGTCGCGCCAAGCATCTCACCACGTATAATCCTCACGACTTCAGTTAGCTGTATACAACCGCCAAAAGATCCATCAGCATGGTTCATCTAAAGATCTCCGAGACACGACGCGGAAAGAGCGGGCGTTTGACCATTCTCGTCGAGTTAATGAATACTAAAAGGGCGCGAAAACCCCCGGTTGCCTGCCTGGCGAGCTCACCAATCCTGAAAATCGCTCATATACATTTTGAAGAAAAACCCTCTTTTTTAACCCTCTGTTTTAATGAGAAACTCGCTTGGAGGCCTCCCGAATATCTTGCGGGATACCCAGTTCGGACAATCGAGAGATGACGCAGACGATGGTTGTGTCATGAGGGATAATTCGCCGACACATCCACCACCCGCGCCCACCGATCCGAACCGGCCCCTGAGCGAGCTATCCTCAACCCGGGCGACCTGAAAAGCCGGCCATGCGGGAATTTTTCAGACATCACTTCCAAGGTAACATTTGCGCCGGCCTCTTTAGCATCAACGACTGATCATCTCGTGCTAACGAGGGCAGATGGTCTGCAACGGATTCAAAGTTTATGCTTTCCGGTCTCTCCGTCCAGCAGCATCGACGCGCAATCGTCCGTGTCCCGTGCCCCCCAATCGGACTCAGAGGCAACCGAAGACGGCCTGCCAACGGACGAAAAGCAGCGGCCCATCCGCTCGAGGACGCGAGGGACCTTGGGGCTTCTGAGACACACGATGCTGTCGTCCTGGCTCAACGTGCTGCTCGTCTTCGTCCCCGTCGGTCTTGGGCTATTCCTGTCCAATGCCAGCCCAATCTTGGTGTTTATTTTCAATGGAATCGCGATCATTCCGTTATCAGCGCTGCTCACTGGTGCGACTGAGAAAATCGCAAGCGATGCCGGGGATACGATAGGCGCGTTTCTGAACATCAGCCTAGGAAATCTCGTGGAGTTGATCTTGTTGTAAGTGCCCCCTGGACCCGGTCTCTCGGTATGAGAATTAACATCCGTTCTCTTGGTAGCATGTGAGTGGTACTCTAGTAGCAGCGATTACAGGAACTAACAGCTCAAGCGTGGCTCTCAAACACAATCAGATCCATGTTGTGCAGGCGTCCATCCTTGGTTCAATGCTTGTGAACCTTTTGCCCATTCTCGGTACGGCCTTATGTGTCAACGGCCTATGGCATGATGACCCGGTCCTCAATACAACAGAGACACAACTTTTGAGTTGTCTACTGTTCGTCTCTGTGTTTGTCTTCCTCATTCCGGTATGTTGAACTTGAGTATTACATTTGAGGGCATTGCTTAGACAAGGCAGACAGCGTTCTATCACACCTTCAACGACACCGAAGACGCCGGCGAGGCAATCCTGAAGATGAGCCGGGCATCAGCATTGATGGTACTACTGATTTACATACTCTACTTCGTTCACGAGTTCAGGACGCACTCTGCAAACCGTTTATATCACGCAGCCCCGACACACTCCTTCGACCTGGAAAGCCTCTCCACCTCCCCGACAATAGCGCCACAACATGCGAGGCAGCAGGTTCAACAGGCTGTTCCTTCCAATCGAACGATTCGCTTCGCAGACGAAGGGACACCAAAGAAAAGTCAGGATGCACCTGATACAACAGGATATTCATCGCAGCTGGACGGAAACGAGGCATCTGAAACCGACTCGGACGATGACAAACCAGACGAGCGCCGTGGTCGGGAGGCTTGGAAGTCGCGGAATGCTTTTGATCGGCCTAGCTCTCAACATTCCATGGCGAGAACGCACAGTCGGTCGCTGTCACTTTCCGGTAGCTCTCGCTGGACAACGTTCAGCCGAGAGGGCTCTTCCGTCGGAATCGAACATCGAAGATTAGTCAGGTCAGGACTCGCCAACCTGCAAGCTCTTCGGAGTAGCCATGCAAGCTTAGACACCGCCCAAGTCGGACAAGTTCAGCATTCAAAGTCCATCATGGAGAGGCTGGTTCCCGTCATGATTCTCATCATCAGCTCTGGATTGATGTCCATGTGCGCCGAATTTCTGGTTAGCACGATCGACGAAGTAACCCATCAGGGGCATCTCTCCGAATCCGTTATCGGCCTCATCATCTTGCCAATTGTCGGCAATGTCGCCGAGTACGTCACCGTTGTGACGGTGGCATCGAGGGAAAAGCTGGACCTTGCCATTGCCGTCGCCGTTGGGTCCTCGATCCAGATTGCCCTTTGTGTAGCGCCCTTGACAGTGATCTCAGGTTGGATTCTCTCTAGAGACCTATCTCTCAGTTTCACTCTCTTTGAGGTCGCCGCGCTGATGGGGACAGCACTCTTGGTGAATCTGTTGATACTGAGCGATGGGAACAGCGTCCTGCGAACAAGCGGGCTCAAGGGCGGTCTCATGTGCGCGTGCTATGTCATCATCGGGTACGTCTAGACTCTTGACAAGCATGCCAAGTGACTTGCTAATAAGGAACAGATTTGGAGCATATCTTTCTCCGGAACTAGACGGGTAGACATGGAAATAGGGGAGGTCGACTTTGGCCCGCCTGAACGGCCCATTGGTCTCCTGGATATGTGATTTTGCATAATAAGTAATATAAAATAGCGACCCGATTGATCCAGTTGTCTCGCGATACATTTAACTTGAGATTCGTTTTATTAGCTGTGTCACTGATTGGGCGAGGCTCTCCAGCGGTATATGCAGCGTACTTGCTGACTGACCCCATAGTTCTTCCGTCTTCGAGCGAGTCCTTGTTGTTCCCGTGATCCTGCAGTAAAAATGCCCTGTTATAGCCGCCGAACGCCTGAGTGGGCTGGTCAGCTGTTATCCTGGCTTACGGGTTGTGTGTAACAAGACGCTCTTAGCGATTGGCTATTTCTGATTTATCTTCAAGCAAATCCTTAAAGCCTGGCCCCTCACTCGATTGCGCTCGCAAGCCTTTATCTCAAACCACCCGGCGCGCATATACGCAATGTCGCAACCGCAACCACTTCGACGACGGAGTCTCCCGCTGCTGCTGCCGTCCAGCAACATCTAGCTTCAATTAATAACAGCAAAGCCTATTAGTAGTAGCTATAAAAGGAACTACTCCTTACTAGTATTTACTTCCTAAAACTAGATAACAGTGTTAAGGCACTACTTATCAACTTATAGACAGTATCAGAAGCAGGGCAGCGAGATAGGACGTATATTTATATAGGCGTTAGTTAGGAGCAATAGGACGTTCTACGCTAACACCCTTTAATTAAAACGGTTCTTTATCTCTAACTAAGAGGCGTTATTAAGGGTAGGGTCTTCAATAACAACCTAGTAGAGGTATGGTTCAAGTAGCTCGGCATATCGACGCTATTTGAGTTCATCATAACAGAAGCTCTTGAGCTGTCGAGTTAGCAGTTCCACAGTTCGTCGTCGTCATAGATGCAGCGGTAGATGACGAAGCCCCACGTGTGTATCCCAAAGTGCGGGCGCGTCCGAAGTTCTCAGATTCCATATTGTGCCGGCGAGGTGCTTATCTGTTGGTTGGATTTGTTGGAAGAGGGCGGTCAAGGCCAAGCCGGGCATAGTTGCGATGGACATTGTTTTTTCTAGCCGACGTACAGCCAAAGTACTTCGCCCCTGCAACAGATACCGAATACGTGGTAGTTGTTCTGCAATTACACAGGCGATCATGAGACTCTGACTGGACGTCGCTTAGAATGCCACAGCTCTAGCAAGGACTTTAAAGGTTTCACTGAGCTTGCCTCTGTCAAACTGCGGAAAAGAAAGCGGAAATGAATCAATCCATTTATTTCATTAATAATCTCAATGGATGGAGATTATTTGCTACGACAAAGTCGGACATGTTTAAAATGCTGCAAAAGGTGTGTACCAAATTGCGTTAGTCAATCAATCAAACCCAGTGAGCCAAACATATCTAGATGCTCTGCTAAGCTCTAGTGATTGCAATAGGGACCAGTGCAACTGTAAATAATGCATAGCACACAAATTACATACAATCATCGAGAAAGAAAAGTATCCTTATCTATGTAGCTTAATGTATCTCAGTCTTGCCGTGCAGATAAAATGTGTCCGAATACCCATGATTGCATCTGCTCACCATCTTGTAGTTAAAATTGGCTCTTTCTAACGTTGGTGTGCTCTAGGAGCCGTGGACATCCTTGATCGGCAAACTTACGCCATGCGTTCGGGCAAAGCAACCAATCAGGTAAAGCTTAAATCACGCACTGTCGGATCGAACCTTGACTCATACGATCAAAACTTCAAACCCAATCTTTGTTTTCCACAGCCTGCCTTCGTGCTGCCTTGAAGGTCACGACCATAGTCGGGTTTCTTATCTACAGCGGAAGGATTCGCGACCGCTATGATCTGAATACGTCACAACCATACTCAACTTTCTACCCATCAACCTCATACCCTCACAAATCAAGTGGATGATCTGCATTGACGGCGACACATGACAGTCAGACAGTATGCAGTGGCTTTCACAGGCGGAAAGGTCCTGTCACCACTCCCCAACCAAGGACTCTACCCCGCCGACGTGCTAGTGTCCCGCGATGGCACTATTGCCTATGTCGGCCTTGAGAACCGCGACGAGGTCGCAAATGCCGACGTGGTCATTGACGCAGAGGGGAAATGGTTGCTTCCTGGCTTTGTCTCTGCCCATAGCCATCTATGGCAGAGCAAGTTCGCCGGACAAGCCCCCAATAGCAACGTGACTGAGTGGGGAGACGGGATCTATTCGGAAGCCCGCGAGTTGCCAGCATCAGAGTTCTATGACCTCACAATGCAAGGCGCGAGAAACCACGTCCGAAAGGGAATCACGACTGCTTTCAACTTTACGTTTTCCGCCCGCTTCCGCGAGGGCCAAACGGACCGGGCGCAGTTCGAAGGGGCTCTGGACTCTGAGATCCGGTTTTTTCATGGGTTCAACATCGGAGCCATCAGAGAAACATGGACTCCAGAGTTAGCCTTGAAGCGCGCTCGACTATTTGTTCATCTCCCGAAGTTGTTGCGGATGTCAGCAAGCCCGGGGAGAAAGTCTTAATCCCGAGCTCGGCCGTGGCGAATCCGAAAACTTGACGCGGTCCCGCGGCTCAAAAGATCGTCACGCCACAACCCGACATTGCGGTCGAGAATGCTGGGGAACCTGGCTCAACCACGCTGACTCGCCCGACCAAACTGATTTCGCTACCAATTTTAGACTTTCTTCTTAATTGCCTTTAAATGGATCAGACAAGCCATTTAAGGTTTCCCAACCCGTGATACAAGCATTCCACTAAACTCGAGACGAGAATTCTAATCCACTGCGTTGTTGGTGCAACTTTAGACGAGCAACTTTCGAAACTTCTACATTCTATACGCGGCTTTTACGACTGCATGCTTGCAATGACATTTGTGTAACAGCGCCCTATTGATGACGCCTTTTAGACTAGGCTGCGATCTGCAAATCTGGAAGTCTCCGCCTAAACCTGACGACCATGCTGCAACTTGCTCAATCACAATGACTCGCTATGTCGCTGTTGTCAATACGAGTCAACGCTTCAGTGAAGACATCGCCAAATCTGATCCACAGATGACTTGCGCCCCGTATCAGCCAAAGGAGCCAAGACATCTGCAGCGGAGCAGATGTTGATCCCAATCCTCAAGAGTCGTCTTCCCTGGACTCCACGCAAAGCTCAACAGACAACAGCATTGCAGACGATGGTTCATCTAAAAGTATTAATACGGACCAGCAGCGTTACCAACTGACAATGAACTTACTCATCATCACCTTCAGACACCCAAACACTTCCAACTTCTAGACACTCCTTCAACTTCAATATCAAAATGCTTTTCCAGCCGACTCAGCTCGTCATCCTTGCCCTCGGACTCCTGTCCGCGACCGCGACCGCTGCTCCCACCGAGATTGAGCACTTGGAGGGCCGCGCCGAGGTCAAGGACATTGGTGCTTGCTACAGCTCCAGGTTCACTTGCGCCTTCCAGGGATGCCTTGCTGGTTACACCTGCTCTCAGCACACTGGAGGCACCAGCTACTGCTGTGTCAAGTGGGGTTGTAAGTCACGACCTCCGCCCTACTACTCGTCGAATAAAACTAACGCACATCAGAAACTCGCATGTTTATGCTTGATTACCACACTTTTAATAGCCACAGGTGGTGGCTTCGAACTATTCAAATGATACCAAGACCAAGCCTGTACATACTCTAGAATACGGTCTAGCTAGTAATCTGCCCTTGAAGGGCGCTTCAGAACTTAAACCGCTGAGGCCCTGCGATACAAACCCATGACTGCGGGGGATTTCTTTCTCGCAATTGACCCACATGGATGACTACCTGACAATATGGCATGACTCCCCACTAGCATCTGCCCTTGAATGCGTTGAAGATTCACGAGAGTCAACCTAATTGTCAAGGCTTTCTGGGTCTTGCAAGTCTTCGTCTCTCCGCGAGTTGTCCTGTTCCCAACCCTTCCGATCATCTTTGGGCATCCTAACGAAGCCAAAGTCCAATACCAATGCCGCCGCAGACAGGGCCATAGCAAAGTACAAGGCGGCGCGAAAGCTCGTGACGTGACTTGCGCCATTCTTAATAAGTTGCGACTCAATGGTTCCAGCAAAGCCGAGGCCTAGACTGTTTCCATAAAGATTTAGCGTGCCGATCAGGCTTCCAGCAACGCCTTGCTCTCGCTTTCCAACGCTGTTACTGGCTATGATCTGTGCAGCCACATAAACGAAATCGGGGCAGAGAGATCCGATGAAGATGGAGGGAAACGTCTGTGCCCAGTAAATTTGCTGCTCCGGCATTGTTGCCAGCAGCAAGCATGACACGATGGAAGCCAAGATCCCGATTGCCATGATGCTCTGCGCTTCGATGCGGGGGATCAACCACGCCGCCAGTCCAACTGACATTGAGGCGCCTACAGCGTAGGGAATCCATCCTATGGCAACATGAAGGACAGTCCAATTTCGTAGGAGCTGTTGCCAGGCGACCATGTACCACAGGCTGATGCCAACGGACATGTATGTGAGCAATGCCACGAATATTAGGGCCGTAAATGTTGGGGCGGCGAAGACTGTCAGGGGCATGATGGGTTCCTTGGCAAACTTGCTTTCCCAAACCATGAAAGCTGTGAATAGGAGAAGGGACACGATGATGGTGGAGATGACGGACGGAGAATCCCATCCAATAGATGGTGACTGGCTGAGTGGTTGTTAGATGGCGCTTTTGAGAGAGCTTAGTTATCAAACTTACTTCCAAGCGAAGTTGAATAGCAGCAGGCCACCAAGACCGAATACGATACCCAGATAGTCGATACTGCCCCCCTTATCCACAGGCTCGTCATGTGGAAGCACAAGAAACAGGGATCCAAACATAACGGTTCCCAAGATAGCGCTATCCTTTGTCAGGTCGGTCCTGTTCAACCATGGGTTAAAAAACTTACATCACTATGAAAAACCATTTCCATTCGGTATACTCTAGGAATACACCGGCTAACAGAGCTCCAACGAGTGCGCCACATGGTGGTGAAGCTGCAAAAGCGGCAAGCGTGATGTTTCGGCTCTGTCCTGGCGGAATCATGATCGTGAGGACTGCAACAGCGTTCGGCATGATGATACCACCGCCGATTCCGGTCATGGCCCTCATAGCCACAAATGACTCGTAAGTCTTGCAAAAGGCGTTTCCTAGAGAAAAGACGACGATAATTCCACCGCCGAGAAAGAGCATGTTCTGATGGCCATAGATGGCCCCGAGTCGGCCACTTATTAGGACGAAAGCGCTTTGAGTCAGTCTAACACAAGTCTGTCAGCTCAATGCATATCATCCAGGCGTTTGGGATGCAAGACGAACGAGTATGCCGCCCCCATCCAGTTAGCCTGCCCAGGTCCAAACTCTCGACCGAGCTCAGCGCTGAATTGAAATCCGCCTGCAACGGTAGAAAACATGGAGATAAACTGGATAACCGTCAGCGATGATCAAGCACTGCGGAGGGCAGCCTCACTTGTGTCAAGTTGCAGAGTATCACCAGACATGTAATGACAATTTGTGAAGATTTGCTAGGTTGCGGTGCCGTATCGATTTCAAAAGTGGCTCTCTCTACGGGAGGAACTTGTGATGTGGTCGTGGCCACGCGGTCGATAACGGAGGCCTCGACTTCGCGAGATGCATCTTTCGTATCCTGATCCTGAGAGACGCGTGGTAGGATTGTTGTTGATTGCATTGCTTGACAGAGGCCTGGAATCATTTAGTGTAGTGTTTCTCAGGGGTAAAGAGGTATGAAGGCGAAATACGAAGGTGCGTTGCTTCCCTTCCTGTCTTGGACTGTTGCTCGGTTTTTTACTTCATTTCTTACTCCAACCTAGGAATGAAGGACCAGACGTTTCAATTATGGTCAGTCTGATGACCAATTCGAATAATTCAAAAATGACCTAAGACGAGGCATGTCTATCTCTATGAGGTAGTGGAAGCCTATGGCACAGGAATGCTCCATTTGGACCACAATGTTTTATTGGATACACCGAAAGGACGTCCCAAATGGGTTAAAGTTGCCGATACACCAACGAACTGGATGTTGACTTTGAGGCGGGGAAGCGGGGCAGATATTCCAACAATAGCCACACCAGCGGCGCCTAATACCAGCATGGTGCGTCCCGGGGTGGTAGGATTTCAGAATTTGCTGCATTTCTGCCTTCTCATCGTTCCAGTCGATCGGTGCCTGTCTACTTCTCGCGGACGAACCAATCATCAACACGTAATTAGCATCCTCATTGTGGAATTCGTCGTGATAGTCAAAACATCGAACAGTAAGACTCCGCGACGCGCAACATGTTCGTTTGCTCATGTAGATTTCCTTTCCTACTCTCCATAAAGTCGTCGACAGGATCGTTGGAGCACGGTATCTGTAATCTTACTTGAGTCTACCAAGAATGATCACCAGTCATCGCTGCAATGGGAATTCTAGGACATGATAAAACATCACGAATAAGAAAGAGAGTCATCGAGATAATAATTCTTCGTTTTAAGAAATCATATGCCGATTAAGAGGCGACTAAACTAGGTCCACAGGGACGTACTTCGACCAGTCTCCCTTCGCCTTGAGGAAGTCCAAGGGCTCCATGTGCTCAACCGCTCCTCCGTAGGGCCTGCTGACGTACCAACCGAGGAATCTCTGGATTCTTTCTGGAAACGTCTCAAGAACTTCAAGTGGAATGGCCAAGTACTGGTTCTCTTCCTGGCGACACCAGCCCGGAGTGGAGAAGGCGCTAAGAAGAACACTCGGGGCCGAGGAAGTGTTCGAGGTCACACCATAGTAAACGGACCCCAAGCTGTCGAAAATTGTCAGTGAGCATATGATCTTGTAAAACTGCAGCCAACGGGTATGCGAACTTACCAGAGAAGAGCATCACCCTTGCGAAGCTCTACGAGCGTCTCGTCATCGTCCGTAGGGTCGCGAATGTCGTTCCATCTATTGGACCCCAAAACCACTCTGATAGCCCCGTTTTCCTTCGTAATATCCGTAGCGGCAAACGCGATGCCGAAGTCCGTCTCGCGCTTTGCGGGATGCTTGGTGTGGTGGCACTCATCTTGACGGCGGAGACCCCACCCCGGAAGGCCGGGTTGCGCAGTCAGAGCTGTAGTCATCGAGACCTGCGGCTCGGCAGTGGAGACCGTTCTCTCCTTTTCGTAGTAGATGACACAGGTATCAGTAAGGAGACGTTTGGTGAGTTCGATGTACAAAGGATTCATCAGCATCTCGGTGGTGAAAGTTGAACTCTTGCCGGCGAGACCATAGACCCGGCTGTCAGAGATGGTGCCAAGTTCGGACAGGGCTTTGTCGACAGTCTGGACGCTGGCTGCGCCTTCGATGATGACAGCTCCATCGCCTTTGATGGCCTCCAAGACATCGCCTGCGTAGGCAGTAGGGGAGAAACGCTTAACGGAAGCCATAGTGTCAAGATCGGGTTGGTTTGGGAAGAGCTTAGCGAGACGTGGTAATGATTGCGACGAGAATGCAAACTTAGTTTCAAGCAGATGTTTTGGACATTTTGATGTTGTGATATGAATAATTATATAGGACCGTAGGCTGTTTGGCAGACCAAGACGGAAAGTCGTTATCTTCAATATTTCGCAACTTGATGCCAGTCTAGCAGTTGTCCAGTGTTTTCTGGGCACAACGCGGAGCTATCGCTTAGGTTCGCTTAGGTCTGTTAATTCACATCGCCTTATCAATACCCAGCATAGGTCTAACTTGCGAGGCCTACGGATATTCCCGATCAGTATTTCGCATTTCGTGGGGCACCTGGTCTCGCAGATGAGTGCTTCAAGAGCCAGGGGGGTGTCTGGGTCGGTGTTATCGCACCCAAAACCCGGTTCCTAGCCTAGCATTGCCACTTTGGGAAGTGCAACCGCGTAACACGCGACAAGCCAGTGGCGCTCCAACCAGGCCCGCACTTTGGACAGACTAGCCGTGCAAATCGAAGATGGCAGTTGTTCTTGAATCTATGCGATTGAGAGAACGATAAATAATGAGGCTTATTCTGTACGAAATGACCTGTGAAAACTCCACATCATCAGCTCGCTAACCGCCGCACAATACAACGTATCAATTGCTACCTTAGATATACATCAGTCTCGTTGTCAACATGCCCAACCCTCCTCACCAGGCCAAGAACCCGGAGATCACCTCCCTCCCAGCGACTGCTCCGATTGAGGAGATTGCGAATGTCATTCGGCGAGATGGCGGCATCATCATCAAGGGTTTCGTGACCCCAGAGGATATTGATCAGATGGATGCAGAGTCTGCTCCCTGGTTCGAGAAGCTAAGGACGCTCAAGTACGAGGGTCACCTCTTCCCCCCCTCGGACCCTCCTCTCAGGTATGGCAGTATCAAATCTTTGAACAGACCACTTTTGATCCAGTTACTGAGTTTGCTTCCGTAGCAATTTTGCGGGCAAGTCCAGGACCTTCTCCCACAAATGCATCAATCACCCCACCTACCGCGACACCGCAAAGGAACTGCTACGAGAGGTTTCGTAAGTCTTCCCATCACGCCTTCGATACTTTGCGTGTAAGCTGATGTTGACCCACACAGGCGCCCATTCCGTGACGGCAAGAGATACGAATGCGTCTCGAACCCTGTTCTAGCAGTTTCGGAGGCCTTCTCTCGCGGCAAATCTGCCGCTCAGCCCCTCCACCGCGACGACATGGCCCAACACTTTGACCACATTGAGGGCAGTGGCGAAAGCAGTCTGCTAGGTCTCTTGGTTGCCGGTACCGTAAGTGAAGTGCCCGAGGTCCCCTCTGACACTGGGAACGCCACTAACCATCTTGAAGCGCTGCATCTACGAGAACGGGGCGACTCAGATCATCGTTGGTTCCCACAAGTGGCCCGAGGCTGATCAGAGGGGTCCTGCCGATCGCTCGCTCTGCTCCACCGCGGAGATGGACAAGGGTGATGCTGTATTTATCATCGGCAGTGTCTGGCACGGTGCTGGTGCCAATCAACTCGAGAACGAGAGAAGAAATATCTACTCGTGTCACATGACCCGCGGATCGTACCGCGCGGATGAGAACCAGTATGTTGGCATCCAGCACGATGTCATCAAGACGTACGAGCCCCAGGTTCAGGCTCTTCTGGGATACTCAATCAGCGAGCCGTTTTGTGGCCATGTCGATATGAAGGATCCCATTGAACTTCTGGGCAGTAAGGAAGACCCATTTCAGTATGGCACCTTTGAGGGCAGGCCTCTGGCGACTACCGTCGCGGCTTGAGGTAATACGGGATGTCGGGCTGGAACTGAAATAGATTGAGTAATTCAAATTTAAGGTTCTGAGACTTTCACTATCCCACATGTTCTGGTCTTAAAGAACCTTCATCCAAATGTACTTTAAGGTCTAATTATCTTGTCCAACTGCAATGCGAAAGCGATCGGGTATTCAGAAACTGCCGATGAAAGTAGCATTGGATTGCTAAAGTAAAATATTCAATTCCATCCCCAGATTTTCCATGACAGTCCTCCACTTGGCCGTGCCGGAGCCATCGCTGTCGAAAGTTCCCCAGAGACTTTGAAGCACTAACACTATTGAAAGTGGTGCAGTGAACCCCAACGTAGAGTGCATCTTCTTGAACGCATTTTCACAAGTGGATCTCGCAGTTTCTGTCTGCGCATGAATGGCAATCATGAAAGCCGGCCAAAGACATGCTTGAAGCCAGGACAGCTTCTCAAACGCCACCAGAGATACTTCCACGCATGCTTGAATCCAGGAACTACTGGAGCTCAGACCATAGATCTCGTGATATACATAACACAACATGCCTTGCTTCCAGATGCTGTTGAAATGTTGAGTATCATCCATGTACCCTGGAGTCACTGAGGCAACACCTGGCTGCCAACCTTCGATCTTTCTCACCACATCCGCAACCTCGGGCATCATTTGCAGAAGCTGTTCAGTGCTGTCGGGCTGAGACTTAACGTTATGGACAGCGATGGAGAGATCGGCGACTTCACGCAGCAGAATATGCATAATGTAGTCTGGCATATTTGCCCACCAGTGGTGTTGCTGGACCATGAGATCGGGGATAGTGTTGAACCGAGGTTCTTGGACTAGAGAAGACATATTAGAAGAGACCATGGAGCAGAGGCCATCACCTTCTTACTTGGGAGTATCTCAAGGGGCGCGAGATCATCCATCATTTGGAGTTGCTGGGTTCCTAGGAGGAGTGTCCGCCCCATCGTCGACATCCAGTTGTACTGTATTTGCACACACTTCATCTCAGAGCTGACCTGGCCTTTTGATCTTGACAGACCCTGTTCCAGTAGTCGACGGCATCCCACCAACTTGGAACTCCATGAATCCATCCCAGTGCCAGTTACCTGGGGTATATTGTCAGTTGAGCGGCCGAGATACTGAGACCCAAAAAATAGCTTACGTCAAAGATAATCGACAAGAGAACTGTAGCCCCTAGGCTCCAAATCTCTTCGTCTGCCTGGAGCGCCTCGCGAAAAGAGTCCCTCATATCTGCTCGATAGGTCTTAATCGTGTCGTGGGGAAGATCGCCAAGTTTAGTTAGATGAAGGGTCGATGCGAAAAGGATGGCGTTACGGAGGGGTCGAGAGCCTCTCGCCAATGCCCCGTACACGGTCTTGTATGGATTGCGGTAGGGCTCCACTACCGGAAGAAGTCGTGACGCAAGATTGTCGAGAACTTTGAGGTCGTCAGCACCAACTTCGGAATCAAAGAAATAACCGAGTAGGCGATTGAAGGACATCTTACAGTGTTGCAGGAGGTAGACTTCCGAAGGCCGACTTGACCGAAAGATGGCCAGTGGTGGACTTGTCGAGCGCACAGGCCTCTGATCTCTGTCCACGATTTTGCCATCGCGTGCTCGCTTTCCGACTTCATTTGCTATACCATCGCCATCTGTGCCTGTTCTTTGTGTGGGTTGTGCCAGGGCGGCTGTCTGGAAACAGTCCCACGGCATGGTTGAGAACATTGACTCGTCGAAAGTGGTCCAGAGTGCCGAACCTGCCTCGATATCTTCGGGACTTGACATCCCGGCCAAATTTGCATCAGAATATACTTCCCACCACCTGTCCATCACACACTTATCTTTGCCCCCTGTTGGGGTATCTGCGTGATCGGTAGACTGGTTGGAAGATGTAGCAGAAGATGGGTCTATGCTTGCGTCGTCATCCGAAGACCGCCCCAAGTGATTCTGTTCTTCTGATTGCTCCTTGCGCAGTGTTTCTTGGCCATCAGCGTTGGATAGAATTTTGGGTGAGTCGCCAACGCTGGCTGATGGCGGGGAAGCACAAACCACAGCAGGGGCTTTGACACTGGGCTCGATAGCCGGGATGTTCTTCTGCGGTTGAGTGGCATTCTGCGGCTTTGGCCCACTTGCCGCCTGTTGCGACTCGTTGGGCTGTTTGCGACTGCGGCCTTGCCTTGGACGGGATTCGTTTGGTGCTCCTCTCACTATCTTTGACACCATCTGCATATGTCCATGAGGCCCGCCGCGCGAGGTGAAGTCTCCTAATTTGACCCCATACCCACCGCATTCTACGCCTCTCAAACGACAGTTGAAACACCCCGGTTTCCCTTCATCGCACTTTTGATGCCTCTTTCGGCAGGTCCAGCAGCCTTTGTTGAAGGTTAGTAGGGTTGGATAAGGAGCGACTGATAGGTAAGGCGAACCGCTTCTGGATCTTCTGGTGTTCATGGCTGGTAAGGGGGCGATTGAGTGGGATCTGGGCTTACGGCGGCTCGGCTTGATTCTGTAGCTTTGTGTAGAGGAATGCAGAATGGTTGTTTGAAGTTGGCATCCAGAACGGCACAGAAGCCGTTTCCCAGAGCCGGATAAGACAATATCCAATGCGGCTACACTCGACGCAGCGTCAGCTCCATAATAGCACGCTAGGGCTACCGATACCCGCTGAGAACGGATACAGGGATGCTTATCAACCCCGCGATCTTTTCACAAAGTAGGTGCTTAAACTCATCCGGGGTGTGGTTATCTGGCCAACACATAATAAGGGGACTTCGTAATCTTCAATGTTCCAGATGACATTGGCCGTTGAGAGGCATTGCCCCAGGAATCGGCATAATGCGCAGCCAATCGGAACGGCTGCAAAGCCTTTTAGCACTGAACGGCCACACATGGTTTTCCCTAACGCAGATAACATTAACGAGATAAGCATGCAGCATCCATGGATCCTGCTGATAGTCAACTGAAACCTGATCGGGACTAGCTTTCGCAGAGTTCATGCCTGTGATGCCCTAATCCCTTTCCAGTAAAATTAGTGCTATCCCAACGAGAAAACGTCCCTAGTTATCGCAGAATACAACGAACAAGATTGCCAGCTTGAATGTCTATCACGACTGGCTTCACATGTCGCATCCCGCAATGATCCACACAGGTCTTGAAGCAACAGTTGAGTATTGAGGTGATAGGATGCTTTTGAGTAAATTTTGTAGAGCATCAAATAGACATGCTCGCCGACGTTTGAAATCCTGTTGATGATCAAATGTGTGATTGAAACCTGTAAAGGAAGTATTACAGGCAGCCGTTAAACCTCTTTGCAGCAACTCTAAACAGCCAAAATGTCGCAAGTTGAAACCCCTAGCGACCATCTTCCTCATACCTTTGGGTTATGGAGTGGAATCAGCAGAGGATGGCTGACTCTGAACGTCTTCGGAGGCATGTCCTTCATACTCTTCGTTGGGCTTTCAGCGGGAGGTATTCCAGCTATTCTTTACGGCTTGTAAGTTAATTGCGAGGTTTCTACAGAAGTAAACTGATAGAAAACTAGCATTGGTTCCAGTATCTGCGTGCTATGCATCATCCTTACCTTCGCCCAGTGCGCGGCCCGGTACTCTACCGCAGGTAAAGATCTCTTCTTTACTTCCGACCGACAAGAAAATGACACTAATATCATCAAAGGGGGTGCCTACCACTATGCAACCTTCTTGATCCCTGAAAAATACCGCCGTCAATGTGCCTATCCTCTCGGATGGCTCAACTACTGTGGCTGGGTCTTGACGCATGCTGCTTGCTGCGCCATCGTCGCGACATTGACCCTGGCACTGGTCAACTTATGTCAGCCCGAGTTCGACGTGACTACAAGATGGCAGCTGTTCTTGGTATATCTCGCAATGGTGTTCGGATGTTGGTTGATCAACCTATTCGGGCTGAGGGGAATTCCCACACTCGAGCTGGTAGGATGTATGTCGCTCTGACAAGGCCGTAATTATGACTTGGAACAAAGTCAAGTGTGCTGACAAAGGACAAAGGCTGGGCTACAGTGTTCGTGTTTGTGGCATACACAATTGCCCTCCTCGTCAAAGCACCCAAAGCCACACCGTATTCTGTGTTCGTTCAGACGAATAATGACACAGGGTAAGTCACAACGCACAAGAGTGACACATGCTACTGGGAAGCTCTAGAAACTGACAATGGATAGCTATTCCTCCACGGGCTTTGCTATCCTGCTGGGATTGTTCAACAGCTTCTCCACGTTGATGGGTCTCGACTGCCCCACGCACTTGGCCGAAGAAGTCAAGAATCCCAAAAAGGTCATCCCTAGGATTCTTCTGATTGTCATCATCTCACAATTCTTCGTTGGAGTTATTTGGATTCTTGTCTTGGGCTTCTCCATCAGCGACCTGCCTACCATCATCGCAAGCCCCACTGGGTAAGCCCACAATGCGGTCAGAACAGCTTCTCCAACTAACATGCAACTCAGTGTTCCGATCCTCGAGCTTATCAGACTCGGTACCGGAAGCGATGCTGCAGCGATTGTGTTTTGCATCATCCTTATCATCAACCAGGGCGCTTCTGCCCTGGGAAGCGCCGTGACCATGAGCCGGCAAGGATACGCTTTTGCCAGAGATGGAGGATTGTTTTGGAACCACAAGTGAGTTATCTTGCCAGCCAGATGATACAAAAGATTAAAAGACATACTAACGACTGATTGAAAGGCTTACAGAATTGTCGCCACGAACCCAGCTTCCGGTTTGGTCCATCAACGTGCCCTCAGCCCTGGTCGCTCTGATTGGTTTGATGTAAGTCGTGAGCATTAATGAAAAGTCAAATTCTGATGCTATGGCATAGTTACTTATTCTCGAACGCCGCCTTCAACGCAATTATTGGTTCGCAAGCGGTGTGCATGATCATCAGTTTCGGTATGAGTGACCATTAACCGTGTGGAAATCAACGCTTACGAGGAACAGGATGCCCAGCGCTGATCATGCTGCTGACGAAGAATTCAACCCTGCCAGAAAGCAAGAGCTGGAATTTTGGCCGACTTTCAACGCCCATCTACGTCATTTCGTCCTTGTACTCGCTTCTGGTTGTCATAGTTGCCCTGGTAAGCCTGGTAGGCCTTTGCGATCATTTGAAGCGGTTCGACTAACGGAAATCTCTGCAGATCCCCCAGGTCCACCCGGTTACAACGCTGACCATGAACTACACGAGCTTGATAATGGGAGTCTTTGGTATTGCCATGACAGTGGCATGGTTCTCCGAGGGCCGAAGGCTTTTCTCGCCACCGACGTATCACGAGATTGGGTTGACTGTCATGGATGGCTTATCTTTCAGCGAAGGACAGGACGAGGAAACTGGAGAGAAACGTGGAGGGCAAGTAAAGGTTGGAGATGGACAGCAATTTGTCAGCGAGGCAATGACGTGAGCTGGTACTGAAGATTCAACTCCTAAAGGCATGTCCAAGGTCTCACAATCTACCCCAGATATTTCATCATGATAGAGAGGCGACCCATAAGATCGAGTGCCAACATCGGCTCTGCAAGTCAATTCGGGTTAAAGAGACAGTGTGTGTGAAATACATAATAGACTAGTCGAAACTACACCCGTTGAAACGACCATGCCTGCCTGGCGCACAATGTCTATTAAACTTTACAACATCGTGAAGGTTCTCGGAGGATTCCCATGTTGTGACCAAACCTCCTGTGGCTTCCAGGGGTGGAGATGAGCTGCTAAGAGCCGCCATGTGAGTATGGCGAGGCCA
Source organism: Colletotrichum fructicola Nara gc5 (assembly GCF_000319635.2). Taxonomy (NCBI): domain Eukaryota; kingdom Fungi; phylum Ascomycota; class Sordariomycetes; order Glomerellales; family Glomerellaceae; genus Colletotrichum; species Colletotrichum fructicola. The sequence goes on along the minus strand of NW_027094054.1, from coordinate 467,154 downwards.
GCGCAAAGATTCGCCAAATCCAAATCAGCTACGGCTCGCTGGGCACAAAATGTAAAGCCGGTGCTCAGTACAACTGCAGTTCATGCTGAGTGCGCAAAGGCGCGCGGGATTCCTCGCTATCACTGTCCATGTTGAGCAAAGCTGCTAAGCGATACCCGCGGGCAACTTAGCCGTTTATGGCGAGTTCCGGGGCATTGATGAATTTGCTCCCAGAATACGCTCAGGCTATGAACACCTATGGCATGCATCTTCTCTTAGGATTTGGGAGTAGCTGCCTGCAATGTAGGTTTCCTCCACCATGCTCACATACCATATATCGGCAAGGTTTGAGCCTTCGACTGCGACCTCACAAGCGTGCCCATATCACTCACAAACCACATCAGCAGAAGAGCAATGGCACCAACACATACTATATCCACGCATCTGAGCAAAACCTTGTCAAATTCATGGCGAGGCCTTCGGGCACAAACAGTCAAAGCTGGCACAATCCAGCAGCCAGACACTCAAGACGAACTACCAACCTTTTTGTACATCGAGTCGCGAAAACGATGCAGTCTTTCTCCCGACACACTTGCAAATTCAACACCGAACCATAGATCTCGCCCTGAGCCTACACCCAGGACGAGTTGACCGAGGAAGCGGCAGTCTGTGGAAGGAATTAGCATTTAGTGCAGCACACGAGGCGACGCAGATTTCCACAGAGATGGCATCGAATTGGGAATGTCAGAGCACATGTTTAGTGGAGGGCGAAGATGGAAGGGTCGATGTCCTCAATCAAGGAGTCTTCATGAATCGTAATCCAACATAATTTTCCACGAAATCACACTTTCAGTATGTCTTTGTGGCCATCTCGACAAAGATGAGATGTCCTCAACATTCCGAATAATTACCCATGATGCCGTAGCCAGTAGAGACCTCGTGTTGCAGAGCTTTCCCCAAACCACCCACCCACAGCAACCTTTCCGTGCCCCCGTTCGTAGTGTACCAATGAGCCCTTCTTGCGTCTCTCATGCTGCGCCTCGATGCTTTAAACAGTAGTCGAGGGCCAGCCGTGTCAAGAGCGACCCTCACGGCGACAAATGAACCTGTTTCTTCACCCAGTCAGCAAAGGAGTCAAGACCCTACTGGTAAGCCACACTCGTCACCCCCTGTTGTGTTTCCCATTTCAGAGCCTGCATCTTCGCCATGCGGCTCAACAAAGAGGCTGCAGACCGTCGCGCACCGCAGGAACATCCTACTGGCGAGGTAGGACTGCCCGACACCCGACTTGCTAGGAAGAATGCCGAGTCTTTCTCCGGGCGGCTGCCTCACGGCAGAATTGGCTTTAAACTACAGGCTGCTGATGACGTCGCGAGTGTTATCGGTTACCCGCACGCGACGCATCGGACACGAGCAGAGCCGGAAACGAGAGTGAAGGATGCCCGGCGAACCCGATTCCCCCCGCGGCCTTCGCAGGGCTCGACGTCATTGCATGAACCCACTGGACCGCCCCTGAACGTCTTCGTGTGTGACTGTTCGGGTTATGCGATTTGATCGCTTCGCGCCGACAGTGGGAGGGAAAGACGCCCAGAGGAGTTTGAGACCAAAATGCCGCTCATGTCCAAAAGCAGTCCTCGGCTGCAGCGAGAGAGTGGTTGCCCCTCCCAAAACGGGTGGCGGTCTGTCCAAATGACCCATGGCAATCGGCTCGCGTCAATCTGCACTTCCATATCCGAGCTCTCGACAATCTCAAGGTCCTTAGGGTCCAGCGGGCAAGATGGGCAGGTGGGGAAACACGGAAGGACGAGTGCTGGGACACAATGAAATGATTGTGGTGCTTACCGCCGGAATTCGAACCCGTCATGGTAGGTAGTTTCGCCTGAAAAGGCGATGTCGGCAGCGACAATCGCGTCGGAACGGGGGAGGGACCTGAAGGAGCTTGTGTCAATGATAAATCGTGAGAGTGAGGTTAAACTGGGACTTACCAACGCAATCCAGAAAGGTCGACATCAAAATAAAACCCGCGACTAAAAGTTCGTGAGCGGCGAAAAGATGAAGGACGTCGAACAAGCTCAGGCGATGGCGGCAATAGGATCGAAAATGGCTAGGGAGGCGGATGGTAGGTGTGAAAATTGAAAGGCTCCAGGCAGAAGATGGCAATTGAAGAAGATGGGAAAGAGGTGACAGCAAGAACAAAGGCGAAGAGAGGATATTGGCAAGGAGTTGTGGGACTGGTGTTTGGGTAGGTCGGTGGGAGGGGAAGGGGTTTGTCGAGAGTGAGAGGGAGGCTACTTGTAGGCCAGGGCAAGATCCTGAGTAGCGACCCAGAGACGCACAACCCACAAGATCAAACAAAATCAGGGGAAAATGAAATGAAGTGACCGTCCAGAAATAAGAAGCGCACACTGGATTGTTGTGGCAGGTGAACCACAGGAGTTGATGGAGACAGGGTTTGGGAAAGAGGAGACAACTGGAATTAGAAGGAGCAGCTCTTACAAACCTCGACACTTGAACGCTGAAATGTGAAATAAATGACATTATCGAGCGTTCGAAGGTAGGAAGAAGCCTTTTATGAAGAAAAAGGATGAGAAATAAAGAGTCGGGCGACGTGGCGATGCGTTGGCGGGTAGTGGTGAGTGAGGCAGAAGCCTAGCCAAGAAAGTCGGGTGTACCTGAGAAATAAATCTGAGGAGAAAAGTAAAATACGGTTGAGCCGAGGTGGATATGACGTAATCTACTGTTCGGTAAGAGATCAGAATTTTCTGAATAAGTAGGCAGAGGAAGGAACGGAACTCCTGAGAGGGCAGGAGCAGCTCGCGAGATGGCCATGAAGGGCCATCTATCGAAGAAACCAACATAAGGTATCCAACCCAGCCAGATCGCAATTGTGTAAATCTCACGATAGGGAAGGCACTAACCGATACTCAAGTTGATTATTCCTGCCAGGATTGTTCTAAAAACATCGACTTACAGAGAGCCAAAGAAAAAAACAAAGCAATTGTATGTGTTGAAAACAAATGACTAACAACAGGAAATAAAGGAGCCCAATCTTTGTTGAACAGTTCCTTCCTCACCTGGACCTGCTGAAAAACAACCTTGAAAGCTTAAAAGGCGCGCTTTTCGTCCTCTCAACTGCACGTTTCCTCCAAACCAAGCTGATCAGCAAACCTTCCTCAATCCAATAACAACAACAAACCCAGGTTCACAACAACCATCATACCAACCTTCATCTTTCTTTCTCATGCACACTAGCACCTTCAACATGGCCGACATCAAGGAGCCTGGAGTTGTGATTGCTGATGTGAGTATGAGCTTGGTCTTTTTTTCCACTTGAGCTGACATCATGCCTGACAGATCTACACCATCGTGAAGGGAGATACGCCATATGTCTTCCCTGGCCTCGAGTTTGCCGTGCCGACTGTGGACCTCAAGGCGGCAAAGGCGCAAAAGGAGAAGGAGGACCGAGATGCCTATTACGCAGGCTTCAAATCTTGGAACGATGTTCCTGATCCTATGGTGGTTGCCTTCCTCCATCAGGTGAGTCTTCTGGCACTTTTTATGTTGTAGTCTCTAATATGAGGCAGGGTGAGGACGCTATCAATGATGTGGAGACCGCAGCGGTCGCAGACGCCTCCCTGCGAAAGGCAACCCAAGAACTGCAAGAGATGCACCATGCGCAGCTGGCTGCCTCAGAGGAACAGCAGGATGTTCTGCGCAATGAACTGGATAAAATGAAGTTGCAGTGCGCTGCTTTCATGGAGGCCATCAACAAGTTGCAGGTGGAGAACCAGAACCTGCGCGACAAGCTTGCTGAGTCCACTACAAAGCACCCTCAATGATTGCCAGGCACGTTCTTCATGCTTACCTTGGACAAAGGGACGACAATGGGTGTTTTCAGGCGTTCAATGGGTACTGGTCATCATGGCGGATCGAAAGGGACGTTTGAAGAACGGGTCATTTGATTCGATTCGTAATTACATAGGCATACTAAGAACAAGCTTTGCCCTTCAACTAGCCTTTTCGAGGCAGTTCAGTCGCAGCAGGCGCTTCTAAGGGGATGATTGTGAAATAGAACGGATAATTGAGGTAGATATCAAGTTCCGGGTCTTCGATATCATCACCGATGCCGTCGCCGCCGTCCGCAGTAGGAAGTGTCGTGTTCGCTGCTGATGATGTGGTTGATGTTGCCGTTGCCAAGTTGTCATTCAAAGATGCAGATTCAACGCTAGATGTTGAGGGCAAGATTGGCACTGTACTCAAGGTTGAAGGGACTGAGGTAGGTGCCAACGACGTCGACGAACCTGATACTGAGCCACTGTTTTGGACAGAGGGCGATAGTGTGCCTGTGGATATGGAAGGAGTCGAGCTCGGGGCTGCCGGACTTATGAATGACGCCCCGAGCGCGTCGCTAGCAAGTAAACTCGAGGCAGGCGTCAACGATGTCGACGAGCTTTCTGCAGGGCCACTGTTTTGGACAGATGATGCGCCTGCAGAGATTGAAAGGGTTTGGTCGGGGCCTGTCGAACTGATGAATGACGCCCCAAGCTCATCAGTGCTCAGCGAGCTTGAGGCAGGCTCGGACGATGTGGACGAACTGGTTGCCGGGCCGCTGTTTGGAGCGGAGGGTGATGATGCGCCTGAAGATATGGAAGGAATTGAGCTCGGGGTTGTAGGACTAATGAAGGAGGCCCCGAGGGCATCGCTTTCCGGTGAACTTGACGCAGACGCGGTGCCTGTGTTTCCTGAGGCCGAGATACTACCAATGCTTGACGAGCCAGGCGTGCTCTGAATGCCTGGGACACCTGCTGTAGTCTGGGTGCTCGACATGGCTGGTGTGATTTGGCTATCTGGCACGACTAGAGTGGATGGGCTATTTGACGCAATAGGTGTGGCTTGGGTGTTTGAAACCCCTGGTGTGATTTGACTGTCGGAAACGGCTGGCGGGGTTTGGATGCTGGGCGAGCCTGCGTCAATTTGCGAGGTTTCGGGGCTTGGCGTGACCTCGATGTCCAGATCCAACGTTTCTGGTGTTTGACTTGGTTCCTCTTGTGTGGTTGATGGCAACCCGATCGACGAGTTTGTAAAGGGGAACGGCGGAGAGAATGTGCTTCGAGTGCTGCTTGGGTCAAGGGTTGGGAATTGTTGAGAGAGAGAAGGGCTGGGATCCTGAGTGCTAGCTGTGGTCGAGGGCGCGGGAGTAGGTGTGAAATCCGGTGCACCGCTGCTGGTGCTAGAAGAATCTGGATCAAATGATGCTTCCGGAGTCGTACTAGAGGAAGGGCTGAAAGTTGTTGCAGCCCCAGTGGATGTTGTGGGTGTTGCGGAATCGGTGTCATCAGACTGTGTTGTTGAAATCAGGGGCTCAGTAGAGCTACCGGCAATGGCAGTGGAGGTTGAAAACAGAGGATCTGAGGACGATGATAAGATATCATCGTTGCTAGACTGTGTGCTGCTAGCTTCACTGTTGGTAGTGGAGCTGCTTGTTGTCTCTGACTCCGGCACAGGCGTTGTGGATGTATCAGTCGACGACACGCTAGTTGGTGACGCTGAAATGATATCGCTGCTGCTCTCAATATCGCCATCAGAAGAGCTGGTGGCACTCTCAGTTACAGCACTGCTGGAACTGGTGACATCGTCTGTTGACGATACAGTGATGCTCGTACTGGAAACACCAGTCTCTACAGGGCTTGATGTGGACGAAAGTTCATCAGCTGTATTGCTGCTGCTCGGAGTTACAGATGTGCTGGATATGAGGTCGGAGCTTGAGGTATCAGAGCTCGCAGCAGCACTCGAACTTTCGGTCAAGTCGGTACTCGAGCTAGAGCTGGCCTCCAAAGTAGAGGACTCATCCGTTGAGCTTGACGGTGTGCTGGAGCTTGACGGTGTGCTGGAGCTAGATGTCGTATCAGAGCTGAATGCCGTGCTGGTTACTGTGTTAGAGCTAGATGTTGTATCGGGGCTCAGTTCCGTGCTGGTTACTGTGTCAGAGCTAGAAGTTGTATCGGGGCTCAATTCAGTGTTGGTTGCCGTCTCGGACGTTGAACTCGGCTCGTCAATTGAACTTGATACTGTGACAGTGGACGATGCGTCATCTGTGCTGACCTCAAGAGTTGACGAGGATGTAGAAGAGGTCGTGTCTGTGGATGAAGTTGTTGAAATAATAGGATAGTCGCCGCGGTAGTACACGTTGGCTATGACGACTGTTGGGTCTTCCGGATATCCACCGCAGAACGCTCCCGCTGGACCTCCCGAGCAATCAATATAGCAGTTCGATTCATCTGTCGGGAAGCCATTTAGCGAATTTTGGGTATCGCAGTAGCAATCATCGGCGACCAGAATAGCGTACAAGCGGCTCGGGGTCGCCTCCACGTAACATGCCTCCTGGCAAGTAGCCGGCGTCAAAGCCTTATCTGTCAGGACAAGTTCTGTCGTTGTGCTGAATACATAGATGTTGGTACACCCTATTGCAATAGCTCCGGGTAGGGCGTAAGCCTGCTGACTGCTGGTTTGTGCCAGTGTCAAATTCGGGCTGAGGAGAAGCGGCAGCAGAAATTGCACCCAGAGCAGTGGTCTTGGGACACGAAGACCGAAGCTAGAGGTCATTGTGACGACGGCGGGAAGGATAAAATTCTGAGAGAAACCCGAGTATTGACTAGCTGAGCATTAGCCTGATGCTCAGGGATATCGACCATTAATACGAAGTCGTACTTACTTACAGGTCGGGCAAGTGAAGCCATCATTCGAATAACTTCGGATACAACCCTCGGCCCGAGCCAAGGAGCCAAGCAGGGATGAAAATGTCACAAAGTGGGAAACAATGCGGTGGCGCGTAAATCGTAAGACGAGCTAGGGATAGCTAAATTTTCCAAAGGTAATGAGACCTCACGCAAGGTTGAGACACGAGATCTGAGTCAAAGTCGGCCATGCCCGCGAACCAGCAAACGCCCTTTTTTTGTCCAGGGGAGGCAAGACAAGCCCACATTACTGCAAAGGAACGACAGGGTGGAGGAAATGGTGACCAAGAATGCGATGTCAGGCTCACGATCCCTGGGCATTGGTGACGGAACCCATCCCTTTTGCGACAGTCATCCTAACGGCTGTCTTGCCCAGAATTTCGGAAGGGCATTGTTACTCAATGGCTTGTTCCCCAGCCAATCATGTTAGAGCGATGTCATCTCGAGGGGCCATTCACTCCGAAGTGACACTGGCCGTCTGCTGTCTGCCTACCCGGGCGAAAGGCATTGGCATGGTCTAGGTATCTGGGACGAACGGCTGTTTGTCCCGGCACCCTCCTTTGAGGAAATGCCATCGAGACACAATTCATGAGAGAGCGGCATGTCATAGATGGGCGGAAGTATTAGAACTGTGCTCGGGGCGGTTTGGCATGGGTGATAGAGGAACGATCCGTATCATGGGAATTGAGTTTGTATTCAGCATACTTGAGAGAGATTTCTTGAAGCAGTCAAGCGTGTTCTAGGCTATCTCAACCTTAATACACGTGGCTCCCCACACGCATGAGGTGTCACAATTTGCTACGATAAGAACACGATCCAAGCTTAATTAAAGATCGAAATCCAGCCGAGTGCCGGACAAAGAGATGCTTTTTAGGGAATGAAGGAGGGATGGAACGTGAAATTGGACTAGACAAGGATGAGCTCTTCCCCTACATTCTATTCAGTCCCGCTGCATACTTGGACTTTGATGTACCTGTCATAGTTCACTCAAGGTATCAATTGAATTCAGGGCGTCGTTTTCCAAGAACATACAGGTAGGTATCTGGAGAGGGCCCTAATTCTTGGGACCCCATCAGTGGCTTTGAGCTGAGGCCGCAGTAATTTCTGTCAGATTTCACTTCCACATCCTCAACTGATACGATGTTGCCGCTGATTCAAAGCCTTAATTCTTCCTCCGAAGGCTGAATCTCTGAGAAATCTGGTGAATGCTATGCCTGAATCGAGATGTGGACCAATCCTTTTCCCTTTTTGTAGTAGGATTGCGCGCCACCGTTTTTTTCCGATCCCATTTCGCGTGTCGAGCCTTCACCTTTCTCTACCTCTACGTCCTTTTCGTTGCCGCTCGATTTGCCCTTGATCTCCTTGGATGTAATGACGCCCAAGTCCAGCAGCTCAGCCATAGCCTGAGTTCCATGTTCTAACACATACTCCGTCAAGAACTTGTGATTCGGATTGTCCTTAAGGCTGTAGCCTGTAGACAGCTGTCGCCTAACATATTGGGTCAGAGACCGAACCACAGCATAGTCAAAGAGACACCAGACTCGGGCGGCTTTACGCCCAACGTAGGGATCTACGCGTCTCGTCCAATGGGGAAAAGAGAAAACCCAATCTGTCTGGGAAGAGTCCGGCGGAGGTTTATCGCCGCCAGGGCCGCCCAAGATAGCCTCAGCTATCTTGTTCATTTCTTCTAGATACGGAACGTAAACGTCTCGGCTTTGTCGCTCTAGCCAATGGCACTGGGTGGTGAACTCGCGTAGAATGTCTGCGAGAGATTCCATCCCTGTCGTGTCGTCTTCTGTCGGGCGAATAGCCCTGGCGTGCCGGATGAGAGCTGCGCAGAGAACCACGTGCGGGTCAAAGGAATCCTCTGTTGTCAGGAAGTCGCCCCCGCCTCCCTCCTCAAGGAAGTCTTTGACTGTGCGGTGCAGATACTCGACCTTTGACTCGGGCCCTGTGGTGCTGAAGGTGGGTACCTCGAGAAGCCCCTTGCAGCGGCTTTGTAGTTGTCGCCGCATTACTTCGGCTCGATATCCCTGCTCATGGCGGCCCATTGTTCCCTGACTGTCATTCCCCAGCGCCTCCTCGGGGTCTTCGTCGATAAAAGAAAGGGAGAGCAGTCTCAGAGACGACCACGCCTCGTGACTGTCCCCTTTGACCTCGATTGACTTGTACTCTCCCACAGCTATCGACGCCCTTGGCAGATGGGATGCCCGAACTGCTTGGAAGATTCTTGATGACTGCTGAAAATATGAAGGCTCGAGGTCCTCCAAGAGCTTTTTGAATAGCGACTGTAGATCGGGCGGAAGGTCGTCTAATCGCGATCGCAGGTCCTGGATTTTATCGCCATCTCGCAATCCTTCCAAAAGAGACTTTACCACCAATGTAACCCACAAGAAGACACCAGAGGCTTTCCCCGAGACTTCGTCAATCAAGGCCCGAGCGCTTTTGTCATCCAACCTTTGCAGTTGGGCGAACATAGTATTCTCTGTAAGCTTCTCTGTTGCGAACAATGTGATGTCCTTCTTTGTGAAATCTTCCATTTTAAGGGATGGCTTCCGCCAGAAGCTATCCTCAAAAACCAGCCACGGCCGGCTGGAGACACACGCTTTGATGTGCGGTCCCTGGGAGAACGCGCGCAACAAGTAGCTTGTCATCTCACTGCAGTCTCCGTCTAGCTCATCTAGTCCGTCTACAATGAAGAAGAAGGCCTTGGTCTTGTCAGACAGCATCTCCGTGAATGCTTGAGAGAGCTCGGACCACGACCAAGGGCGGGAGTCGTAACCGAACAGCTCCTGGTATTCCCATCTCTCTGGGAAAAGCTTGGGAATGTCTTGAGGAAAGTTTCGAATAGTCTGATGAAGGAGAGACTGTAGAAGTCCTTCTCGAGACATCTGCATCATTGTTCCCGAGTTCCAAAAGAAGAAGCTGGCAATGTGAATGGGGATGCCCTTCTGCCAGCCTTCCAGCTGAGGTCGGAGGCGGGCATCATCAGACAGGAACTTCATCAAAGTCGACTTGCCTGAGCCTGGCTTGCCAGTCACCCAGTATAAGACCTCGTCCGATGTCAGCCAGCCATGAAAATTGTCCCACGGAGGATTTCTTCCCTCTGGGGGCGATGTCGATGGCTCGCTAAATATCCACTCAAACGTCTTTCGGTGGGCGACAGGGATGCGCTCATAACGGTCTCGGATATCCGCGAATTTGAGAGACTCAAGGGTACGACGTTGCATGAGCTTGTCTCGCTCTTCCTTGGCGCCGGCGGATAGGGAGGCTGAGACAAGATCAAGATAGGCAAGGCCTTCCGATGGTCCTGAGTCCAAGCTCCTTCGGGCCGTCTGGACCAGCTCGGCCTGCCACCTGCTCTTCGGCTCCACGATGGCCAGGATCTTGTTGAGATTCTGCTCGATCTGTTGGTTGCGATCGCGTGTGTCTTTTGTCAGAGTCTCGAGCTGCTCTTTCATGCTCGCAAGCAAGATTGAATCAATCTGGCGACGATATCTCTCCAACCTTTGCGCCAAGTCGGCAATGTCTTGCTCCTTCCATACGCTTCGCAGAGCTTGCGTGAAGCTATCCCATCGCGTGGCGGAGTCGGGTTTCTGAAGTGCTTCAATTGTATCAAGGAGATTCCTGCAAAGATCGCGTACTACGTTGCAGAGAGTAGATAGATCTTTGCCAACATCATCTTTCCCCATAGGTGCGCCGACCAGCTGAATGGTGATGCGGCGACTGTGGGATTGAAGAGTTCTGGCAATGGACGCCAGCTCCGCATTCTCGACAAGGCCGCGCTGGGCTGAGTGGTGAAGTTGTCGACTCTTGGAAATGAGATCGCTGGCGAATGTGATCGTCTGGACGATACTTGCAGCAAGGCCAAATGCCGATGCCGGGTCCATGGCTGCGGACAATAGCTTCTGCGGTGTATGTGGAGAGTGACGTGAAGATGGCACTTCGCCTAAGACCGCATTTCAGCGCTGATCTCGTCAACCAAGGTTCCATAGTTTCCATCCACAGCAGCCATTTACAGCGAGTCAGCCACTGTCGTGGAAAATATGTGGCACAGGCACGGCAACCGCCGCATGGATGCATTCCCTGTCGCTAACCGATGGAATGCGATCTTCCTAACTACACACTATGAGGCTCATCATATCTAATTGTAGCTTATTGAGTATGTGAAGCTGCGAATTTCATGTAAACCAGACCGATCAAGCCTTGCTGTGCTCCTACTACCGCCGGCACGGAAGCCACTTGACTATCTGCATTGATGGTCAACGGCTCCGGGTGAGGCCGGGGCAGCCCTACTTGGCGGCCTCGTCTCGCCGTCACGACTCGAAAACAAATGGTTCAATAATAGATGGTATTAGCTAGCGACTCTATATTTTGCAATTGGCCTTCGTTCAGACCCAACTCATACAGAGTCTTCACAGGTAGACATAACAGTAAGGTCCAGAGAGTGTGCTAAGCGCATCTCCAACAGTGATGCGAGAGTCGGATGCGTAGCCATAGTCCAGAATGTCCTCAAAAGTAGTGTTGGCGCTGGGAGGCGTGTTCAAGAACGTGTTGGTGCCGGAAATCGCGTTCTCGGTAAACTGGCGGTCGTGTGGGGAGAGCATCTGCCACATCCACCAAACACGGTCAATCATGGCATGGTGAAGGTAGAAGACTGGGTCTCCCGGACTGGTGAAGAAGTCGCGAGCCGGATCGCCTGAACGTCGATTAGCTGGGAACAACGAAGATTGAAGTGTGGAAATCACGTACCGCCAAAACTGTAATGTCCGCCTCCATGGATACCCAACATGGTGACTGATGTCTCAGTGAAGCCCTGCATCTCGTACTGGAAGGTCGAGATGTCTTTGGGGACGACGATATTGTGGATCACAGCCGACGCATTGCAGAAGCGACGGTTGATCTCAGTGGTAAGGTCACGCTTGAGACACCTTGGATTGTAGGCAAAAAATCCATCTGGGTTTGACTCGCTGCCTCCGCCTGGAAGCGCCAGGGCGACGGGGCCGAGGTTGACCGACAAGTCCTTGAACGGTCCGGACTTTACGCAACCACCACCTGTTCCGGAAGGGAGGCGAACAACCTCATTGCCATCGCCATCGGTAAGAATCAAATCACCCTTGCCTTCGATAAACTCTCCGTCGCCGGAGATTGACGTATCACTTCCGTCGAAGACCGGAGAAGTGTTGAGTCCCGTAATTGCAGACTTGGTCCAGTCCCAATACTGTCATCAAGGTCAGTACGCGTCTTCAGACTCTGAAATGCCTCTTACCGGTTGAGTGCCAGTGTAGCCGCACTCCTCTCTCAGAGCCTCCTCATACAGCCATGTAAACTGCCTGTGCCACGATAGGAAGGTTCCAGTCAGATGAATTGAGAAGGTCTGATTGATGTGCGTGGCGACGAAGTCATCGAATCGCGTCTTAGCCCCGGGGACAATCTCAGAAGGAGTTCTTGCAGGCTTGGATGTGAAACACTTGACAGCCTTGAGGTAGTCAAGTCGCTCTTGCTTGCTTAAGGCGCCCCTATAAACAGATTAGCTCAACCCGACTAGCTATTATGGCGTGAATACATACCACTCCTTGCGGATCTTGATGTTGCCGGGCGTACAAGTGCTCCCTTGCTTCTGTAGCTCTCCGCTGTTGAGAAGCTCTTCAGACTTCGCATAGGCAGACTGAGCGAGAGCAGCCAGTTCCTCGACGCCTTCAGCGGCGGCAATGGCTCCTGCGTCCGCTTGAGGCAACGGGTTGGCCAAAGCAACAGAAGCCGTCTGTAAGGCAAAGATGCCGAGAGATAGGAGGTGCATGTTTACGAAGGAATTGGAAGCCTGAGCCAATGAGAAACCGAGACGACCCAGATGGAGAGAACCTGGCTGAGTGCAGGAGAAAGCTCTCTGCAGAAGGGGTGACTAGCTTGGTGCCAGATATATGGACTTCCCATAGACTGGCATCTCTATTATTTCGGGGAAAATTCTATATCGGTCCATCACCAACGTGCTTATCGAATACTGTAGTCGGGCGTATCAATCATGCCGGACACTTTCTCAAAGCGTTGGAGATCCTTGCGAAATTTCGGTGGACTATGTCGGGTAAAAGACGAGTCTTGAGCTTTGCCACCAACCAACAACGAGAACTCCATATCTGCAGGGCTTTTACGAAAGATCCATCCCACAGCCAATCTTGTCAACAAGTCAGCACTAAAAACGCAGAAGACGTACCCACCAGTACAGGGGAAGTTGGAGGCGGGAACCGTTGGCGATGCTTGGCTTTCTCCTCCGAGACCAGGGCTGCGGAAGGGGCGGCGGCGTAGTCAATTGGTCATGCAGACCTATGCCGGGATTACTCGACCGGCACACGGTCCGGACCCTTTGGCGACCCGGTAAATAGATTCCCTTGTCATGACCTCTTGCCCGTTGGGGAGGTGTGTCCGATGCTCGGCTATGTTAACGCGGGACACGAAGCATAAAAGAACCCCAGGATCTAGTCATACCTTGATTCAACGACCAACCAGAAACCAAGAGAATATCATGCCATCAAGGAATCTGCAGAGCCCCTGCGTCTTGATAATCCTGGTATCGCGAATTTTGACACATTTTGCCAAGAGAAATGCCACCAACCGGCTTGCGATGGTGAGAGTGGCAGGTACGGCGCATCCAGCGCAGTCCAGACCCTGCGTCTTTTTGGTTCGTCAACAGGATGAAAACCGCCTAGAAACTGGTGGTCAAGAACCTGGGCGCTGCCGTACGTAATGGCCTGATAGCAAGTTTCATGAGGTTGAAGCGCTCTTCATGTGATGCTCCGATCCAAGGGTGGGCAACGGTCTCTCTATGTGGCTCGCTGCAGGCTAACTGTGGTGGCGGTATTGGGTGCATGTGATTTGGTTGAAGGTCTCTTCAGTGCTATCATCTTTCGTCGACTCTTTGTATTTCTGCGGCGAAAACATCTTTTCTTCTCTTATGTGATGAGTTTCTCGACAAAATGAGAGCCATGGAATTTGTTTCCAATCCTGCCGATAACCAGGGCCCTACAGTCCTAGCAGCGACGCTGACAGTGACATGTGTGGCTCTTCTTACGGTGGGGACACGTATGTATGTGCGTCTTGGTATGATTCACAGCTTTGGTCTTGATGTCTGTTGGCCCCTCTTCCTATCCCTTTTCAACATCATATCGCTGACACTATACATACATACAGGATGGGTTCATGACATTTGCGATGGCTATTGCCGTAGCTGGTGAAGGCGTCCTCATCACACAGGTTCGCCATGGAGTCGGTCGTCACACCGGAGATGTTGACCTTGCGATTGACTATCCGATCGCGATGAAGATGTCTTTCGTCTCGCAGCCGCTTTTTCTATCAGCTCTGTGTCTTGTCAAGCTCGCTGTTGGTTCTTCCTTACTCCGCATTGCATCGAGGAAGCTCTACAAGAGGATAATCATTGGCATCATGATTTTCATGACAGCTTACACCATTGCCTGTATTTTCGTAAGAACCAAGTTACTACCCAATGCTTTTGACCAGTATGAAATACCCTTCTAACTTATGCTCCCCTTACATGCAGACAATCGTGTTTCAGTGCACTGATGTCCGAATCTTCTGGGACTTCAACGTGGACTCGACGTGCTGGGACATCGAAACGATCCAAAGCCTTGCATATGCCAACTCCTCCGTCAATATTCTCACCGACCTTCTATTCGGCATCGCGATCCCCGCCCCAATGCTGTGGACTCTCAATGTCCCCACCCGTGTCCGAATGTCTCTCATGATTATCCTAGGCCTCGGTGTGTTTGCATGCGCAGCAGCCTGTGTAAAGGTCTACTACGTGGTCACGGCGTATGGAAAGTCATTCGATCCTTTGTGGGACTCACGAAATATTCAAATGTGGACGGTTATCGAAGCAAATGTCGGAATCATCGCTGGCAGCTTGCCCACACTCCGCCCTTTGTTCAAAGATTTCTTGGGAAGCATCTACGGAAAAGGGTCCAAGGCACCGACAGGCAACACTTACTACGGTCGAGGGACGCTGCGGAGTGGGAACAGCAATTGGCAAACACTCTCAAATTCTCAATGGCCTGTGGGTACAGGCGAGGGAAACAGGGCCCCGAGGCCACGCAAGGATAGAACAGGGGATGACTACGAGATGGGAACATATGCCCCACGGCCAGTTGGACCAACCACCGTTATGGCGGGTGGTGGAGCGGACGACAGCGACGAGAGCTTGCATAAAACTGGACTGCGGGACGGTCCTGAGAGGCAGGGCATCAAGAAGACAACTGTCACGACGATCATGTATTCTCAGAACCAGAAGGATGGCCCCGGAAACTAGTTCCTCGCGAACCCAATGAAATTTCTCTTACACGTCAGCACTCAAGACTGGGAGCCATGATGAAATCTTGGTTGATTTTGGACGGGAGGAAGGTTTGTCAAGGATGAGCCACACCCCGGCTCTTTAAGCGACAATGCCGTACGCGTGCCTCTTTCCTCCATGTTCTCTGCGGCTTTTGTTGCGCCACAGTCTCCTTGATTCATGTCCGATGCCGGCTAATTGCTGCACATCCTAGCTTTCACTTCGCATTACTGCATCGTTTGACATTTCCGGAAAATTGCTGCACATCCTAGCTTTCACTTCGCATTACTGCATCGTTTGACATTTCCGGAAAAGAATCCCGGCGGGTTGGCCGTCTCATTGGCCCACTCGCATCTAGCACTATTAGCAGAGACGGCACAGCCAACAACGTCCGGAGCGATCGCTGCGCCAGTGTGGCAAAGTCGGAGTCGAGTCTCATTATCGCGTGCACCGAAATCATCGTGGGTCAGGCCCAGAAACACAAGCGAGGCCAGTTCCCCAATGCCTTTACCAAGTTGTCTCCCGGGGACTCGAGCCGGAAAAAGCGGATGGATTTCGTGTTTGGGCTTGGGCCAGGATATCTATTGGAATCCCTGATTGAAGCCCCGTCTAAAAGACTTGTCTGCGGAATCCTACAGGGCGGAGAGCCCTGGTTTAAGATGTCGCCGTTGCAATTTTCCCAGGGAACTTAACCGATCTCGGTGGGCCTTATGATTGGCAATGACCACACCTAATTTTGTCCTCTAGTCCCAACCGAGGACTGTTGGTACAAGGGGCGACGACGTATCTGATGACAGCAGTACATAATATCCGAGCAACCCTGCTTCGGCAGGCTTCGCTGCCACTGAAGAGGGCTTCGAGGCCAGCAGCCCTGGACAAAGGACGGGGATTCCGCCAGGCTACTTCATCATTTGGGTAACTGAGCTGGGAACTCGAGCGTTCCAAAGAACTCTGCAAGCGGTTGACACGAAGAAAGCAGCGTATCATCGGATTGTCTTTCATTTTACCGGGTTATCTGCTGACATTCCGACTTCCATACCCCCTTGTGCGACCAGGTTGGCAAGCCCTGTAAGGTAAGAGGTACCAACAATACCCTGTATATCAATGGTCAGAAGCTCGCCTGCTGGTGCGAAGCGGGGCTATCCCGAGATGTCCTTGTCATGTGTAGCCCGGATGCGTCCTTGAGTGTAGCCAACGCTCTGAAAATGGGTTCAATATTGTACGGGTCAGTCTCGAAGGCTCTATATCGAGATGATGTGATGTCTCTTTTCCTGCGAAGATGAGATACCATCTACCCATCATAACATGGATGGTGAACCTCTTTGCTGTCAAACGAGTCTCGGTTCTAGATCCCTCAAAAGGTCTATCATACTCTCTAGACCATTCTCTCTCGCAGATTGAAAAGCCATGGTTATTGTCTCAGGCTCCACCGGAGCGAATCTCTCAAACAACAACTTGATCATGGCTGTATGTTCGTTCATCACAACGTACTTCAAGGTTGAACACTCCCTGAGATCGGCAATTGCCCCGTGATCCAGCAGCATTCTCACAATGGCCAAGCTCCCACCAGCTGCAGCTGCCATCAGCGGGTAGCCCAGCATGTACTCGCTACTGCTGGGGTTCGCGCCCCGTTCAAGGAGAAGTTCGACCACCTCTACATGGCAAGCTCGCGCCGCCACTGCCAGAGGAACTTGCTTGTCCCAGACAGACCCGTCAACGTCGGCTCCTGCATCCAGAAGATTGCGCACCATTTCCACGTTTCCCAGCCAGCAATGAAGAACCACATAGCGATAGTCGGATACAGTGGCGTCAACCCAGTCGCACACATACTTGTGGACCTCCCAGTTCTGTGTCGCAAATTTGTACTTGTGATCTTCTGAGGTGTATCGCACAGGAATCAACGTTTCCATTGGCGCGACGATGAAGGTGCAGTCACGTAATTGGGTCAAGACCTCCTGGGCAGCGCCGATGTTTCCGCCATGTGCTGCAGCATGAACAGCACAACGTTCTGTAAATGCCCGTGTTAAAGGTGACTCGGCTCGGTCTCGTCTGGGTATCGAAAATTTTCGATTAGCAATGTGAGGAATAGACGTAGGCCCCATTTATTGGCAGCCGACCCCGTATAAAAGGCGTCTTCGCTACTTACATATGAGGAGGGAGTCCTGTTTCATCAGTCATAGCATCAAGTAATAGCTTAACGACCTCAAGATTCCCAGCTTCAACGGCAACTTGCCATGGAGAAGGCAGTAGATCGGTCTTGCCAAAAGGATACTTAAAGGGCCACTTGTGGTTTTGTAAAAGGGTCTTGACAAGAGATTGTTTGTTGAAATGGACTGCAAGAACGAGCAATCCTTGAGATGCCTCAGTTCTGGTACCCATTGAAGGGAAGGCAATTCCGCCATGGAACTCAGATAAAGTCAACCAGCAAAGTTCTGAGATAGTACTTTCGATATCGGCTCCAGTCTCCTTGCACCAGTCCTCCGCCAGTTGTCTCAAGCGCGTAAAAGGGTCCCCCGGGTCTGTCTCAACTCGGGTTCTTTGGACGCAATATGCGTGCCATAGGTTCTCTGTCCCGTAATTCTCCTGCACCCTCCAATGGCATAGCAAGGGAGGTCTACCCTTTAGGGATTCTGGAAGCTGCCTCCAATACAAGAAACCATACTCTTTTTGAGCCAACAGAAGCCCCTCTATGATGGAGGCGCCGATGAGATCTTTGAAGAGCTCTGGTACAGGTCAGAAAGCTGGGTTGAACGCCAACGGTACCTATTTTACAGTGTTCAAAGGTGATGTGTGAGAGGTAACGTACTGCATACAAGTTTCAGGCGCAACCCTCGTGTTACGACCGCTACAGTTGGTCACTGTAGGCTCGTAACTATATAGTGCAGAACAGGGGACAATGACAACGGATTTGTCATTATCGAAGCTTTTGCTTTGTGCCACAGTTGGTTGCCCTGACCCGCTCGTAGCACCTCGCTGCAGGCCACGTGAGAGACAGGCATGATGCAAGATCAATTGGATGATCTCGGTGGGTAGCTCCAAGATCGGGAGGCTCATGGTCAACACGAGTTATACCATTGGCTACGAAATTACGGCGTTTCGGGTGGCGGACGCTGATAGCAATCCCTGGGGCATGAGGTTGAGACGATGAAAAATTGAGTGCGACTCAAGGACTCCCACAGAGAGAGGCCAAGATCTCCACTTTTGATGTACATCTTGTCATATGGGCCTAACATTATCACGCACCAACTTCGTTAACACATGTTAGTTAGCTATCACTGACTATCAGGGTCCCACGGCCCTGGTCGGGGTGTTTGGAATTCGGTCCAGCCTTTGTAAAACAGAAGACATCCATTTCTCTAGACTTACCTTGGAGACACTGATTGAAATACACCGATGGTCTTGAAAAGCCTCGGGCAATTGGAAGAGAGCAGCATTTTCTTTTCCAACACAAGCATAACGGCTACAACCCAGGATGAAGTAATCAATTTGGCGATTTGGCGTTGATTGGGCTGTTTGATTGGCTCGCATAGGCCTGTCTGACCCTAGTCCTATTCTGATGATGAGCTGACCAGCCCTTGTCGAGCTGATCATCCGTTACCGAAAGCAACAATCGCAAGAACTTCTTTGACGACATCTTACAGGACGCCCAGTGTCTTTGCTATGGGTGAACTCACCATGAACTTAAACCAAACTGTTTGCTGCAGTCAAGTACGCGACTCGCTGCGCACCCGAGCAACAAAATGATGCGTCTCATTCACACTCCCACGATGCAACTCAAGGAGTTCATCGGGCGCATTCCCAATTACGCGATATTGTCGCACACATGGGGCGCAAACGAGATCACACTGCAGGATCTTCAATCTGGAGGTGTCGAACTCCAGTCAAAGCAGGCTTTCCACAAAATTGAAGCTACATGTCGACAGGCCAATCGCGACGGTCTCGAATACGCATGGGTAGATTCATGCTGTATCGACAAGACCAGCAGCGCCGAACTAGGCGAAGCCATCAACTCTATGTATCGGTGGTATCAAGACTCTGCAGTGTGTTATGCTCACTTAGAGGATGTCAATGAGGATAATCTAAGTCGCAATGAGGTATCTTTGGGTCCATTTGCGAGCAGCCGATGGTTCAATAGGGGATGGACGCTGCAAGAGCTCATCGCGCCGAGACAAGTTGAGTTTTACAACGCCAAGTGGCAAAGGCTTGCCGAAAAGAGCTCCATAGTCAGTGATCTAGAGAGAATCACTGGCATTGATGGGTTCGTTCTTAGAGGGGGATCGCCCCAAAGAGCGAGCCTCGGTCGACGGATGAGTTGGGCGGCAGGAAGAAAAACGACCCGAGTTGAGGATATCGCCTACTCACTTCTTGGTATTTTCGACGTGAATATGCCTCTGCTATACGGAGAAGGAACGGACGCATTCGCGCGTTTGCAAGAGCAGATTTTGCAACAATCTGACGATCACACACTCTTTGCGTGGCGCGCAACGTCACCCTCTGGACCCGATGAACCTCTTCGTGGCCTTTTGGCGCAGTCCCCGGATGAGTTTTCCAACTTCAGAGACTGGCCCAATCCACACAACGATAACATTGTCCAAATATGGCCGCGAAGCCCGGTGGGCGTGTCAAAACGAGGGATTCACTTCACGTCCAAGACGAAAGCCCTTGGGCGGCGAAGCATTCTGGACATATTGCTCTTCCGATCGAACGCGTCGTCAATAATTCTTCCCTTAAACTGCAGTGTAGGCGGCGACCCGCAACGCGTGGTGGGAATTTACTTGGACCTTCAGGATGGCAACAGATATGCCCGAGCACGGCCATCAAAACTTGCAGATATAACGATCCCAGATGGCCGACGCATGGCGATCTGCGGTATTCGCACATCATCAGACCTAAGAATCGGATATTATGACAACCCATGGGGCGCTCGACCTCCAGGGCTCAGCGACATAGAAACACTGCATGTTGGTGCTACAAGTCTCAATCCTCGGCGAAACACGACTCCGATAGGATACTACCTCGCTGGCATCTTCACGGCCGAGGAAGAGGGGGGTCCGTTGAGATGCTACAGCTACCAACACGAGTACCGCGAGGGACGGGCACTCAACTCGGCGCTTTTTCTTCAACTGCAGAGACACCGGCGGTGGACTTTGTTGCTGAAAGGGAGATCTGAGGGTGACATCGTCTTAGTCACATTCTGGGTCTTCAAGGAGAGAGATCTTAAGTTCGATGCGGTCAGGCTACAACCTTCGGAACTGCAAAACGACTCGGGTGCCATCACGAAGGCACTGAGGACCGTAGTGGCTCCTGAGACACACTGCGTAGACAAATACATTCACATGACCGATCGTCGTCGAGAACTCAGGCTTCGCCTGACAGAGACTGAAGTGCAAGGGCACAAAACGTGGGACCTTGGCATTCGCTTGGTAGACAGAGGGTTCTGGATTCGCATACTAGTTGGCGTCGAGACGACTGCTTTTACTGGGGCATGCGTCGTCTCTTCGTTCCCTTTTGTTATATAGCACGGTGTTAATTACCAACGTGAGCCGATAGGAAAGAGACCGCTTCATCCTGCGTATGTGCAGCTATGGCTAATCACTGCAATTGAAACGGAAATACAAGTACTAACAGTAGTAGTAATGACAACAACGAAAACGACAATAACGATAACAGTATTGATAACAGTAACGACGACGATGAGGATGTCGATGAGGATAAGTATTCAAGTAGCAATAATAACAATGATAGCGACGACGATAATTAGTGCGAGAAGAATGAGAGGTCTCATGGGAAATAGGTTATTAACAAGCTTGAAGGAATGTTATGAGTTATGATTTCAGGATTTATTCAATGCTATCATCATCACCATGGAAGAATCTCAATATCGCAGCAGCAACCAAGTCTCCGTCATGTTCCAGATGAGCCGTTTCCGCAGCTCGGTCTGCATGCTCCAAGTCCTGAATACCGCCGCTCTCGACTCTCATCTGGATCTGCCTCTTGACCATGTCTTCATCGAAAGCCAAGTGTGCTTGCGTTGTAAATAGCCGCCCTTGGATGTAAATACCTTGCACCTTGGTGTGGCTGCTATGCCCCCAAATATCCACCTTTGTGCCGGGCTTCAGCAATCCTTTGGAAGACTCTGGAGATGGCGGCGCCACAACTTGATCCTGGTGCATTTGATGGAGGTACACGTTGTCGTCGTCAGTACGGAAGAGGAGCTTTCCGACCGGTGAAAGGTCGATCCTTGAGTGGCCGAGCTCCCAGTCGCGAGACGGCGCTGGCGCAACCTCAGCGCCAAGCATGCGATTGAGCAGCTGGTGACCAAAGCAGACACCGCTCAGATGCAGGTCAGGTCTCCGTTGCCATAGTTCTGCGTGTCACAATCAGTGGTTGTTCATTGAGACTCCTGGCTTTGCGGGATACACACCTTTCAGGACGTCAAGCAACTTCAGAATCCAGGGGTTATCTCCGTGTGCATCATACATGCTTCCGGTGATCAAGACTCCTTGATAGTCCTCGAACTCCTCGAATGCAGGGACTTTGCCCCCCTTTTCTTCCACCACGAATCTCTGATCGGTGTCAACGCCGAGTGGAGGGTCGTGGTCGGCTCCGGCATTCTGGAAGTGACTATGCAAAATGTCGCCGAAGCTGCCTTTGGTTGCATGGGTGTCCGGATGCGGGGTGTCTGTTTCCAAGACAATCATTCGCACAATAGGTGCGTCGGGGCCAGGGTACTTCTGAACCTGTGGCATATTGGGTATTGCTGGACGCAATCGGAGGTTTTCTTTGTTTGCACTAACGTAGGGCGAACAAGGACTCAATTACTGAAGGTGACCTGATTGTGAGGTTTGGTAGGGTGGCAGCAGAAGAAAGTTGCGGGGGAGCGCTGTCGATTGACAGGCACAGGTGAGTCCCATTACTTAAAAACTCGAGCTCCCTCCAAGATGATCTGCATTCCTCTTTAGTGACGCGTTGCCATGCGAAAACCCCAAGAGCCAAGTGACCATAAATGAGTCGTCCAAGAGCGAAGCCGGCCCTTCGGAATTCCATATTGACGTCAATGGACTGTATTCCGCCATAGGGCTGAACTGAAACGGGAACTCGATGACGGCACCTGTGCTGGGTTTTGAGTTTTCATAACATAATTCCCGCTAAAAGTCCACCGCGCCGGCGCCTGGGCGGGTTCCACAGTTGGGGAATGCACCTTTGTACTTCGGCTCCGGGCGAAGATTATTAGTAGAGCATGGCTGTCTGTTTGCCCAGACGCTTCGCCGTGCCTTAGCCGATTTCTTGCTTAGGAAACCTGAAAGCTGGGGTTTTGTGGTACGGCCAAGGGATTTGGCATCCGATTTTCCATTGTTTTGGTGTGTGTCTGAAAAAACAAAACTCTGGCGAGTGTGCGCCAATGTCTTGGAACGGCCTTCCAAGATTTGGTGGCACGACCCGCCTGTTCTCGCCCCAACCCTTGGCAAACTGGGGGACCGCCCCGAAAAACAGCATCATGATGGGTCTCTGGAACCCACGATGTATTCCCAAAAAAGATGTGCCTGGTAGGTAGTAGTCAACAGCTTGGAGTACTTTGTGAGATGAGAATCAAGTGGGTGTAGATGCTTTGAGGAGCCCTGGAGGCTTCCGGACTTGTGAGGCCACTTTAACTTCCAATCTCAAAGACTCGCGGCCCGGTACCAAGGGAGTTTCATTGCGTGTCTTCTGTTATCCGAGGCTGAAAGGAATAAACGAGGTAGAGGTAAGCAGCCTGGGGAAAGGAATGGGACTCTTTCCGGAAGATGGGTTTGTGTGCAATTATGATAGATGCCCCCTGGCTTCGGTCGGGCAATTTCTATTCAAGGACAATATGTTCTATTGTGGACCGTAACCTGGATACATTGCATTGAAGATTATGATTTCAGTCAAAAGAAGGCGAGAATGCCAGTAACAACAAAGAACTCAAGTGTAATGGAAAATGAAGGGAGTCAGATTTATCGAGGCAGCTGATGGCACAAAGGTGAGTCTTCTCGACTCCGAGAGAATATTAAAGCAACGCAATTCTAGGCTGAGACTTCAGTCAACAACCCGTCACTCAACTACAAAACATCGAATTCGCCGACTCAAGACACAACAAGAGTATCAAACCACAATTCAACTCGACCTTCACAACCAAATCACAGTAAGTTCCCCTTCTCACTATGGCTTCCCAACCCCCTGGATGGTATCCCGGCTGCCCCCAAGACCCGCGACCCTTGCCGGAGGCTACTGCACTGAAATATCAACACCTCTGCCCGGGAGGTGTCTTTCCTCCGGGTTGGAAACCCCTGCCGGGAAACCCCGGAGCTACTCCTTCGAACCCTCCTCGGTCTGTTCCGCCACCTGCTTCGGTCGCATCGGCCTCCAGCTCTCATTACAGCAGCGGTTCTCGACGGGTTCCGGCCCCGGCATCTGTTGCATCAGGATACAGCTCTCATTACAGCTCGACATCAGGAGCACCGTCCGTTGCATCTGGCCATGGATCTCATCATCGCGGATACTCTCCGTCTGCCACCGGGGCCCCCTCAGTCGTATCCGGATACAGCTCGCATTACAGCTCGACGTCAAGAGCGCCATCAATTGCATCTGGTCACAGCTCTCATTACAGCTCAACAAGCACGCAACGCCCAGGCTCATCTCACTCGAATCGAGCACCGTCGGTAGCATCTGGCCATGGCTCTCAGTATAGCTCGGCCAGCACTCAAAGGCCCAGCTCTGCACACTCGAATCGGGCACCATCTGTCGCGTCTGCGTACAGCTCGCATTACAGCTCAGCGTCAGGTGCACCATCCGTTGCATCTGGTGCTGGCTCTCATTACAGCTCTGCGAGCACCCTACGGCCGAGCTCGTCTCACTCTAATCGAGCACCTTCGGTAGCCTCTGGTGTTGGCTCTCACTACAGCTCAGTCACCATTCAACGCCCAAGCTCTTCTCATTCTAACCGAGCACCGTCGGTGGAATCTGGTATTGGTTCTTATTACAGCTCAGCCAGCACTCAGCGGGCACCATCCGTTGCGTCTGGCGTTGGCTCTCATTACAGCTCGGCAAGCACCCAACGCCCAAGCTCATCTCACTCTCACCGAGCGCCCACCTCAGTTGCATCCGGCATGACAGGATACTCCGGATACAGCGGACACAGCGGCTCAAGCTCTCGCCCTGGATCGTCTCAATCCATCGCTGGATTGTCCATTGACCAGTTCGCTGCCGCGCTCGGCGCCCTCAATCTCGAACACGCCCAATCTTCCAGCGGGGCTACTCAGGGTCCCCAGTCGACAACTTCTAGTCGATCAGATGTTATCTACGTCAACGGCCCGAGTACCATGACTGTCTGTAGCGATCAAAGTAGTACTGAGGAGGAACGCGCTTACGATGCGTACATGATGTCACAGCCAAGTAGAGGTGGTACCTATATGCATCCAGGGGTTCCTGGAGTGCCTCCTTTCGAGGTAAAGCACCTCGACCGAGACGGATATCCCCGTGATCGAGTCCCTACTGCCACGCCGCCGTATTATAGTTCCGGCACTGCATCACAGTATGGGCCTGCCGCCGAATCACAATATGGGTCTATCGCCGGATCGCAGTATGGGTCTATGGCTGGATCACAATATGGGTCCATCACAGGTTCCAGCTCCGTCGCTCCTTCTACAGTCCGGTATTCACCTTCCAGGTCCGGAGGCTCCAGGTCCGGATCACGTCGAGGCTCCGTCGCGGGCTCTGTTGCTGGATCCGTAGCACCATCGATCGCACCCTCTATGCTCCGGGGGCCCGAGTCCATTGCAGGCTCGCTCTGGGATGGTGGACGGACCGTCATTGAAGATGATTCAATCTCAATGGCCGGATCCCGTCCCAGGGGTTCCGTCGCTGGGTCCGTTGCTGGGGGTTCTACGGCCGGGGGGTCCGTCGCATCTGGACGTTCTTCAAGTTCTCACAGATCTGGTAGTTCTAGGCGATCTTCACACAGTCGATCCGGTTCTGTTGCGTCGGGCAACAGTCGTCAGTCATCTTCTACAGGTATGTCCAATATCTACTTTGCAGGATCAGGCTAAATCATCTCTAGCGGGACCGTACGGCCATCTAGCGGAATGGGTTCAAGGAGTCCAGCAAGGCGGGAATCCGCCTCGACGGTAAATGCCGGTCCCGAGGGGAACGTGTTCTGGCCAGAACTCCGACAGAACCTCACCTCAGACGCGGCACTCGACAACTTCACAGTGGTCTGCCCCGTCTGCGCGACGTCAATGAGGGCTGTTGAGAGCACCAGCCGGAACCTGGCCAAGATCTTGCACTGTGGGCATATGTTGTGCATGGAGTGTTGCATCCGTATCTGCGCCAACGTCGACGGCCGCCGCAGCAATCCAAACGGACGCAAGCCACAGTGTCCCATTTGCAAGGAGCCTCTTGGAAAGTACCAGAATTGTGGCCAGAGCTGTCTGGCTCCGGGAAGGGTTGGGCATCCGATGCCTAGGAACATGGACGAAATGAGAAAGGTCCCTCTCACGATACCCGAGGGCGGTGCGAATCCGAGCTGCTGCAAAATCTGTCGGATCAAGCGTATCGAGAGGCTGAGCAGAAAGCTTGTCCGCGAGATTGTCAATGACCAGCAGGCGATGGTGAAATGGACTCCAGCGGTGGATGCGGCGCGACAGGATGAGAGAGACTGCAGCAATTATGTCGAGGTGCCGGAGTTGCAGAAGTTTCTTGATGTTTTGGCCGATGTGGTGAGGGATCCTGAGGTTTACCGGAAGTACACGAACCTACAGCCTCAAAAGTTTAGCCCTCCACAGAGTGCCAAGGCTATCATTCCTGACCGCAAGAGGGAGGTGTAGGAGGTTGGTAGATCTTGTATGGTGCGGCAAAGCAACGAGAAAGGCAGAGGGAAGACGAGACCAGGGGTTTCTTTCGTGTAATTCATCATAGACTTGGGACCGGCAGAACAGATTGATCAATACCATTGCTTTTTGTGCAGAAAGTGCACCAGCTGTCTACGTGCTTAATGGACACGAAAGACATAATTCCTCAGGTTATCGCTAAGACGTCATCATTGCAACTGTGAGGTTAGTGTATTATCAATGGCATGGAGAACTTGTAATCGACCTGGACGTTGGATGAACATGCCAATGACATTGGCAATTGGCGTTGATGCCTTGCTTGGTGTCGCCATGCCAGCACGTGCGATGAGGAGCACCTGATAGGCATGCCCATTGTCCCGGGTTGTAGGAGGTCCGAACATCAGTCTTGAAACTGGTTGCAGCTATTTTTTCTCTTCTCGGCAGCTGGTTCAAGTGAAACGTTAGCTCAACTGTGGATGCCCAGCCTGGCCAGACGCATCGGAGTCTGGAAGCTGACGGGCGGCCTGGGGTTAAAGGGGAGATTGCCCAAGTTCGCCACTCTGATTGATTATCAAGGCGTCGCCATAGGTGATTGCGTCCCACCTAGACCGGGCTACTCAAGATGACAACCGTCCAGGGAGGTGTTGTGGTTCAGGTGAATGCAGCACCCAGACCGACGGAGATGTGGGCAGCGCAACATCCGCGAGATAACCATGAATTTTAGCATAGACAATTACGTTTAAAGTTGATGAATTATCAGACCAAGCAACCCCGTTTGACATGAAGAGCGCATGTGAACATTTTTGCTGAATCTTGAGGCTCTTCTGGAACTTGTTCTGAGTCCTTTCTGCAGGCGTCTTACACTGCATCAGTTGACGTCGTGCTCACTAAGCTGCACACAACATGCCAGCCATATTGCATAGTTGCACGACTCTTACCCCTAATCAGAGCAGGCCATTGGCTGCATACAAAGAACGACTTAGTCAGCTTGAGCTCTGAAAAACCTGGAAGCTGCCTGTAAATGGTGTTTTCATTCGGGGGTTTCAGATCGCGGCACTGGGGTTCCACTTCAAAATGTGTTTCTGCCGTCGGTAGCCCGCCCGTTACAAGGACAGACAGGGGATGGCCCCGATAGCACTCCGGGGCAATTGTCCAGACAGGATCAGCGACATTGTCCCTTGTTAGCGCTCAGTCAATGCACACTCTAGAGTGTCACGTATGACAAGGGCAGCTAGCTTGCTCGTTTGCTTCAAATCCCTCCTTTGCACATAGCGGAACATTCTACTCTTTCGTCCTGATCCGTGTCATGTCGGATCGGCGCTGCCAGTCTCTGCTCCGAAGAACCAACCCGGCTCAGCATGTGCGTTCGCTGACTCCGTCGGCCCGGGTCGGTGTACGAGTAGGTTTCCA
Organism: Colletotrichum fructicola Nara gc5; assembly: GCF_000319635.2. Taxonomy (NCBI): domain Eukaryota; kingdom Fungi; phylum Ascomycota; class Sordariomycetes; order Glomerellales; family Glomerellaceae; genus Colletotrichum; species Colletotrichum fructicola. The sequence goes on along the minus strand of NW_027094054.1, from coordinate 439,846 downwards.
TAGCGGCCGCGCAGAAACATCTCGGGCCAATCAATCCTTCCTGTTAACAGCGCCAGGGAAACAACTTTCGGGAGGGAGAAAGCATACCCTCGTACTCTATCAATCTAAATGACAGGCGAAAACCTCATTCACTGTAGCAGTGGGCGCGAGAGAGATCTCTTGGAAGTCTTGGAGTGGCCTTGGTAATCCGATCGATGCACCGGGCCATCTCTTGGGAAACGCTCTTGGCTTCAGGAAAGGCTTGGCCAAGTCTCACGAGCGATATTGCTTCCCGGAAAATACAATTCACCAGGAATCTGCCTCCGGACATTCAATAGCCAAAACGGCGGTGCAGCCGTTGATATGTGACAGGGTCGCAGATCTCGTCCCTAGTTGGACCCCCGCGTGCCCACATTTCAAAACGTCGCGGCTTCATCTATCTTTACAACTCACCAGAAACGGAAGCCATCAGAGAGAGGTTTTGCAGTAAACCACCTGAAGAGCTGAACCTCGGTGAGCAATGAGCACCTCGAGATCTTTTGCCAAGAGTTGGTATGGTTTCGGGGTGCCCCCGTCGCTGGCAGTCTTGGGACTTGGGTTGTTTCACCTCCGCTCAGACACTCTTCCCCGTCGCAACATGCCTACCAACAATACCACATTGGTCCCTGGCAAGACGCGGCTCTTTTGCCCCCATTTACTCTGAGCCCGGGTGCCAGATGCTAAGATCGCCCTGGACCTATCATCTCTTCTCATCAGGCACCCTGCACAGAGCTTCTATTTTTGCAAGAGCCGCTTGGTCTTGGCACCCGCAGGTCTTGACACGCATGATGCCGTCGCAGCTCTGGACGAGCAGGCCTGTCAACTTTTCTCTCCTCCCGACATCCATCACACTCTCTCGATGCGACTCCACGAACCTGACTCCGTTCATGTCTAGTATTTGAACCACCTCTTGGCATGTCGTGGAGATTTCATTCATTACGCTCTCCCTCCCGCTGCCTTGCCACTCGTTGACGCGTGTGCTTTTGCCTGCTTTCTTCTCTTTTCCTCTATCTCAGCTGTGCTGTTCGTTTCTCAATCTCCTTGACGGAAAACCTTTTTCATTCAATACTACCTTAGTAATCCTCTTGGGGAAAGAAAGATACCAACGGCTGCGCCGACAAATCAACTATATACCTCTTGTTATCCGAATCCTTCCAATCCTCCCGCCAACATGCAGATCACCAACGCCCTCATGACCCTGGCTCTTCTTGCCATGGGAGTCAACGCCGCCCCCGCCCCATTGAACATCAACCTTGGTGCCTACTCGCCTGCCTTGGTGGTCGGTGATGGTGCGCTCACATTCTCTGGAGGAGCTGAAGGCGGCGCTGCCGGCGGGGGCAAGGGAACAACTGGCAAGGGAACTGGCGGTGGAAAGAAGGAGGGCGCCGCTGGCGGAGAGGGTGCAGCAGCCGCTGCAGCTGCCGCCGCCGGAGCCCCAGGAACCGGCATTGTGGCCGGACGTGATGTCAAGAAGGTACAAAAGCGCCAGGCCAGCGGCTTCGACCGCGCCCTCACCTTTGCTGAGGCCGCTCTCACCAAGGGCCCCAAGGTGCAACTCGGAAACGGAGAGGGTGGAGCCGGCGTCGGTATCATTGTCGACAACAACCCGACGGCTGCCGCGCAACCCAACCGCGCAGCAGCAGAGTAAGGGGACCGTGTATTTTGTGTGTTTTCTTGCGGGAGAGCCGTCGCATAATCTTTCTAAAGTCCGATCGAAGTATAAGTAAGTCATTCTCCTGCTCGTGTCGTTGGTTGGCGCACTGCGACGAAACGAAACACATGAGAGAAGCAAGGCGCTGACTCGAGATCCACAGATGCTGCCAATGATACTCTGTCAGAGAAGTTTGAAGTTCGCTCGCCTGGCCCCAATGATCGAACGCAATTCTTGTTACTCTTTGGTCATTTTGAACCGCGGACAAAAAACTCTTCCGGCCTCTCCGCGCGCCGCGCAGCGCTGCTTCTTGGCACCACCACCGACACCAGCAAAACACAACATGGCACGATGTAATTTCGTTCAGGTACTCTTATTTTCCTATTTGGGGCATTTTTATAATATCAGGCGGGAGTTCTTCGGGGGAGTTTGGAAAAAATGACGCCTTGGGTTCGCGGGTGCAGGGGATCGATCGAGCACGATCAAGGACGTGACGACACCTGGAAATTGGTAGCGATGAGGCCGGCATCGCGTCACCCGTTGAGGTAGCAAATTAACTTCGTCGGGATTCTGTTCATGGAATTTGTCATCCAACCAGCAGTGAACGTGACGATAACAGTAAACAACACCAAGAACCGAGCAAACGTGTTGCTGCCTGCATGATGAGCACTAATGCCCGTGTTATCCGTCCGACATCGACTTGTTGGGGGCCAAATTCGCACCTGCGAAAGAGGGTCAGCAACTAAGAAGTCGTCGTGGTTGATATACACCTGTCTCACTCGTACTTAACCACATGAGCACTCTGCCCACCCATGGTATCCGCACACCACGGAACCAGAGAGACGGGCCGCACCCCGTGTGGGTGTGTTTACGATGGACTTTCTGCGCGGTACTTGCTGGTGGTTGTCCGCAACTCCGCCGTATTGGCTCGTTTGTGCCCCCAAAGCCATGCAGCTCAGCCCAACCATCTCGCGCGATTGGTGGATCTGCTCATGATCACTCAGGTTTCCAGTTTTTTTTATCGCAAAATGTTGACTGGCAGAAAATCATGTGGGCACACTTGCGAGCTTATGACACCACGCTGTCGGTCTCCCGTTGGCTAGCCTTGATGGCCCGCATGTTGTCTTTGCAGCTGGCCCGGATGTGTCAGGCGCAAGCTGTGCAACATCGATGCTTCGGCTATGGGGTAGTAGGGGTGTCAAAACAAGGTTAGTCGCGTCTTGGTTGTGTCTTTCGCCCAGTGCGCTTCGGGCCTTGAGGGGTGTGTCGCGCTGCAGTAATACTTGCAGCCCGTTCGTGGGGAGTCGCGCGTTCGTGTGTGCCTTACTGCATAGCAAGTCTGGCGATAGAACGTGTGAGTTGGTTGTGCCTTGGCAGGCAGCCAGCAGGCAGTGCGGGCACTACGCCAGGGTGAGATTGATGAGGAAGCTAGTCAGGCCGCGGACCACAGCCTGCTTGAAGCTTCGCTGTGAATAAGAAGACGAGCTTTTGCACTTTCTCTGTTCTTTCGTGGCTTTCTGGCTGGTGTTCATCCATGTGTCAATCTGTCTCGCCTCTGCGTTGGCCCAGTTCGTCGCTTCGTTTTTGCCTTTCGGTACCTGACTTAAGAGAGACGGCAGCTCATCAGCCAACCTGATGTGATTTCGTCAGCATGCATATCTACCCTACTCCGATCTCGCAGCCCATCGGCGGCCTCCTCGGTCTTGCTGCCCGACAACAGGACGAGGAAGGCGTTCACGTGATTACACAAACCATTCGACGGCCGGCAACCACCTTTCTCACATACGTCACGCTCGGCCCCGGGGACCCCACTCCGGTCCCCGGCGCTGATATCCCGGAAACACCGGTTGCTACAACCCCGACGGCGGAGGCGCCGCCTCCGAGCCGGGGAAGCGGGTCTCTATCAAGCGCCCAAATTGGTGCGATCTTGGGCGGCATAGTCGGCGTCGTTACCATCCTTTTGATCGTCTGTTATTGCCTCATGAATCGTCGTCCGAAACCAAGACCTACATCATACACTGGCATGTACGACGATGAAACAACGACTACATATTCTGAGTACTCAGTCAAAACAACGCCGCCGCGACCACCGCCTCCTGCGTTCTTCCCTTGGAACAGAAGGCCCGCCCGAAGACCTCGTCGCCAACCGATGCCTTATCCGCCTTATCCTACGACACCGGCCCGGCCGCCATTCACAGTGAATGAGCATGAGCCCTGGGTTGTAAACGAGCATGGTCCTAGGCGGACACAAAAGAAGGGCTGGCAAGAGCCTGCCGTCAAATTCGGACCGAAGAGACCAAGGGTTAAGGTCAACGGCCCTCCCCGTACAGAGCGGCCAGCGCCAAATCCGTATTACCAAGCACGGTGGACTCAACATGACCGCTGAGCCGTGGCTCTGATCCTTTTGATACGTTACCCTGGCTTGATGCTGGCCAATTGTTTCGCGACCCGATTATCGGGGCTTGCAAGACTATTCTGTTATCGGACTCAGCGCAGTGATGGCTGGTCTTCGTTCATTGCGGTGGATCTTTTTTGAAGTTATGGTTGCTTGGGCCAGTGGCCCCAATGGATACAAGAGATTGAATTGAGTGTTTGGGGCTAGAAAAGCAGCTAAACAGGTGGTTTCTTTTGTCTGTGACTGATACCCAACTCCAAGAATCGAATTTTCTTTTGTCGTGCCGTTGAACGGCAACGAGACTTTGGACTACGGTATGCCCGAAAGCTAGGACCGCCTGATATCTTTTAGTCGCTTAATAAAATAAGAGATCGCCTAGGTTTCCTGTGTATGCGCGGCTATATTTCCTGTGCACTTGATTACTACTATCGACAGTGATAGTAGCGACAGCGTCGATGAGGACGACTATAACGATGATAACAATAGAAGCGACAAAGACAACAACGACGGCATCAACGGTGGTGGAGTGATTATAGTATAGCCACAGGAAAGGTAATCGCTCTAGCACGGGAAGAATAAGCGGTCTCTAAAATAAACATCATCGCTAAACCTATGCAGGATATGTCCGCATGTCTTTCATTAAGAACTGTGATCGGTCTTGCCTGTTCCTTAGAGATTATGCGGCAATTAAAGGTTTCTTTCCGGTGACGAAGGCACTTTTTCGGTCAGCGTCGTCTCGGTGTAATCAAGGAAGGAAGCCTTACGTGTAGGTGTACAAGTGTATCTTATCCGACTTGAGCTCTTCTCTCACCAGAGCCAGTAGAACCTGAACTTCTTCGTTCTTCCAGTTACCGGCACGGGTAAACAAGGCAAGAGTGTACGCTTCCAAAGCCATCTCCAGGAACTGGACTCTGAACCACCGGCCAATTTCCTTCAACTCCCGGTCTTTGGGCCAAGTACCCATGGGGACGACTCTCTGCATGTAATTCACGTTCTCAAAGCCTTCACCTTTTAGCATGTCAGGAAGTGCAGGGGCAATGTCAAAACCCAGCGGGGCGCTCAGCTTCCTGAACTCGCTGAGCCACTGCCACGTTGCCGAGTCACCCTTGAGAGTGCCGTCCTCGCAGAAGAAGTTAGCTCTGCCTTCCGAGATCTCGATGCTGCCTCCGGGCTTGACGTGTTCGTAGCATTGGTGGATGAGGGCTGGCCAGTTTTGCACCGCGCCAGCAAGAGTACGCGCGTGGATGAAGTCGAAATGGTTTTTCGGGAATGTCCACTCTAGAGTGGCGTCGTCAATCTCGAAGCGCACATTTGGCGGGACCCTACTAATTTGAGACATGACATTCAGCTATGAAATGCGCCGCAACTCACCAAATCGGTTGAATCGGACTCAAGTCTGTTCCAGTGACCTCCGCTGAAGGGAACGCGTCGCCAATCTCAATGGCCTGAAGTTTTCATTTTATTTTAGTAAAACTGTGGGATTTGCGGTGTTTCGAGGGACAAACCCAGATACCAGTGCCGGTGCCAATGTCGAGTATCTGTTGAGGATTATCCAAGTGCGTTGCACAAAGTTCACCTTTGAGAGTCAACAGAAACACATGATGGGTCATATCGAGGCGCTCCTGCTCGGTCTCATCGTTGGGCAAGAGATACTGTCCAGCTCGGTATGCGTGGTACCGACGGCCATTTTCATATTCGTAGTCAAAGATTGAGGATGTCGCACTTGAAGTATCGGAAACGTCACTGGCGTAATTGGAAGCGGTGTCGCTAGCAAGATCAGACTGCAGAGTGGGTTTTGTCAGTCGTTTGGTCGCAACCCTAATTAGGAGTCAAAATAGCGCACTTCAGCTTCTAACTCAGGATGAGTTTCTTCCGCTTCGACAGCTTCATCTGCTCCGGCTGCTCCAGCAGGGGACCCGTGTCCTGAAGCTTGCGATGGTGATCGCGGGGAGCGTGCGCCGGCTCGGGACCCCGCCGACTTGATTGACTTCGGGGAGCCGGCGGCATCGGTGGCCCGTAAGGAGTCGTCTGTTGTGGAGGTCATGATCCAATGAGCCGGATACCCAAATGCTGCTAAATGGCCGTTCAGTAGCTCGACTAGACGACATGTAACTTGTCGATCTTGGCCTGTAAATTCAATAGCCTGGCTCAGGTAAAGGGCAAAAACAGTACGCAGCTACTGAGATTCACAACAAGTGGCAAGGAGGGGGAAATGCTGACTTCGTGGGGACATGAGATCAGGGAGGTGACATCTTTTTCTGGCAGTCTTCGGGCCCGAAAGGATCAACGGGGCTCGCCATGTGGCGTCAGGGAACACGACACGAAGATAACGCTTGTGATGATTGGATGACAATTGCTGACAGGCCATCAGCTTCCCCCAGGGAGGGCATTGGAGCATCGAGCGGGATCAAAATGGTGATGGAAAGTCGTCTGCTGAATGCTTCCTTCGTCACTCGTGCCATTGCCGACTGCAACCAATCGATATGCTGGGAGCGTCTAAGAGGGTTTTGTTCTGCTCCACGCTGAACCCTGCTAGCGGTATCAACTGAGAGGAATCAGGAATGGCGGCTCGATAGCGTCTTGCCAGTCACATGGTAATGGCGTTTTCACCGCTGGAATTCAATGATTTTTCGCGGGGTCACGCCATGCCTCAACCAGGTAGCGGGGTCATCGACACCAGGTCTTGGACTGTTCAAAATCTCACTGGTCACCTTGCGAGGACAGTGATCCAGTATCCTGCAGCATCCCTTGCCTGTCATATTTGGACCACAATTGGAAGATGATGGATTGGAGCGTGATTCTCCTCCTGTTTGGAGCTGGTCCTTTGCTGGTTTTCGTTATCAGCGCGATTCGAAGGGTCTTCTTTTCACCACTGTCAAAATTTCCAGGGCCCAAATTTGCAGCGTTGACGTTGTGGAATGAGTTTTACTGGGATGTGGTTAAGCGAGGGACATTCATCTGGCGCATCGAGGACATGCACAAGAAATACGGTCAGTAGAAGAACCCCTAAAGCCCCCTGAGTCATTGTGTCACCTTCTAACACGGCACAGGGCCCATTGTCAGAATCAACCCATATGAGCTGCACATCATTGATCCCGAGTTCTACGATGAACTCTACTCATCTAACAGGAAGTCCGACAAGTATCGGTGGTGGACCAATCTCGCCGGCGCGGACGGCAGCTCGTTCTCGACTGTGCCGCATGATCTGCACCGGCTGCGCCGCGGGGCTTTGAATCCATTCTTCTCGGTCCGCTCCGTGACCCAACTGGAGCCGCTGATCCGGTCCAAGGTGGAGAAGCTCTCGGCGAGGTTTGGCGAGATCGCGCAGACGGGCGAAGTGGTCCGTCTTGATGCCGCGTTCATGGCGCTGACGATGGACATCATATGCGATTACGCCTTTGCGAATGATCGGAAGTACCTGGACGAACCTGACTTCAAACTGATATGGAAAGAGACCATCATCGGGGCGTTTGAAGGCGGGGCTGTTGGTCGGCAATTTCCCTGGATGTTGCCGGTCATGAAAAGACTGCCCTTGTCAGTTGTTTCTGCGATGAACCCATCAGTTGGCCATCTACTTCGCTGGCAAGCGGGCGTTAAACAACAGGTTGAGCCAATTTTAGACGGAAAGGACAGCCAGCCTGGGGCTGCTTCGAGAACCATCTTTCATATGCTGCGCGACAGCGACTTGCCCCCAGAAGAGAAGACCTTGCAGAGGTTGTGCGACGAGGCGGAGATTTTGACTGGCGCAGGGTCTGAGACAACAGCCCAAACCCTCACTCGAATCCTCTTTTATCTAAAGTATGTGCCCGATACACTGAAAAGGCTACGAGAAGAAATTGATGCGGCGATGCCAAGAGCCACGGAGATTCTGTGTTGGGCTGACTTACAGAAGCTCCCTTATCTGGTGGGTTTCGCATCGTGCAAAACATATGCCTTGTTTCTCATTGATTCTCTACAGAACTCCGTCATTCGTGAAGGGCTTCGACTTTCATATGGAGTTACGACTCGTCTACCACGCATCGCCCACCACGACATCCAGTATGGTGAACATGTCATTCCGGCAGGGGTAAGCTACTGCCCCGGATCACCACACCTGCCCCGCCAACCACTAATCGCATCGCAGACACCCGTATCAGAAACCCCATACTTCGTCTTGATGCACCCGACAATTTTCCCGGAGCCTCAGACTTTTAAGCCCGAGAGGTGGTTGGAAGCGGAGAGACGGGGCAAGAGGCTAGACAAGTACCTCGTATCATTCGGAAAAGGTAGTCGGCAGTGTCTTGGCATGAAGTAAGCCGAACCCTTCCATGACAAACATCTTCGAGGGAGTTTCCACTGACACCGCTCTCAGTCTTGCCTATGCTGAGTTGTATCTGGCCACGGCGACGGTCATTCGCAGATTCGATTGGGAAATGTTTGAAACAACACTCGACGACGTTGTTTGTAAACACGACTTCTTCGTCGCAGTTGGGAACCTCGACACCAAGGGTGTGCGAGCGACCCTTTCACACCGACAAACCCACAAAGAAGCATGATCCCGGTAGCTTGGGAAGGATGCTTCATGAACACTCCTCAACACTAATTTCGGCTCATCAAGCGGAAAACCCTCAGTGGCCACACGCTTATCCATTCCCCCCTCAGTAAGCTTCTCCGCATCTCACTCCCCCATCGCGCGGGGTTGGACATGCGGGGCCGCGTGGTCCCAGGATTCAGCCGCAGGGCATTTTAACCAGTTCGACCAACAGTCAGAACGGGGGAGCAGGTCGCTGTGGGCGGAAGATTGAGCAGAAAAGATTGCCCCTGGCTCCGCGAGAATTTTCACCGACAGAACCGAACAACCTTTACATGACCCCACAAATCTTCCGCGTATCGTTGCGCTGAACATTAACAGATGATGTTATGATTCTCTGGGCGTGGTACCTTACCTAAACCTAATTAGAGTTGGATAATTTCCGAGTAATTGTTATATATGAAGATGGAAACTTCAGACGAACTATGAGCGATGCCTGGTGGTCGTTGCGTTGTTCACCTCAATCTCCCCATCTGTTGCTGAACGGTTGCAGCCATGCGTTCTCTTGCACTGAGCCTTCTGGCCGCGGCCTCTGCGCTGCTACCGGTGTCTTCCGCCGCATCAGTTGCCTCGCCGAAGCCGAGCCTTCCCGAACGTCCTCATGTTGTGCCAGCTCCCTACAACACCGGACGGGACATGCCTCACTCTCCTCCCAGAGAGAAGGGCCGGTACTGCTACGTCAAGCCCGGCTGTGGAGAGAAGCGAGACGATGCGCCCAAGATTCTGGACGCCTTCAAGAAGTGCAACGATGGTGGCACCGTTGTCTTCGACAAGTCTTACCTCATCGGCTCGCCCCTGGATCTCACCTTCTTGAAGCACATTGACGTGGTCATCACCGGATCCATTGAGTTCAACGATGACCCTTATTACTGGGCCGAAAACAGCTTCAAGTTCGCCTTCCAGAATCAGTCAGTCTTCTGGAAGCTTGGAGGAGAGGACATCAACATCTACGGTGATTTGAGCAACGACCAGTCTGTCATTGATGGTCGTGGCCAAGCTTACTGGGTCGCCATCCAGACGAACAGCAGTGTAAGTGGTTACTTGGAGTATGGCGAAGTATCTCAGTAGTCATTTGGCTGACTTTGTTCGGTTCTAGCTTCTGAGGCCCATGCTGTTCTCTTTCGAGGGAGTCAAGGGAGCCACGATGTCCCACCTTCGCATGCGCAATCCGCCGAACGTAAGATCCCGAAAGATGTTCTCTCTTAAACACTAATGACTGAAATATGCAGTGGTTCAACCTGATTGCGAACAGCACTGATGTTCTCATCAGCAACATGGATCTGAGAGCAGAGGTTTGTAGCAAGCCTTTCACAGTTTTATCTGCATTCCTGACATCTATACAGAGCACAAACGGCACCAAGATCGCCAACTCAGACGGATGGGATACGTATCGCTCCGACCGAGTTGTCATCCAGGATTCGTACATCATCAACACCGACGGTGGGTTCTCAGGTTACTGCAATTTGGGCACGCGACTGATCCTCTCTAGACTGCGTGTCTTTCAAGCCAAACAGCACGAACGTCGTCATCCAGAACCTTGACTGCACCGGATCACACGGCATCAGCGTTGGATCTCTCGGCCAATACAAGGGCGAGACTGATATTGTGGAGAACCTCTACATCTACAACATCACCATGGCTGACGCCAGCGATGCTGCCCGCATCAAGGTTTGGCCAGGGATTGAGTCATCCTTCCAGACTCTCCTCAACGGAGGTGGTGGTCTCGGTCGTGTGAGGAACGTTACGTATGATCTGTTCAAGAACATCAACAATGATCGTGCCATTACAATCACCCAATGCTATGGCCAGAAGAACCAAACTCTTTGCGAAGAGCACCCGGTAAGCTACATTTACTTGCCTCGACGTATGCTTGATGTTACGTGCTAATCCAGGATTTCTCCAAAGGCCAACCTGACCATCACCGATATCACGCTCAAGAACATTTACGGCACGACCTCAGCAAAGCTTGACCCCCAGGCCGGGACGTTAGTTTGCAGTGCCTCAGACGTAAGTTAACCCAGATCATTGAGCCTTTACATCACAATCTCGGATAGGCACTGACTTGATACCTGATCATGCAGCGTTGCAGCAACATTCGCGCCGAAAACGTCACAGTCACTGTGCCGAGCGGAAAGCCTCCTGTGTATGAGTGCAAGAACTTGGATAACAACCTGTTGCAGATTAACTGCACCTCCGGAACAGATGGAGAGAGGGATAACACTAATGGTTAGGGGATGCGCGAGCTTTTCTCGCTTGACGATAATCAGTAGCCACCAATTCGTACTCTTGTAGTCACTATTTGCAAGGTAGTAGCAACGGCACAACGCGGAAGCTATCATGAAACCAATGCATCAAGCTTCCGGTACCAGTAACCCACTTCAGAAGGGTCTTCCTCAACATCGTCTTCTTCCAGTTGAAACTGTAGCGAAACACCTAGCGCCTCGATGTTCTGAATTTCTTCCTCGTTAAGCCGTTGATCCTCAATCTCGCGAAGTACGCGTCCCACTCGTTCAGCCCAGCACGTTCGCATGAATTCGGTCAAAGAGCACGCCGATTGGGAGTTCTCCTCCTCAAACTCTTCAACCAAAACCTCAAGCCGTCTGAGCTCAAAAGCATCTTCTTCCCGCAATCGAAGTCTTTCTTCCGCGTCATTCGTTATTCCCAACTGTGGGCTGCAGCACGTGTGTAGCAGTGGCAAAATTGCAAACGTACATGCTCGCAGACAGGCTGACCTGAACTCCTCGGATTCAATACCGACTGGCTCTATTTGTGCGGTCATTTTACAAATATCAACAATTACCTGCTGAAGATCTTTTGGCGACGTGTGCTGGTTGTCATGTAGGACCTTTTCGAACAACGTTGTCCACATGGATGTGAAAGGATGGCATCCTTGACTTGAACAGCCGCATACACATGAATCAAGACACCAGTGGTCACACAGGGAGCCAGAGATGGTTGCGAACGCATCCAAAGTCATCTCTCCTCCCTCGTTTTGAGTCCCTTCAGCCAGAAAATGCGACAATTTATGTGCAACGACGCGTCCCTCCATACCCCAAGGAGTATGAACATTCAGCCTTGCTCCATGCTGAATCAACCAAGCTGCGTAGTTTGAGTTGACTGTTCGTGCTAACGGGTTGTAGCCGGCCGAGTCAAGCATGTCTATGTCATGAAAACCGTGGTGATAGAATGTGTCTGCGATCGGGGCACTATCGAAGCCGTATGGGGCTAGGATGTGATAGAAAATGATGTATAATAATCTTCGTAGTCTTCGCCGCGGTTTGTGACAAGTCTATACGGAACATGCTGCTTCCTATGGTCGAGAGCGGCGAGAACACTGTTGGTATGATAGTCCAGGATGCTGGGAGACCGGAGATCCCACTCCTCGATCTCCTGAGGCGCCAAATGGGTGAGTGCGAGTGCTTTCAGTTCCTGCTTTGCGTCTCTAAGATGTACTATAAGCAGCTCACGAGCTTTGACGGATGCATGTGCGACGGAAGTCATCCAAAAGTGTCGGCCTGTGGTCTTCGCAAGACATTCAATGTCCATGTCCATGATGAGTTTGACCACATAAGTGCACGCGCAGTCTTCCCGACACTTGGCTGATGCGTTAGGGTCGCAAATATAGCCGCTCCAGAACAGGGCATATTCTAGAATCAGGGTTTCACCGGGCGTATCGAATACTCTGCTTCCAAAGCAGTCCAGAACAATTTTGAGCCCTTCTGGCCAGGAGAGGAGGTGATTCAGGGAGTTATTTCCAAACGCATCAAGCTCGCTCAGCTCTGAAAGCGACACGTTACGGTCCAGAACGTATCGTAAGGCTGCTGCATTGCGTGAGATTATTGCTTCGGTCGGGTGCCCACTATACACTATCCAATATCAGCACTAGCACCATGTTGTTTCAATCATAATAGCTATAGCAAAATTGTCCCTCACATTCAAAGAATTCCGGGCATTGGCTGATTATTTCAGCATGGGCTTTCAGGGAACCTGTGGCCCACCCCTTCGATCCATAGGTCTTTGCTTGTTGGATGTCGAGGGCTGAAAGACAATCATCGGGACACAACATACGGAACATGTGTGTCGGTGGCGTGTGAACAGCGGTGGATGAGTGGAGAGCGGCTTGGAAGGGATAACTATCAATGGTTTAAAATCCATGTCTTCGAGCTTCAACGTCGCTTTGGCACCTACATTCTGGCTTGATTAGGACGGTCCCGTGGGACGCCAGCACCTGACAGGTATTTCACAATCTCATTTCGCGGCAATTTGGAGCCGGATCTGGACCATGATATCATGACATCGTGTAATAGTGTGTTTCCAGAGTTGTCTATGTCGTATGGCGATGATGTTCTGGAGTTAAAACTAGTCTGTATAGTCTTGATGGTGCGCCATATCAAGCTTTTGCAGTCCTCGTCGCTCCACTCCCAATCGTCGAAAGCGTTGCCAAGCAAGCGAAGGGCTTTCCGTGCCGGACTCGTGTCTCGTATTGAAAGGTACGTAAATGATGGCGATATGGCAAAACCACCAGCACCCAGAATTGTGGATGTTGTAATAGTTAGCGCCACTGAGGCAAGGCCTCGCAACATTCTTGCGGATATCCCAACGGACCACTTGCCTTGTCCATAGACAGGGGCACCCAAAGGGCACCATGAGAAGTGAGGCTTCTCGACGAGGACCTCTTTTATTAGAAAAGCCGGCCCAGACCGCCTCGTGGTACGTTTCAAGCCGCGCCGAGTATTGCAGTTGCAGTACAAGCTCTCGCAAAGGCCGTCTGCTTCGCCAGAATATAAGTCATCGGATATCTTATTGGGCCGGAACAATGACTGATGTGGCTGCTCGTTGGGTAATTCCCTGCAGACCACCTTCAGTGCATCGGGCTTTGACATCAACTTCTTCAGAATCATCGTGGTATCGGAATTCGAAGACACCAGTGCTTCAACCACGGACTTTAACTCATCCATGTCGGTTTTAGTCGCTAGGTTGTTGCTTTGGTTATACATGGTCCCACGATCGATGTTGTTCTTGATGTCAAGAAGCACTGAATTTGTAGTCGTTGTCTCTTTCTGAATCTGGTAGACAGACGCTTGTACGGTCACTGACATTTCCCTATCAATGGTAAGTTATGGCAACAATGATTAATCACAGGTTCCATACAGTTCCATCACTTGCATCGCCGATTGAAAAGCGATGTTTGTTGCCTCGAGCTTCTGTTCCACAGCATCCAGTTGGTCTCTGCGAAAAGGGTATAGTAACTTCCTCTTGCCATCCCGAAATTTCTGCCCGACTGACTTCGAGGATGAAGAGTGGTCTGGAACAAGAATCTTGCCCAGAAACCCATCAAGCTGTGCTATCTGAGCATTTGCAGCTTTCAAAGCTTCTTCTAAGGCCGCGGTATTTGAAATAGATGACTTCAGAAGATGGTCTTTGAGAGAACCGATCTGTGTCAAGAGTACTTGAAAGGACTTCTGATACCGACGGGTTGATTCTACTTCCTCCTTGCGGCACTGGACTCCTTCGATGTACGCACCGATTGCCGAGCTCACCTGGATGCCGAGCGAGATGACTCCGACGACTGTGCCGAGGACCTCCGCCATGATTTGTGTGACTGACACAAAGACTTTCGGAGCAGGGTCTGTTGGGTGTTATGATTGACCTGGAGGCGCATGCACTTTGCAATCGATTGAGGATGTCACCTCATCAAAACGACCGCGACTCAGGTGTTGCAACTTGAGAAAAAAACATGAGGGAAGAGGTAATGGAATAATCTGCGTGTCCCATCATGACCAGGCTGGCGAATGAGATCGATCAACGTGTCGGGCGGCTTATCCTGCATCGGTGACGGATCTAGGTGCGGCGCAGTACATACACTTTAGACAATTCAGTCCACTTGCCACTGCGTAATTGCAGTGCAACACTTTCCGACCACGCGACTTTCTCAATGTATGTCGCAATGTGGGGCTGTCGCAGCACGGGACGCGAATGCGAAGATGTTCTTATCTCGATCTCGGCAACCCCGTTGACATTGTGCGGGGTGAAAGCGAAAACCCCCACTTGCTTCTGTTATTCGTATCCTCCCACCGGCATTGTCAGATGTCAGGTGTGCGTTCGAACATCTTCAAGATTGGACACTTGCAGGATCTGAGACTGGGATGTTCATGTACATTGTATGAAGATAACTATTTACATTGACAGTGGATTCACGATCGACGACGGACGAGCCAGCGCTTGCAGTCCATTACTGCATTCCATTCGCACCTACAATCCCCTTAATACTCTCTGCACCACGCTAGCTCACCGAGCTTCAGCAGAGGTCCGAGATAAGACACAGGAAGGACAAGACCGCCGCTCATCCAGTTGCAGAGAGTGCCCCATGACTTGTCGTTGTTGCAGTTGGTGAATTGTTTGTTGGCTGTCCTGGACTCGGTGACGGTGGTTTGGCCTTCATAGGCATACTCGCACCATCCATGCGATGCCAAGCACGTCACCTTGCTGGTGCCGTCGAAGCTGGGGTCTTTGCCTTGGCAGTCCTCAACCTTGAAGATCTCGCTCAGGTTCGCCCAGCTCTTGTCGTGGATCTTGTTCAGAACATCGACGTAGTCGTTCTTCCACTCCTTGGGGTTGTGTAGTGCATAGGAGCTGCCCGTATCGGGATCAATCCAGAACTGGTAACAGTTGCCCGCGGGGCCAAGTCCGGGGCATGAGATGTGGCCGTTGGTCTGGGGTGCGAAGTCAAGCGCGTTCACATTGGTTGAGCGGGCAGAGACGATGCCGTTTGCCTTGAGGGCTTGTGAGAGGACGAAAAGTTGTAGATCGTGGTAAAGCTCGGTGGCTTGAAGGTTCAAGCTGGTGACAGCACGTTGGCTGAAGCCACCGGGCTCAGTGGCAGCAATAAAGAGGGTGCTGTTGTGTTGAAGCTCCTTCAGGGCGTTCTCAAGGCTACCTTGATAGTCAATAACGAGCTGGGCGAGCTCACTACCAATCTTTCCGAGCGTGATGAAGCGAGAGTTAGAAGAGCCGGAAACCGAAGTCATGAAGAACGAGCTCATGCCGGTAACAACAGCCATGCCCGTAGCAACACCAGCCAAAAGGGGGTTGGCGAAAGCACCGACGGCGGCCATCCAAAAACCGCCGGAGATCGAAGTCCACAATAGAGTGCTCGGAACCTGTGGGTCGGTAGACGGGGAAACGGTAGCAACGATATCCCCGATTGTGTCGGCAGCGAGCGAATGTCCGTTCCAGAGGGCCTCTGAAAACTGGTTAAAGAACTGCGAAATTGCGTAGATGTTCCAAAGAGTGTAGAATTGTTGAGGCGAGTAGTAGTTGGCAGCAACACCGGCAGTTTCGAACGCCCCGCAGGTGTCTCGAGTGAGTGTGTCGCAGGTTCGGCCGCCGTAGCCATTGAAAGCCAGAAAACATTGGGCGAATCCCAAGTTATCGCAGTCGGCCTTCGTGCCGTTTTCGGCAATCCACTTCGTGATGTAGTCGGTTACATTCAGTTGCGCCCAGCATTCGGGCTTGAGTCCTGTCTCTGAATCTGGAGAACAGTCCAACGTCTGGCGGGTCACGAGGACATCGTCTGGAGAGATGGCGGCCACTGCAGCGACCAGCAGTCCGACGGCGAGAAACGATCGGAATGCCATTGCAATAAAAGGCAATAACTGAAAAACAAAAAGCAAAAAAGAGTGACGATTGTAAACGAGAGTCAGGCCTGGTTCCTTGTCTACCACTTCATGAGAATCTGGGGTTGGGTGCTCATTGAGATTTGTACTCTACGACGATGTGTAAGTTTACCAGTTAAGGTGACGTCAGGTGAGTCTGTCACCGTATGTACCGAAAGATAAGCCCTTCATTATTTTGACTCAGGAGCATAGATTTGATCTGCATTTTCAGCGCGTTTTTTATATGAAGGAGCACGGCTTTAAAGCGTGCCAATATGGGGCTGAGCCAGGTCATTGACTCGGAGCGCACCCACCACAATTCCGGCTCCACCGACGCCGACTTCAACGCCGGGAGAGGGATCGAGACAACACCGCAAAAAAGGGATCAATCGACCGGGCCCGCCTTCAAAGTTGCGGGTAGAATCTGCTTTGCCCAGACAAAAATAGTCTCTGCGACACGGCACGCATGCACTCCATCTCACCATCACTTGGCAAACTGACGAAAAGAGTCAAAAGGCTTCCTCCACTGATCATGAGACGGGAAAATCATTTGCCGTCGGATAGTCTTGTCGAGCGATCGATTCGTTTCTCTTGAACGCTGGGCCGAAATTCCGCTGACTTAATATCCAGCGCCGTGGTTGATCCTTCATCGCCGAGAACTTCATCACGTGGAAGATATAACAATATCTAATAACACAATGCTTAGCAAAGCTTTGACAGTAGGAGAGCTGGGATGGACGTAGAAAAGGTGTGATTGAGTCTCAATTAGACGTTCGGCAATTGAAAATCGATTCCCGCGGCATGCGGAAGAGAGGATGCGCATGTCATCCGCTGGTTGAGACGGACCGAGAAAAGCCCATTGTCGAGGAGTAAAACCAAGCAACGAATCATAATGCCAGGTACAAACACGTTTTCTAATTGCCAGGGTATCCCAGGGAGGCTATGAACACCGTGTGTGGTGGGTTGCAACGCATCACCACCGCTGCCAATAACACCTAGAATTATTACAGACCTCAAAGCACAGTTATCAACTTTCCATCGAGCGCATTGGATGTTGGAACAACCGGCACAGCTCCTTTTCCCCCTAACCGTGTCTCTCGTAAGGCTGATCCCGTGTTTTGACAGGCCGGAAGGCGAAGCTAGCGCTTCGAGAGTTGAAATCGAGGTCAAGGGAAGAAAGATGGAGGTACCCACAGAACAACATCGTCATGAGCGATTAATATATCGATTATGACTCTCTACTGACCGCCACGGGACTACTCATGGATACCCAACGTTAATGGACTATTCGCCGGCTGTATCCTCATTGAGACACAGCCAATGGTACAGATACACTGAGATATGGAGTTAAAGTCCTCTGTTGTACGTTGAGCGGCTGAGGGCACAGAGTCCGACTTGGTCACTCTGAGCTAGTCATGCAGTGGGAGAGATCGGTCATGTTCCGATGAGACATCATGGGCCTTCATAGGGACGGCAGAGTCGCGTTTCATTCTGTTCACAGCGCCCTAGAGGCCCAATCAAAATACAAAGAGTCACACTGCACTCTCAGCGTTGAGAATCCCACCGTGGGCGGCCGCTCCCGGTCGACCGTTGCTGTTAAAAATACCTTTTCCCAGCGGAAAGACCGAAGCAGATCTGAGCTGTGTCGAGAATCAGCCACGATATTTACGCCTCCCCTGCCGTCAAAGTGGCGGTGGATTTCTGACGTTGCAAAAGCAACTTGTCCCGCATCACCGACATAGACTCTGAGGCTTTGGAAGTGCAACGTCTAGTGCCGAAGGGAATTGTGGCATGGACGGCGTCGCCGGCAGAAAGCTGACTTCTTGCTTTGAGCAAAATGTACCTATCTTCAGGTCTTATCTGGAACTGGCAGTCATCCTAAATTGTCTTTATGATGCAGGCCTAGACTTCAAGAACAAAAGATTTAAAGGTTACTCAAGAACACTTCGATGCAAACGTGTACACAACTTGGTCAGACTGCGTTGCTTACCAAATCGCTTGCGCCGGGCCCCACGAAGCCTACATGAGGACGCCGTGCCGCTGGCGTTTAAGTGTTGTCGCCGATTGCCGCCTACCCCTCCAGCCGTTAGGTGGAGAAACAGCCTCACGAGACCGGTTTTCAAACGCAGGGAAAACCCGAGTCCGACGTCAAAATAGGAGTATCATATGAATATGTCAAATATCACAATTCCATCTGCGTTGGCGACGGAAAGTGCGGCACGGGTTTCTGGGCAGCAGGGGGGTTGAGTCGTGGCGTGTCTTGAACACACCATTCCAGCCGATAACGACTTATCAAATACGACCAGCGGCATTGGGATGAACAGTCACGGAGAGCTTATTTTGCCTTTACTATGTTTCGAATTTTCGTTTAACAGGAGCATGTCATCTTCTCCTTATTATCGCATGCCCCCCACCTCATGCTTTGAAGCTGGCGACCTCTGATATCGTCTTCATGAATCGAGTAGCATCATGCCCGAACCTGCCGAGGAACAAGCCATCCACAGCCTCTCCAAGTTTCTCAAAAAGCCCAGGTCCAGCACTGCCACCATAAATCACTCTAGTAGATCCTGTCCTTTTCTTCATGCTCTCATATGATCTGATGCCTTTCACCACAGAGATGACGTGGTCCTCGCTGGCAGGTTGGTCAGCACCGATAGCCCAGACCGGCTCGTATGCGATGATGACTTCCGCAGAATCAGGGATATCAGCCAAGGCTTGGTCAACTTGAGTTTGGCACTCATCAAGTGCAACTTGCACGTCTCCCCTCGTCTTCTCGCCGATGCAAATCAGCGGGGCCATGCCATTTCTGCTCGCGGCCGCTGCCTTTTTGGCGGTGATCTGATCGTCTTCGCCAAATATCCTCCTTCTCTCTGCATGTCCAACCTCGACTATTGACACCCCGGCCTCGCTCAGCACCGAGGGGCTGACCTCTCCGGTGTATGCGCCAAAGTCTTCCCAGTGGCAGTCCTGTGCGCCAAGCCGGATCGGCACGGTAGAGAACTTTAGTAGCTGGCTGACAGGGTATATGGAGACAAAGTCGGGGATGAGGAATATGTCGACATTTTCGAAGGTATTTGCTGGAAGAGAGCTGAGCTGAGATTGCACTTCTTTGGTGAAGTCGATGGTCCGTTGGAGAGGGAAGTATGCCTTAGTTGAGAGGCCAATCAGCCTCCGTTGTGGTGATGCAGCCATGATGAATATGTGGGTATGAGTTGTTCGCTAAGACATTCAGATGAGATACCTTTGAAGCTATTCGGAGGCGTCCATTGTATGAAAATGGTCGTTCCATACCTAAATAGCGGTGCCGCGGAAAATCGGGGGTTTCTCCGCGCCGGCGAGCTTGAGCGGAGTCACGGCGCATGGACTTGCGGAAAAGCCCACTTGGGATGTACAACTGTGCGGGCCGATCGTCCGACCCGCGTATCCGCCCGTAGCCAGGTTACTGGGTACCGCTGTCAGCTATTTTGTGTTCTGACATAATGGAAACTGGATGAAAGCAACATGACAGATGAAGCTTGCTGGGGTTTTCTCCGGAACACTTGATTGTGTTTCATCGATCTCATCCATTACCTAAGTGATTAATAAACTCAATAGGTTAATTCATGATGATGCAAGTTGCGGCTGAATACCTTGCATTGACCTCGTTCTGACGGCTGGCTGCTCTCATCTCATCCGTGTGCTTTCTCTGCACATTATTTTCGCATCTTATGATTCAATAACGATACGTTCGTGGAAATTGAGACACGCGTTGTGTTGCTCACTACCTTATCGTGTCACCGCGAGTATCCATGCCCGCAGACCTGTTACAGTAGTTCAACATAAAACTTCCCTTCCAAAAGTGAAAGCCAAATCACTCTGGTTGCCATTCCTTCCTAGAACAAGCACTGGTTCAATTGCTTTTACCCCTTTGCCATCACAGTGAAACTTCTCGAAGGGTGTCCTTTGAAACGAGGATCATCAATACTACAATTGGCATGATTAAGTAAACATGTGTCACGCAGTGTTCGTTCACGATATGGCGTGGCATCACAGTTATATGGAAGGTGGGAGTGCATGTTGAACTGGGAAATGACTTTGAATTATCTACTTTTGGTCACAATCTAGGCTTCCAGGCTGTTGATAACCTGGACCTTTGCGGCACTGCCGCTCTTGGGGTCGAACTCATAACTCAACCACTCCTTCGCAAGTCGTCTGGCAAGCTCCTGGCCAATCACTCTCTCGCCCATACACAGAACCTGGGCATCATTGCTCAGAATCGAGCGCTCTACACTGAAGCTGTCGTGTGCTGTGACGGCTCGGATGCCTTTGACCTTGTTGGCGGCGATGGCCATGCCGAGTCCAGTGCCGCAGATGAGAAGGGCACGATCGGCCTTGCCGTCAGCGACCATCTGTGCTGCGGCGGCGGCTCTGTGGGGGTATGCGGTCTTGTCGGTGCCCTCGTGGCTACCAACGTCTTCGACAAATTCTACTCTGGCATCCTTCTCAAAGTCTGCCTTGATCGTATCTTTGTACTTGATGCCGGCCTCCTGTTCCGAAGCGTTAGCAGGGTCTCATGTCACCAGGGGGGAGGTTCCTCATACGTCGCAGCCGACGACAATGCGGTACTTCTGGCCCGGGTTGCTACCCATTTTGGTGTGTTTTGATGATTCCGAGTGTGTTGTGAAAGGCAGGAGTGTGATGGGTGATGATGGTGCAAGATGCAGTTGTTAATTGCTCGTATTGTCAATGATTTCCCATTGATGTTTCATCCAGGAGGGATTGGGAACTGTTTTGAAGCAGGAAAGGCAAAACGCGTCACCTGGCTGGTCGGATAATCGCACACCAGACCCGAGGTGGCGGAAGAGCGGAAAATCGGCAGATGAAGGGGGACCACACACATGCCTGCACAGAGTAGCAGTATGAATCACACTTGCGGAAGTGTAAAGACGGGGTAGGCCAACCCCAGCTGATCTCTAATTGCGGAAATCCGGGGTGCAGCAGGCCGATTGCCCGCTAGATCCCTTGTTCACAACCGACCCCCGCACAGCCCTTATGATATTACCCACCCGTCATCCTACATTATGTACCAAGTTCAGTCCGAACGAACTCCTGTCAGGTCATTCCATCTTCAATTCATCTGTTCGTCTTTCAGATCATCTCAAATCTTCCCCCTATCGCCAAATTCACACTTTCCTCAAACCAGACATCAGACACCATGTCAGACCGTCACATCTTCCAGTCCGCAGATGGACTGGTTGACAAGTGTCTGAGAGGCCTCATTGCCTACAACCCCTCTCTGGGCCTTGACGCCTCCAACCGCGTCGTCTTCGATACAACCTACGACAAGTCCAATATCAGCATCATCTCTGGCGGAGGATCAGGTCACGAGCCAGCATGGTCCGGCTACGTTGGACAGAACATGCTTGCTGCCTCCGTCGCTGGTGACATCTTTGCCAGCCCCTCAGCAAAGCAGATCTTGGCCGGTATTGAGGCTGTTCCTTCAGACGTTGGCACCCTTCTCGTTGTCACGAACTACACCGGCGACTGCCTTCACTTCGGACTCGCCAGCGAGAAGGCAAGGAGTAAGGGACACAACTGCCGCATCATTATCTGCGGTGACGATGTCTCGGTTGGCAAGAAGAAGGGCAGCTTGGTTGGCAGACGTGGTCTTGCCGGCCAGCTCGGTGTTCTCAAGGTCACATGCGGTGCTGCCGGTGTCAAGGCTGGCTCCTTCGATGAGATCTACCAACTTGGTGTTGCGGTTGAGAACGAGATCGTCTCCATTGCAGCCACCCTCGATCACTGCCACGTCCCTGGACGCACCGAACACGCTCAGCTCAAGGCTGATGAGCTGGAGATCGGCACTGGTCCTCACAATGAGCCTGGCTACAAGAAGCTTTCCCCCAGGCCATCCCCTCAAGACCTGGTTGACCAGCTGTTAGAGTACTGCCTCAAGGAGGACGACCCTGAGCGATCCTATGTCAAGTTCACCCCCGGCGATGAGACCATCCTTCTGGTCAGCAACTTCGGCGGCATCTCCTACCTGGAGCAGGGTGCGCTGGTTGACGAAGTCCTCCAGCAATTGGAGCAGAAGTGGAACGTTAAGCCAGTCAGAGTGTTCGCTGGTCCCCTCGAGACATCACTCAACGCACCTGCCTTCTCCCTGTCTCTTATGAACATCACAGCAGCCTCGAAGAAGTGCTCCTTCTCAGTTGAGCAGATCAAGGAGTTTGTCGACATCAAGACCAACACCCACTGGGAGTCCATGGCCGGAGCCCAGACCGTACGACGCGATCGCAAGTCCCAAATCGTTCACGCTGCCCCCGAAGAACCCAAGACGATCGATGCGAACAGCGACGTGAAGATGGACCCCGCGATCCTAAAGTCCATGCTGCGTGCGGCTTGCTCTGCAGTGATCGACGCCGAACCCGACATTACAAAGTGGGACATGATCATGGGGGATGGAGACTGTGGAGAAACCCTCCAGACTGGCGCGTCGCACCTCTTGGAGGCACTGGACAAGAAGGGCGTCGCCGATGGCGGCTCTATTGTCGCTGTCTTGCATGAGCTGGAAGACATCGTTGAGAGCAAGATGGGCGGCACACTGGGCGGCATCCTGGGCATCTTCTTTGTGTCCCTGTGCAACTCCGTCAAGGAGAACGCGCCCCTTGCCAAGTCCAAGGGCATCCTGTCTGTCTGGCAATTGGCCCTCGCTTCCGCGCTGGAGCACCTCAGTCACTACACCCCCGCGAAGGTGGGCGACCGCACAGTCCTTGACGTCCTGATCCCCTTCGTGGAGAGCATCAGGAACGGAGGCTTCGACTCCGCCGTCCAGGCGGCTGTCGACGGCGCGGAGGCAACTAGAACCGCAAAGGCAAAGCTCGGTCGGGCGACGTATGTTGGAAGCACGACGGAAAATGGAGGTGCCCAACCCCCCGACCCCGGCGCGTGGGGTGCGATGGTGGCAATCAGGGGTTTGCAGACTGGCTTGGCGTAATTGGTACGCGTGCACTCGGATATTCAAAATTAGCGATTAATAGAGTAAGATTCCTCCACTTTTGTGCCTCCCTCTCAACAATCATTCTGACATCAGTCTGTAGATAGGTAGCGGCTGGTGTTTCCCAATTCCAATTGTTGAACCAAAAAAGATGGACACACAAAGATGGAGCTCCCGGCGTGTCACGTAATGGCCAAATCATTCAAGGCAAAGAAAGCAAGCCCAACGTCTCCGAGATCCCCGTTGATGCGGAAAAGGGTTTGCCACACTTCCGCCGCCTTCGTGTTGAGTTTTTGATACACACCTGACCTCACGTCTTATCCCGAACAGAGTATGCCGCGTGGGGCAACCCCTCCCCAGACCCCGAGCATCGTCGTTCGAGACCAACAAGTGCTCGAGTGGTTGTTTCTCGGTGATTTCAGGCTGTTTGCGCCGGATTACCCGATTAGGAAACCCGAGGGCTGAAGCCGGTGTGGACGCCCGGGATCCGTGGTTGGTTGGTTCATCTTTCCCGCCTGGAACGGCCTTTGAGCTTGGGTGGAGAGGGGTTCCATGCGGAGTCCGGGGTGTTCGCGGGGCATTTGGAGGGAAGACGGGGTCTCGTGAGGCTCCTGTGATCGGACGACCCGCCGGGGAACTGGGAATGTTGAGTCCATCTCCTTATTTATGGGTTTTTCTTGGGCAGCTAAACCAAGTCTAGCAGTTCCACCATGAGACAAGTCTGACCAGATCGTGCATTACACTCCGGACGGATGCTGATTCAGGGTCCAAGGGGCAAAAGGGGTTGAGTTGACAGCAGCAGCAGCAGCAGCAGCAATCAACACAAGCGAGCACAGCTGATGGGGAGCTCTGAGCTTCACACAGAACAGCTAGCAGTGTCTTTGAAATACGGATCCCCGGATTGTCACACGCCCAATACTTCGCCTCGTTTATCCACAATACCGGTGGACCGGACAGTTCACCGCGTTCTGGCCAGAACCTTACCTTGAGCCATCCATGGCAACGTCACCCATCCATCAGTGCTGTTTTGTTGGTTTGTGCCCGTTGGCTGGGCTGTTATGCGCTAAACCAGGGGGAGATCCTGCGCTTACACCTTCCCCTCACATCGTCAACTTTTTTTTGGCAGCACGATCGGCATAAACGGACGCGGTCGGTCGACACCCCGAACCGAACCGTGACGTGCCCCTCACCTCACGATGTTTTTTGCTGTGTGCAATTGGGGAGCTTTTTTGGTCTGCAGCCATTTTTGAGTTTTGACCTTAGTCGAATATCAGCGCTTCTTCTTTGCTCTTACACCTACCTCCCTCGACTTACGATACCCAATTGCTCGAAACGACGATGCCCCCCGACCGACATGCGAGCCGAGCCAGTTTTGCATGCACTCGATGCAAAAAAGACAAAAGACGATGTGATATTTCCCAGGTTTTAAGTGAAGGAGGAAGTTCTTGCACGCTATGTCGGAACAAGAATGAGAAGTGCGAGGTCCGGTATGGCGAGGACAAGCGCAGCCATCGCCGACCGAGCGAGTCCAAGGCACTGCACCAGCGGATGCAGGCCCTGGAAGAGTTCGTGAGGAATGCCTCCCGGGTTGATGGACAATCATTCGGGATCTTCAAAGACGACGACAGCTCCAGGAGCTTGAGGCAATTCTCTTTTCCAAGCCCTGCGAGCTCTTCTAGTACTGGTACACACACAAGGACTGTTTCGATGCCCTCTTATGAGAAGCCAGAGACTTGGATCACAACGCCCCAAGCCGAACCTACACCAAACTCCCTCCGATCTGAGTCGGTCTCGAGCGATCATATCCCATACAATGAGCCCATGCTTGAGCAATTGAGCTTCCCTTCGGCAATGGATGAGGCCATGCCAGAAGAGGGCGCCGCAGAAAATGATGCATATTTGGGATACACCACCATGTTTCCTTACTTGGGAGACGAGGCCAGTGCAAGAGGTTCCAAAGTCAATGGCTCTGCGCCTGTTGCGAATAGACAGCCTTACGAGCCATCTGAAGTACATCCCGAGCCAGAACCCATTGTCGCGCATCTTCTCGACCTTTTTTGGCAGTGGCAGGCGCCTCATTTGCTCGTGATCGATCGCGACTTGTTTCTCCGTCATCGGAAGCTTTGGGATGACAGTGGAGGTCAAGGCGACCGCACTTTCTATACCCCAACTTTATTGTACGCGATACTTTCGTTGGCTTCGATGATCAGTCTTGATAAGGGCGTTGTGCGTTACTCTGCATCATCTGGCGGACTTGCTGGCGACAATTTTGCCACAAGGGCGCGTGAGCTGCTCGACTTAGAGCTCGAGCACCCAACCACCACAACAGTCCAAACAGCCTTGATCCTGGGTTGTAGGTTTGAGGCAGCGGGGCATACCTCTTTGGGCTGGATGTACAGTGGTGAGTTTTCATAGTTCGAAATGCCTTCACGAGACACTGACCAAGAATCTGTTCTTCAGGCATGGCAATCAGGATAGCGAGCGAACTAGGGTTACATCTTGACTGCTCAAAAGCGATGAGGTCTGGGAGAATGAGCTCTGACCAGGCGAGACTGAGGCAAAGAGTATTTTGGGCGTGCTATCAAGCAGATGCGTGAGTGCAGAGGAAAAATATGCATGCTCCTGCCGTTCTGATGCTAACACTCTCTCCCAGTCTGCTAAGTGCTTGTCGCGGGCGTCCCCCTACATTCAGAGATGACGATACTACGCTGTCCGTACCAGAACGACAAGCCGAGAAGGAAGTTAGCGGCGATGAAGACTGCTCTTTATGCTATCTCCATGCGTCTTCAACTCTGTCTATTTTGTGTTCGAAGACCAGGACTATGATTTACGGTGAGAGAAACCGACGAACACCGAGCGAGCTGAGATCAACAGCTCGGCGATTGCATGAGGAGTTGTGGCGGTGGCATCGGATGTTGCCACAAAGGTTTAGATGGTCCAGCGACGAAAGCGTCAAAACATCGTCTGAAGTCTTGATCCTGCAGTATGTCCCCAAAAACCTGCTTCATCGCCAAAGAATCACTCTAAGTTGCTAACAATGGTTTTGTTTCCAGCATGACTTTCTACTTCAACCTCATCATGCTCCATCGACCTTTTATGAACCATTCCAGAGTCGCCACCCTCGACATGCAAGCTTCTGCCTCTTTCAACCCAATAACCGTGTGCTGTGAAGCTGCGACAAAAATAGGAAAACTAGCTTTTGCCTATCGAAACCTGTACAACATCAAGCAGATGCCACCATCTGCAATTCACGTCGTTTTTATTGCTGGAACCATACATCTCATTAATAGCCACCTGGGCGGGGAGGCAATCCATGATCAACCTCTTCAAGGCTGCATGGAGGTGCTGTCAGAGATGAGCAACGCATATCCCACATCCAAAAAAGCGCACCAGATTCTCCGGGATATGACTGAGAACTGTAAAACCTCTGAAAACCCCAAGGATTGCAGCCAGGTTGTTCGTGCTAGCTATACGCTCCATGATGTTCCAGTGGAGACTACAGATCAAAGATCGAATTTCCAAGTTACAGGCACCATAGGCAGCAAGGCCGGGAATGCACAATCGGAAATGACCAAAAGCCAGAGATGCTTGGATGCGTCATCGCCGACTGACATCCTTCACGACGTCAACCTATACGATCAACTCACACTTGGGCAAGGCGGTAACAACTGTGGTTTCCTAGGCTCCGGAATGGAGTGGTTTTCGGATAACGACCTTTTCGAAAGCATTGCCGGGGCCGAAAGCTCTTTTTCATACGCATAGGAGCGATTATCAGGTTTAACGATTATGTCTTTGTAATGTGGCCAAGGCCTTGGTAGACAAAAGAAAGTCGTCTAAGTTCAAGAAGATGTCGAGTTATGAAACCTACCAAAACGCCGTGAGAACAATGCCCTAAATTCAAGACAATCAGGTCCTTTTTCATGATGGATGCGCATACAGCGGACCCCCTCCCCCGGATAATCAATAAACGCCCACCCTGTCCAGTCTTCTCAAACAGACAAGCCTCTTCGCATATCAATGGGGGGTTTGTCTCCTCATGAAGTCGATCCAGTACTGAACGTCTATAGAGTTAGAGCCTCCGTTGCTTGCATCGCTATCAGGTTCGCCCATGTGCCCTTGCCACTGAGCGTCTTCGAAAAACGAGTTGCTAGAGGTGTCAGTCGAACCATCATATCCTATAAAAGGGACGCTTGTATCGCTCGAAGTCGGGTACACGGTGCTGTTGAAAGAGTCAATTGACGCATTCCCTGAATCCGTATAGACGGTGCTGTTGAACGAGTCAACTAAGTGATTGCTAATTTGAGGCGAAGTGGAGGAGGCATATGAGTTGGGCGGACAGTCAAATGGCGCGTTCCACGGACGTTGATTGTTGGCGTCAAACTCCAGTCGCTGCAGGGCAGGGTATTGGGACATAAACTGCTGTTGCATGTTGTTGGCTTCGCTGCGCAGAGTCGAGAAGACATTCAAGAACGTGGCTGCGTAGTGACTGGAAGTTGTCTCATGAATTCTTCGCTGCTCCCGATACTCCCGGCTGGCCTCTTGGGCGACCCACTGACGCAACAAGCCATTGGACGGGTTCGCAATCCCTTGCCGAAGGTTCGGCATCAAGACTGTGTTGACAATGAAGCTGTTACGCGAGTGGCAGGTGTTGCATAGTCCACCCTCGTTAGGATTAGCGGGAAACGAAGTCGGCGGTGGTACATCAACCTGGTTTAAAACGTACACCCGGAGTGGTACAAAGCAATCTTCGCAGTCCAAAGGGCGACGGCAGTGAGGACATGGGAGTGGAATGAAGTCTGCCTGCCGCCTCCACTCGGTCAAGCAGTCAAGGCCGATGAGGTGGCCGCAAGGCAGAACGGCGGCCAGTTCCTGGTGATCGTGAGGGCCGGCAGGATAGTGTTCGGAGCTGAACGGCACAGAAGTCAGATTGTGGCAAGCACAGCAAGGAATCTGTATCTCGGTGTTACGGTGCTCCTCAGACGATCCGTTGACGTGATCCTGGTGGAGTCTCTCGAAGTAAGGTCTGATGTTGGGCCAATAGTCGTCTCGGATAATTGTATGCTGCGGTGCATTGTTTTGTACGATGTTGTTGTCGTTGTTGTTGCTGTTGTTTGCGAACTGATCGATTGCCGTTGGTCCACCTACAATTTCCCCGTGGTCTTCACCATGATTTTCATCACCATCCGCCTGCGGACCTTCCTCGTTGTCGGTCATGTGGTCATCCTTGTCGACAGGACTATTGGGTTTCTGCGGCTCATCATTGTCTTGATCTTCGTCGGGGTCGGCCATTTCGTCATCACCTTCATTGTCCTTGTTATCGTCCTTGTTATCGTCCTTGTTATCGTCCTTGTTATCGTCCTTGTCTTCATCCTGGTCTTCATCCTGGTCTTCCTGGTCTTCCTGGTCTTTGTTTTCATCTTCCTCGTCGTTTTCACTCTCCCCTGAGTCATCCTTCTCAAGACGGGGCTTCTTCGGCGACGGTGGTGGTGACTCAGAATGACTGCGACTGCGCTTGCCATTCGAATTGATCTCATCTTCATCGCTTTCCCCCTCGTCATCGCCTTGGTTCTCAACATTGCCATTGTCTTGACCTTCGTCGTCGTTGTCATCGTTCTCGTCGGCGTTTTCACTGACGTCTTCATTTTCACTGACGTCTTCATTTTCACTGACCTCTTCCCTCTCGTCCTGCTCGCCTTCCTCCTCATCGTCATCATCATCATCATCATTGTCTTCTTCTTGCTTCGCAGCCTCAGCTGCCGCCTCTGCCGCTGCCTTTGCTGCAGCTTCAGCTTCAGCTTGCTCCCTTCTCCGTTGCGAACGGGTCTTCATATGGTGAGTAGACGCAGCAGGCGGGCCTGTCCTTCTGGGAGCCATTGTGATGTCAATTGTAAGATTACTCAGCTTTTTGTGAAGACTTTTCGTGTGATATGATGGGAGCTGCTTGGCTCGCTAGTGCTCGTGTAGCAAGTGATTTTAGTGTGCCTCCGGGGCTGACTTTCAAGCGTCTTTGGTGGTATTGATGGTCCTTTCGAGCTTGTCGTTGTTGTTGAAATAGTTGTCCTGATGAGTGTGATGGTGATGGGATGGGTGGAAATGGATCAGTGTCGCTCATGGCAAGTTAAATACCGGAGGCGTAAGTTGCTTGGATTTCATCTTATTGAAGTTATTCGTCCAACACTTTACGCCATAAAAGAAACTATCTGACGTTGTCAAGGAACAATCTTATTGAGACGCGGTCTCCAGACAACTCCCAGACAATCCCATTGTGATTTGTCTTTGGCCTACATAACCCAGGTTCAATCAAGATGGATGTGAATTGTACAATGTTAGTGTCGTGTTCAATGGTCTGCTGAGTTCAACAAAGCAGTTGAGTAAGAAGATCCTTTTGTCGAGGCAAGACCTAGAATGTCTTTGTCAACCGTTATTCATCCACCACGAGTGTCCGGCGAGCCGAAGCCCAGCCGGCGAAGAGTCTCGCTCCGACATCTTTCGCCATGCAAGTCGGATATGAATTTAATCTACGCGGGCGACGGCGCATGAGCAGGAAGTGAGCCTATTGGCCGTCGGTCGTCCCCCACATCGTATTCCCAATGATCCCGGCCACAACGGAGCTGAGCCCACCATACTCTGCGATCTCGGCGCCTAATTCGCGCGTTTATTCCACATTAACTCTCTTTCTAGCCCGATCAGGGTCCACCAGGCAAGAGTGCGACAATATTACAGGTCAGAGCCATCTTATCAGATCGTCTGCTTATTATTGACCTTGGTTCAGCTGGCGCAGGCGACCAGGAGGCATGTTCGGCGGGAATGGAAATTCTGGAATCCATTACATGATTTTCCAGCGTGATCGGTCGCAAGGTGCTTCCTCTGAAAGGGTCTTGGGCGAGCAAGCATGTTCCTGCCAAGACTTGGCCGGCGAGCTTCTGCCTCGACCTTCCCGATTGAGGGTTACATCGAGCCAAGATAACACCATTCTTCAGTGGGATACCTTCTTGCCCGCAGATATTCAATATGCAGCTTCCACGACTAGGGACTTGCATGCTCTCGCACTTGTCACTCGCCGATGCGTCGGCCGTCAAGCGCCGAGATGCTGCGAGTATGGCATATATATTGACCTGCCACCGTGCGCCAACGGAAGAGCTTGCGACAGGAGGAATCACTTCACGTCCGTCTGACTCTTAGGTCAAGCTTCCTACGGTTGATTCAAGATGCGTTGGACTTTCGGTTCTCTGATGGTCTCGCTCCTCTTGAGCTCCACAGCCCTCGCAGCCGATGTACCCGCCGTTGCTTTGGGTGACAAGAAGCCCTTCGCGCCTCCAAGCCGACGATTCGCTGTCCAGTTCTCCACGACTGGTTCCGCGAAGTTTAGGAAGCGGGACGGGACTCCTGTAAGTGTCAGAATGCCACGCATAGACTTTACGGCTGATGAGTACAGGACACCGAGGGCTTCTTCGAGAGTCTCCAACTCACCAATAACACCGCCAAACCCGCCTTGAACTTCACCTCGGAGATCTTCCACGGCGCCTCATTCGACCTGCTCAACCACACTGCCACGTCCCTCCAGCAGATCGAGGAGCTCCCTGAGGTCGAGAAACTATGGCCCGTCTCCGCCGTCTACGCACTGAAGCCTAACGCATCGGACATCATGTCCGAGCCCGAGGCCAAATGGGACCCTCACGTGCTGACCGGAGTCGACAAGGTCCACAAGCTGGGCCACTCCGGCGAGGGTGTCGTCGTAGCCATCATCGACACGGGCATTGACTACAACCACCCTAACCTCGGCGGCGGCTTCGGTGCCGGATTCAAGGTCGAGGGCGGATACGACCTGGTCGGTGACGACTATGAGATCGGTGGAGAGTACATGCCTGATGACGACCCGATGGACTGCGCTGGTCATGGCACTCACGTCGCTGGTATCGTTGCGAGCTCGCATGAAGATCTGCCCGGTGTCGCGCCTGATGCCAGACTAAGGATCTACAAGGTTTTCGGTTGTGGCGGGAGCAGTATGGAGGATGTCATTGCCCAGGGCTTCATCAAGGCTCATGGGGATGGCGCTGATATCATCTCTGCTTCGCTTGGCTCAAATGCCGGGTTCCCTGAGAACATTCTTGCGGTCGTGGCGTCGAACATTCAAGCCAAAGGGACGTTTGTTACAGTCGCTGCCGGCAACAGTGGCGAGATGGGTCCTTTCTACACAAGCAGCGCCGCCAATGGCTTCGGTGTCACTGCTGTCGGCAGTGTTGAGCATACTCAGACTGCTGCATTCAAGGTCACCGCTCGCTCCAGTGGCAACGAGACACGCGAGATTCTTTACGTGAGCTCCAACACCGCTCAATGGGCCCGAAATGGGAGTTTCCCTGCCCACTTCCTTGACCGAAACTACACCGGTCTCGACTCCTGCGACATTTGGGAGTTTCCGGATGTTTCTTCTGACAGCGTCCTCATTCTTCCCCGAAGCACTTGTATCTGCGAGTGCTGGCAGGTCCTCGACTCCAACCTCTTCGGCACGAGCGTCAAGTGGGTGTTCTACTACAACTTCGAGAATGCCCCGTGGGAAATCCCCAACCGCGGGGTCTACAACCCCGAAGAGCAACCCCTCGGATGTAAGTTTGAGTATTGTCTGTTTCTCCGTGTTGTGCTAATACGCGAACCTAGTCGGTCTCATCAGCTACGAAGATGGGCAGTGGCTCGTCAAACAGCAAGAGCTCGGCCGCACGGTTGATTTCGAGTTCGTCGCCAACGGAGGCCAGGCCGTGGGTATCCCAGGAGTGAACTCCGAGTCCATCGCCGGTGCTATTGACTTCTTCTCGTCTTGGGGCTTGACGGTAGACGGACGTCTCAAGCCTGAGATCTCTGCGCCGGGTAAGTCCATTCGTTAAGCGTACCATCATGTGTGCTAACGTTTGCCAGGTGGATCTATCCTGTCTACTTACCTAACCTCTGAGGGCGGATGGGCTGTTCTCTCTGGGACGAGCATGGCGACCCCCTACGTGAGCTACTCCCTCATCACGATGTCAGTATCAGTGCCTAATGAATATCAACAGATCGCCGGTGTCGCAGCCCTGTACTTCTCTGCCAACGGTGGCCGAGCCAGTATTGTCGATGCGGGCAACACTGCCCACCACCTGATCACTTCAAGCGGAAATCCGGTGGCCCACCACGATGGAAGCGGTTCCCTCGCGTAAGGATATCCATCTATCTAACGTTCAACCCATCTAACGTGTGTTAGGCCCATCCCGATGCAGGGCGCAGGTCTTGTCGACGCCTTCAAGGTGATCACATACAAGACCTCCATCACCCCCGCGGTCCTCAACCTCAACGACACCAACCACTTCCAAGGAACCCACGAGGTCACCATCCAGAACAGGGGCAACGAGACCGTCACGTACCACATTGCTCACCAGGCCGGGTCCACAGTCACCACCAAGCCCGACGGCGATCCCATTGTTGCCTTCCCCCCGGTGCCGTACTCGTCCAAGGAAGTGGAGCTCGCCACGGTCACCTTCTCCACATCAACCCTTGAGGTCGCAGCGGGTGCAACTGGCACATTCACAGTGACCTTTGTCGAGCCCGCTGGAATCGACGCCAGTCTGTTCTCTGTCTACGGCGGCTGGATCAACATCATCGGCTCCAACGATGAAGCTCTCCGCGTTACATATGCTGGTACGTTGCCTTTCAATTCTCCTTCTCCCTTGTACACTACTAACATTCATCTCGCAGGTATCATAGGCAGCGTCTACGGCAGCAACATCTGGGCCGACGGCTGGATCGACCCCGTCGTCCAAACCCCAGACTTCGTCCTCGTCAAGGAGAACGACACCTTCAAGATGACAATCGAGGACACCTTCACCATCGACTTTGACATTCACTGGCCCACGCGCGAATTCTCCTTTGACGTACGCTTCACACGACCCCTTTCCCCTTTCCCCTTTCCCGACCTTGACTAATACAACCCTAAAACAGCTCGTCGACCCGACCTGGGAGCCCAGCGACTGGGCCTACCCCTTCGTCCCGGGCCAGAACAAGTACATCGGCTCCCTGCAGCACTACAACCTCATCTCGGACGCGTACTTTGACGCCCCCGTGCAGCAGTACCCGCGTCTGCCGTCCAGCACGTGGTGGCCGAGCGGGAACTACTCCCACGGCGGCGCGGTCGAGAGCGGTGAGTACAAGATCTTGTCGAGGGCGTTGAGGACGTATGGGGATTATCACAATGTCAGTGATTGGCAGATTAGGGTGTCTCCCAAGATCATCGTGGACAAGAACAAGGCCTGATAGTGGCATCATATCGGGTATAGTAATGGGACTGCCTGTATCTTTTTATAGTGACTACCTTATCTTTTCTACATGTCCTGTGTGATATGACTACTTGACGACAAGGAAGATCGTAGCAAAGGCGACAACAATGCTGACTGGATCCTACTCACCACCACGACTTACACACACATCCATGAATCCTCTTCAAACCGGGTCAGTTTCCGCCTCATCCACAACAATCTCCTTCTCCATCACCCCCCACGCCTCCGGCCCAATATACCTCTTTGGCCAAATATTCATCGCCGTCTTCAGCCCCTCCGCCAACGGCAAGCCCGCATGCACAACCCTCTCGTCCCCCGTCCCATTCGCATGCAAATTCACCCAAAACACCGCATTCCCCCTCACCGGCTTGAACGCCAGCCCGCCCTTCTCCAACCTCCTCCACGGTCCATCCTTCGCCTTATCCTGCGGCGCCACCGCCTCAACCTTCGGAAACCACGTCTCCCCGCCCACGCACTCATCCTCCAAAATCGCAAAGAAGCTCGCGACCCGGTTCCACCTCCTATCCCTGCCGCCAGCGCGGTCCGGCTGGAAGGTGTCGTACCAGTCGTGGTGCACGTTGAACCGCTGCCCCGCGGTATACCGCACCAGCTGCGGCGGGCCCATCTCGTCCCTCCCCGGCGCGAGCGTCGTCCCCATGAAGCGCTCCGCGCGCGCGAGCACGCACCGCACCGCCGCGTCGTCGAGCGGCAGCCCCGCGGATGAGGACGTGCGGTCGGGCGTGCCCTGGCGGCGGCCGTCCTTGTAGACGTATGAGGGCTTGAAGGCGGGTTCGCCGGCGGCGAGGAGGGCGGGGATGTCGGACTCGGAGAGGAAGTTGTGGATGTAGATTACGAGGGGGTCGATGGAGACGATCTGGGTGGTGTAGTTCTGCGGGAGGCACTGGAAGGGCTCGGCGGCGGGTGTGGAGGAGTTTGAGGCGGCTTGGAGGAAGGGCAGGACGTCGGTGAGGACTTTGAGAGATGGTGATGGCAGGTTGAGCGTTTGGAGGTGTGGAAGGGTGATTGCGACTAGGCCAGTGTAGGCGGAGAGGCCGAGGAGTTTGGTGATGAGGCCGGTCATGGTGGTGTAAGTGAGTGTGAGCAATTGGCCCAGCGAGCAGTCCCCAGAACGGTGGGCAAACCCCACGTCGTTGAGAATGAGGGGACCGTTAGATTCAAATATCCTGCTCGGCAGGCCATGTTCACATTGGACATTGTGCCGACATCCCGCGCGCGCTTCAGATAGATCAATGGAGCATCCTCCTCCGAATGTGCGGAGAATCTATCCGCGGGCCGGCTGGTTGGAGGTTGTGCCAAGGGCGCCAAGGGTTCCCTGCCATCCGACTCCGCATTTCGTGTTGACGGTGCATTCCGAGGTAAGCTCCTGGGTGACTGACAGAAGGAAACGCTCTCTTGTGATTGATGAATTACTTCGCAGTTATGTAGTGTACAGGTGCACAATGCTCCCCCAGCAAAATCGCAGCCAAACGGCCCAACGCTGTCCCAATCACCATCTTTTGTTCCCAAACGGCAAGTATTATACAGTACACTGCCTTGAAAAGGTCAAAAGCACGCGAGTTCTGTTATTGGATATTCGCATGTTTGCTCCATCAAAACAAACGCGGGTATGGCAGCAGTGTCAACAAACGCCCAAAATGTGTCGCTGGAAAATTCCCCATCCAGAGTCGCGAATACCATGCATTGAACCCCTCAATCGCCGATTGCAAACACCTTTTAGATCTGGCTGTGGCGCGCACGCTTGCGAGTGCTTCCTGGCGTTGAGGAAGAAGGGTGAAGCTTCTCGTTGCGCTCCCGCTTGAGCTTCTCGTCGAGGACGCGAGCTGTGAAGTGTTAGCAGCAATCCGGTCACAACTTGCGGGAAAGACATACTGAGCACGTCGTATCCGAACTGGGGGTACTCCAAGCAGAGAGAGCGGAACTCCTCCTCGGCCTCGGCGCGGAGGGTGTGCGAGCGCGTAGCCCAGAAGCTTGCGACGGGGGCGCGGATGGTGGTGTCGTCCTTGCTGGTGTAGGCGTAGACATAGCGGGCGTAGGCAATCTCGCCCTTGGCGGTGGAGTTGACGCAGTGAATCTTGGAGCTGGCGAGCGAACGTAGGCCGGGCATGCCAAACTTCTCCGCCAGAGTATAGACGCGCGCGTGCTTCAACAGTTGGGTGCCGTCGGAGTCGACATCGGGTGTTGATGGGTCGGGTTCCAGGGTGCGCGAGCCGGCGACCTTGCGGGGGAAGTACTCGCCGGTGTAGAGATACTCGAGGAAGCAGCCGACGGAGTCGAGCTCCTCGCCGACAAGCTCAACCTGTCGTGGCTATGGCGTGTCATGTCAGTAAGGAGTCAAGGCGGCGCGTTCGAATACACTCACGCTGCCGTCGTCGCTGAATTGCGCGCATGTCTCCTTGAAGAACGGGCTCTGGACGAGAAGGGCCTGGTGAGCCGTGAGGATGGCCTCGGTCTCGCTCGAACCGACGAGAATGGTCACGACAGGGCTGGCAAGGTAGCTGGCGAAGGTGGTGCGCGGCTCGACGGGGTCGCTCTCGCCGCCCTCGGCGAAGGGAAGTTCCTGGGCGTTGTCGCCGGCCTCAGTGCCCTCGGCCATCTCGACATCGGCGCCGGGGTTGGTGGAGGCCTCCTCGACGACCTCGACGTCGTTGTTGAAGTCGTCAGCCATTGCCGCGGTTCGCGATCGCGCGGTGTGTTCGGGTGGTGTAGGTTTTGTTTGATCGGATGATTCGATGCGGCCGTTCTCTCGAATGAGGATCGTCGAGTCAAAGGTTGGTCGATTTGTCGCTTATACAGTCGCTAAAACGAGCGAGCAAAGGAAATGCGAAAAGGAGCGTGGGAAACGTCAAGTTCGAGATGTCGGTGGGCCGGAAACGGGTGATGGAAAGTTGAAGGTCGCAAATCGGCCGAAAGAAAACACACAAGCCCGCCGAGTGCTGTTCCAGGTTTCGGTTTGGGGCAAGCTGCTGCTGCTGCTGCTGCACTGAAGCTTCGGCCAAGGAAGCTGCGCCTGCACGGCCTGAACTGCAGCTTCCCCCTCCGCTAAGGAACCTCATGCACAGACCAGATGAATTGGCGACTGAGGCCACGCGAAAGAGTGGGTCCGATCGTTTCCACTGGCAACCTTGACTGCCACAGGCAATTGAACCAGTGACAACACCAGGCGCCCCTGCCAAGATGAACAATTGACTCGATAAGACCTTGCGGATAAGGCGAGGGACACAACTTTATCGATAAGGCGAGCTACCTTCTAATCTGATATCGCTGTTTCCTCTCAAGGCGCACATGTCATCGCATCTTAGCTCTCTGCAAGGCCAAGTAACGTGGAATGTTTGGATGAAAACTATACTCGAAGAGGTAAACAAAGGACCAATGTCTCATAATCACAAGGTAATTAATTCCTTCCCCGAGACAAATTCTAAGCGGCAGATTGAAACCACGTTCGTGACTCTCCAACACCGACGCCGGGTATCATGGATTCACGAGATAGATGCATTTCTAGCAGATGAACCCGCCCATTAATGCTTGGCGGAAGTCGCCCAACCCAACGCAAGTGCCAGAAAATGGGTGGCATGTATCGTAACCAGAGTACACCGCCGCAATGCAATTTGATCATGCTCTCATGCCTTGGAAATGCCACAAATACGCTGCTAAAACAACGGGGTCTTCGCCCCTATTACTTGTCACCTCACTTCCATTCATTTTCTTTTCCAGCGAACGTCTTGTCTCTGGGTTTGCGGTTCAGCGACAGAGTCGGCGTCGGTTGCAGGATCTTGATCGATTGCTCCGTCTTGAGCACCTCCCAGTGCTTCTTCAATGTGTCCTCTCGCGCCACCAGCTCGAAGTTTGCGAGGAAGCAGAAGCTGATCTCCAGTCTTGCCAACTCCAATTCGCTGACACCACCAACTTTGGCCATCTTACTGTGCGGGTAGCTGAGGTCCTCCAGCGCCTTCATTGCCACTCTTAACCCGGCCAGCACCAATCTGTGGGCATTGCGTCTTGTCACAGGAATTGTGCGTTCCTCGACTGCCAGACGGTGGATGTACAAGCTCGTTGCGAGGTATACGGCTGTGCTCATGGGGCAGAATCTGTGAATGCGCGTGAGGTACTCCTCGATACTGATCGGCGGCGGCTTCTTGGAGTAAAACTTGCGCGTGATAGCGCTGTGCTGAAGATTGATTGGCTGCGAGTTTTCGCCGATAATAATATACGGTTCGGGAGGTCTCGATGGCGGCGGCGGTGTCGGCGTCTGCGTCTGCCTAAGATGGACGCCGTCTATCAACTGCGAGACTGACCCGCTGGAGCCACTTGTGTGCGAAGACAACGTCGGACGTCGAGGGGACGATTGAGCAGCAGCCATGGCCGCCTCGGCTTCTTGGCGCATCCTCGCCAGGTTCTTCTCCGAGTTGGTTCGTATCAGCTCCTTCTCGGCCGTCATTCCCCGCATGTTAGGTAGCGTCGGACTCGTTGGCGGAGGTGTGGGTGGGATATCGCCCGTGATGCGAACAAGAGCCTCGATGCCACCGCTAAGGAGCCTCATGGCCGCTCGCGGTGACAGTTTGAAGACGTCGTCATTCTCGGGTGCGTTGGGGGGGCTTTCGGCATCGGTAATGCTCAGCCTCGGGTCCAGCGACGGGTTGGGCGGTGGTGGTAGCTCGGGGACCTCGCTCGAGTTCGATTCGGTGGGCTGCAGAGGAGCGCCGTCCTCTGGCTTGGGTGTCATTCCTGTCGTGGTTCGGTGATGCTCCTCGGGAGGGCACCAGGGTCCTGAAGAAGGCGCTAATGACGTCGCAAGGGTATGGGGGAAGGAGGTCTCAGCGGACTCTGCGCGAGCAACAGCAAGCATCTGATTCTTTGAAGGGAGGAAATGTCGCGAAGTTCAAGCCCAAGGAGGGCTGTGTGGTTCGTGGTTTCTGGGACTGTTTGCCACAAAGATCATGGTCTCGAGTCCTGTTCTCGTAGAATCGCGGTCGTCCCTCGGTCTTAGTCGACTTGGCGGGGGTCGGGAGAATTCGCGGTTGATGTTGCAGGTGACCCTCGGCTGGGCTGATCGGAGGCGTACCCTCAGGGCCGTTCTGGGACAGGCTAATTAGTTTTCCTGGGGGTAAAGAAACGGCTGGACCTGGGCGGCCGGTCGTGGTTCGATTAAAAATGGATTTGTGGCCGTTCGCTTGCGGAAGATAAAGGCGACGGAGGTAGGGCAATAATGCTCTGGGCTGTTGTAGTCCAGGGGGGAGGGGGGGGGGGGGGATTTCGAGGGATTTCGAGGCAGTGGGATAGTATGACGAAGTCTGGCGGCTGAGAATGCAGTCCGGCCTGGGTGTCTGATGCAAGAGATTCGGCTGGCAATCTGGTGCTGTTGCTGTCTTGTCTTGTCTGGGGCGACGTCGTTTGGTGGTGTGTGTGGTTTGGTGGTGGTGGTCTCGACCTTGTCGGTCAAATTACTGGCGGCGCTGGCAGTGACAGCGCGCAATCTTTCTGCTGATCTCGAAGCTAGTGCGGGGAATTGCAGGCATGCAGCAGGCGAAGAAACAGCAGAGGGCACGGCATCCCCGTCAAGGTGGAGGGATCGGCGATCGTCTCAAGTCGGGCAGCTGCAAGGTGCTGTAATAATTGGCAAAGAATGGGCAGCAGCGCGCAGCTCGGGAACGAGGAACGGATAGGCGATTGGAGACTTGGTGAGATAGAGGCGAGGGATGCAGAGGGGCAGCAGCTGCAAGGACTGGAGGCTACCTTAGAGCAGAACAGCGCAGCTCCAGTGGCGTTGCCTGATGTGCGTGCAGCTGGCGCAATACGATGCAGCGGACGTGGCCGGCGCGGCAAACTGGTGTTCCTGTTACTGGAGATGCCTAGGTTGCAAGCGAGAGGCGGACGGGAGCGCGATGCAGGGGAGTCGGGATCGGAGTCGGCGTTGACGTCGGGATTGTCGTACGGGCAGACGACGATGGCAAGTCAACCGGGAGCGCGCCTGAAAGGAGGCTGGTGGTTTGTTGGACGGAAAGGAGATGTCGAAAAGGGATTGGCGGTGCGTATTCGTGCGGTTCGGTGGAATCAGTTGATGGCCGTCCCACGGATTGGAGGCAGGTCTCGAACTGGCCGAACAGCTGAGGGGAATATGCAGGAACCGCAGCGCCGGCTCCCGAGTGGCGAACCTGGCAATATGCTGTGTGTATTAATGCGTTTTCTGTGCTGGAGGTACAGATAACGAGCGGCGACTTTGACGGGTGTTGGCTGACACCGGACTCCCGGCGGTCAAAGGTGGTAGAAGAATGCCGCAATTACACGGGACGGGAGAGGGGGAGGGTTAATATCGTGGCAGATTTTTGGAGAAATTTCCGTGTAAGAGGAGCCTTCACTGCTCCGTGAGGGGTCCTGGGCTAGATGTGGACACGGGACTCGAAGAGGCGAGGAGCCAGGTGGAGAGAGGCCTGGACTCGGAGGGGCTGCGGGCTGCAAGTGCGCAACACTGTGAACTGCAGGCAGACACCACTGACTGGATGTCAAGCAGGAGTGGGAAGGCACGGAGGGGCAGGACCCTTCACAGTGTTCTTGCCTTCCTTCTTTTTGGAGGAAGTTCTGGCCCAGGTCCAGTCTCTCTTGCCCTTCACTCTTTCCTGGGGTCGTGGTGACCCTCCTCCGAGTTAGGCCGCGGTTTCCCTCACCTCGGTCCTCTCCTTCCCTAGGTACCAATGTTCGGATGACTTACACCTAATAATTACGGAACGTTGCGACAGGAAGGACCAAAGGAAGGCAACTGCAATGCACCTGCCATCCACTTTTGGTTTGCACACGCGCCTCGGGCAGGCGGCTGCAATCGTAGCTTTGGGCCAGCGCTGACGCCCAATCCAATGTACACCTATTACCTGTAAGCGCAGACAATACCGGCCATGCCCTGCTTGT
Source organism: Colletotrichum fructicola Nara gc5 (assembly GCF_000319635.2). Taxonomy (NCBI): domain Eukaryota; kingdom Fungi; phylum Ascomycota; class Sordariomycetes; order Glomerellales; family Glomerellaceae; genus Colletotrichum; species Colletotrichum fructicola. The sequence continues at coordinate 399,365 of NW_027094054.1, read as the reverse complement.
GAGGGGTTCCTCCTTACGAGCAGCCAGGATTGGAGGTCTTCAAGGGCCGATTGCAACTGCCCTTTTCACTCTCCACCTACCTTACTGTCTACCCAGTAGTGCACTTCAGTGTTTGCGCCTTCCCCTCAGCGGACTTTCCATCTAGTGGTTGCACTTGCAGCAGGGGTCCAATTTGTGGCACAGACTCCTTCCTGGCCAGTGCATGCCCCCACCGCCGCGTTCCGTTGGAGGAAGCACCGAAGCAGCAGGCAAGAGGTCATCGTCAGCCGGTGGTGGAGGGGTGCGCCTGCCGCCTTGCACTCGCCATGGTGGGGTTTAAGGGTCTTTCCTTTTTTTTTTTTCATTGTCAACTGACCACTTTTGATGCAGGAAGCTCCAGCCATCCTGCCTATCCCAACCAATACCCGTCCTAGCCTTGCTGCTTTGTTCTTGCCGTTTGCCCATCGCCATTTTGTGTATTTTTACTTTTCTGCATGTCCACGCGCCAGTACAGACTCAAATGCCACTGCTGCCGTGGACCACCTACCCACGATGCTTTCAACGGCGCCAACCGTTGCCAGATTATCGCCCTTCACCACACCACTTCGATGCGCCGCGCCGTCCGTCAACCATCTCCACTCTCGACATCATCGAGTCAGCCAGGACACCACCTCGCATGCCTCTCGTTGCCGGCTCTTCGGCGAGATCTACCCGCTGGGTAAGGTACTCTTGTCGGGCAAAGAAAAAACTCAGCCACGCCGCCAGATGAACCAACAGAAAAACGCCCGTTTCTTGCTCGCCATGCCGAAAGAGGCCGCCTTCCCGCCTCGTAATATCCGCGCGCCGCTAAAATCAATTTCCCGTCGCCGTGGAAGCTAGAGAAACACACGACGGCCTGCGCTGCCGCACCACTGGCGAACCACCGGCGTACGAGGCCGATTCGCTCGGCACCAGCTTGAGGCCAGGGTCACCCATGCACTGTCTTACACGATTACACATGGCACCGCATCCTATCAACATCCGGTGACTCTACTCGGCCGGGTTTTGCCTACATATATCCATCTACGTCTCCGTCTACTGCGCTTTCTACATGAACATGTGTGGCACAGCGAGTCATCAGATCTTCCTCGGCTCGCTTGAACAACCGCATCAGGCCATGGCACCCCAACACACCGTGCGGCTCGCCGTGACTTGAGCCTCAACCAGCTCTAGCTTTCGTCATCTCAGCATCCCGTTTGTACCTTGATATCCAAAACGGCTGATTGTCCGCCCTTTACGTTGTCGATCGCCTTCTGGAGCACTCCCTCGAGATCTGCCGAGTTGTCCACCCGCGCAGTGAAGATATCACCGCCTGCTGCCGCCTTGGCGATGCCTGCATAGTCTGGTGAGGGATCGAACGAGATGTTAATCTCCTCATTTGAAGCCCTGGAGCCCTCGCCGTCAGGGTGAACCAGCAGCAGAGAACGACGGGGAGCGTTCCATCCTACTCATGTTAGCCGGGATCATCAACTCGACAATGTCTCAAACTTACCCTTGTTGTTCAAAACGATGGTCAAAATGGGGATGTTGTACCGCTTCGCAATCCAGTACACACTGCCCGGCACCGAGAACAGGAAGGTGCCATCTCCAACAATCTGAACCACAAACTTGCCCTTGTTGTTGCCGCCGTTCTCATAATCTGTGGCGAGCTTGATACCAAGCGCGCCACCACCAGACCATCCGAGGCCACCGCCACCGCAGTTGATCCACGATCCAGGCAGCGTTGGTTGCAGGTTGTCGTGAACAAATATCGTGTTCGTCACAGCCTCGATGGCCCAGATGGTGTCCTCGGGGCAGAGCTTCCTCAGAGTCCGGGACAAATGTCCGGTGCCAAACTCGCCATTCGATTGAGGCTTTGTCTTCTCCTCAATCTTTGCCAGAAGAGCCTTGTACGACTCGCTTCGCTTGGCTTCCAGTTGCTTCGCCTCATCAGATTCAATTTGAGCCGCGTACTCGGACTTGAGGTGGGCGGTGATCTGCTCCACAGACATCAGGCTATCGGCACGGTATCTCGATGTGGCCTTGATGTAAAAGACAGGCATCTGCTGCTTCAAAGGGTCGACATCGATGTGGAAGACCTTGGCCTCCTTGGTTGGGTGGCAGAGCGTGTTGATCCAGGGCACATCACAGTCGAGCACAACAATGACATCAGCAGTCTTGACTGCCTCGTCAATGCCGAAGCGAAGACCCAGCCAACCGGGATGGTCAGCCGGGAAGCACATGTCACTGCCGCCAGTGTCGACAACACGCAAACCCTTGACGGTATTGGCGAGCTCGACAAGCGCAGCGGGGAACTCGTGCTTTCTTCCGCCGTAGCCAGTGATAATCAGGGGCTCCTTGGCGCCAGCCAGCGCCTCGGATATTTTGTTCACGGCATTCTTGGGCAGCCCGCCAAGCTCGACGGGATCCCACTCATCCTGGTTGATGCTGTACGGCTCAATCTCCGCCTCCATGACTTCTCTGGCACCACAGAGGTAAACTGGGCCTTGAGGATCTGACCTCGCAAACTGCAAGGCGCGATTGACCATTTGCTTGACATTAGTACCTGTCTTGAGCTCACCCGAGTAGCGGGTGTACTGCGACACGATTTGCTTCTGATCCGGGACGTCTTGGATCCAGTGGATGTACTCGGTGCGGCTGCCTCTTAGTTCGCCTTCCAGCGTGAACGGAGACAGACCGGCAAACACGAGGACCGGCGCGCGACCGCACGAAGAGTTGTGCACCGCAGCGCCGAGACCCTGAGTTCCAACATCAACGTGGACGATGACACATTGCGGCTTTCCAGTGAGACGGGCATAGCCGTCAGCCATCGACATGGCCACCATCTGGCCATTGTCAGTACAGCCGCTTCAACGCAAGAACAAGGAGATTTACTTCATTGGGGCATGTGATGATTCTGGGAAAGTTGCCTTTCCTCTCCCTCTGACCCTTAACCATGGCTTCAATGATACTGGGGTGGTCAGAACCCAGGTTCACGAAGCAGTGGGTGACGCCGGCGTCCCATAACGCCTCGAAAAATGCAAATGACGCGGTGTACATTTCGGTCGATTGTGAAGAAAGATTCCTGGCTTGCTCGATGGTGGCCTTGAACTCATCCTCGATGGCGGGCCGGGGCGCGGGTCTTATACGAGTATCAAAGGCCGATGATGTTGATCCCCCGCCTCGGTTCAGTGGGGCAGCGGATGAGAAACCGGCAAGTTGACGACCATGGCCGACAACGGCTGGGCCGGCACCCAGCGTGTGCATCAGCCGGGCTATTCCCCCTGCTCTCCCACCTGCAGGCCCGACGCCGCGCAGGCAGCGTGCCATGGGCACCGGCAAATGTCTGAAGGGCATGGTGAAGCGCGGCAATAGGCAACGAAGGAGGGGAGGGCGGGGTATCAAATCACAGTGGGTGTTACTTGAGAGTGTTATCAACCACCTCAACAGGCTTGGCGAGTTGGGGGCACGTTGGCTCCGGCTCCAGCTCCGCTCGATGGAGGGTGTGATGGCGATGACGTGCCTTGACTGAAGAAGGTTGACACAAGAAAGGAGAAGCAAGATATCTTTTGGATTTGATGAGATGACTGAAGTCAAATTAGGTTCACGTTCCTCGTGACGGGCGACAAAGACAACTTATAGCTCCGACTAGGATGATTTCACAGACCGGCCACCGGCCTAAGCTTGTACCCCAGGTTGGATAGGGAGCATCGCGCCCTGCGGCAGGCCAACCCCGCAATCGGTTCAGGGACGGGTTTCATAGGGCGCTTGGGATCGGCTCATTGCAGGTGGTGGCCGTCGCCCGCAGACGGAGGGAGACAAGACAGATAAGCAGCGGGTGTCGTGCAAGATCAATCGTGGCTGCAGAGACGAGCTTTAAGCAACTCAGGGTTGCCATCTTGTTCTGACGGCGTCCCGTCTGTTGCCTGCAAGACGCTTTCGTCTGTCATCACTCAGCAGTCCCCAAAACGACTCCATGTCAACACAACAAACACCAATGGCTCCCTTTCGCTCCCTGTCAGTCCACTGGGCCGAGAATTACCGCCCACGACACGTCGGTCTCATCCGGCCCCCGCAACAAAGCGCGACCGGGCGTTCCTGGGGATGCCAGCTGATGCGTTGAGGTCGTGCGGGGTGCAGGCGGTGTTATCTAGCTCTTAGCTAATGAGATCCGCTCGGTCTCTGAGCTTCATCGCAAGACCCCGACAGACGCCGCACCGCAGCACGTTATTATCAAGAGGTATGATGCTAATTCGAGAGTTTGCTGACTACTTTCTGGTGGATATCTGAAGACGCGGCGGACTACCAAGACGATCTCAATTCATCGGGCCAGATCCACCCAACCAATGTCCCCACAGCGAAGAGCCCCAAGCAAATGATTACTGTCCCGAAGATGCCTCCGCCGGCCTGAACCGGCTGCGCCTTGCGCTTCCCCCTCGAAGCCGCCGCCGTCGTCATCGCTGTGGCCCTCACGCTCGTCCGCATCGCATACGTCGGCCCGGCGGTCGGTGTGCCGTACAACGTCGTCTCCCGCACATCCGCCGTCTGGTATCCCCACCCCGACGTGCTGATCGCGCTCGGCGTGCTCGTCGTCACAGCCGTCGTCGCGCCCGACCAATCGTGCCCGTCGAACGCTTTATACCATTCCCACGGGTTATCGTGATCGTTCCAATCCGCGCGGATGCCGGGGCACTCGTTGAAGCAGTCGTAGAGCGCGGCGGCGGTGCCGGCTCGCTTGTTGCCCTTGCCGTCGGAGAACTTGAGCCCGCAGGTGCGGAAGCAGGCATACGACGAGCAGGGCAGGGAGGACCACGGCTTGACGTAGCCGCCGTAGTACTCCCACGTCGTCCACGCGTTGATGTCCGTGTCTTTGAGGGTGAAGGCGTTGGACGTGTTGACGCCGTAGAAGTTTGTCACGGGTCGCGAGCCGTTGAACTCTGCAATCATGATCTGGTACTTTTCGCTCGGCCCCAGGTCTTTGGGGATCGTGATCTTGGGGTTCGTGGTTCCGACGGGGATGAAGTCGCTGAGGTAGCCTGCGAACAGCAAATGTTAGCTGGTAAGGATAGTAGGTGTACGAACGCTCGCGACTCACAGAATTGCATCCACTCGTTGTTGTAGAGGTACAGCTGGTAATGCTCGTAAAGCGCATCGTGGCCGCAGCCGACCTGCTCGTCCGCGGGGTTCCTGCACACGGCGACAGGGTCGTTCCACACGGAGTCGGGGGCCGTCTCGTAGACGAAGGGCTGCTTCCAGGAGTCGAAGCCGATTGTGATTTGCGTCTCGACGCCCGCGGATATTGTAGAGGGGACGGTGACGTTGGCTGCGCTGGCCACGCCGGCGATGGCGAGGATCGCGACGCCGAGCATTTTTCTCGCGGTAACGAAAGACGTGCGACTCGCCGGCTTTTAACGAATGAATGGCGATGGCCGAGGGTTACGGACGACGAAGCGAGGGGACGAGCGACATTTGCTCTCTTGGCGGGACGCGAAAAGGAGAAGCCATCACGAGAAGGATCCGGCGGTGGCGACTTGGGGGATGGGAAAGTTGTATGTTTTGGAGGATCGGCATCCTGGTTCTTTGCGGTTTAGCTCGCCCGCTAAAGGGTGCTGCCTGCAGAGCTAAGATAAGATCTCAGGGGTGTGCTGCGGATGAGAACTCCTGATTTGCGGCCGATTTTGACCTCGACAAGATGTTTAATTCAAAGCTGGTGAGTGGTGAGCTGTCGCATGAAGCTTTTACTTGCGGTTGAGTGTAAATCTTCGGATGACGGCGACAGTGCCGGTTCCCGAACACAGCGCGTCTTTTAGCTGTGGAAGATGGGGGAAGCTTTAGGCGCTCGTTCGTCTGAGCCGATGCAACCTGCTCAAACTTCACGCTCCAAGCTGTTGTTGAGCATGGTATTGGGAGCGCTTGATGATATTGGCTGAGGTATGATAGCAAAGCTCGAACCTCCTCATCCCCGCGCTCGCATCGGAGTGCCGCATCAAACATGCTTGAGGTAAGAGCTCGAGTCCGCCGTGCGGGCAACCCGGGCGCGGACGTGTGACCGTTTTCTAACCCCAAGGGTTCGGATGATGGCGTACTTAAAAGCATGTCTCCTCTTTCTCATCATGGTGAACAGGAGCTGTGTTTCCAATTATTCTCAGTTATTCCCAGAACCAGTCCCAGAGCTAGAAAGCCCAGCGGCCCTCCCAAACGTCTGAAACTGAACCAGAGACCCATCACCACAGAACTTGCCGACAAAAAGAGAAAGCCAACACGATGATCTCCCCCTTCTCCCCGCTCCCAAACTACATCCTCGGCACCGGGCTAACGTTCGTCGGGCTCCTCGGCTTCGTCAAGCCGCTCGCCGTCTACGACGCCTTTGGCATCGCGCGGCCGCTGTCCCCCGACCAGCCGGCGGAGCCGTTCAGCTACGCGAAAGCCGGCCGCGACCTCGCGACGGGCCTGTTGTTTATCCTGCTCGAGACGTACCAGGAGGGCAGCGGGAATGAGGACGCGGTGACGATGCTGTGGGCGACGACGGCGCTGGTGGGCATGGTGGACTGGTGGGTTGTAAGGAGCATGGGCGGGAAGGAGCTGCAGGGGAAGAGGTGGGTGCATTTGGGCAGTGGGATTGCTTGTGCTGGGTTTGCGGTTTGGAGGGCGATGTGCAAGTTCTGAGGTTGGGTTGGGTGGTGATGGTGTTCGCGATGGCATCAGTGACGTCGTGGGTGTTTGGGGTGGCTGCAGTATGTTGAATATCCATCAATTGAATCGGATTATTCATTCAAGAGAGCTTTGGTATGGTTAAAAAGAAGATGTCAGAGCTAATCTGTGAAAGACGACCACCCCGTCTTCGTACCGATGGCCTCCTTGGTCCTACCTTCCTCAGTAAGGTATTCTGAGCTCGCTTCTCACCTTCTCCCTCTCTCTCTCTCTGATTAGATAAGGCATTGAACCACCTCTGTCCGGGAGATTCGAGGTCTCCTTCGATCTACCCCCATTGCACACCGAATATTCTGAATATTTTAGGTCGAGGTGTGTGTTCGCCAACACACCCTTATTCTCCTTCACAATCACCTTTCTGCTTCATTTTTCCCCCGCGCCCAAGATCTCTTTCTTCTCCCTCTGACGACGCTCAGTTTCTCCCTTGATCATCGTCCCATTGGCCCCATTCGCTTCCCTCCTCCTTCACGTCGCGCGATCCACCCTCGCAGGTCGAACACAACACCGTCGCAACTTTTTCGCCAAGAGTATTTGCCTCGATTTCTCGATACTCTGCATCAGCACCTCAACGAGGCTACATTTTTGGACTTCAAATTCGCAAAGCTTGTCCACCGTTCCTACTTCTTTTCCTGTCAACCATATCATGAGCCACTTGCTCGCTGCTTCCCTCTCACGTCGAAACAGATTTCTCCATTAGCTTACTGAAGTGCGTATCACAAATCATTTTCCGATCCTGCATGAACTGACGTGTAAGGTCAACGCTCAGCGACCAACTCTAAGCAGTTCTTCCTACTCTCGAGTCATCAAACCTTCGACATGTCATCTGCTACGCCAGGTGGTGGCAGGCGCAATAGACGAGCACCGCCGAGCGTGCCCGCAAACCCTTCGGCTGAGTCGCAAGTACCCGAAGAGCAACGCGCCAACATCCACCTGCCAGAGGAAGTGAGCCTAGCTTCCCAGTGTTGGTATGACGACAAATACAATGATTCTTTTTACGAGGGCTTGCCGCCAAGGGGTGATGGTCACGTCTTTCGAGTCTGGGCACTCAACGAAGCGGACGATTTCGTCACGCTTTCCCTGACAAACAGAGCTCGCGTGCTATACGACTCGTCGCACAAACTCAGAGGCAACTGCTTCTACACAGGAATCGACAGCTTCAGCATCGGGCCAGTTTTCATGCGCGCCAAACCTCACTCAAAAAAGGCTCACAGACAAGACATGAGCAACACTTTCCACTCTGGCAACTACAAAATTGCCGGGGGTACGAAAACGGCATTCCAAATCATCCCACCGATGAGTCTTCTCCGGTACCAAGCGTTGTCAGAAGTGAAAGCACACTGCGCCGGCATACAGAGGACCGACACTGGCGATTATCAGAAGATGGGCAAAGGAAGGGCCAATCAGATCAACCAATTCCATCAAAGGCAACTCGAAGCATTCCAAGCAGGCCATCCCTGTCCGACTTCATTCAACGATGACAACCTGTTGTTGGACTACGCTTTCATCGAAGACATGAAGCCCGAGAGCTGGGCGTACTTTCGAATGATGATGCCAAAGATAGGCGGCAAGCAGGTTCCTAAGCAACTGGGCGAAGTTGTCTTTTCTTTTCTCGCACGTTACGGATATGATTTCGTCACACTGAACTTGGCCGTGTCAATGTGCATCGTTTGGGCGTGCTTAGTTACTGGTCCGGATCACGGTGCAGAATTGGCAGCATACCAGGGCTATGATCGAAACCGACGACTGTTGAAGAAGGTGCCCGTGCCGTCTCTTGCGTCCTTGATTTTGTATGCGCCTCACTTTTTCCGTCTTCACGAGTATTGCCGACTTCCTGCATACATACATATCTTCAGATACGCGCATGAAATGTACAGTCGGGATAGGAAGCTCACGAAAGAGGTTTTCGACATCGACAAGAACGACATCAACGAAGAGCTGGTGAAGACTTTGGTCTGGGAGATGGCTCTCCAAGACGATGACTGGATCGAGATCGTTCCGCCTTCGTGGCCCGGCTCCCTGCTACCCATGCCAGCCTCTCATGGACCTCGAGTCCCCCAAAGCGACGAGACCACTGCGGCCCTTCTACTCGACGACATCCACACCTTGGGATTCCCGAACTATCTCAACGAGTCCTGCCACGGTTTTCCTCCTGGACACGCAGACCACGGTAAACGGTGGATCTCGCGAGGGGTCCACGTTCACCAGGACTGGGTCCCAGACCGGGTTACTTCCGTCTCGGCATACCGAAACCTGCACCGGGACGTCTCGCCTGACATCCCGCCGTCAGGTCTTGTGGTGTACCTTGGGGTAGGGTTCGTTACGCCTTATCTACCTGAAGCTGCGCTTGACCCGACTAAAGATGATTGGGAGCTGGAGCATCTCTGGACGGCGCCAAAGTCCACCATCAGACGTCCCTGGAAGGATTGCGTGAACGTCGAACATCTAAACAACGAGCTTCTGAAAGCCGCGAAGAATGATGTGCAACCAAAGGATCGGGTCGAGAAGTCCAACGCCAACCCCGCCGAAGACATAGAGAATGGCAGCAATGCCGTCGAGCAGAGAGAGGAGGAGGGCGGAGGGGCTCAGGTCGCACAACCTGGCGGGCTGGAGCTACATCAGGGAGAGGGCGACCGAGACCCAGCAGCTGCTCAGAGCGAGAACAACCCAGCCGCCGACCACGCGCGAGAAATACATTTTATCAGAGACAGTGTCGAAGAGCAAGAACTCGACGATCTCAACATCCTTCCAAGGCCGGCGCACGAAGCCGTTGCCGTCGAGGGTGTCATCAGCGACAAAGACCGACGGATACTCCGGAGGCTGATCAAAGAAGACTTGGCAGACGACAAAAATGTACATCCGCTATCTCGCATCTTCAGATACATCGACGTGGATAACGAGATCCTGTCGAAGAAGACCGTGATCGACCACATCGACATGGGCCTCAAGCCGCTCAACGAGGAGCTAGAGAAGATCAACGAGTACGGCAGAGGGGGGAAACAAGAGGAGAACGGTTTCGTGGAGCAGATCCTCAAGCCATGTTACGAGCTCCTCGGTCTCAAGTGGCCGGGGACGCTGTTCGTCGCCATCGATGAGCTCGGCAAGCTCGATGAGTCGCTCGTATGTGCAATCATCAAGCTACGGGCGATCTACGAAAGTGCGCCAGTCAACCTTGTCCAACTCGGCCACGCTACTGAGAAGCTGCAGTGTTCGAAAGCGTTCCTCTACATTTGGCGGTTCTGTCTACTGCAGGACCGACTCAAGGGAATTGATTTTGCCTCCCAGGAGCGGGAGAAGTGGTGGACAAAGGTGTTTGGGAAGCCCTACGCAGACGAATGAAGATGATTTCAGGTTGGGGGACTTCTTCTAGTTTGAGAGAGGGGACAGCAGGATTGAGATGTGCTTCTTTGGGACTCGACATCGTGGGCTTGACGCATGTAGGATTGGCGGACAAGAGGTCGAGAACTTCGTGTTTAGACAGATACCCTTGTGTTTGAATGCTAGCATCGTTGTATTTGAAACCCTGCTTTTCAAACATTTTCCGTGAAAGCCGATTGTTCTGCAGACATGAACCAATTTCCGTCCCCAACGACTGCCCTTTGCTCCTTCCCGTGCTTCCTCGACAAATTTCTTGCCCACGACCATTCTCAGCTGGCTACCTTCCCTGATTTCACCCTCGAGTCTCACACTTCGCAACACACCTCTGCCTCGATTTTTCTTTCTTGCTTGCGTCACCGTACAAGACGGGGCCATCTTCTTTCTACTTCTGCAGTCAGCCAGGCTGCTGCCTTGGAACTGTCTCTCCTACCTCGCTCCTGTCCCTCAAGAAAGACCAAGCGACCACCACCTCACCTCGGCTTCGAAATTTTCGCCCGCCCCTCTCACCATCTCAACTTCCACCAGCTCTCCTGACTTTTTCGCTCCTCGCCAATTTTGTGACCGGCATCTTTCACCGCACGCAGTCGTCACTTGAGAGACCGGCTGCGCCTTCCTTTTCACCCAACTTGGCCCCGTTCGTCTCTTCGCCAAGTACCTCATCGTCACCTTCTCGCCACAGATCCCGAGTCGCAGGAATTTTGCTCGAGTCTCATCTTGGATCTCGACTTCGTTCTGCAGCGTCCCGCAAAAAGCTTTCCGATCTGCTTCAGTACTCGACGCTTCTTCTGTCTGCACAAAATTGCTGTGACGCGAGTCCTCGCGCGCCCGCCTCACGCCTTTTTCGTCTCTTTGGATGATTCTCGGAGACTCGCGTCCGCATCAGTTGCCCCTCATCTGAGGACCTTAAAAGGTGCGTCACAAAGGCTTTCCACTTGGACAATCTGTTTGCTGATGGATTGACAACAGACTCACTCCGTCTCCCCTTCAGCTGGGCCACCACCACATCATTCTTACATCAATCCCAATCACCCTGAAGCATGGCCGACACAAGCGCAAGCAGCTCTGCTGATGCCGAAAGGCGCAAACGCCGACGAATCACCTCCAACTTGCCAAACAAGGTCCAGATCACGACATCAAAATGGCTGCATAACAATCGATTGTACTCTGTTCAGCCAGCCAGACAACAGGGCGAGAAGGTTGAGGCTCTTCACAACCTAGACGAGGTCGTGGTTTTACAGGTTCTCAACAGAGGGTGCCGACGATATGTTGCTTCTCTTGAAGGAACACAAAACTCGCCATGTCACACTACACACGCGTATTACGTCGGTATTGAAGGCACGGAGTTTTGCCCAGTATTTCTTTGCCGTGGCAGATTCAGAGACACTAGCAACTCTTTCAGCAAGTCAGAATATGCACTCGGACGGTCGAAGAAGGCAGGGTCCTTTGTGGTTCCGCCTTGCGACGTGGCCGCAAATGAGGTTTTTTAAGGAGCACATGTATGGCGTCTCAAATACTTGGACTCGAGACGTCTCCCAGACCGAATATTCGGAGTACAAACTTCAGCAATCCGACAACGTTGAAAAAGGACGAGCCTGTTCTGTTTTAATCGATGATTACAATGAGCGTCCCAGCTATACTTCGCTACCAAACACCCGCCATCAGAACTGGCAGGGCTTTCGCATGATGATGCGCAAAATTGCCGGCAAGTCAATTTCCGATGCTCTCGGTAACGAAGTTGCTTCTTTCTTGGCCAAGTACGCCAGAGACGTGGTGGATCTGTCATTCGCTATATCAATGGCCATCGTGTGGTGTCGTCTGGCGTCGACACCAGGATACCAACCCGAACGGTGCACAGTGGACAGCAATGGAGAAGGTAGAAGGCCGGTCCCAAGACCAACTCTTGCTGTACTCCTTCTTTACGCTCCCCATTTCTTTCGTTTTCACGAGGAACATGGTCTTGCAGCTTATGTCCATATCTTCAGGTACACACACAGCTTGTACGCGGCAGATGCGGACCACGACGAAGACGCCTTCTACATTGCAAAGACCGATATCAATCAGAGCAAAATTCTCCAAATTGTCGGTGACTTACATCTGCAAGAGGAAGACTGGTTGGAGATTGTTCCTCCCTCATTCGAGGGATCTCTTCTGACCATGCCAAATCACTACGGCCATATCGCACCAAGATCCGAAGAAACGACGGCTTCCCTTATGCTTCCGGACGTCTACACACTCAGTCTTCCCGACTACCGAAACAACAAGATAAAAGGACATGGGCTTGTAACGCGAAATATTCTTGCCCACAAAAGATGGGTGCCTTCCCATGTTCTATCCGACGGTGCCGTGACCAAGAAATACAAGGGTCGAAAGTACTTGAAAATGTCTGCCTTGAGGCGCTACAGCGATGACAAATGTCCACAACTCTGGATTTCACCAAAACTCACAGTTCAAATGCCCTGGTTTGATGTCGATCCACCCAAATATAGCGTCCTGCCGCAACCTCAACCCCTTCGCGGAGCGGGACCTGAACCATCTGGACAAACCCAGCAGCCACCGTCGACCATGATACCAAAAGAGCCTATTGCGGAGTTCTCACAGAAGCTCGTCGTTCAGTTCCGAGTCGCCCAGAACAAGGGACTCATCAGCCCAAATGTGTGTCTAGGTGACAGCGGTTTGGTCTGGGAAGGTATGCAGGAGGAGATCAAGTGTGCCAGAGGTTTGCACTCTGACATCAGCATTGATCAGATGGTTGCCGCTGACGCTGCTGTGCAGGCCAACCTTCTGACCGAAAAGGACAAAAGTCTTTTGCATCGCCTTCTTGCCGATCTGGAAGGTGATAGCGGCGTTCCACGTTGCCTCCGCCCTTTCAAAAACGCGATTGACCCCTTTGAGGAGGCTCCCACCAAGACGAGCATTGCGGCGCTGATCCAAGAGATGGGTCAATCAGCGGAGACCGCCATGAACAGGACCTAAGAATTCGGCAACGGCGACCAGCAAGGAGAACCCGCTTTCGTTAAACACATCATGAAGCCCTGTTGCATGCTCTTGGACATCGACTACCCTGGCACCCCGGTCGAAGGCCACCGTGCCATAGTCCAGTCAGACTTGGATGTGGGGATGGACGTTAGTGCCATCATGTACCTCAGAATGCTTCCAGGCACCGGTGACCTCCGAGACGCTGTTCAGAAGCTGAAAGGTTCGAACAGATTCAAGTCCACCTGGAGATTTCTCCTTTTCAAAGACAGGTTGTCTGGCATTGAATTTGATGAAGGACGGAAGCACTTGTGGCAGAAGGTATTTGGAGAGCCATTCGAGAGAGTTTGATTGTCGCAAGAATTAGCGCAGGTTGACGGAGGGTATCAAATTGCGGAGGATGACGTTGTTGAACCATTGGGTTGAGCTGGCAACTTGTTCGATAGGCATCATTATTGCAAGCATGGAAATGTACTGTAATTTAAGAAAACTCATCCATCACTCTCGGATCCCATGTTCAAACCCCACGGGAGGTGCTTTAAACATAATGCTGGGACTTTGCCAGACACATATAGTCTTGATGCTTTTCTCGGTGTCACGAACAATGACGAAAAAGACGGCTGAAAGGGTGCATGAGAGCACCATTCGAGAAACGATATGATGAAAATTGTGATGACAGATATAATGCAAACAGCTCTCCTGCACCATGTCACCAGGGAGAAGAATTTGCCAGAAGAGAGGCCACCTTGGAAGACTTTTCAGCTTCGGGAAGACGGCCCGTCTACCCCAGGAAACATTTGAGTTGTCATCAAACCTCCAACTGCAAGACAGCCACTCCTGTTTGACGGAGACACCCACAAATGCGGACGGATAACGGCAACGAACCGTCAGCTCAAGGCTGGGAAGTGCCGTCTGCGCATCGTGATTGGCCTGATCGGAAACGCCCCGCGGCATCTGATGTCGCGAAAACTCAAGTCTCAGCATGGACGTGCTCGAATCGGAACAAGCTTGAATTTTGACGCAAACCTGGATCATCTGTCACGTTCGTCTGAGCGTCGTGTCAATTCTGCCCGCCGGTACTTAAGGGCGTGTCCCCACAGATCTGGCCTTGACACATGCCGTCGATCATATTGATCTTAGTCTCTCGAGATCGTCCGAAGCCGAATACGAGATTCGACAAGCACGCTAAATGAGTTCTTGTTTCTGCCGGCCCAGAACGACGCAAGTGATTCATGCCTCGAACCGGTATCCAGAAGGTGAAAACGGGTTGCATAACATGCAAGTAAGTCGCCGTCGTACTCGGCACCGCATCCTAGGACAACGTCTAAACTCTATCTTATCAGAATACGGAGAATAAAATGCGACGAGAGCCGCCCTTTCTGTAACCGGTGCTTGACGACAGGGCGGAAATGTGACGGCTACACGTCGCCTCCCAAGGGGACGTACTCTTGGGATGAGCTCCTACAAGGGAACATCTCGGATGTTGCCTTGGGACAGTCGGCACTGACAAATGGTACGACGGCCGAGAAACGTGCCATATCGTTCTTTCAACGTGTAGCCGCACCGGCCCTTGGAGGGTCACTGAATAAGCACTTCTGGATCACCATCGTTCCCCAGGTTGCGAACCAAGAACCCGTGGCGAAGCATGCCATGATGGCCGTTAGCTCATTATACGAGACCTTTACCAAGCGCTCTCGCCTCGACATTGCCTGTGGCGCAGATGATCAGAGTAGCGCATTCGCTGTGTGGCATTACAACGAGGCTATAAGACTGTTACGAACAACGACAGACCGGGCTTTGATACTGTTCGTCTGTGTCCTGTTCATCTGCGTCGAGCTGCTCCGGAAGAACTCCAAAGATGCAGTTGAACATTGCCGACATGGGATAAATATCCTCAACGAAGTTCGCAGCGAATCGGATTTCATAAAGAACCACGTCCAGCCGGCAATACAGAATTTGAGCATTGTCCCATATCTATACGGCGCCGATCCTCATTCCTTCCCAACCCTAGGCAAGCCCGCGCCGGCCACGAAATACAATTTTCGCAACATCTCAGAAGCACATCAATCGCTGGTCTGTGTCCTGGTACGGGTTGTACGATTCGCGCGGTGTTTGACTGAGCCACGTCTGGAGCCCGGGCGAAACGGTCCCGATCCAGGAACAGAGTGGACCCAGCAGGACATTGTAGAGGATATGGACGCTTGGTTAGAAGGGCTTCGTCACTTCACGGGATACATCTATGTCCCGGCAGGCCACGAAGAGAGGGATATCTGCAGGTTATTGGAGATGCGGTGGACGGTTGGCAAGGTCATGTTGCTAACTTCTCGGTCCAATAACGAACGCGCTTATGATGAACACATCGATAAGTTCCGAACGATAGTCGAACTTGCGGTCCCCGCGGCGGCGGCAGCAACAGCCTCATCCGGAAAGCGAAAACCGGGATACGGTACCGAGAGACACCCCCTTGAACTGGGGTTTACTTCCTTGCTCGCTTTTGTGGTCATGAAGTGTCGCATCTTCGAGCTGAGGTTGGCGGCATGGAAGCTCATGAACAAACTGCATCGTCCCAACGACAACATATGGAGCGAGGATGTGACCATTGTGCTGGGAAGAAGAATCATGGAGTTGGAACACCACGTCAACTTGGATGACATGAAGCTCGATGACGATGATGATATTAGTGAAATGGGGGAGGGCGATCCCGCATTAGTTCAGAAAGAACGCATTGTGAACTTCAGCGCCAACTTTGCGAATACCGAATTCCCCAAGCGAAACGTGCGATTCAACTTTCTTTTAAAAGAAGGCCAGAGTAAAGAGTACGTCGTGGAGGATGATTGGATTTCGGTCAAGTCGCGACCGAAGACGCAACTTCTGGAGGAAGAGTCAGAGTGGACTTGGAAGGGACACTGTTGATTGCTTACGCCGCATGGGCAGAGGACTAGTTACAGTCGGCCTTATGGCTCTTTTGTTCCCATCACTATCATTCTTGTTGTTGATACTACTAGCATATCAGCTGCTTTAGTTGGGCTGAACATCCGCTCAGCATCCGCTCAGCATCCGCCCGGACTGCGGAACTTTTGTTGATATCCGTATTCCTGTCGTCCTATCAACATCACTGCTCACAGCGCTAGTTTTGTGATACCCTCGAATATGAAACTGTGAAATCAATGTGAAGGGAATGCTTCTTTGGCGATGATATGACCCTCTTCGTTTTCGGGCATCATTCCACCAGCACTCGTGACGGACGCGTTTTAGCCTGCCTTGTCGGAACCGCGGCGTCTCTAAGGCATTATCATATCACTCAAACTCCTTGTACGGCTAAGGAGAGGTTTGCCGTGATCTTTTCTTCCTCTTCTTTTTTCTATGCGTTTCTATCTTCTTCATTTTCTTACGTTTTTCTATCTCTCCTTCTATCTCTCCTTTTTCTTTTCTTCCCCTTTTCCTGCCTTGTCCAGCCAGTCAACTACTCCCAACATTAGCTGGACACTTCGGTTGTGAGATCCATTGTATGTCCTGCATCATCGTATGGAACCTCGCTAGAAAGCATCATCTTTTCGAACCGCCGGACTAAGCTCTGGCCTCGCGCAGCCTCGATGTCGGTCAAAGCTAGATCGAGGTCAATGACCCAGGTTGCTTCAGTATTTCCATTCAACCTTAATCGAGCCTCTTCGTGTGGCATCTCCAGTCGTTTTAACTCGACCAATACGCGATTCGCTTCTGCTGACTTCAAAGTTCCGTTTTGAAGCGCCATACCCACCACCGCCCGGGAGATTGCACCGGATGTAGAGAACGACACGCAAAGATCGGTAAGTCCTGCTAGACATAGGTCCAAATAGAAACGCCATTCTCTTCCAGGTCGCTCATGTTGAACATTTGACTGGGTCGCCTCTTGCATCATGGCGTTTGCCACGTATATCACGGCAGTTTGCCATAAGCCCGAGAACCTGGCTTTCTTGTAGCGAAGCCGGAATAGGAGACAAAGTCGTTTGAGTTGATTTACTGAAGCAGCATATACCGCTTTGGGGGTAGCGTGTTGGCTAGAAAACAAATTGAGTCGAAGATTGCAAGTGGGCGGTGTCAAGAATGGTCGGAAAAGGTCCGTCACAATCGCGTGGAAGTAGATGCTAGATTTTTCAGCAAGTGATTAACTGGTGTTGGCTGGTCAGACCTACTGCATCATCATAACGTCGTGGTTGCTGTCCTGATTCCTCACAAGATTAGGAGGCAAGTTGTTGGCCCATTGAAGAAGTCTGAGATAGATACCCTCCGCAAAGTCCAGCTGGCGTTGTCCTTTTGGTCCTTGTTTTTTCGTGCCATAATAACTACACAGCATATCTTGGCAGACGGTCCATAAAATACTGGAGGCGTCGAATACCTCTAGCGGGTGGGCGGCGTTTTTGGGTATGCCCTCGAGCGGTCCATCCGCGAGAAGTGCCAGTGGTTTTGGAAGCAAGGGAGGCGTTCCAATTTCGCATGTGTGATAATGTAAAGACAACAGCCTATTCAGATCCGTTATTGTCAGCAAATGGTTCATAATGACCAGGTGCAGGACTGGGGCTTACTAACGAGACCCAATTGAATACCCCCCAAGCCGTGTATGATGCGGCCCGCGTCCAAATATCATGGCCTTGCAACCATTGCATGGCCGAATCCTTCTCTTCCTTGACGTCGAACAACCCCATTGACCTTCCAAGCTCAACGCCCCTTCGCGTGAACTGAAGACTCAAATTGTTCTTTCCGTATGTGACGGCGCTAATACCGAGTAGCTGCAACCCGGAAATTGTTGTCAATGTGTTCTGTGATTGTTGGCTGGTGAGGTCTTTTTGGGCTTGTATGAAGAGTCTGAGAGACCACTCTGCTGGGTCGGGGCTGATGGGCGTGTAGGATTTCTAGCCGATGTGAGTATTTGACCAGAATCTGTATCTAGGAATACAGACTAGATACTCACGCATGCCCAACAAAGCAAGGAGTTGACGAGGAAAGACGAACAAAGTTGAGTCCTCTTTCCCACAAGATCATCCAGAAACAGATCCTGGTCGAAAAGTGGAAAGACAGGATGATCAACTTCGAAATAATGAGATAACACGCGAACTGCGAGATCGTTTGGTATTGAGACTGCTGTCCAGAAAGAAATATCGACACCTCCAAGCCGCTCATCAAACAATGGTTCCGATATATACTCGTCGCCAAACTCTGTGGGGGCTGAGTCCGGAGTAAACATCTCCTCTCCCGAGACGCTGCTTTCGCTATCCCTGATCAGAGGATCCTGCCTAGCCGGTGATCTATGGTAGGATTATTAGCGCGTCTTTGCCCACAAAGCTGTGCTATCGAATTACGGATGAAGGCTTGACAACAAGAGGACGAGACGCCTGATTGTGCCGGGTGGTCAAAATCACTAAATTGGGGACCACTTACATCTCCTGCCTTCCAAACTGTCGCACAGCCAACGGTCTGAGCAAGTTTCCTAGCGCCGGAGTGAAAGAAATCGGGGATAATGCTGGATATGCAACGTTATGCTGCATCGACAACTCAGACTCAAGAATGTTTGGCGTCGGCGGAAGCATGCCTCTCAGCAATTGCACCTCGGACGGTGGCGCGATCGGAGATGGCGTGTTTCCAGCCCCTTGCCGTAGCTTCTGTAGCAACTCCAATGCCTCGCCGTATGGCATTGTCTTCAATGATTCGAGTACATCATTGACAGAGCCGTGCTGCGGAACGTCTTCACCCTCGGCCACAGTCACGGTGTGACGGATGCTGTACGTGTATGCGCAGACTTCGCGCCGCGTGACGCACATGAGGCATCTCGGAAGGGCACCATCGCACTAGCCGTGATGTCAGCGACTTGTATCGCAGGGCTGATAGAGTGAGAGCTCACCTTGATCTTCCGCCTTCGACAGGGATCGCACGCGCTGGGGGTTTTGCGCGGGCGTGCCGAACGTCGGGCGACCCGGTTCGCATTCAGGGGGCCGGCCGCGGCGTCCTCGGGCGTCCTCGGGCGGGGGCGTATCTGCCGGAGCGGCTTCATCGTCACGGGTGGCGATGATGGAGGCGGACTGTCAATCGAATCATCCGGACTGGTGGAGCGTCGGGGAGGTTGCGAAGACTCGGACCGGGGGAGTTGAGATGGTTAGATGGCAGATAAGGGTACCTTGCCAATTGGGGCTTCCAGCCATTGCGGCACCTTGCTGACATCACTGAATTTGGTGGACCTGCGGCTATTCGAGCGCCAGTTATAGGCCTCGCGGAGTGATCTCCGGCAGGCGGCGGCTAGCTTTGTTTGATCTTGCATGGCGTCAATATGGAGAAACAGTGGGGGAGGCCGCAAGGAGTTGTGACTAAATGGTCCTCAACATTCCGACGGAGTCCAGATTCCTTGGCATGTACTTCGTGGCTACTATTGAACATGAGGCTGGGAAAGGAAAAAGAAATATCCTGTGATCTGTTGGCGGCTGTGGCGCTCGCTAGAGCCGAAAACACATCAGCCGATTATTCTCTTGTTTTGGGCTTCCTAGTCGGGGTCCGTCGACGGCGCCGGAGAGTCGGAATCTTCT
The DNA here is from genome assembly GCF_000319635.2 of Colletotrichum fructicola Nara gc5. NCBI lineage: Eukaryota > Fungi > Ascomycota > Sordariomycetes > Glomerellales > Glomerellaceae > Colletotrichum > Colletotrichum fructicola. The sequence continues at coordinate 379,758 of NW_027094054.1, read as the reverse complement.
CGGATTACAAGCAATCCAAGCTTGAATGTGTTTGTCGGTCGAAACCGCGAAGTCTTCCATCCAAATTCATCATCCAATGATCCCGTTCCTCATGTCTCATGGATCGGCGATTTGTCGAAGACTAGGGGAGCAACCTTTCCGAACGTCTCAGATATCACGCGGATGTACATTCCTAGGAGCCGGAAACAGTAACTTAACAGACTCGAGTTGAACCCGTCTATTTGAATGAGTGTTTGAGCGGATACCCCTGGCTAGCGGCGCACCACATTGACCACATCATTCCCTCAGTTCTATTGTGCCTAACGTACGTAATTATCATCTTCCGCAGCGTCATTGTTCGTCTAAATGGCAAAACCTATCTGAAGACCATGGCCATGCAAATATCGAAGGGTACTGTCTTTGAATCTAGAACAGTATCAATTGATGACCTTACAATTCTGGAACCTCTTCTCGGCAGCATTATGTATAGCACGGAGGCCTACATACCTCGTCGTCAGGCCTTTCTGACCTGGAAGGCCAGCGAAACTCGTCCCGTCTCGACCCCCATAGTGTTGAGTCTCTTAAGATGATGAAAAGCCGCCAGCTGTTGCCGCATCTCCTCCGTACCAATGTGTAGCTGCTCAAGGATCTCGGTAACAACTGCGTAGAGGATTTCTAAGCTACCGTCCTCAATCTTGACCGCAACGCCAACAGCTCCCTCAGCTCCAAGTTGCTTGGTGTACTCTGACTCCCGAATTCCAACACCATAACAGCCATCTGCACCCACCTTACCAATGAGGGCTCCCGCAAAGGCTTCCATCAACAGTGTGCAGAAGCGTCCTTCACCGCCGACCATCTCGGGATGATTGGCCATTGCGTCGAAAATGCGAGCCATATGCCTTGTTCGCTGAGAAGGAGATGATTCGTCGTCGCCAATTGCGTCAGCAGCCGCCGCGAACCTCGCATACATGCGTCCCATGGAACTAAGCGACAATCCAGGTGCAGGGAGATTGCAGCCATCAATGCCCCATTTAACGTCCTGTTCCGAAAGGCCACTTAGTTCCTCCACGACTTCCTTCACCTTGAGCTGAATTGGGTGCTGAGGAAGATGGTAATCGGCAAACTCGGCTCCTAGAGCAAGACCACCGCCTAGCATGGCAGCATGCTTTCCAGAGCAGTTGTTGTAAACCCCCGTCGGCTCAAAGTCGGCCTTGATCCAATTGCGGTTGACATTTGGGCAGATTGAAGGGTGACCACCGCAACGCAGGTCGGATTCGGAAGCCCCGACTTTCTCTAGCATAGATCTGGCTCTGCCAATGTGCCTGTCCTCACTGTTGTGAGAAGCGCACATTAAGGCAATATCGGCCTCGTCGAAACCGAATTTTGAAAAGCCGGGCGTTTCCAGTACAGCAAGTGCTTGAGCTGGCTTTGCTGCGGATCGAGCCAGAGTCAATCGAGATGGGTTGCCAACAGCGTAGATAAGCTTGCCATCGGCGTCGACCACTGCGACATGGACACCGTGTCGGTTCTCGACGATACCGCCTCGATCAGTGACGACAAAGTCCTCCAGCTGCGTAGTTCGCGTCATTTTGAGAAGCTTGATCGAAATTCGAGACGGAGCAGGTGCTGCGATGCGCGAAATGTGAGTGTCCTTGACGAAGAGATCAATTGGCTTGTGACAGGAAACATACATGAGTCGTCGGACGTAGGCGCTTTGCCGAGAAAACGGGATGTGAAACGAAACCCAGTGTCCGAGGCCCATATGCCGTCCCGGCCGATGATTTTAAAGACTTTGGTACCGGCCCGGACTCTTCGCGGTCCGGAGTTGCTGATGCGCAGGCGCAGATAGAGTCCACTCTACGGGGCTCTTCCGATGAAAGGGCGCGGTGTGACATGTTCAGTGCCGCTCGCTGCGGAGCAAGGTTCATGGTAGCCTGCATAAGCTTACACATCTCTTCCATGGGGCTTGCGCCAATGATACGGACAGCAGATTGAAGAGTCATCGAATGACTCTACCCCGAAAGTAACTCGCTATGATCTTAAAAAAAGGGCGCGACCAATCAATAATTATTAGCTGCATATCCTGACGTCAATGAATTAAGAGCCACAGAGGCGCTGCTAAGTTGGCAAATACCCTTCGACGCATCTGCGTCCTGCTGGCTTCGATTCATTTTGAGTCGTAGTTGTCAACAAGCCTAATTTTGTATCGCTGGTTCAGTTTGTACTGGCTAACAACGGCAAACCATCGGTTTCTTTTGAATAGGACAATAGTAACTCCTAAGACATTTCCCCCCCGTGGACACGTTAGGTAGCTGATAGCAGAGACATGAGAACTCGAATCATCCGTACATTAGCTTGTGATTCATAGCAAGTCTAAGCAATATTCTTGTTTGGCTGTCAATGATGCTCCGCGGTCTGTGAGTACGCATACTTCCATTCGTTGAATATGATTTCCGGGAACTTTCCCTCACCAGTCATGTTTCCTATCATGCCACTGTGTTTACCGAAGACTTGATGTTGACGAATCTCAGGCTATCCCTCCCCGAAACTTCAATCGCTTTTTATTGAATCAACGCAAGCTAGGGCGATGAAATTGGCGTTGAAGAGAGTGACCAAATGCCGGCAAAGCCCTTCCTGGGGACGTTTTTCCAACATCTTTGCAGGCGAAAGTTCTCCAGGCGGGATATCCCCATTGCAGTTCGGAATGTGCACTTTTGATGCAATACGATAGACCAAGAAGCCCAAGAGAACAGCACGGTGTATTCCAACTAGCACCCACAGTGGCCGAATGCGGAATCGTCGAGGCTGGAGCAGGGCAGAGACTCTTTTGCAAGCTAGAGTGTGGACTGCTAAGAAGACAAACGTCTTTGCATCTTCCACTGGAATATTTTTTGACATGTTTGGTTACCTTCCCTTTTCGGGGCAAACATCTAACATGCGATCCCGGATGCAGTTCCGGCAAGGGCTTCCCACGTGCGAAAATTGCGAAAACCTCGGATCCCGTCCCGTGTGTGTCACGATGTTTTTATGTGGTAAGTAGGTCTAATACTTATTAGACCTCATAACTCCCAGCGCCCAGTTCCACTGAAACGACCTGCAGATAAGCCGCTAAGATAGGTATGGTGCGGTGTGTTCTGCGCGCCCTTGGGGTCTTGGATCCAACCGGTCTAACGTCAGAACCCCGCAAGCGGGGCCGACGTCGGATTGGGGGGCACACTGTTGCTTTAGTCATGGAAAACTCAAAACTCCTTTTAATGAGCTGGGGACATCATGAAGTTGGTGCAATTTTCCTTTTGTTTCGTTGATCCCGTTCTCTACAGTCGAGGCATCTTCTCAGTGTAAGAAAGATGTCTGTCGAGTTGCAACCAACGCCTGACGCGCGCTCAATGCGCTCTGCGCCGCCTACCGATGATGAAGAGGGCAACAACTTGATCCAGACTCTCCCGCCGAGTGACAAGGGCGCGGAGGCATGGAAATTCCTCTTTGCGAGTTTCATTGTCGAGGCAGTTCTCTGGGGTACTGTCACTCAAGCCCAAATGTCAACCGGCTTTTGACTAACATTGACAGGTTTCCCCCTGACGTTTGGTGTCTTCCAAGACTACTATTATTCCCATCCCAAGTTCGAAGGCAACCCAAACATCGCTGTCATTGGCACGGTGTCAACAAGTATCTACTTCCTCGGAGCACCAATTGCTGTGCCCTTGGTTGGCCGCTTCCACGCCTGGCAAAGACACATGGTTGTTGTCGGCTGGGCTATTTGCGTTGCATCCCTTGTTGGGGCGTCCTTCTGCGACTCAGTCGTCGGTCTCATCGCTACACAGGGCGTCATGTACGGTGTCGGCTTTCTGCTGCTGTATTTCCCCGTTCTGCGTATGCTCAACGAGTGGTTCGTGGCCCGCCGCGGCTTTGCCTATGGCGTCCTCTTTGCCGGCGCCGGATGCAGTGGTGTCGGTCTGCCGTTCTTGCTTGAGGTGCTCTTGTCCAAGTATGGCTTCCGCACCACTTTGAGATCGGTCGCCGTTGCGGTGTTCATCTTGGTGCTCCCAGTCCTGCCGATGATCAAGGGACGCCTTCCGCCCTCGCACCACGGTGCTCTGCGCATGTTCGACGTGAGCTCTTTCAAGCAGCCTCTTTTCTACTGTTTTGCTCTCTCGAACTTGTTTCAGGGGTTTGCCTACTACATCCCCTCACTGTATCTCCCCTCATACGCTTCTGCTATTGGGCTGTCCGGAACGATGGGCGCTTTGCTTCTGGCTGTTTACAACTTGGCAACCGTTTTCGGACAGGTCGGATTCGGCTGGTTGTCGGACAGGACGCCTAACATCCTCATTCTCATTTTCATCTCTTCGTTCGTATCGTCGGTTTCAGCGTTCACCATTTGGGGATTTGCTCACTCCTTGGAGCTTCTCGTGGTGTTCGCGCTCATCTTCGGCATGTTCGCCGGCGGTTTCCCCGTCTTCTGGGCCAAGTTTGGCGCCATCCTTTCCGACGATCCAGCACCTGTATTCAGCATGATGGCGTTCACAAAGGGCATCGGCAATCTTGCTACTGGTCCCATCACTGCTGGTCTCTTGACCAAGCCGGTCAGTTCGGGTTATGGAATGGGGCGATACGAATCGTTGGTTCTCTTCGTTGGCTCCTTCATGCTGTGCTCGTCTATGGGCATTCTCGGCTGGCCACTGAAGAAGGTCACTGTCCGCTCCTGAGACCGGAAAGTCAATGATGTAGTTTGGTTGAGGAACACATAAAAGTCACTCGTTCATGATAAATCTCGCGCGCTCGGGTTGTAAACTCATAGCCAATTACAAGAATAAGATGAATGCAACCCATTGTATCCAGCCTCGGCGAAAGCCGTATTTGATATGTGCTTTCCTAAGTCTGGACTTATACCCTATTCCGTAAAATACGAGTTGACATTAGAACCTTCGTGCATTGTCTTGGCCGCGGCTGGGGAGAAAGGTAGTTATATTGCCACACTGGAAATCTGACTCAGTCTCGAGTGTTTGACAAGGGACGTCTGAGCATATTCTCTACCTCAACCCAATCAAATTCCTTTACATCATCGGACTCGCCCCATCCAAGAATGTAGAGCAACCAGATAATATTTTTTAGGTGTGCGCCCTAGATAGGCCCAAGACCTCAAGGCCTTGGCTTCTCTCGAACCCGCAACTAGCCTAAGGCCCCGACGAGCAAACGTCGCGTGATTATTGTAGTGATCGGCAAACACCTAAATGAACCACCTGAGAATAGCTTTAATTACGACAATGCCAATCTTCAATTTCAACTCTATCTACGTTTATCAGGATATAAGAGAACCTGTTCACCTTCGTTCCCAGAGTGCCCCGTAAACACCGCGATAATACTCAATTACCTCATCCCAGTAGTATCATTCTCGACATAGCTTCTGTCAACATGAAGTTTGATCAAGCCATTGCCGCTTTTGTCTCTCTGCTTGCAGTCCCGACATTTGCCCAAATCACGCCAGTAACCTGTCAGAAGGAAACTGTGAGCTGTGTAAGTAAGCCAATACATTACGTTGGGCATTTCAACTGACCGTCAAACAGGCTGGCAATGAGGACTGCAACGCTAAAGGTTCGCCTGGTGGCTTTCCTTGCCCAGCAGGCTCTGGTCAGAATGATGCGGACTGCTGGATAGCTACAAGTGCAGGCGGCGACGCATCAAGCGTGAGCGTAAGTCGCAACTCTTTGTGGACAAAGTTATGTGCACCCCAACTAACATCTGACGTAGTGCTGGTGCTGCAGACCTCAGTCATGAGCCGTTATTTGCCTGGGATTTGGACATACTTCGACGCATTTGGACATGGATTGAAACACTCATAGTAGCACGTCAAGCAGATGCAAATGTAACTTTGAACATTATGAATTCTTCTAGCTTCTAGGGTATATCGAAGGATGCGATTAAAGGTTTACGTGAACAGACTCGAGTACCTCGTCTGACTTCATTATAACTGAGATTGGCAACGTAGCACAACTTCGAAGTTGCGGCTACTTGGCCACCTCAGGCTCGGGGGTCGACCTGTTTGCAGAAGTAATGGTTTCTCCCAAAGGTCTCTTGAAGAAGACGTTTCTTTCCCAGCCATCGATCTCATCGACGACAGTCTCACGCACCAGCTCGTACTTGCCGATCTTCGGCAGGATCTTAGCCCAAACAACCCAGTAAAGACCACCTGCAACAATGATGGCGATGCCGACGACACAGTGAAGGTAGTAGGGAAGGCTCTCGTAGACGTTCTGGCCCTCCTCGGGAGGAACGAAGGGAGCAATGACGAGGTAGACGTTGCTAAGCATGAAGAAGATGACGACGGGCAGACTGGCGCTGATGGGAGGGTTCCAGTTCCACTCCTTGCGGTTGAGGTAAAGGTAGGCCAGGCCTCCGGCGACAAAGACGTTGATGACAGCAAGAGGATCTGTTGGGGTATTAGCGTGAGCTCTTGATAGAATACTGAAGTGATCAAGGCAAAAAACTTACAGCTGATGAGGTTAAGAATGAAGTTGTAGGCATCTCCAGGAGGAGGAGCGAGCATCGTGATGACGCAAATAAGCCAGTGCTCAAACAGACCAGCCAACGGAGCGTTCAGGGGCTTGTTGCTGGCAAAGAATCGAGAGAATGGAAGGATACCCTCGCGACCGAGTTCTTGAACTAGACGACCCTGGGAGAAGATAACGCTGAGAACGTTGCCGTAAGCAGACAGGGCGACGAACACCGAGAGAGCACGCTCTGCGGTGCCACCCATGACGTTGCGGAAGAGGGAGGCGGCGACCAGACGGCCACCCTCAAGAATCTCCTGCTTGGGAACAGCGGCGAAGTAGGCAATGTTGACGAGCATGTAAAGAATCGAGATGGTGATGATACCGGCAGGCGCGGCAATCTTGAGGGTGCGAACGGGGTTCTTGGTCTCGCTGAGGGCGTAGTTGGCGTTGCTGTACCCAATGTAACTCCAGATGACGTTGTACAACGCTGTCACAACTCCATAAGCGCTGCCAGTGGTGCCCTCGAAGGCATTGCGGAAGTTATGAGGCTTCTGGTCCTCGGGAAGCTTGACGTGGCCACCCAGGGCAATGAAACCACACAGAATGATGATCAGGATGATGATCAGCTTGATTGAACCAAGGAGGTTCTGCAGGCGCAGACCCCACTTGAGCGCAAGGCCGTGGATCAAGAAAGCGGATGTGATGCATGCCAGACCAATACCGCGCTGGTTCCACCTGTCAACCTCAACGTTGGCCGCGTGGAGGATGTACTCGCCGAAGACGACAGAGTTACCACTGGCCCAACCGAGGAGGATGACATATCCGGTGTACAGACCAGTGGTCAGGAACTTGGGGCGGCGGTAGACGTATTCGAGGTAGTTCTTCTCACCACCGTTCTTGGGGATAGCAGTTCCCCATTCAAGGTAAACGGCAGTTCCGGCGAGAGCGATAATCATACCAGCGACCCAGATGAAGAGCGACAAGCCGACACTGCCAGAAAGGCTGAGGATGGAACCGGGGGTAGCGAAGATACCGGTACCGACGACACGGTTGACGATCAGGAATATGGCGGTGGTGACTCCGATTTGTCGCTTGGCTTCACGCGCATGCTCGATTCGGCCTGTAGTTCAAGAGTCAGCAGCGTCCTAATGCGCCAAAAGCACCAGGTGAGGACGGCGACATACCAACTTCGCTGTCATAGGTGGGCGCAGCGGGGAGATCGCCATCTTTGTTGCCGCCCTCGGCGGAGGACGAGCCACCGCCATTGAACCTGTTCAAGAGCTTGGACATATTGGCGATTCTGATCTTGGCCGTCCTTGAGTACGCGAAAGACCAGAGACCCGAGGGTTGTTGATGCACTGGAGACAGGAGACGGAAGAGGATCCGAGCATCAGGGTCAGACTAGAAGGCTGCCAGAAGGTTTTATGTCTGGACGTGACACCCGTGGGAGGGCCCCGCCAAGCGGATCACGTCTTAGAGACACCGAATTGGCGCCATGTGGCGAGAGGATATGTATGGCCGTCTGCAGTTCTTGGAGGGTGCATTGCAAGTTCGAGCCAAAATCTTCGAGGGTCCCAAGGATCTTTGCAGGGATCAAGGGGTGAGAGAAAGCGTTGCAGGCTCTCGAAAAGATCCGCAAAAGAGAGGCTGCCCGCGTTGTTCCGAAAGTATGCGCGATTCTTTAGAGCCGCCTAGACCCAGAAATTGCAGCAACTGTCAAGACCCCCAAAGCACCCCAGGCAAAGTCGAGCGCAGTCAGGGGAGTGACACCAGGGTGTCTTGTCCCAGTGGTCTGGTGCGAGAAGTTCTGTGTCATAGTTTCTGTTTGTGGTCCACAGCACCGATGACGCGATCAGAGGTGAAGATGTCGAAGTGGGAAAATTTTAGCTGGGACCCAATTAAATCTGGGGGGCGTTGGGGACAACCTGTGTGACTCCGGCGGGACACAATAACGACATTCCTCTTGCTGGTAAGATGTTACAGCCAAGAGTCAAGCATCAGCAGGCAGAACTTCCTATTCTTCGTGTTCTCGGTACGAAATACGCATGGTGAGACATGCCTCGCTTCCCAAGAATCACGTTCTTCTTGGTCCTACAGTTGACCCCCAAGATATTTTCACATGCCTTGCCTGACATGTCTCAATTGGTCGGGCGCAAGCTGCCAAGGCCATCAAAAGTTCGTTCACTCAGTCATCAATAGCTTCTCTTGGCCTCAAGAATGCCTAGCTGGCTTGGAGGAAACCTGGTGTGCAAGGTGAACGCACTCTTTCTAGGTTTGCACACCCACGATCGCTCGATCTGAAGCGTTTGCAGCTCGGCCTACGAGCTTTTTGTTATCCTTTCTCCATGTCATCGCCTAAACATCAAACAATGATATCTCGTGAGGATTTCCAACGTCTTGAGTTAAGCTTTAGGACTTGAGTGGCGGGAAGTAATGGCTATCTCACCGCACCCTTATGGAGTCTACCTTGAGTGCTCCGGCAGTACAACGATACACAGAGATTTTGCTCTAGGATGACGTGACAAATAACACCCAGAACGCAGGCATCGGTCAGATGCCTCAAGGTCAATTGCATGGCCCACGGGATGTCACTGAGAACTTTGGCACACCACCATCGGCTGCAACCGAGTTCTAGGCTGCATTTTTCACCAGGAAGCTAATCCTCACCCCACGCCGACTTCAGGGGTAAAGGCTCTAAAGTCAGAATTTGCGGACTCACGGTTGATGATTCGACCCATCAGCATCCTACTGAGCACCAGCTGAAAAGTTGACCTAACATCGCCTCGAAGTTGTGTTGCGCGATTGACGGACGAATGGACGAGATGGGAAAGGCGATTACTCCCATTTCTTGGGTCCTTCCCGATGTGATGTCTCGGCTTCATGAAGTCATAATAGCCAACATCGCGTGATAGCGCCAGTGAGCCGTCGACAAGCGCCCTCTCAGGCAGGCGTCAGGCGCTTTTGACCGAGACAAAAAGTCTCGCCCGACAACTTAAATAAAGTCAGTGGGGTTCGGAAACTCGCATGGATGACAAAGCTGCACTGCGTATCGCCTGCGATGACAGCTGTGGTCATTTGGATACCATGCCATTGAAGTGTCCCAATGAGTTAAGTGAGAATCACGCGTGAAACTGATAAAAACGATACTACAGCAGTTATAAGAAGATGTTTCAAGACCTATGGTCAATGCTGGTTGCTGAATCTCATGGATCAGTCTGAGAGCCGGCTGCGCTCGAGGACGAAGGGAACCCGATGCTGTATGATTCGTGCGGATCACGTCGCGCTTTCCCATTAAGAAGTCACGGTTCTCCCCTCAATAATGTGCAGATTTATGTAAAGGCGCCTCATAATACGATGACGTCTAGGGCCCGCAAAATTGTCACTCCGGGGTTGACTTTCAGATAAGGGAGATTCGCATCTGTCGACCTCCTGTGTCAAGAATGCTGCTAATCAATGCCCCGGTTTCTCCCCAACCCTCCCACCAATCTGAACCACATCATCCGGTCAATTGGATAAAGTGCTGCATCGTTCCCTGTCTAGCGGCAGCGGGTCAAGGGTGCTGCAGCTTTATCGAAGTGAACCGTTACCGCGGACCGTGCCGCCACGAGGCGCTCCGATCTTTCGGAGGTCTCAACCGAGATAGATTGCCACGCGCGCCCTAAGGCGATCTCGCCCACCTGTGGAACGTTGAAGATCATTTATAGAATCTTCTTAACTACAATTGGTACTCTTTCGCGAATCGCAGTTCGTCCAACAGGTAGGAGGCAACAGAGGGCCGCTTTGTGACTGCAGATGCTGCCGTAGACGTCTCTCTCCGTATCTGTAGAGAGGACAGAGACAGCATCGCATACATCGCCCCGTCGGTCGCACAGCGATACAAGAATCAACGACTACGGCATTTAATCACAGCCAGATCCTCGGTTTCTGAAAATACGACGTTTCGCAGCGCCATGCCAACATGGAAAGATGCATATTCTCGTCCGGATGCAGAAGAGCATGCAAGGAAGAGTGGGTAATTGCGCTCCGGTTTTCGGAGACAGTCCGTTACCCCGGACTTCATTTCTTCCTAGCTGCGGAGAAGTTTCCGCCATCGCTCGCGGGATTCGAGTCACTAGACCGGGGTGAAACCTGCAAAGAAAAACTTCCGAGGAGCACGCCGTGAGTTGGGGTCGAAGAAGCCATTCTGATTCAGCTGCGATATCACCCACCCGCAATCTCATGGCCCAAAATGCGACATCACCCCAATCATGGTGACTCCGTGACACCACTGGAGGGCATTTCTGCCAACGACTCCGACATAGAGCGGGCTCAGGTAGCCGAGGTCAACAAAATCAACGATGACACCAAGGACAAGTTACCGCCACCGGTCGCAAGCGATGAAAAAGGAGTTCTCAACACCGTCGAATTACCCCTGAATGTTGATGCACTTGAGTCGACTTTCCGAATCTCAGATTACCTGCAGAATAATGGCATTGAAGGATTGCCGGCAGGTTCATATCCAACGGCGATAGACGCCAAATATCAGTCGCCATTCGCATGGACGCTTAAGAAGAAAACCACGGTACTGTTCGGAACATTCATTGCTTCTACGCTGGCAGCATATTCTGCAGGCGGATACGCCATGGCTTCAAAACCCTTGACCCAGAAATGGGACATCTCAAATACAGAGTTCAACGTGGGTATCACGCTTTTCGTCCTCGGGTTCGGTTTCGCACCAATGATCCTTGCCCTGATCAGCGAGATCTACGGTAGATACTGGGTTTTCGTTGGCTCAGGCGCGGTCTTCTTCTGCGGCACTCTGGGTTGTGCAATCACCGCATCTTTTCCAGGGATGCTCGTGTCACGGCTTATTGTTGGCAACGGCGCATCAGTCTTTGCTACCCTGACCGGAGGGGTTGTAGGCGATGTCTTTCACAAGGAAAATCGCAACACGCCGATGGCTCTGTACTCTCTATCCATTATGATTGGAACTGGCCTCGGGCCCATGATGAGTGGAATCATCGTCGACCATCCTCACTGGAGATGGATCTTCTACGTGCAGATGATCACGGTCGGGACCACAACATTGGCTCTGTTCTTCTTCTTTGACGAGACAAGAAGCAACGTGGTATTGAGGAAGAAGTGCGTTGCCTTGAACAAGCACTTCGAGGATATCATTCTGCATCGCACAGCATCATCGACCACTGCAGATGGACCTATTCTCCAGTCAGAACTCCAGCCAAGCATGAATACTCCCGTTCGGGTTCAATTTCGGGAACATTTTGAGGGCCCGGAACTGGATTTAAGCATCATATGGCAGAGCTTCTCGTTTCCCCTCAAGCTGCTCTTCACGGAATCGGTTGTCTTCTGGTTCTCGGCCTGGGTCTCCTTCGCATGGGCAATTCTCTTCATGCAATTCAACAGCATCGGCCTCGCATTTCGGTCTACATATGACTTCAACAGCAGTCAGGTTGGTGGTGTTTACACCGCTGTCATCGTCGGGTCAATCTTGGGCGCAGTCATCACCATCTTTCAGGACCCAGTCTTCAGGAAGCTCATGCCTCGCCAGATGGCCACTCCTGAAGGCCGGTTGTATTCCGCCTGCATCGAATCCTTATTCCTTCCCATCGGACTATTCTGGTTCGGCTGGAGCACATCAAAAGATATCCACTGGATTGTCCCTGCTCTGGCAGTTTCTTCGGTGACGATTGGTATCTTCACGATCTATCTAGCAGTATTCAACTATCTCGCCGACATCTATCATCGTTACGCGTCATCGGCTCTTGCAGCCCAATCGATGTGTCGGAACCTGTTGGCTGGTGTATTCCCCCTATTCACGAACACCATGTTTCAGAAACTGGGCTTTGGGCCAGCTGGTAGCTTGCTGGGTGGGATTGGCCTGCTGTTGTCCCTCGTTCCGTGGTTGCTGTGCATCTATGGGGAGAAGATCAGAGGTCGGAGCCCATTCGCTGGTCAACTCAAGTCTGCTTGAATACAGCATCCTTTCGTTCACGAAATTCACGAAACGAATGCAGAGCCTAGATCAAATTAATAGCAAGATAATGGATATGACTTTTGTTATTTAGGCGCGTGCGTATCTGTCCCTGCTTTTTCTCCCAGTTTTGCTGTTTCCACCGCCCCCGAAGCCTCTTTTTCGAGGCCTTACTTAGGGCAATTTGCAACATTCGAAGATCCGGGTCCATTCCTTGTGCAGGCTTGTCCTGCCTTGTTGGCACAGCTGCCAGAGGTGCAGAGTAACTTGACACCGCTTGCGTTCTCCTGGCACTCTCCCTTGGCGGTGCATTTGCCCTCTTGAGCCTACGGAGAAATTGCAAATTAGCTTCTGTTTTGGCCTGAGCCACATCAATGGTGCAGGTGACTTACCATGACCGTGGTCGCAAGACCAAAGATGGCGGCAACGAACAGCTTGTTGATCTGCATTGTGGTGCGTTCTTGTGTATTTGTAGAGAAGAGTTGAATAGTGGAACTAATGTGATTGTTGTCGACCAAAGACTGCGTAGACGGTAGGCAAGATGCGACTATTTGTAGCATTCCCTTGGGCATAAAGTTGGGCCTATTTTTACCCACAATATAGCTGTGACGAAACCTCCCGGTTAAGGTTCAAAGATCGACAACACTCTTCATTCGCGTGTGGGCTATTCATGGTCCCGGCTTGTCGGCGGCCCCGAGACACCCGGCGAAGAATCCCTATAGGGCTCATTTCATAAAGAAGCTTGCCCATCACAAGATATCATTTGCGATACTGCTTGAGTTCGACAATTGTTCTCATGTGTCGGTTACAGCTGCAACGTTTCTACTCAGCCCGGTAAAAGTTTCCGGGTGAAGCAAACTGAAACCGGTCATGGCCAATCAGGCCAAGCATGAACGCTCAAGAACAGCTGCTGGGACCCCAGTAACAGATCAGTCCAGAACCTTTTTCAGTTGAGACGAAAGACATGCGTGTGAAGTCCGGAATTGAAACCGAGTGTGCACACGATGTGCATCGAAATACTTCACCTGGACACATGCGATGCTATTGCATCTTTTGTTTGGAGTAACTTCATCGGAGACGGATGTTTCATGACACGCTCACTCTTGAATGAGCATCATTGGAGGGAGAAACGAAACGAACTTGCACCGTCGAGCCGGCGATGGCACATGATAGCGGCATCTCGGACGGTTGTTAGTCACGAGATGAGACGTTCTTCGGCAATTGTGAATTCGGAGGCCGCCAAGCTACATGATGGCAAGACTCCTCCAAGTTCAGAGGCCGCAGACTTCTGACGTATCATTACGCCCGTCTTCAGAAGCTGATTACTCATAACACCGTCCCTTATGTCGGCATGAGCAGCTTTCCTGACGGAAGGGCGGATTTATTAGTTTTGATGGCACAAATGCGCTGTGTGTTTGCCTTTTTCTCGGCTTGGTAGCGTGGGATACAAAGAAACTTTCACCCATCTTCTTGTCTGGACGCTACCATGCCCTGTAAGCTGGACATTTCAACATGTAAAAGAGGCGGTATGATTATAAAGCATGAGAATGAGGAAAATATGAAAGTTGATTTATATGACGTACAGCTGCCCCGACACCTGAAAACAATGCCATTAATCACAATCAATACATTTGACATGGCCCGGACTGATTTTAGGTCGGAGGCCGATTAGATTTCGACTTTTGGGGGTTTTCCCCATTCTTTGCGATGCAACTGTCAACTATTATGTAGAGCCTAACCGCAACATAAGTAACAACCCAGGTGGTCAATCCACTGATTGTCACCTTGATAATGAAACGTGTCCAGAGTCCCAGACCACCCAATACGTCAAGGTTGGGTGCCATGTAGACAATCTTTTGCAAACCTACTTTTCAAAATTTTCTTCCCTACAACTACACGAAGTCTGGACTGATTCTCCTCATGTCGGATTTATGACCATCTTTCAACTCCCATATGATCCCTTGAAATCATTGATAACCAATTTCGGGGTTTTCCTCTCTGTACTTGACGGCTTGACAACGGATCAATATCGCCAGAGAAACGGATCAACTACCGGCAGAACTCATGGTCAAAATCGTCAATTATCTGGGCGTGCGCGGCGTGCTTGCGATTAAAAGAACATGCCGTGGTTTCTCTCAAATTCCAGTGGACGACATTTACAGACGAGCCGTTGAGGAGGATCTCCCCCATTTTCTTCCAGGACCTTGGGAATACGTATTGATGAAAGATACTTCGGTCACGCCACACATACTTCGGGCAGCTGCTGTCGGCAATCTTCTAATTTTGCGCGAGCTCGTCAACCACGGCGCTGACCTTGGGATGTATCTCACCCCGGGATGTCAGCACAAATCCTCGACCAAATGTTCTATCAGGTGCAACCCCACTGCATATCGCTACGCAGAACGGGCAAAATGAATTCGTGGAATATTTGTTATCTTTCAAAAGCGTTGCCGACGACATCGATCGCGACGGCTTCTATTGCTGCATGTGCCCATTGAAAAGACACATGGCATCTGAGTACTTGATGACAAGTGACTTGTCATCGAGTTTGAGTCTAGCAATTGCCCATCTGCACACCGAGACAGCCCAGACGTTGATCAAAAACGGTGCAAAATGGAATGCAAATGTCCATCGCAAGCTCCCTCCCCTTTATCACATGGTAACGAGCGGAGCTACTGCGCTGATACGGTACATTTCTAAGTTGAGACATGAGAAGCAGCAATACTGGCCTTTGTCTTGCCAGCGATGGACTCTCCTACAGTGGGCTTCATATTTCAAGGGAGAAAGGGAAGAAATCAAGCAGCTCGTAAGCGCATTGATCAACGCCGGAGAAAAGTTGGATACACCCAACAAAGACAGGCGGAATTCGGAAGCCGCGCGCAGTTCCTTGCATTTCGCAATTAGAACGGGGAATATTCGTCTTGCAACAGTTTTGCTAGAGGCTGGATCATACGCGGGGATAGACTGCGACAGAGAGGCGGTATACGAGCATTGGCAACATGATGGTATACTTTCAATACCGGTGCATGTCATGGCTCCCATGCCACCACCGGGGTGTGAGATGTGGCCTCTGGCACTTTTCAACTTCATGTGCGACACGAAGGCTGACGGAGGTCGAAGGCGGCCGGTTGGTGTAAGCGTAGAAGATTACTCTCGCTGGAGGAAAGGGTATCGAGACACGAAGGAGTACCGTCTTAAAATGGAGAGATTTTGGGGCATTCCTATAGAAGAGATGGACTACTTTCAAGCCTTAATCGAAGCACGTGTAAGACCTTAGCTGGCACTCGATGTATGCGAAGTCGCTCCAAACTGGTATCATGAATTGGATACAATACATCTAGCTTTTGATGCCACCTCACTTTAAACGTTTCATCCAAGCGTCCTAGCAGTGTAATGACAACATGTCGCTTAGCGTGACGTACATGTATTGATCAGATTGAGAAATTGAGTTTAGGAGACCAAATGATCATATCTTAAGCTGAGGGGCATGAAATGACTTTCGTAGGTGATTCGGGACAGTATCCTGCCCAATACGAACGTGTTGCCTTCTCGCAGTTATTCGGGTCGCTTGCGTCGCTGCTTGGAGTCAATACGTGTGAAGGAAAACGGCGACTATTCAGGCTTTGCGCTTACCGGTCTACCTGCAGCATGCACCATGATAGAGTATCCAAGAATTGGCCCGACGTGCCGTTGGTTCTAAAAACCAGCTTATTGATGTCCTGGGAAGAGTCAGTCTTGTGATCCCGGCTCGCCGCTTGTTCTTAACTTTTCTCACCTCGGTTTCGTAGCAGCATTCATTATTTTGTCTTGTTTGGATATCGATGGGACTAGCAAGTGCCAATAAGGGTGCCAGGAATAGGGCGAATTTGATAGAGAGCATTTTGGCGACTGAAAGCAACTTCAACGAATTGGAGAATCGCTGTCAAATGGTGCAATGATGGGTTCAAGGGGATGATGGAGCAATGTAGGTAACCGAGCCGCTGGTGGGAGAATCTCGAGGCCCTAAATACATGATGTTCACTGCTCAACGTGTAGGATTATTTCTCTCAAAGGGTCATCAGGGGCACGAAGTGTCAACTCTATTTTGAACCTGCCAAGTCAATTTAAAATGGGCGAAGCAGGGTAATTCAGCCTTGGGCTACATGCTTGACTCTGCTAATCACGGTCGATCGCAACCCTGTATTGATAAGCCTCTATGGTAAGCTCTAGAGCGTTAACCGAACTGCCTGCGGATTGACTGGGGAGGCCTGCTGTGCCTCAGGAGCTTTGAGTTTTGGCATAGTCATGTACGTGGAACCTGCGCATGCTTGGAATTAATTGCGGGCGATCAGGCGACCTTCCAAGCCGTCCTATTTTGGAATTTGGGACGAACTCCTCCGCCCCTACTTCAGATGACAGCCGGCTTATCCGCTGATTACGCCGATGTTTTCTGTTCTCTTCGTTCGTGAATAATACAGCGCGTCTCAATAACCTTCAGTGCGTGGTGGCGGTAGACTGCCACGGTTACCCCGCATCATGCACTAAAGCGTCCATCGCAGTCGTCAAGTCGATATTAACGCTGGTAAGAACATGTCCAAAATGCAGATACTTGTCAACATGCACATACTACTCATTAGTACGGAGCACATATAGTAATAGGATACGATGTTATTGTATGATGATTGGAATGGCCCTCAAAAATGACTTGCTTACTCTTCCAAGCGTAGCTTAGAAGCCCCAATAACCCTTGACCAAGAAGGCTCCATATCCAGCAATGGCACTCAGAAGCCCAACACTGCCAAAATAGCCAACGGGCCTGCCGCTGCCGAGTCCCTGCTGTAGGATACCGAAATCGGCATGCAGCACGCGCATCGCCAGGAAGCTGCCGAGGAACCAACTCAGCACCTTACGGTTTCCGCCATTGACCTCCACCAAAGTAGCGAGTATGAAAGCCAACGGAACGTTCTCGGTGAAGTTGGTATGCGCACGAGTGAGGAGGTACAGTTTGTCGTTCTGGTAGGCGCGCCAGTCGGCGCTGCCAGTCGATGAGTTGTCCCCGAGGTAGTGTTCCTTTTGTAGACGTTCGCGAACCGTTCGTAGACTGAGCAACGCGTAGTACGCAGTGAAAGGGAGTGCGAAGGTTCCCGTCACAGCTGTTCGTCGAGGGGTCAGGTCAGTGACTGGTCTCCGAGCTAAACTTGCATGTCTTGATGTGTCACTCACGGAGCAGCTTCGGGATCGTGGTCAGGCCAATTGGTTGAGAGCTCATGGCTGCGGTAGAAATGCGACGGAGTTAAGTGATTGTTTGCGCATTTCGTGCATGTTCAATGGTTGCTTAAATGGCAGCCCGACATCCGGCAAATAATCTAGAGACCGAGGTGATTTGAATGCTTGACGCGACTATCTGCGGGAATGACGATCTTCCGCTGCTAGCGCCAGATTCTATGACGCCTTTGACATCATATGCGCAAGCTATCGCCAGATCCGGATCGGTGGAGCAACGAAGCTGGAATAATCTTCTGGTCAAGGCTTTGTGGTTTGAACCGCATGTTCCAGGATGCGAAGTCCACAACGGAGGCACTAGGTATGAATATCAGTACCAAGTTTCTTCCCTCAAGAACATGCGAATCTGACGAGCACACCCTGCCCCAATTATAGACATCATACTCAAGGAAATGAGCTGAAAGAGTAGACAGAGTACTGATGAATTAATGAGTGAATTATGTCTGCTCTCACCTCGTCTCCGTGGTGAATTAATTGCCCTCTAGAGGCATCAAATGAGTGTTCCTTGAGCCATACCAGGCCATTAAACTCCTAGTTATGCCATGCAATCTCAAAAACCAGTTTGAACGCCTCCCATATGCAATTCGAAACGGCGCATTGACAAAATCCTTTCACGTTCTCTACTCAAGGACTGGAGCGTTGCACTCGACATTGAAGCTGACAAAGCTAGCATCACCGTCAGGTACATTCGCGCATTCCTTGACCGAGACAACTTGAGCAACTCCGCCGCAGTTCTCCTCTGTGTACGCATACACTTGGATATGTTAGTTACAGTATGGAATTCAAGATACAAGGCTTAACTTACTCGTGCACGTAGTCTGGTTATCGGTTTGAATGTCGTTGAGGAATATTCCCTTTACTACTTGGGCGTTGAACGTCGGTTGACACTGGTTGGTCTGGGATTCGTTGATCGTCCAAACACCTAGGTTTCCTTCATTTGAGCCGTTTTGGCCGCAACCTGTTTCGCTCCAGATGCGAAAATCGGCTCGGTGAGGGTCGTCTCGGCGCATGGGACTGGCCTGAGCTGCCAAAGATAGGCTGGCGATAGAGAAGAGGGCGGAGAAACGCATTTTGGTGATGGTTGATATAACGAGTCTTAACGGTTGTATAATCTCGCGTTGGTCGATTTTGTGATTGAATTGTGGTCTTTATATCTTGCGACGGTGAGAGGTTGAGAGGTGGTGTGATGGAGAGTAGCAAAATGTAGAGGGCAAGTGGGGAGACGTGTATGCTTTATGTATTCGTCGACCGCGGGGCAGCCTTGGATCAATCATCAACTGCTCAAAATAGAACGTGTTCGAAGGTACTATCATACGCGTCGCTGGATTAGCTGATGGCGAAGTCTTCACCGACAGCAAGCGGTCTCGCCAAAAATACGAACGATCAGCGTGACGAGGATTTAGGTCTCACATAGGTCTTACTCGGATGTGCCCACCCGTAATCCGCAGCAAACATTTTTTTCCAGGCATACGATGATGCGGTACAACCAGAAGCCTGCAGACCGCCTCGTCGGGACGTCCAGCAATGGTGGAATTTCCAATATTGCTTTGACGTGCTGCAGAAGAGAACCTTTTCGATTAGCCAGACGGGGCTCGGAGGTCGTTGCAGTAGTCTAGGGGAGGAGGACAGGAAATCTGGGGTCTCAGATATTCTCCTTCCGTCCGTGGAAAATCCCGCAACACGAGACGGATTTCCACGAGTTGATCGACGAGCTAGACTAGCACGGAGACGTCACTGGTCAGTAGCACATGCCACCTCCATCTTGGGGCGTTCTTTGATCGCCGTCGTATTGCGCCCCAAAGCTTGAAAGCGGCACTGGTCGGTACGTACTTGTGCAACGTCACTTCGACTGCTGCATCGGCGCATGGAGCGCAGAACTGTTGCACAATGTTTCCATGCATGAGTCTTGCAGGTCTCGGTCTGGCCACCGACTCGTGATCATGCAACTTCGTATCGAGAAGTCCACCCGCATGGAAAGAACAGCGAACAGCTCCTGGGCCACAGTCATCCCAGCAAGCGATAGTGTGGGCTCAGCCACGGAGGTGGTATGCCCACCCGGTGTTCCTTGTCCAATAACTGAGCCGAAAACGCGAAAGCAAGATCAGACCATTTTGCATCGTGTTTGAGAACAATGTAAAGATCAACTCGAATCGTAGTGAAGACATAAACGCCTATTCTGTATACACCAAGTCATTTCTATCCTAATACTTCTAACGAAACCGACCGAGACCAAGGCTTTTGGCCACTTCCATGCGTTCCGCTACTTGAAGATATATCGAAGTCGAGGATGGGCAGCCGGACCCCCCCAGGGCCGGAGTCTCGTCAACATCCTGTATCTCGTGATCGAATCTTGTAGATAATTATAAAACAAGTTCTCGAAGGTTTCTATGCTGGGTTTGTCAGTTACTGTTGTCTCGACCGTCACGTTTTGGCCCGCTTGTTCTGGCATCTCATCCAAAGTGTCTGCAACATACCCCTGGACATGCTGCAGGAATTCCAGCAGCGCACAGGAATTACAATTTCTTGGGCAGATGGCGCTTTCCATTTGCTCATTCATTGTTTGCGGAAATATGTCGAGCGCGTGTTTGTTTCGTGGGAAGGGTATCCCTGGATAGCGACAGCGGAAGACGCAGTTCTCGAAACAGAGACTTTGCTTGCACATGGGGCACGCCGGATCGCTCTTTGCTTGTTCATTTCCTGGAACAAAGTCATTGACATCAAATCCTTCCCAGCATAGGGCGTACAGGCAGCCTCTGCAGAATATGTGGCCGCATGGGACGACGATTGCCGTGCTTTCTTTCGAAGGTTTGGGTCGACGTCTTCTCAGATCGCGGGCGCTTGTCACGCCATGAGTAGCCGCAAAGCCATCGGGCCGGTGATCATTCTCTGGAAATCCATCTCCAACGATATTCATTTCTTGCCTGCAGATGACGCATATGAGCTTTAAACCTTCGAAGAGATTGGGGTCAAGACTTAGTTGTCTTCTGACGGGTGGGAAATAAGAGCATCGCTCATCGATAGAGTTCGAAAGGTGCGTTTGGGAAGCCATTTGTGGCGATCAAATGGTTGAGAGATAGAAAAAGAAAAAGAAAAGTGAGAATAATTAGTGCCTGTCGCTTCTGTTTTTGATGTTGTCGTGACTTCCAATTGCTACCTTAGCTATGGATGTCAACTTTATAAGTAGCTTTCACTTCGCGTCGGGCATGAGCATTACTGGTCTCGCCAGAGATTTCAAGACATTAATCTTGTTAGGCACTCTTCTTAACATAGGCTGTCAGATGCTCACGGTCTAGAGACAAGGGCAGATGTGCCTGTGCAAGCATCATGTGATTCATTGTTCTATAATCAACCTCAAACAAAGAGTTTTGGTCGTTTAGCACTATTGGAGCGCACCTTCTGACAATAGAACAGTTATGAATGTTTATTGAGAATTATGTGGACTGAAACTATTTCCGCGGTGGGGGCGGACAAGTGGTTTGTTCATCTCGTTGCAAATCAACTGGTTCGAGACATGTTCTTCAAGCGGACTGTGAGAGACTAAAGGCCAGCTGGAAGGCTTTCATCAGGACACTGGTCCCAGTTAATAGGTGCTGTAACTGCAGTCAGAGGGTGTGACTGAGCATCATGGACAGATTCGATCACGACAAAGATCTCCAGAGGATGCAAAGAACCAGCGTCCCAGAGCTCCCTTCTGATGGTGGCAATCATTTGTTCTCGTATCTGCCGAAACATGATTTCGTCATGACCGGCAACCTCAGACGTGTAAAACAACCCCGGGTAAGCAAGCTGCAATTTGAACCCGATTCTCTCTGAATTGGGTATGCGCAATTCGTTTCTCAGTTACTGCAGAGAACACTGACTGAACCGAAGCCGCGGTTTCCAAGTCTGAACATTCAAAGTTGGATAGCGCGAAGCAATGTACTTCAAAGTAACATTGACTCGTGGCAAAAATTGGTCAACCCCAAACGCAGGTGCCTGAGGTAAAGCAGAGTGGCATACTTGGCTGGGCCAAATAACAGGAGCATGAGTTTCCACTGATGCTTGCGCAACAGAGGCAACCAAATTTGAATGATGGCCATGGATTTCCCTAGGGCTCTTTGGGAGCACTTCCTGCTTGACGATTGGGGTGTTGACAAAGTGCGGCTCATCATCATCGGAAGCCGTGAGATCAATAACTAATATTGAGCGGGGTGCCTCCGTCATGGCACCAGCAGCGTTGTCAGAGCGTCTTATTCCAGTATTGCTCTGTGATCTCAGTCTTCCTTGGTTGGAGTTCTCCTTGCGGTCTGTCGGCGTCGCTCCCAATAGAACATTGTGTTTCTCGCGAGCATCGATGCTGCTTCTCAGCTTTTGGCATTTCAGAGACCGATCCGATTCAGCAAAGATGGTGTTCTTTCATGCATTTCCTATAAAAGCCTGACCAAAACTTTGCTGCTGCAGGTCGGTTAGTCTTATTAACGTATGCGTCGGTTTCCAAAGGCGATTTTCGTACCGAAGGACTTTGAAGGAGATTCAAATTGGTCCCGCCCTTTAGTGCGCATGACCCTTCAGTCGCAGTATTCGAAACCCTAATCTCCATTAGAACATGGAAACTTGTTGCAAATCTGAGCTGTGTGTTTGAATCATGTCTAAGAGTGTCACTTACAATGGTGTTGAGGCAAGTGAGACTTGATTTGTCATGAGAAGTTCGCTTGCCATCCGGACGTTGTTCCCGTTGCTGCAAACCTCGTCATTGCTTCTTTCGAAATTTGATATAGGTTCCGCTGGACTGTTGCTAGTCTCAAGCTTCCTCTTCTGTCTGTTCTCGTTCATCTTGTAATGCCATGTCATTTTGACCATCCATTGCTTCACATTTGGTTTAATGATCCTAATAGTATCAGCATCGAACGTGGGCTTGAAACCAAAATTTGTTTGCGCACCGTTCTTTATGTTCATGATTGGAGTAACGTAGCCCGTTGAAGTTCGGAGAATTTTTGTCGTTCGGCCAGAAGCTGGGCCCATTGCCTGCTGCGTCAAGAAAACCTTCGACCACTTCATTGAGAACTGACTGGTTAGGTTCATTCCAGCCTATCTCGTTGGCAGCTCTCTCATCTTGGGTCTTGAATGTGCTATGGAATAGCTTTATGGATGAAAGGAGGCGTTTGCAGCTCTCGGTAGTCTTGTTGCCGTAGTTCAGACGGTCTCGGAGCACGGCGATTGATGGAGATGTTGGAGATTGCCAACGACCCAACAGCGTCTCGCGCCATGGCTGACTGGATGTAGATGAAGGATCAAGTACGGGCAGAGATCATTTCGCGATTTGGCAGTTTTGCATACAATAGGTAGGGGTCAGCTGCGACGCGAAAACTTTTCATGGTCCGATTTCATTTTGTTTTGTATAATTCTCAGACTCCATCTTTCATAGAATCAGCGGTGAGCTAACTACTCACAAGTCCGAGATAGGGTGTTTCCATCATGTATCTACCCGCCTTGGCAAATTCCAAACGGGCTGCGTTTGCAGGATGGCCGCAAACGAAACTTGAAGAGAAGGTACGTCAGTCTCGGGACCAGGTTTCATCGTCGATGTATCCTGCACCAACATCACCTCGGATAGGACGAGCTTTTTATCGACAGCCTGCTATGCTAGGGAGACTCAGAGTTGCTCATTCAATTGGTTACGAGTGAGCAACTTTTAGCAAACATCGACCCACCGAATCACCGAATCATCCAGACGTACAGTCTACCTAGAAGACATGGAAACCGGCACCATTCATAATGCAAAGATCGTATTTCATTCATGGCACATGAGCCAGTGTCTAGTTGACTGCGGCGAGAGCCTTCTTCGTCTCGGTCTTCAAATCCAGTTCTTGTAGTCCCAGAAGTGTAACGGCGGCGTTCTCCTTTACTGCATGCCCTTGACCATCTCCAAACACGTATTGTTGCAGTAGTTGGATGAAAGCACTGTAGTCTCCCTTCGCCAGTTTCTCGTCGGCGATCCTCTCCAGGTCGGAGGTCTTGACGTTGCTGACCGTAAAGGTGGAGCCGGTTTCCTCCTCAACAACCTTTAGTAGCTCACGTTGAGTAGTCGTGAAAGAAGCGACGGTGATGTACTTGTTGGCGGTTGCTTGGGGGTTCTTGAGCACGCCGGCAACGGACTGCCCAATAAACGCAAGGGAAGAGGCAGAAAATGGCTCGTTCCCAGAGTCGAAGATGGTGACGGCCTTGTTCTTGACATCGAGACCCAGCAAGCCCTTGTCGAAGCCCTGTTACACGTCAGAAATGCATTTCTTAACTGAAAAGCAACTTTATTGTGATGTGACCTACCCAATCAAAGAATGGGCCGACGGCGATGCCAGTCCAGCTAAACCAATCATGCTTCTTAGACAGCTCGATCAGGTAATCGGTGTTGTCAACCTTGGACTTCAAAATCGCACCGATCTTGGTCCCTTGGGCATCACGAGTGTGAATTCCGAACTCTGACGGGATGAATCGCTTGACTTGTGCAGCAACAGCGGCATCAATCAGGACCTTCTGCGCGCCAACCGCTGCCGTTGCAGCAGTAGAGACCACGGCGTCTTGTCCCTTCAGGGCTTCCGTAACAGATTCAACCGAAGACAGATCGACCTTCTTAACAGCAACTCCAGAGGGAAATGTGGCGGTGGATTCTTTCCTGCTGATGGCAGTAACTTCAAAACCGCCTTCGAGAAGCCCAGCAAGCACCTTTGGGCCAAGGTTTCCGGAGGCCTACAGGGATCAGAGCGTTTGGTTATAAAGGGGGCTCAAGGCGTAACTTACCCCGATGATAGCGACTTTCTTAATGGCAGACATGATGATATTTGGATGGGGAGATGTTTCGGTATACTTGTAAGAGAAACTCAATTTTCATATGTTATTTCCGCTGTTGTTGATTCATTGAACGTCTAGAGGGATGCAGTTCCTTATATGCTTTCAAGCCGCACTGACGACGAAGGGCCTCACCCCGCCTTCGTCACATCATCGCGCAATAATTGGAGATCTCGCATGATTAGCCAGCACTACAGCACGCGATACCCACTGCCGATTACCATCACTACATTATCAATCCGTAACCTTCCGCGAGTAGCTGGGTTCACGGCGAACGAAATCTGTTGCCAGGCCGAAGTTTAAGTTTCCGAGCCCCCACCATTCCGCCGGGACCTAATTGCCTCCGCTAGCCGATTTACTTCCGACTTTACTCATCGATCACCAATATGTTATTAGTAAATGCCAAAGGTGAAAAGGCCACGGTTGTCCATAGGGACATAGAAGCATGATCTGGTAAGGTTTAGACTTTTCGTACTGCATGAGGTCTCGGTTTCTAACTCGGCATACAGTTGACTTCAATCGGACTGCCGTTATTACTTACATGGTCTTTTCGCTACATTAGCATGCTGCACCCAGGGTTTTGACCGTCGAAGGCGAGTTGACATTTCTTACAGAATGCAAGGCAGCCAGCATAATGAGAGCCAGATCTGTCATCGAACCAATCTGCACAACAATCCGGTGTGAGGCTTTGAGCTGGTGACCTTTGTGTATCTTGCGAAACAACACAGCAGTCTGAGGGTTGGAGGTTTTACGTCAGTTTTCACCAATACTGAGATACGATTCTTTAGTGGGAATGACATCAAAGCTTAAGCTTAAGCTGAATGCAGCGATACATCAACTTCACTTGATTACACCAAGGACATCTGTAGAGATGTCCAGGGTGACTAGGGAACTTCGTTTGTCTTTGCTCAGCCAACGATGGCGCACCCCACGTTCATCGGATCAAGTCGATAATTAGCAAATGCAAACAGCTAGAATTTTGACATATTACGCTTGCGAACGTGAGAATTTGTCTAATTAACATCTTAGAAGTTTGGTCTTTGCGAGGCAAGGTGGAAGGGACATGGTCTCACTAGCCCAGGCAACTTCAATTCGAGAAACCTCAGCCACTGGAACTGCGGCGATATTCCATAATTCAACCCTACAGACAGTACAGCCTGAAACAGATCTGATTTTCGTTAGACTACACCAGTTCAGAATTCAACAATCACAATCAATGTCGATGTTCCTCCGCATGGCCCATGCGCTGCCATGGATCATTATGAGCCATCGTGACTCACTGGCCTCCGCCAACCAGAGCGATCATTCCCTTCGCGAAAACCACGTCTTCAGCTAAACGGAACACTGTTGGCATCTCCAACTCCTCACAAGCTCCTATCCACGCCTCTGTTCTGAGGTTTTCGAATACGGTAGCCCGATCTGGCCGTTACAGGCTCCCTTTATCAATCCCACTCAATACCTCTTAGCCAGCCTCTCCATCAACAGGGAGAGGCACCCAATCCTGAGTTCATGGAGACGCAAATGTCCACCGTCGTACGCTTCGAGCCTCGATACCGCCTGGAACCCGTCCGGCCACAACAGCCCAAGGAACCTGAACCCCCTTGGCCAAAGCACATGGTGGCCGACTGTCGACAACCTAGAACCAATGTTTGGATGGTCGCAGGACTCTTCAAATCCCACGGGTGACGCCCCGCCGTACACCGAGAACATTCCTCTTGATCCTCGCCTCGATTCGGAGGGCTTGCAGTCAAGTTTGGAGTCGGCTGATGATGTGGCAAATGGTGGGATTGGCGATACCAAAGAAGATAGCCTTCTGGGGTTACTGAATGCGATCAACTGTTCTGCAGCACAGCAAACCCAGAGTGAGTGATCTATCAGCCCCAATATCGCTTGTGTCCAAATTACATGCTGACAAGTGAACTACAGGTTCATCTATCCGCGTCGACGACTCACGGTACATCGAGTGCCCTGAGCCACATGACTATCAACACGACCCCCTAGAGAGATTAGACAGAGTTGATCATCCTCTGGTTCATGATCACCACTTATTAGCTCTTCCGGAACTACGCGATCCGGCGCCTAAAGTCACGGATTCGACAACCTTTTCTGGGTCGGTATCGAAGCGAAAGGCCAATGTGGACAATAACCAAGGAGACACAGCCAGTAATGAAGACATGGCCGCGACCAAAAGACAACGTAACACCATGGCAGCTCGGAAATACCGTCAAAAGGGCAGGGACCGCATCGCCGAGCTGGAGGCTGCTTTGAAGAACGTCGAGGAGGAGCGGGATCAGTTAAGGCTCAAGCTTGTGAGGAAGGAGGCCGAAGTAGATGCTTTAAGAGAGATGCTAGATAGGTGACGGTCCACATGGCGTCAGCTGCACAGCATGCTCATTGGCCCACTGCCGTAAGCTGAGCTTGGGGTCAAATCATGGGGTCATTTCTCGTTGTATTCAGCTTGAGCTCAATACATCTTCATCTAACATGCGTTCTATGAGTGGCCGTCCAATCTCTCAAGGGGCCTCAGTGGGATCCCTACTAGTGTTAGTCTTGTTTCCCATGAAAGGCTCGGGCAACTCACCAATCAGTCACAAGTCTCTCATCAAGACCGTCCATCTCGGCCAGGTCTTCCTTGGAAATCTCAAAGTTTCCAACACTAGCGTTCTCAATAAGTCGCTCTTGGCGGACACTCTTGGGAAGAGTGATCATCTCATGCTGAAGAGACCAGCTGCAAACAAGCTCATCAGCATGCATAATAGGGGAAATGTGATCTAAGGGTATGACTTACCGCACAAACAGCTGAGCCGGGCTGCAGCCGTACTTCTGAGCCAGCTCCAAGATCTTGGGGTGCTTCATGCGCATTCCGCGGGCCAGGGGCGCGTACGCCTCAATGGCGATGTTGTGCTTGGCGCAAGTTTCCCTGATCTTGGTCTGGGTGTTGAAGGGGTGAACCTCGATCTGGTTGATGACCGGGGCAATGCGGGGCTTGGAGGCCATGAGCTCCTCAATCTGTAGCGATGTCAGTGCGACTCTTTTTGTAGGTCTCACCTTGCTCTCGAAGACGAGTGCGCGACTTACGTGGGCAGAACCGTAGTTGCTGACACCTCCCATCTTCACCTCGCCCTCAGTGATGGCATCCTCCAGGGCCTTCCAGCTGGTCAAGCGTGCCTCCTTGCCGCCGTACGGGCTGTGGAGGAGGAAGAGATCGACGTAGCCGAGACCGGAAACTTTCACGGACTCCGTGATGGAACGGCGAACCTCGTCATAAGAAGTGCTGCAGCTAGCGAGCTTGGTCGTGTAGAAAACATCCTCACGCTTCAAGCCCTGGGCGTTCTCGCTGCTGGACAGGTAGTCGCTGATCGCCTTGCCAGACTCGCGCTCATTGCGGTACATCTGCGCACAGTCGAATCCGCGGTAGCCGGCGTTCAGAGCCCAAGGAATGGTCTTGGTGGCTTCCTTGCCGGACATGCAGTACAGACCCAGCTGGATCTGAGGAATGGTCTTGCCATTGGCCAGCTATTCGCGGTCAATAGTTGTGATTAAATGGTGAGGTATTGAGGACGGGACTCACAGTAAGCCTGGTGGCCAGGGTGTACTTTGTCGTCGCCATTTTCAAATTAGATGCTGACTGGAAATCACAAACTCTCCTGCGCGAATTTTGGAGAGAATCTTGGGATAGCTCGGAGTTGCAGAACCACGCGGAAAAGAAGTCGCCCGATGTTGCGGGCTGACCCGCCGTGACATCACGCTGGAATGAGGGGCGGTGGTGGGGCCTCGCCCGCCCCCGGTTTCGGTCTCCGAAGAATCATGCCACGAAATCTCCGATGGAGCCCGGCGGAACACTCTACTCGGACGACATCGCCGACAAACGCGGATTTCGTACGTGTTCATTGTCAAGAGACTTACGGTGTGAGCTATTTACAAGGCAGTTTCCCCCCACCTTCTGCTCTCATCTCGTCCCTACTTCGCGGGCCTCATTCTGAACACCGGACCTGCCCGGCAATCTTCGATAATGGCCGGCACTCTGTCAACGACGGCACACAAGATCGAAATGTCAAGATGCATGTTCTAGTGTCCAACCATGGACTCGAAGATAGGGGCGAATCTCGCACCGACCGGCTTGGCCTCATCAACGATGCGACGCATCTCCTCCAGTTCGTCCTCAGTAAGGACAACCTTGCGCGAATCCCAGTTCTCATCCAAGCGAGAGGCCTTGGTCGTGCCGGGGATGGCGATGAAGCCTTGGGCGGCGACCCAGGCCAGTGCAATCTGAGCCACCGTACATCCCTTGACCGTGGCCAGCTTCTTGATCTCGTCGACAATGGCCTTATTGCGGTAGAAGTTGTCGCCCTGGAACTTGGGCACTGCGGCATTCGAACAAGTAGTGTTAGTATACAGACGCATTAACTAGCTGCGTTTTGAGGGCGCTTACCGGTGCGTCGGAAATCGGTTGGGCCAAAGTCGTCGGGAGACTTAAAAGGGAAGTCATCAACAAGCCAGCCGTGTCCGAGGGGGCTGAATGCCACAAAAGCAACGCCAAGCTCCTTAGCAGTCTCGATGAGGCCGTTTGTCTCATGGATAGTCTCGAAAGCCGAGTACTCAGCTTGGATGGCATCAATCTTCGCAACTGCAAAAAGCAATACCTGGTTTAGCGCTGTCCCGTATTATTCTGGTGAGCAAACGTACTCGCATTCGCTTTGCGTAAAGTCGCGGCAGAGCACTCAGACAGGCCGATATACTTCGTCTTGCCGGCACGACGGAGCTCATCCAATGCGCCGATGGACTCCTCGAGCGGGGTGTCTGGATTCGAGCGTAAGTGATCACGCCATTAACGGCCTGTGAAGACGGGTTCAAGATGGGAACGGGACGTACTCGGGTCGATCCTGTGCAGGTAGTACAGATCAGGGGTGAAGCCGAGCCTGTCGATTGTACCCTCAATATACTCCTTGATGTGGGATGCCGAATTCGTCACCGTGCGTTGCGGGCCAAAGACGTCGAATCCGCACTTGGATGCGACTACGCACCAGCAGCAGTAGTTAGTCCAGTCGTTCGGGTGCAAGCGTATATGCAATAATGAGACGCACCAAAGAGTTTGTCGCGCACATTGTGCTTCTTGACGAAGTCACCGAGAAGCTGTTCGTTGGCGCCGTTCTTGTATGCGACCTGGGGCGCTTGTCAGATGATTGATTGTTTCCCATCGCGTCGACTTGCCGACGGTGAATGACCTACGGCAGTATCCCAGAATATGCAACCGCGCTCGACGGCCTTGAGCAGGACTGGCTCAGCCTGGTCGTAGCTGAGATCGTTTCCCATGGCAGAGCTCAAGCCCATGGCCCCAAAACCGGGGACCTGCACTTGAATGTCACTGAAGGGCAGAGTGGTAGTAGACATGGTTGAGATACTCTGTGATACGTTAGCCAGCATACTGCCAATTTGTAGGGACATGAGCTTTATGTTTGCGTACATGACGATGTGACAGGGTTGTCCGATATTGATGGATGCAGAACGGGCGAACATGGAATATGTTGCTGTTGATCACAGTTGCGAATGGGCTTTGCATTTATCATATCGGTGGACTTGACGGGCAGGCCGAGACCCTACAGAACCATACCGAGTCCGAGTGACGTGGGTCCGGCTTCCACTACCTTAAGTCCGCTCGCTGACAACCCGGAAGATGCACGGACTGGCGTGCGGGCGAATTAATGGGGCATCACGGCATATCCCATCCCCTCCTCGTGAATCGCGTACCTACCATATCCCAAGATCCGTATTGACGTAGCAATTCCGCCGAGCTCATGCCCGGTCAACTACCGATGAGTGCGGGAAGGAGAATGAAGAATTCTTGCGATAATTAATACAGTAGTACATGCATGTGGGATGCACACGACACCACGAGCAAGGGTCGAGCAACAAACAATGACAAGTGGTGATATCACCTTACTACGAACGACATCGTAGGCTTGCTGTGACTTTTATGACTTAATTATGTGGCATATCTCACAATTCTGATTATTCTTGACGAAGTCTCCCAGTTCTCCAGATAAGACAAATGTATTTGAAGAGTCCGTGTCGAAGTGACTGATAACCCAAAGCAATAAGACATAGACCCTCTAGCGACCCTTTAGCGGACCTTGAAAAATCCAGTCCAGAGACCGGAGGAGGCGAAGACACCCTTGGGGTCCACTGCCTTCGAGATCTCCATCAAACGGTCCCGGTTGTTCTGCCCATATCCGCCAAAAACATCTTGACCCTTGTTGGCGTAGTTGATGTAAATGAAGGGGTGGACCGCGTCGAGCTTCTCTGCCGCCGCCCGGAAGTCGGTGATAAAGGTCTCCGCAAGCATGCTTGCTGCATTGTCCAATGTTCTGTCGGTCCAGCTCAGAACAAAAAGGTTGACTGGACGTCTATGGTTAGACACCGTTGATTGCGCAGACGCTTGCTTGAGAACAATGGTAGAAGGTGAGGGAGAGTGGTATTGACGTACTTATGAGATGTCCCGAGACATCTTCCAGACCGAGAGCGTTGCCGCCTCTAGCCTTTGAGTTCCTCATCATCGCCGCAGGGATAGAGTACGTGATGAGCTGGGGGTTGAGGCTGGTTAAGTTTCTGGTCTCGGTGAGGTTCTTCATGATAGCAAGGCCTTGCTGGCTCAACTCCAAAGACGGGTAGTGGGTCAAAGAGGTGAAGAGGTTTCTAGGCAGGTCAGTTAAACTCGACCGAAGAACATAACCTAATGAATGAAGTACCTTGTAACTCCCAGCTGGCCGACAGCGCTGGTGCTGCTCGCCAGGGTGTTGATGCCCCCCGTGAGGTTGCCCACGGCCGGGATGCTGTTGAGGGCGTTGAATACGGGGGGATTCATGACGGGCTCTGCATATCGCTGCGTGGTCGATACAGTCCAGCCGTTCTGGGGGGAGAAAGTGTAGCGGTATTCAAGTCCGACATTGGTATCTTGCTCGTCTTCAACCGTGAAGATCTTTTCGACCTCCTCCAACAGCGGGACGATCTGGCTTTCGGGAAAGGTGCGCGCTCCAGTGTACACGGGATCCTGCTCGTAGACGTCAACAATGAACGACGTGACGATGCCGAAATTGTTGCCTCCACCTCGCAGCGCGAAGTACAACTCGGGGTGGGAGCTTTCTGACACCTTTACCACGCTAGCGTTGGCCAGCACAACCTGTCGCGGTGA
The DNA here is from genome assembly GCF_000319635.2 of Colletotrichum fructicola Nara gc5. Classification (NCBI taxonomy): domain Eukaryota; kingdom Fungi; phylum Ascomycota; class Sordariomycetes; order Glomerellales; family Glomerellaceae; genus Colletotrichum; species Colletotrichum fructicola. The sequence continues at coordinate 348,044 of NW_027094054.1, read as the reverse complement.
TAAGTAGGGAAACGGTTTTAAGACGCAACAAAACCAACATACCTAGTACTCCAACACGTGATCCAAAGCCCATCCGTACTTCGCCGAAAGGGCCGACGTACCGCCGCCCAGGGTGAAGCCGCCCGCACCGACCTGGCCGACTCGTCCACCGACATTGGTCAGGCCGTACGGGTCAAGAGCAGCGTATATCTGCCGGGTGACAGACCCACCGCCGATGCTTGCTGTCTTCCTGTCGTCTGATACAGTGATGGTGCTCATCAAGTCGAGATCGATGGTGACTCCAGCCGTCGAGACCGAGTCGTCGGGGTTCCGGGAATGGCCACCACACTTCACCGCAAACTTGCACCAGCTGTCCACGAGTACCTTGAGAATCTTAGAGACCTCGTCGGTTGAAGTGGGCTGGACGCGGCAGACGTAAGCCGTCTCGAGCTGCTTCTGATCCCAAATGGTGAAGTTGCTGTCGGAGGCCTCGTAGTGAAGTCTGCCGGGGAAGCCGGCGGCCAAGACGTCACACTATATGACCGTCAGATGCAAACAATCACTTCATCTGGCTAGGAGGGGCCTACCGCCTGTTGACAATTCGGGCCATTGTTCACAGCAGAGACATCACGCGCCACTGATGGGAAGGCAGCGCACGCCTGAGACAGAATGAGGCCGCAGACCGAGGCGATCTTCCAATTGCTCATGGCGTTCATCTTGAAAGTTGGTGATTAGTGAAATAACGGACGGTAAGTGAGTGTGGTGGTTGAGAAGAGTAGGACGGCAAGTTGGTCATGAAGCCATCGGTCCTTTTATAAGCGATTTAGATTTGTAGTCCTTCACGCAACTTCACTCTATGCCAATCACAACGAATAACTTTCATGTTGGCGCCTTGTCATGGCGTAATTGTGATAGTTGGGGGAAGGCGAGAAGCGAACTTGTGCTAGAATGAGATACCCGCGGATGATTAGGTTGGACGAGGGACCCCGGGGGCCAAGTAAACTAACTGCCGTGCCCCCACCTGACGGCGTCGTCTACCAAGGACCTCTTTACTAATACACCTCAGCAAAACATACCTGCCACTTCGTGCTGGAACCACCCATTTTCATGGGGCTTACGTAGCAAGTCGTTAAAACCGAAAGTCCGGGTCAGCAACCTTCCGCTTACGGTGTAGAGGATATCCACGTATATGGGTCTACTTAGCCAATGAACCTTGCGGATAGTGGGCAGTGCCATTGATGATTGATCTCTGGACCGTCGTTAGAGAAGACGTAGAGACACCCGTCCAATCATGGCAAGATCTTAGGCAAGATCATCTGTTGAATTATTCGGTACCTTGAAAGGGTAGTGTATTCGTAAACGGGGGGGATGGTTCAGTTAATTTTACTGAGTTGGATTCCTGATAATAGAAACGTCAACGTGCTGTTTCAAAGCCTCGGTTTTCCTTCTTCACCTTCCTCTTTTCCCTGAACTTTTCTTTCCGTTCACCAAACACAGCATCCATTCATTTGTTCAGTCATTCTTTGTACAGAGTCAACGTGTTACTATGAAACACCTACTCTCATCAGTCGCTGTGGCACTCGCTTCCACCTCCTTTGTCGCTCCTCAACCCATTTGCGGTAACTGGACAGTTGGCCAAGCAGTGAAGACAACCAGCGGTCGTGTCTTTGGTCATGCTGCTTCCAATGCCGATCAAGTCTCGGCGTATTTGGGTATTCCATACGCCGTCCCTCCAATAGGAGCCTTGCGTTTCCAGCCTCCCATCGCCTACAACGGCTCGCTGGCCATCAACGGCTCTGACTTTGTTAGTTGACTGTTCGGACAAAGCCGTCCTGCATTTCCCGCTGCACCTCAAGAACAGCACACCACATATCTTTCGCCCGTTATTGCTGTTTGGTGGGGAGCGGAGTAGTTGCTAATCCGTCGTGCAATCTCTCTTAGGGCCCAGCGTGTATGCAACCTACACCTACCGAATTTCCCCAGAGCGAGAACTGTCTGTCAATCAATGTCTGGACCAAGTCCCAAACCGGAGAACGTAAGAAGGCTGTTCTCGTCTGGGTCCATGGAGGTGCCTATACTTACGGTAATCGAAACCAATGAGGACGACCGGCGTTGATTAAGACTGACGGTGGCGCCGTAGGCGGTGCGCGTCAACCAATGTACGACGGACAGTTTATCACCGACACGTAAGATGTTGTGTTGATGTCAATCAAGTAGTTAAGGGAGGAAATCACTTGCATACCTCGAGACATAGTAGCACCTAACGCTTTCTCTTCAGCTACCGTCTCGGCATCTTTGGTTTCCCCGGTGACCCAGCTTCTGCTCCGAATCTGGGACTGCTGGACATGAGGATTGCTATGGAGTGGGTTCGCAATAACGCCGAAGCGTTCGGCGGCGACACCAGCCGCATCACCATCTTTGGCCAGTCTGCTGGCTCCGGAATGGCCGACTTCTACTCCTTCGCCTACGCCTCAGACCCCATCGCTAGCGGCTTCATCCTGCAGAGCGCGACTGTCGTCGGCTTCCCGGCCCTGCTCGCAGACACCCTGTCCCCCAGGTGGTACCGTATTGCTGATTCTGTCGGCTGCCCTAGCAGTAACAGTAGCACCGCCGCTGCCGCCGTCACCGACTGCATGGGGAACCGCACCGCTGCGCAGATCTTCGCAGGCTTCTCTACCGCTGAGACTGGCATCGGCTCGACTCCGGCCTTCGGCCCTGGTGTGGATAACGAGCTCGTGTTCGAAGACTACTCCAACCGCAGTTCTGCTGACGCCGCCTACCTAATTGGTAATAACGAGAATGAGGCCGGCGCTTTCAAGGGCCTCCAGCCTAATAGGACCGAGATTTACTGGGCCGATTTCAACTTCAGATTCTATACTTGCGCCGACAACATCAGACTTGCCCAGACCGTCTCGGCCGGTCTCCCTTCATGGAGGTACCGTTACTTTGGTGACTTCCCCAATCTGGTTCTCTCGACCAACCCGCCCAGTGGAGCGTATCATGGTGCCGAGGTATGTATCCCCTCTCCCTTTCCACACACACATACACATACACGCACGCATGTCTACACACTTCGGTTCATCGAGGCTCACTCTTTCTCTTTCTTTCTCTAGTTGCAACCTCTCTTCGGAACGCTGCCTCAGGACCCCCCTAGTACAATCGTGGAGTTGGAGACGGCTGAATTCCTTCGCGGCGCCTGGACTACCTTTGCAAAGAACACCACCTCTGGCCTGCTCAGCTACTCGGGCGGGTGGCCGTTGTACAACCCCAGCGAGGACACCATGGCACGCATTGCATTCAATAACCAGACTGGCACCAACCTGGGCCAGGGTGACGCTTACAACGACCGTTGCGCGTCTCTGCCCGCCACCGCTCCGTCTTAGATATGCAAGTCCGAAGATGCCATGTGCGCAATAAGGTCCGAACAAAGGTGGTAGGGTTGTTTTGCCTCGGACGAGGTTGAAGTATTATAACATGCATGGGAGGAGAGTCTACTCTTCTAGTAACAAACATTGAATACACAAGTCCCGAACTTTGGCGTTGGATCACTGCTCGATAATGACTCGGACAGAAAAGACATTTGAGGAAGTGGCCGAGATTGACGTCACTTTCAGAAGTGAGGGTTGAGTTCGTAGCAGCTACGTACAACCACCGACCTACGAATCCTTCACGAAAACGTCAAAGAAAATGACCTCCCACTTCCAACCCTTCTGCCGAACCAACATGTTCCACTCCCCAAGCAAATCGTGCAAATAGTGAATGTTTGCCTTCAAATAATATCCCTGGTCCTTCTTGCGCAGCCACGCAGGCGAATCAGCGTACGCGCGCGTATACAGCATAGTAATCCACATCACATCCTTACCACACATCCCAAACTCCTCGCCCTTGGGGCCGAGCAGCTCAAGCACGCGCTCAAAGAAGGCGTTCCAGTCATAATCGACCTCGACGGCCTTGGCCTTAATCATCTGTGTCTCGTCAGCAACATCGGTCTTGCCCACGGCGGCGGTCACCTTCTTGATGCGCGGGGGCACGTTGTGGCGCAGCTCGTCGACGGCGTACATGAGCACGTCGACGAGCTTGAAGCAGACGTCGTCGAAGGGCTGGAGGAGGTCGTAGTACTCCTCCCACGGCAGGTCGAGCTTGAAGCGGGAGGGCTTGAGGAACTCGAGGGCGGCGCGGTGCGGGTAGGGGATGAGCTGGTCGATGGGGTCGAAGCGCAGGCCGGGGATGCGGAGGTAGGATTGCGGGGTGAATTCGTAGATGAACTCGGCGGAGGTTTGGGATTTGGGGGTGGAGGTGGAGGTGGGATCCATGATTTCTGTCTGTGATGCTTGTTTGAATTGAGTACTAGGTTGATTGGTTTTGAAGTCTGAGGTAGTAGATGGTTGACTTTTGTAGGCATGATGGACCATCCAAAAGCACTGCGGACGAATCTATTGATATCAGTATTCAGGGCTATTCTTGATACCTTTTGCTTTGCACAACAGTCAAAGAACACATGTTCCAGAACTAATACAATTCAATTGTTATGGATCTAAATAAGACCTTTGTGCTGAGAAAATCAGTGCCATAGGTCAGTTCGAGATCAAAGGCAACCAGAAAGGCATACCCAGTACTGAAAGCAACCACTCGCCGACAAAGACTAGTACCGTTGGCTCAGTCCGAATGGAACTCATGGATACCAGCATGTGACAACTGGCAAATGATAAAGATGATGCTCGGCGCGGTCGACATGGGCGTCGCGACGAGCCGCAACCACACGTGGCGGTGATCTCTAACGCGATAGGTCGCCTAGTGGGCCAAGGACTCCGGTCCCACGACCACGATTTCAACGACACGCGATCGGCATACTCATAAGGAGACGACAACCCATAGTCTTTGAAGAGAAATGCCGACCATACTTTTCATCGACTCTGAAAACACCTGCTGGGTGGGCCATGCAACTTCCTCGACACTCTTCGTCATTGCCGTTGGAAATTTGCCCAACGAAACCAGTCGCACCACAACAAAAATCGTCAGTCACACACCGCTTGGAAAATTGATGTCGGCTTCCGAAGGCGACCAGTTTCGAAAGAACTACCGTCGTACCCAGGGTCCATACATCCAGTCGCCTATTCAGACGGGAGTACAGCCAAACGCTCGTGTAACCAAGCACATCCGTGGTCTAAAATGCAACAACCAGACAAAAGCCTAGCAAGCATGGGATGAACAAAAGGGAGTACAAACCCTCCCAGAAAAACAATCCAATTGTCCCGATTACAAGACTTCTCCTCTGACACGTAGCTTGCTCACGACCGCAACAACAGCAGAAGCGCGAAGAGAGTTCCCGACAGCCGCAACACCGCCCTGGATATTCCTCCTCAAGCATTTTAGAATACCAGTCCGTCGTCATCATCGTCAGCCCCTCGCCGGAAAACTTCCAATGCACCTCGACTGTCGTCGCCCTCCAACTCTTCGGGCCCCGGCAAAATCGGCCCCCGAACCTTTCTCTCCATTCCCCGAAAGCGAAAGACCCCACGGACACGGGCCACGGATATCTCGGCCAGACAAACCATACTGCCTGGGCGACAAAAATACCCCGAGATCTGCGCCCGGAGGGATAGGGCACCCAATAACATTTATATCGAATGCCTCTTTGGGCGGGACGCTTGAATGTAGAAAGGTCGAATCACGCGTGTATCCGAGACCTCCGTTGATTATGGGGCCCACTGAATACGAAAGGACCGCCGCAGAAGCCGGGCGGACAGGCGTGCATATAAGCAATCACGCTCCCCCGATAGCTAGTTCAGAAATATGCTTGGTAAGATGTGTTGTGTCTCTTTTCTATCGACGAATATTCTCATTATAACGGGCTAATACAAAATGTACCCTGATGATGGCCTATTGAAAAAATAAAAGCCGAGGCCGATAGTCATTTCCCAACGCCTCTACAATGCTATGAATAATAAAGTAAGGATTCTTTCTTCCGCATCTCTCATACAGCATTCTTTCTTTTCGGCCGACGATTACCGCACGGCAATGTTCTTCATGCGACCGGTCGTGGGAACGGGCTTCTCGAGCCTCAAGGCCCACAGAAGCATGTCCTCGGCAGGGAGGAACACCAACAAAGCACGATTGCAGAGGTATGCCATCAGCGCGCAGAAGGTCGCGACTACGGCGTCCATGAGGTAGTGGTTGGCCGTGCCGACGATGGTCAACAGAATCCAGCTGGGGTACCAGATGCCGAAGGCGAACATGGCCCAGCTCTTCCAGCGCGCACGGTTCTCCTGGATCTCTCTAACCTCGACATCGTCGATATCCAGAGACTTGTCCAGGTCGTCCTTGAGAAGGTAATTGCGCAGGCGACCGAAGAGGAGGCTAAGGATTGCAGAATCGGCGACGAAAACGCATCCGATGGCAAAGGCATATCCAAAGTGCATACTCGGCATCGCGGCCAGCTTGTTTACGAACTTTCCGCTCATCCACACACTCTCGGCGTTCTCCATGTTGACGGTGTCGACGAATCCGTACTCGGAAGGCATCAGGCGCGGGGGCGCGCACGGGTAGAAGATGAAGATGATGAAGGCACACATGTTCAGCAGAGTCATGGTGCGACGGACGGTGCAGAAGCGGGCATGGGTAGGCGCCATGGCAAAGTAGTATCCGATGAAGCCAACGGTGCCAGGGATATGGATCATCGAGTAGCCACGGTTGAGGATCGTCAGCCAGATGCCGCGGAAATCACCAGCCTGTGCGCCCTCCAAGAACCAGTGAGACACGCGCCACTCCAACCAACGTTCCGGACCGGTCCTGGTACCCTCGCCGAAGAACTTGGCCTCAGACTCGAGCAGAAACAGGCCGTGGCCTTGAGCAACCTCCCAGAGAGACTTTCTGCCGCCGTAGTAGCTCTGAGCAAGGCTGCCGGTCATTCGGTAGAAAAAGAAGGAGATGGCCCAGTAGAACATTTCGATGAGGAAGGGGAACTTTTGCAGGATGCGCGAGTGGACGTATTTCGCGAAACGGCTCGAGTTAGGGGTCTTGACGCGAATGCATCCAAAGATTGTGCGGAACTTTGGCGGGTGAGGATCGGTTCGAATGGGGCTGCCGAGCGAGTCGTAGTCGTCGGACATTCTGGGAGATTCGGCTCCCTCGAAGAGAGGCTCGTAGTTGGCGCCATTACGGCGGAGGATGGAGAAGTTCTTGCGGCGAGTGAACCACAAGGCGGTAAGCATGATTGAAACAATCAGCTAGTGCTGGTGTTAGCAACTTGATCTCGTTCTCGTGTCTGGCCCGCGAGGAAGCGGGAATGGCTTCGACTTCTTACAATTGGTTCTACCCAATCCGGTGTCCTCCATGTGTGTACCGCCTTCCAGCCGCCCTCGGGCGTGCCGTAGGGCAGCTTGCCGTTCGGAAGCTTGCCGTCGGACATGATGTTGGGGTGATCGGGGTCGCACTGTCGAGTGTCGGACGAAGTGCAGGTTCTCCTATTTCAAGACGGGGCCTGTTTCCCTTCGAGTCGAATCCCTAATACTCCTTTTCTCTACTTGGATTTCGTAAAGTCGAGGATATCGGTGTCGAGTTCGTCGAACAGCAGCAGAAATATTGACTGGGGTTGCTGTCGTGGGTGTCTCGCAGCCGGAGATTTTTGCCGGGTCGTCGTAAGCGTGTATTCCCAAAACGCCTCCCAAATGTCTGTGCTTTATCGCAGCGAAGTTGGTTGGAACCAGCGAAGGACAAACAAAACCCAACAGCCGAGCGGTCGTGGACAGGGTGGTATCGAGGACAGCAGACAGCGTCACACGGTCATCAACGCAAGAAGAACTGCGACGTCGAAGAGGTAGGAAAGGGGGGGAGGGGAGGAGAGGAAGGGATCAGAGTGAGTGAAGGCCGACAACAACAGATTGAAGCGGTAGCGGAAGGGAAGCGGCAGGCTCTACATACGGGCCTTGGGATGGGAGGTGGGATCCGCCATTCATTTTAACGGATGGGCCGTTTTGGCAGTCTCAAAGGGCGCCTCGACCAATTGGCAAGGCCTGGTCGGTCTGGCTGCGCGCTCCTGCGTGGGAAAAGGGTCGGTCAGTCGCAAGAAAGGCAGACTCAGTGGGAAAAAAGGTGGGAACACGCGGCATCTGGGCGCGATGCCAAGACTTGACGGGTTTCTTCTCTTTTGCGCTGCATCCCTGCCGGCCACCGAGATTCGATCCAAAAGGGCAACAAGTCATGTCGCTCCTTTCCTGGTTTTACTTCTGGGCATTGGGCAAGCGCACCTCCTTCACTTGGGGTAAGGTTACAGTCGCTGTAAGGTGGGGGGGTCTGGGCACCCGTCCATTCACTCCCTAAGGTACACTGCTGCAACTGACTGTGCCCGCTGCCCACAGGGCCAGCACTCACTCAGTGCTCTGACAGCACCGCACCAGCATCTGCCTCCTTATTCCGGCGGTAATTGCTGGCTGCACCTTCCACACAGGCTTGGGAAGGGAACTCTTTTTCCTGCCAAGCCAAAAGCGCAGGTGCAGGTGGGTGGATAGACAGGTACGTATCTTTACAACCGGTTGAAAGTGGGGGCGAGAAGCAGCACTGTGAAGAAGGAGGCCACTCGCCTGTGCGAACTCAGCAGCATGGTCCACGTTCCTCCCCAATGCGTGCATCTCGTCGTGAGTCGTGACGGTGAAGGTGCAAGGAAGGAAGCCAACACAGCAGAACCCTCTTGCTCTCTTCCGTCTCTGTTTGACGATGCAGGAAGGTACGCCTTCCAGTGCGCCTGCCCGTGTTAGACTGCTCATCAACCAGGCTGTGGAATGGCAAGAAGTCGTCTAAACAGCAACCATGGCGTAGAGGGCGTTCCTGCCTTCATCAGTCACAGACTCACAGTTACTATCGAGGAAGGTACTCGTTCTTTCCATTTGCGCCTTCCTTCCTTCCATCTCAGACCCCAGAGCGACACGCGGCTTCCTCGCACTTGCAATGAACCAGACTGTTTTAGCTCCTTCCCGTCCCTGCGCCAGGCGCATCTCACCTCGCTCAGCCATTTGATTCTGACGACTCTTTCTCCTTCTCTTTCTCTGTCGCTTCCGTTTTGCCGCCAAACGTGTCCCGTCGCCTTACCTTACATGATGGAGGAACGTCAACTCTACTCTAACTCCGACCTTTATTTCTATTCTTGATATTTTTATCACGGCCTCTGTCGTTTCGGAGCCAGGCCTTCCCGGCCACAAAAGTCACTCGGCCAGACCCCGACCAACGCCTCGCCCCCAATCACCGTCCAGAACGACACCTCGCCGTCCAACTTGCTTGCCGTACCCAGCGTCAAGCTTCTGCAATGCCTCGCCATCATATGCCGTGAGCTTAGGTACATGCTTGTTGCTTCCGGGGAACATGCGCCTCCCCCTCCTCTTCCCACCAACCACCACCACCACCGCCTCCTCCCGCCATCCATACGAAGTACCTACGGGCATCTCGCATCTCGCTTTTGCCCCAGAATACCCTACTGAAGGCTCCCGTTATCCTCGCCCCCAAATCGACCCTAACACACTAAAGCCAGCCTATCCAACCTTGTTGGCCGCCACCGACGCTACCAAACTCTCTTGGTCCCGTCTTCGCAGACTACAGTTCTCCAGATGACTTTCAATCACCCAAAATATCACGACAACAGAGGCATACTCAACATGTTGATGATATCACTCTGCATTGCCAGTCTGCCCATCTAATCTAAATGCCCTGGTCGAAAAACCGATGCCTCATTTGGCTCCGGTGCACGCTAAGAAGCGGTGCCGCCGTCGGCCATGCCCGCCATGCAACACTTCGCCAACTCGCCGAAGAAACCTCAATCCCGGTGGTGGATCCTCTCGCTTCCTAGCCGCTTGGCTCTTCCGAAATTCAATGCCAATGCTGCCCGGCCCTGCCCTGGCGACCGCTTGCAAATTTCCATCGACGATATTCCGCTCGCCTTATTTCCGCTACTCTGTTTCAACCATCCGCCCGGAGAGCCTCCCAAGCCAAAGTCGGAGTAGTTACTAGCCTGGAGCCTCATCCCACTATGAACATGTACGGTTTATCAGATCAGGTTCGAGGTTTGTTGACTCGACTCCGCTGCGTCTGAAGGGTGTGGTGTCCCTGCGAACTGCCTGCGACCATGTTCACCACAACCTGAAATGCTACTGGCGGCCACCATTGTCGAAGATCGGCATTGTCAACTGACATCCACAAGTTGTGGTGGTTGGAGGCACAGACGCAAGCTAAGCTATTCACGACCACCAGGTCTCGTCCCGCACAGCGTCCAACGCATTCGAACTGGTGGTCATGCCCGGCAAGCAACCAATGGCTGTCGGACATCTTGGCGGTTGCGAGTTGTCGGGCCAAACGACCTACGACTCAAGCTGGCGACGCACTGCAAAACGGCGCCCTAGAAGTCCGGCGCTGCGCTTCTGCAGGAGGCGTAAACTAGTTGAGCGATCAAGTCAACAGCTGCTGAGAGCAATCCGCTTGCGATACAAAGTGCGCTCTCAACCCGCCAAACAGCTTCCATCGACAAACCGAGCAGTCAGCCAATCATAAGTCTCTCAATCCGTGAATGAATGGGGCGCTGATTAACAGCACGCGACCTCTCTCACTCGTTCCCCTGAATCCGCACCAGCCACACGAGGTCACTTGCTTTTAGGGGCTTAACGCTGCCCTCCAAACTCCAGGTCATCCACACCCATTTTCGCACCTACCGGGATGTCGGTGCTTGCCCATCTCCGTTTCCCTCTCCTCTCCAACGGTGGAGGAGACGTGCCTTGTGCGAATCTCACTGCTGGAACGGGACCCATTCCTCTTACGCTGAGCAGAGGGTGACAGGCCGCCCGCCGCTAGACAGCCTTTCTGACGACAGCAGCTATTGTTTCTGGCCGGCATCCAGCCGTCTTGGCGTTGCAGAATGTCGGCTCTCGGGCACATTCGCAAATGTTGAAACCTCGATGCGATGTCCGGCCAGTATCTGCTGCTCTGATCTTTTTCATTTGCGCTACATCTCTCAATACGAAGTAAGCATAAACAAGCCTTTTTCATGTAAGGGGAAAAAAAGGGTCTATGGATCAATATCCCGGCTTTCACAGGTCAAGCTTCCCGTCAATCTCACAACTCCGAATGAGATGTCAGCAGCATCCACACAGAACACGCCAGGCCACTGGCCAGTGTGCCAGTGGCCGACCCCACGGCTGGGCGACAAATACGCAGTACGCGGGAACTGATGGCGATACGCACCTGCCAAATTTCTCAAGGAATCCCTTGGACAAGTACCTACAAAGCATGTACACTACGAATACTAGACCCCGGTGTGATGCAACCCGCGCATCTGGCTGGCTGTTTCCTGCGCAATCGAGTGCCGATTGTGGATAGCAAAAGCTTGACGCGTACAACTTGCAAATGGAGACACGCAATTTCTGCTCATCCCCCACACTGCCGGCTCCTCGCTTGACTCGCCGTCTTGGCTTGCGGTCGTCGAGTCTGAACTCTGGGGAACGGCACCATTTCGTTGACGAGAACATTGAACTGATCCCTCCCGCTGCTTTGGTTCAAAGATTCGACGCAGCTACCTGCCAGCCAAATATGCAAACCGTCTGCCCCGAGTGTGGCTGGAAATCCAGCATCAGCCTCTGGTTGAGCCGCGGATGAGCTCAGACGTCATCCCCAGCGCCCAGATGGGGCTCGGGGCGTCTCGCCGACACGTGCAACTCAACTCAATTGCACAGCAATTCATCAGTCCCGTGCCACGTTCTCGAGCTGATCCAAGTTCCATTGTCTTGGGATGTCGGTAGCGAATCAGTTCCTTTTGCTGAAGAAAATCGCATCTCGGATACCGAAGTACGGGAATCTTGACAGCCCTCAACCAAGATGCGGTCCATTCAAGGTTATCGTCCCATCATCCCATCATTGGGCAGTCTCGCCAGAAGCTAAAGCCTCTTGCTCGACAGGAGAGACGTTTGGGACGAGCTGGGCACGTTTCACGGCCATCATGCTGTTCAACTCAAGTCTGCAGTCCACGACACGATTCTGTCCGGCTTCCTGCATCTCGTGATCCAGGCGGCTGCTGCAAAGGGTGTCCTGGCATGTCCCTCCTGCATCGAAGGGAATTCCATGCAACTTCAGAGCCTACGTCATTGACAACTACCGCCATCCCCTGGCTCGCAATCGTCGCCGTTGGTGTCGAAAGTTTTGGATTGCCCTGCTACACGACCCTGTTACAGACAGCAAAGGGACTCGGGCTCATGCTTGACAGGCTCACCCCGGCCGCGTGTCCCCTCATCGGGAGAATGAGTTCTGCCGCCAATGGCTGCCAAGCCACGGGGCGGAGCAACTGAATTGGCTTTTTGCGACAAGCCGCTGTTCCGCGGGGACCGCCTGCCGCGTAAGTCTTCTGCGAACTAACGGCAATGTGTGCCGTGATCGCGGCCGATTCGAGGTGGGTCCCGTCTTCCGAGAGTTTGCGCCGGCTAACGGCAAGCACGGGAGCTACCCAGGCGCTGGTAATTTCACCAACGCCTCACCAGGCGACTTGTTTCAAGACGGGAAACACTCGAGAGACGGGGCTTCCTTGAGGATGTGGCTCAGGCCACGGCAGCTCAGAAATAGTAATCACGGAGTTTGCCGCCATAGCAGAGAGGCCGTTGTGAACCATGAACAACATCACTGACAATATCCATGCGACGCCGGCCTGCTCCCAACCATTACCTTGCCTCAAAATTGATATAGCGAACTAGGCTTTATCTGAGTGCAACATCTAATGTGGCTTCAAACACATTCCCATATACCGACCCTGTCTATCGACTCTGTGACTACCAAAACTAATCTCACACCATATGACTCTTACTAGGTTCTACGATAGTTAGCGTCTACTCGCCCACAATATTTGTAAATGTTTTCAACATCGCCTCCATATCGACGATTCCATCGCAATCGGCTGACTTGATCATCAAAGCCAAATCCTTTTGCACCATGACGGATAGCTCAAGAACCAGGAGTCAAACCGGGCAAATTTGACGTGATACCAAGCGACTTGTCACCAGAGTATCTTAAAATAGCTCGCATTTCCTTCATCGTTCATAGCGACACCAACCACAACTCGAATAGCCGAATAAAGGAAGCTTGGTCGCGCCGAAGCGATGTGACTCGAATCCTGGCCACGCCTTCCGCCCTAAAGACCAGGGGTTGTTGACATTAAGCTAGTAAGCTTATTCTCGATTCGCTGCAGGAGATCAAATTTTAGAATACTGCCAAAATTACCCGCACCAGGGACGCGGTAAGATTTGGCCTCACCGCCGCCCCTTGAACACGAACCAAAAGTTCTGGATTTGGCCAAGCTGGGTGACATGGAGCGGCACAGCAACACGAGAAAAGTTTGCCTTTATCGCGACATCTTGGCTTAAAAGGGGGGCCAGGGGCCGAACAGGTTTTCTTTTGATGGATAAGTTTCTTCATCGCACAGTCACTCGCTATCGTCACTCGTTTGAAATAGACACTCGCTATGCCGCAGTTTAGCGTCGTCATCTTGCTGGGCCTTGTAGGCGGCAGTCTCGTCGCCGCAACGCCTTTTGACCAGGAGAAGCAGAACCGCGACGCGGAATGCGATGTTCGTCACCCCTCCTCCCGCATGGGAGCCCATTCTTGGATCGGAGACTAACCAATTCATGTGCAGAACGGCTGCTTCTTTGGAAGTTTCCCCGGCGGTTCCTGCACCAACGACGCAGCGTGCATGTGCACTCAGCAGAAATACCGTGAGAGGTACTTTTGCTGCATGGCTGAGAAGTGCGATGCTTCGGTCCTGCCTGGTCAGTCTCAGCTTTGGCTTTCTTGATGTTCCAATATTCTGACTTGGTTTAGATTCAATCCAGCGCCAGACCTCGGAGTGCGAGGCCCGGAATATGCCATTCACTTTCGACACTGAGGCAGTTTGCGGGATCAAGTTGAACACGAAGGTCTCGCCGTATCCCACGCAGACGGTGACGGTTACTGCCACTGTTGGAAGTTCCGAGGCTGTGGCGACGGGGACGGGAGCGGTAACGACGGGAACTGCGATAGAAGCGACGACGGGAACTGCGACGGGGACTAAGACGGAGGGTGCGTCTTCGGTTGTGACTACGGGAAGTGCAAGCAGTACTTCGACGGCCGACTCTGCTGCTGGGAGGGATGCGCCGCGAGGGAGGATTGTGGTGGGTGCTGCTGTTGTAGGAGTTGCTTTTGGGACGTTTTTGTGTTCGGAGCTTCTTTGTCTTCTTCACTAGCAGAGCGAGCCACCTATATCGTGATACCTCATGATCTATTTTTTTGAGTTCTTATAGAAAGTGTTTTCCAAACTTTTGGGCTTGTGCCAAGGATCGCTGCCATGACGGTATGCTAGAGATTTCTCACGTTGTAAGTTCTTCGCATGCGGATTTGATCTTGGCCTTCTCGCGTATCCCGGACCCCCGGTGGGTTAGCTGGCGTGGCATGCTTTGTGTTCGCCGTAGCATGCGGCGCGTCTCCCCGACGTTTTTATATCGTTTTACAAAGGGGAGTCTCGGGTCGCACGTTCTTACGTAGAGTAGGTATACGTTATCGTTGCCTTACACTAGGTTCCTGTGAGACCGTATGCGTTGCAATTGAAACACTGCCTCAAACGACACTGTCTGGATGAGTCTCTCGTGAATTAGTTTGGTAGCCTCTTCGCCCTCAACGCCTCCATGACCACTAATGATGCAGTCTTTTTGCTGGTTGGACGGCCAGCAGCCTAGATACTTGATTTGTGCTGTAGGGATGACGGCTTTGTTGGCCTGGCGATCTATGTTTATTGAGCGGGTTATAAAGCATTGCGCTAGCAATCTGTAGGTCGGGGTCTGCACTTCGGCGTCGTTGCCGATATCGTTTTCTCAGTCGTTAGCAAACTTGCAGAGGACCTTGATGCACTTCGTTATAGCTGTCTTGATGCTTAGGTCGCGGCTGTTGAATTAATTGGAAGATACCGCCTTGATTTTGGGGACATGCTTGTTGCTGCTTTGTTTGATGGCGCGGTCTATGTGCGCCTTGATTCTACGGAGGACTGTCACTCTCATGTTGGCAGTAGTGATGGGGTCTCACGTCTGGCAGGTTGAGGGGGTGACTGTTTGCAGTGTTAATCGACTTGACTCCTGTCTGAACGCAACTGTTGAGTTGAGCAGCGTGCTCTTGATGACGCATTAGCTATAGTTGCTCCTGGTGGACGGCACAGCATTGTACCTTACTTTCCGCGACTAAAACTGCAGGTGGTCTCTATCGGCAGGAAGCAGAACAAACGTCTAATATGGCGGTTGGGGCTAATAGGCTAGGCAACTCGGCGCAGTACGCAGTAGCATAGAGCGAGAGTCTCAATAAGTAGTTAATAATCAACCTACTGATCGACAGTCTTGTTCCGCAGAAAGCACTTTATTTTACTTTATGGTCAGAACCTTATTTTTTCCGCCTCTTAAATTAGTAATGTCGCACGATCCGAACCACAGCCTTCACCCTTCGCTTAACGTATTTTCTGTATAAAAGGTGACAGTGTCGCGCCGTCCATCACTTGCCGCTCGTGAAATGCAACAGAGACCCGCACCACCTGTGAGTCTAATCTTGCTGAACTCTCCCCAACAGTCTCACTCCCTACTATCAGAACACAATGAAATTCGTCACTCTGATACTCATCTTGTCCCCCTTGTCAGTATTGGGACAGTACTGCAAGCCCCCACCCTCTAACTGTGAGGCATGGGATGTAAGTAAAAGTCATCCACGTAACCGCGATGTTATCTGACGTGTTGCAAGTGTGCATCCTCTCGCAGCTGTTTCTACGATGACGGCAGGGCCAAGTGCCCCGGAACTCGACTTGCTTGTTGCAAAGCTACAACTGAAGACCCAGGGGCTGGTGGATATTGTTACTAAGACAGGGCATCTTGCAGGGACTGCAACTTGCGTTTGGTTGAATGAAAACAACACCGCAAGATTTTATGCCCGCTGTGGTTGGTCTCAGTTGTGCGAGAATGACGGTTGATGCTTGGGCGTCGAACGTTTGTGACAGGACATTTGCATTGATTGATGTCAAAAATCTTGACAGATTATTGCTGCTACCCGCCGGAGCCATCTATAGCTTAGATTATAATGAATCAATGCTTACAAATATGTGCCACAGACACAGCGCTGAGCGAATCTGGAAACTTTGAAAGCTCCAATTCTGGCGGCTTCCTTTAAGGCTTTCTGATATCAAGCCTGCGCTTTTGTTGTCTTCTGTGAGGGTTTCAGGTTCTGTGAGTGATCCAATGGATAGATTTGGTGCTCATGGGATTCAAAACGTAGCACAAAGACCAAGAAAGGGGGATGCGCTGCCTGCGCAGCGCTTCGCTACTAGAAAAGGGGCTCCTCATGACTCGTGATAGCCTCGACTCAACCCTGGCACGAGGTCCCGTGAGATGTCCCAGAGTTCTTGCTACTGCCCCGCTTACCGCCCGGACCGGATGCGGCGAATTGAGCTAATGAGAGGGCAAGAATAACTCCGGCCCCCAACGCCCGGTGGGACCGGAGGTCGGGCATAGATGCTTCGGCAAGGCCGGAAATCTCAATCGGGCCCTAGCCTGTGACAGGATCTGAGGCTTGTACAGATAGACATATACGCGCAAGGGCAGATGGTGGCGGGGTTGTCATGAGAGAACATGATGAATTATTCACAACTGCAGCTGCTGCGTATCGTCTTGCTTCCGGAGTCAGCAGAGTTCTCGCGAATCTTGTGGCAACCCCGAGGCTGCCTCCTTTCCTCTAAATACTGTGAAGTTTTACTCATGCCATCTCGTGAGAGATTGCAGTTCAAAGTACGGAGCAATTTAGCGTCATAGTTTGTCTTTCTGGTGCCATTCCCATCTTTCTCATGGGTGGCCGCAATTTTCACTTTCAGTAAAATCTCCTCATAACTCAGAGAGGTGTTCCAATCGAGAAGGTCTCACAGGCCGAATGGGACATGGCGGAGATGGGAAGCTGGCGAATGGGCGATGTCCCAGACGAAGTCATGATAGCTATCGCTCTTCTCATTCAAGCCATTCGAATCCGATATGAAGCATGGCCAGATTTCCTCACTGTTGCGAAAGTCCTTGGAATATGAGTAGTCATTGACTCTCGAGTATTCGCCTTGAGAGTAGCGTGCAGTGTAAAGATGCCGTGGCGGTGAAAAGTGTCTTCATTTAGGGTCTATTCCAGGCCCCAGAAGCATGGGTGAGGAGGTTGGGTGTTGCTCTGCATGATAAGAGGCGAGACGAAAGCGTTGCCCGTCAGCCATAGTGATACTAAACGCCTGCTTCACCAAACAGGCCGCTTTGTATCTCCAATCTTTCTGCTCACCAATATGGGAGCTCTGATTCCCAATCCACTGTGGGTACAATCCTCTGCATGCAGACGCGTAAACTTGGATGCTCTGCGGCGCCGATGCTTGTCTTTCCACGGGCCGCGAGACATTGTCCGGCATCGGGGCAGTGGTGAACGGAAGTGCGCCGCCCTGCACGGTGAGAGTTGAGGTGACGAGCACAGTGGTTGGAAGTGTTGCCACTTCGGTTGCAGTCCTTGGTCACAGAACCATTCTCATTCAAGTTCTTCAGAGCTTGGACATGCTGGTAGGAGAGGCTTACGTGGGTTCGAAGACGGTGACTACCAAGTAGCTGGAGCAGTCGGCCGTTCCACTCTAACCTTGGGCAAACGCGGCAATCGCTGTCCTTTATCAATTCTGTTTTCATCCGTGGGTCGATGTATTAAAAGGCTGCGTAAGGATAACTCACCCACGAGACTGTTGTCGCGAGCGCTTTGGGCAGCGGACAGGCCGCAGAGGGATATGAAGATAGAGAGGATATAGAATCTCATATTAATACAATGTTGTATTTATTGCATCAACGTGACGGTTCAAAGTGAAAAATATCAATGTTTTGTAAATTTCTGGTGTTTATAGCTCGTACTTAGTATGTCAAAGCAGAGACTATAAGCTTACTGGCAACCGTTTTTAGAGACCAGAGCATCTTGCTATTGGTTGTCTCCGAGCAATCATGCCCGGTGAAGGGCATCTTGAGACAAGTCTCTTCTGGTGAATATATAACTATTCTAAAACCTTCTCAGACCTGCGTTAGCGTTTAGGGGTAGCAAGGGCACCCTCAAATAAGCGACATCGCGAAATATCAGGCAACCTTGAGAGCTGACAACCTGCCTGGCACCTCACCCTCAGACCAATGAGTCACCACACCGAGGATTCATACACTTCTCCCATCCCATAATTTTCAACAATCAACAAGACAATCATCTCTCGTGGTGTAGTGGTAACATGCGTGCTTGTCGCGCACGCGCCCCTGGCTCGATTCCGGGCGGGAGAGATATCCTTTTTGCTGCTTTTTTGAAGCTCAGCACGACCGGAGCAGAATGCCAACGCCTACTTGCTGTTGATACTTTACTGCTGATACTTGACATATATGGGCAACTATCGAGACCTGAAGCAGAGTCAAACGTTGCAGTTGAATTTCCGCTAGCTTGGTAGTGAGCCCCTATTATCGATCTGCGCTATCTTGATAATTTCTTTCCACTATTCCTACTATACTGAACGCCCCTTAATGTTAGTTGAAGCGTTTCCTCCGTCAATACTATCTGTCGTCTTTCTCGTTTTGTCCTCGTGACCCCGTGGTCATCATCCTCGTAGTCTCCATGAATGAATCTACATTAGTCTCATTTTCCAATCTAGGCAAAATCAAAAGGCTGCATTCATTACCAATGCTATCTATCTTACAGAGTTTCCAACTAGTTCGCTTTCCACGTATTGGTCACCTTGTAAGATCCATACCTTGTTGAGCCCTAAGAGGCGTAACCAAAAGAATGTTCTGTGAACCTTGATGTACGATTTTGATCTTTAAAAGGGTGCAGAATCTGCACCCTTTTTTTCTTTTTCTTTTTTGCCCCCTTGCGGCATCCAAATTTTTGACGCTCCGAAACTTAAGCTCTCGGCCTCCTCTACTGTTTTTACATGCACAAATCCATCTGGACTCATGGAAGATCCAGCTCCAATTTCGTTACAACACACTGCACCTTTTCTCCTACTTTCGATACAATTCACAAGGCCTCTCCAGGAACGTCTTCTCCCACTTTCAAATCACCACCAGGTCGATCCGAACACCCAAAAACCCTTGTCCACCACGGTATGGACGCAGTCAAGATTATCACCATGCGTGGTCCGGCGATCGCAGACCTTCCAAACGAGCTTCTGCACATTACTTCTTCCTTCCTGGCTCCAAAAGATCATCTCAAATGGATGTTGGCTTCGCATCGATTTAACTCGATCCTTGGCGTCCGCCTCGTAGCCAACGCCGTTGCACGAGGAGATAGTGTTGCCTTTGGCTGGGCCTGCGAAACCGGACGTCTCGACATCATGAGAAGATGCATGGATCTCGGAATGAAGCCCAGTCTGCGTGCGTATACGAGTGAGCGAGCGTGTAAAAGTCAGCGAGATCCAGACCACGGAATCTACTATAGCAGGAGATCGCGATATCAGCAAAAACACCTTCCTATGATTGGACTGAGCATGCTTTCAGGCCAGCTCGACGCCGTCCGATTGCTGATTTCAAGAGGAGCTACGCTTGACGACTTGCCTTCTTGGCCCTGTCACTACCTACCCCCTTGCCCCTTGCCAGGCTCGGCTCGAAACCCATTGTACTATGCCCGTCATGAAACAATGTTGCGTTTTGTGTTGGAGGACGAGACTCGTCGACGTGCAATCTTCGGTAATGCGGACAACAAAGTCAACGGTCGCGACTTTTTGAGAGTACTGCTGTATGAAGAAGCAGCCGACGACACCATCATCTTCGCCGTCGAGAATTGCCTTCGTCATGACTATCGATGCCTTCCTAGGGCTGTATGCGACGCTGCTGGACGAGGTCGACTGAGTCTCATCGAGAAGCTTTTCAAAGCGGTACCTTCACTGACAAGGCACGACCGCCCACTGGAATACATATACGCAGCTTTGCAACGGGATCCCACATCATCTTGGTCATGTAGCATCCAGCGTATGCTGGAAGCGCTCAACTCGGCTGCGTCGATCTTACCACTGAAAGGTAATAATGCTATTGATCACGGCGAGCTTGTACATGATCTTTTAGAAAATGTATGGTACGATCACGGAGTGAGTGCGTACAATCTCGAATGGCTTCTGAACAACGGTCTGGTGAGATCTATTGAAGAGCGCTTGGCTCTCCATAAATGTTTCATGTACGAAAGATTCACGTATGGCAGCGGGCCCGTGCAGCATCAGAAGACGACCGTCCTTCTCCGCTTCGATCGCTCCCTCGCTCTTCATATCCCGTTTGGAGACGCAAAATACCCGCACAGCATCGCCTATCCTGATTTTCTTGGTCTCCTTGAAAGCCAGCTGATAGATGGAAACTCAGCACTGTATATAACCTTGGGTCCTGGGAAGCTTCTCAGTCAGATTCTCACGAAAGGCACGTGGGAAGGGACTTTACACCGCACGGCCAGAATCATGGAGACATTGGTGGCACATGGCGCCTCAGAGCAACCTTATGAGAATCTCATGGGGTGCCATGTCATGGTCTTCGTGTGCATGATCAAATTAGACCCTAATGAGGGCGGATGCCTCACCCTACCAGACAGTACAGTACACGACATGTCTGCTGACGAAGAAATAACGACATATAGCCAGTACCTCGCTCAACGACGGGACAGCATTCTGAGAATGGCTCAGGCACTGGCGAGAACGGACATGGATAATGTGTTCCGTCACTACTATAACAGCAGATCGGCGGAATACATCAAATCTAGTTGGGTTTACAACGAACTCCCAGAGTTACAAGCAGCTTTCCAGAAACACGAAGCCTTGAAAAGGAAACAAGAGTGAGATAGTTACGCAAAAGCCATGTGGCCCAGTGCTTGGCGGGCTTGAAATCGATTGCGTCGGTGTCGGTGTAGATGCCGTCTTCAATGGCGACGATAAGGTTGGGTTGCATCCTGACGTTGGCGAGGGACGCATAGGTTGAGACCACTATTACATCGTGGCCAAAATTGTCAATAGGAGCGTGACACAGGGTGAAGGCTCACAGAGGGCAACTGCAGTGAGAGGTTAAAAGATGAATTAATGATATCTGCCCCTTCCTAGCGATGTGTGACCTGCTCCGCTCGCCTACACATTCACTTGTCATCTTGCTTCATGGTTTCTCATACTTTCTTACATTTATTCTTGTTCGATAGGTTTACTGCTGGACGTTCTTTGCCCTTAGCAACAGGGACGCAACGGCGTAAACTAATAAACACACACACACACACACACATATATATATATGTATATACCTACGCTTTATATATAACCATACTGCTCCTTTATATCTACTCTCCTTCCTTACAGCCTCTACTAGATAGTCCTAATAGAATAGTGATAGTTTTAGTCTTAGTATCTATTATTGCTAACTAGTAAACTAAAGAGGGGCTCGTTTAAATTCTCAACATAAGGACTTAATCTTAAATAGCTAAAAACCAGCTTTATAAAGATGCTGCTAAATTTTCTAGTGTGTAGACGCCTATATTTACTTAATCTTTAAATACTCTCACTATAGATTATAAGAATAACGTGTTACGGTCAGCTATCCGACAGTAGGGTCTGCTAACAGAAGCTGGAGATTGAGACGTAATAACAGTACACTTGGTCGTGGTCTGGGTCATAGGTCGTAGGCTAACAGTAGATCAGATCTTCAGAGGCTAAGGTGATCAGTCTTAGACTCAACAAGTAATTCGCAGTGAAGGTAAGCTGAGAGTATCCTGAGGATGAATACTAAGTTGATTGCTGAAGAGCTATGGAAGTCTGACCATGAGCCAGGCTCAGGGTCATACTATATATATAAGTCTTATATGAACAGTTCTGCTTGTTCATGAGCGCTGTGCCCCTTGTCACTATGAGCGCTCATTCTAGAGTGGGATGAGCGCTCATTCTAGTCTCCACTGAGCGCTCATTGTGGGTCCCTTATCTATGCTCATTCCTTATCATCACGTGACCTGTACCATAGTTCTTCCGTTCCTGAGTGAGTCCCTGTTGTTCCCGTGATCCTGCAGAGTACAAATGTCCTGTCCTAGCCGCCCGACGCCCGAGTGGGTCGGTTAACTGTTATCCATGCATAACGGGTCGTAACATAACGCTAATAACAGCGACAATAATAATAATAATAATAATAAAGATAAAGGTAAAGATAAAGATGAAGATAATAATGACGACAGCAATAAAAGAAAGTAAGGTATATACCTACGCGAAAAGTAGTTGCTCTAGCATAGAAAAATAGAGTATCTCCTTGTGAAGGCTTACTTACTACTAATAACTGGATTCATAGCTACTCACAATATCACATACTTCAAAGCGGCTTGGTCTAACACGACTCTCTCATACCAGAATCGCCCCCTTCGACCACGTCCCTATCCTCAGCCATCCTCGAAAGCACATGATAATCAACAGTCTATTCACGAAAACACCAACCAAAATTTGACAAGTTCCAATGTTCCAATACATTGACAACTATGGACCTTAAACGGTACACCAGCATGACACCGAAAGCACTATGCCCCCTCCCACGATCAAGTCAAAATCGCCTCCATCAAATCGTGACACGTCACTCGATTAAAATACACCTTCAGATGGTTTAATATCAACAACAGCCCCGACCGCTCCCTCAAGAATTTGAGTTCCAATGATGAGAAACAGAAGCGGCAGCGCCAGAATCCCCCCTTTTGCACCGTCCTCAGTACAATCCAACCATAAAAAGCGCCCCCGCCCCTAGATTTCAGACCGTCTCCAACTCAGTATTAGGCTAGATGTGCCGAAGTTGCCTCGGCTTTCCTTGTTGCCTTTGATGGGCTATCATTTAGGTGAAAAGGTGCTTGATTCTTTCTCTTTAGAAGTAGAATTGTTGTTGAGGTTGACCCGGCGGTGGTTGGGCTACAAAGTCAAAGTTCATGGTGTCGACGCCCGAGTTCCAGGGGTCGGGTGATTCTGCTTCAGCTGTCAGCTCACGAAAACGTCGTCGAGGAGAAAGGAGGCATGACATACCCCACCAAATCGATTCGTACAAGTCCATCGGCGACATGTACGTCGACGGGTCCATATTGGGAAGGCCCTCCATGACGGGAGGGTAGGTCATGCTGCTAAGCCGGTTAGCAAAAATCTTACTGCGCCAAAAAGGAGCAGCATACTTGGGGTTGTACTCCGCCATGGTAGTGCCGTTCTGCATCTCCGCCATGGCCAGCGCGGCATCTTGGTGGGGGTCCATGCCGAAAGCCTTGTTGACGCCGCCGTTCCCGTTGCCGTTTGCCCCCATCGGGCCCATGAGCATCGGCGGCAGCGGCGTCCTGGCTCCGCTCCCCGTCCCGCTCGAATCCGAATCCTTCTTCTGCGACGTGCCCATGATCGTGCCGTGCTCGTAGATATTCCGCAGCGCAGTCAGGGCCCTCCACAACGGGCCAGACAGCTCAATGTCCTTGTCCGTCTTGGGGATGTGCTCTGCCGGCGAGGTGGCCTCCTTCGCGGCCGTCGCAGACAGCGCCGCGATGAGGTCGCCCTGCAGTTGTCGCACTTCGGGGCTGTTCTTGGTCTCGCCGAGGATGCCGAGGAGAAGCGCCGACGAGAGGCCGTGGTAGGTGAAGGCCCAGCTGCGGGTGGGGATGACGGAGAGCTGGTGCATGGCGAGGAACATGCGCACCGTCTCGGCGAGGTTGTGCTGGCACTTGTCGGATAGGTGGCGCTTTTGCTCGGGCGTGAGCTTGGTGCAGTCCCGCCGCAGCGCCGGCCTGCAGCAGACGGAGATGACGAAGGAGGTGTGCAGGCGCACGGCGTAGTGCTGGAGGCGGTCGATGGCCGTCTTGCACTGCTCCTTCATGCGAATGTTCGGGGCGACCATGTTGCGCAGGTTCTCGACGGCTTCGCAGTTTTCGACCATTTGCTCGTAAGACACGGCGGTGGCGACATCGGGGTTAAGGCGGCGAGAGATGATCTCGCATAGGTGGTACATCGTGTCGAGGTAGCCGTATTCGCCGGCCATCGTGTGTTGGACCGTCGGGATGGGGCAACAGGGTATGTTTGTCATTGGCGGGCGGTCAAAGGACAATGATGTGAGGGTATCGTGCCATACGCATGTCCACCACAGCTTGCGGCGGATCATCTCCTTCGACTGTCCATCATTACGGGCGCTGTCTCTTCCATCTGAGGGATTTGGCCGGTGAAGACCAAGGGACTGTGCAAGACGACATGTCAGGCCCAGCAGAGCCCACGACGCCTCTGCCTTCATGTCATTGAGCAGAACAAAACTGGTTAGTAGCAGAGCTTGAATGGAGTCGAAGGTGGGTCTACAAAAATTTGGGTCGTGTCAGTGGAGGGCCCTATCTTTCCGACGGGGGCTGATCAGCCGAGGGAGTGACTAACCGTAGCAGGAAATTCCCAAGCCTCAGGAAGTGGAACGAAATTTGTATGTATTTTTGCGAGTCTCGTGTGCGGATGTGATAAGGGGAGTCGTGGTACTGCGAACCCACGGCGAGGAGCGCAAAGAGTATGGCCAGCCATGATGCCGATACCGGCTTGGGCGTTCTCGTTGCGTTGCTCGCGTTACGCGCCCTGTCTTCGAGGTAGACCATGAGCTTGGACTCGAGGTCGTCAATGTCGACAACGAAGCCCCAAAACTGTTGTGGTGTTTCCTTGTATGTGCGGAATAGCCTGTGGAACGTCAGTATGCGTCCCCGATAAGAGACTTTCATACATACTTCATCACCTCTCGATCCGATGGCAGCTCGGCCGAGATCTCTCGCGTTAAACTATCGAGGTGTTTTGAAGACATGAGCGGGAAGGGCGCCGACGTGTCAAGGCCCAAGATAGATCTCATGTCCTGACGGATGTCGACACCCTCCTGCAGCTCATTGGCGGCCGACTGCTCTCGCAGAAGAGACGGGATGCTGTTCTGGCCAAGGTAGCGCGTGACGGCCTCGGGGGCTTCGGTCTCGTCCACGCTTGCCGCGACTGCTCCGCCCGCACGGGGCGCTGGATTAGTATACGAACCGCTGCCCAAGAAGGAGAACGACGGCGCAGGTCCCAAGCCACCAGGGTTTAATGCAGACGGTGCTGAGGCTGAGGCTGAGGCTGAGGCTGAGGCAGAGGACTTACCAATGGCCGTACGAGGCCAGGTCGCGGCTCCGGCCTCCACCTTGGCTGGAGGAGCGCCGGCGGCGACGTCGGCAGCGGAGCCCTCGGGCGAGTGAGGCCTTTTGCGATTGTTGGCTACGGTGGTGGTGGTGTTTCCGCCCGCGTTGCTGCCCGTCTCGGTGGTGATGGAGGCTGCGGGTTTGGTTCCGTGAGAGGCGGTGCGGTTAGGTTTGTAGGAGCACAGTTGTGGATGCTCGCGCTTGACGCAGTTCTCGCATGGTTGCTTGTTGTCGCATTTCACCTTGCGCTGGCGGCAAGGCCAACATGCTGTGCCTGTGATGGGGTCAGTGTCTGTTCTTTGAGGACTGCGATGATTGTGAAGTGAGTGGGTATGAGTAATTGTGAAGCACGGGATGAGCGGCAGCGAGCGCTGAGGTCACTCATGATGGTTCTCACTCACCATAGCGGACCTTGCGATGAGAGTGGATGATGCGGTTGGCCTCCTCGGGGGTCAGGTCGTCAATGGAGACCTGGTCCGGGGTCGTGTTCGACTCAGGCATGATGAAGTCTGTAAGTTGGGCGAACTTGCATCAGATCCGGGGATCGCGGGCCTCGGGATTTGGACTGGCAGCGGCGGCGAGGACGGACGGACGGACGGCGACGGTGTTGTAGAAGTGACAGTGGCACCCGGCAGTGGCAATCGCTCATCAATCAGATTGGGACCAGGGCCCGCGAGGCTGCAGGCTGCTCGAAAGGTGGAACCCCCTTCCCGTCCACAGCTTCACGGGTTCGGGGGGTGGTGGCAGGCGGGTTGCCAATGAGACGGACGGGGGGCTCGACTGGCTGGGTTGCTCGCGAGGACCGGGCGGTGGTGGGTTTTACGGGGTCTGGATGCGGACGAGGTTCGGCGCTGGCGGCGTGGTCTGGTGGTTGTTCGGGATCCCGTTATGACCGGTTGGTCGCGGTCGGGCTTTGAGTAACGACGCGGCGGAGGGTTAAAGCTCTGGTGTGGTGAAGGCCGTTGTGAGGAGTGAGACTCTGGTTATGCGGAAGCTTGTTGCGGCCCCCTCAGCGGCGCATGCGGCTCCTTTCGAGAGGGGGTACGGATAACTGGACCACGGCCACGGGTAAGGTTGGTGGTTGGCTGTGCTGTTGGTTCGAGCTGCGAATGCCGAATGTCCGAGGGGATGGCGAAGTCGACGGCCAGATGGCGAGGAGGCGCTGCAGAGGCAAGACGACCAAGAATTGAAGAGATTCAGAGGAGGAAGAAGAGGCTGGAGGCTTCGGGCCAGGCGCCGGCTATGGTGATGGAGCAATGGTGGAATGAAGGAGAGACGAGACCTGAGGATTGAAGACGGAGGTTAGGTAAGGAAGGCAAGGAAGGAGTTGGAGACATGGGAGATGCGGGGGCGTTCGGTCTCGTCTATTCGTACTTTTGGGTGTGTGGCTTGTTCGCTGCTGCCAATTGTTCTTCGGCAGCCCGGGACCCTTGATTTTTCTTTTCTTTTCCTGTCCATGAGCAGACAGAAAACCACTCCAAAGGCCTTACTCATCAAGACTTCTGGGCACCGACTGGCCAGTCAGTCATACAACAGAAGCGTGGCAAAGATCACCAAAAGACCAGAGCGGCCTCGGATCACCGCGCGGTCAGCCTGGACCCGCAGCTGTTACCCCACTTTTGACCGATGTTGGGTGGGCTTCCAGACTGTTTTTTTCTTCCTGCCGTCTCTGTTTTCTGTCCAACTGTCTCTGCCACCCTCGGTGTGGCTTGCTTACGTACACACATGCGACAGACTCTGATTGGACTCGACAGGAAGCACTGACCAGCTCTTACGGGCAAGTGGCGTCAGAGTGGGGCCGGCAATACCTTCACATCCACTGACATGAGCCACGTCCCAGCCCAAGACGCCCATCACCACGACCGGTGGGATCTCGGTCTCCCGGTGTGAGCTAAGGTAAGCACTTTCCAGGTGGGCCAGTTGGTTCTCGAAATGCCTCGTCAAAATGTCTCAATTCAGCTTTCCTCCATCTCCAGCTGAGCATCGGCCGAGACCGACGAAAAACGCAGAAAATAGACGAACATGTTGGTAAAGGAGTCATCAACGTCATCTCATCGTGTGCAGGAAACAAATCTTTTGGAAATGCGGAATTGGGCCGAACTGTGGCCCTGTTGCGTCATGTTGCTCGAGTCAGTCGCATTGCATCCCTGATCTGAGTCTCCTTACCCGTCCCGATTTAATAAAGATCAATGATTGCCGACAGCGATCGCGAAACATTTTTCTTATCATACTGCCTTGAAAGCACGGATAAACGAATTCGCCACCTCTCGGTCCAGAGGAAACACGTCCAGACAACCGAGGATAACATCTCGTACGATATAGGCGACGACAGAGCCTGGCGCAGCGGTGAAGACTAAGAATTCATGATTAATACTACTAACTAGAGCGCCGTGCTATACAACCAGGCGCATTGCTGTATTATCTAAAGCGACGCACTCAGGGGCAGGTCTCTCGACGAGCTGCCCACCCACACCTTCTTCGGGTACTGGCTGATGACCCAGTTCTGGCTGGCAACGTCCCAGTTGCTCAGGTCGCGTCTTGTAATCTCGGCTGAAAACGTGGCCGATGCGCCGGGGGCAAGGGGGATGCGCTCAAAACCGCGCAGCACCTTGACCGGGTCGTCAGGGCCGCCAAGCGACACGTACAGCTGAGCAACCTCGTCACCGGCAATGTCGCCCTTGTTGGTCACGGTCGCAGTGACAGTGTAGAGGATATCCCACAACTGCGGGTTACCACCGGGGCTGCCCGAGGCAGGGTGCTTGGCCTGCGGGTTGCTATCCAGGGCGTTGGGCGGCAGGAACTCCTCCGCCGTCTTGCCAAAGTGAGGGTCCTGAGAGGCCTCTTGGGCGTTTGACACGTTCAGCCACGGGTAGATGAACTTGTAGATGTAGCGAGCCTGGTCCTTGGGGAAGACATAGTCGTTCAGGTCGGTGCTGTGGTTACCAAAAGTAGGCGCAGCCGCCGTCTCACCAGTCGTAGGCCTGTAATCTCCCGCATCCTTCTTGGCCACAGCCAGGTTGGAAAATTCGAACTTGGTGTAAGACAAACCGAAGCCGAACGGGTAGATTGGCGCAGAGTTGCTGGAGTTCCCATAAGTTCCATTGCTGCCAGAAGTAGCCCGGTCGAAAAAGCGGTAGTCGATAAAGACGCCCTCGGTGAAATCATCCTGAGGAGCTCCCTCGCCGTTGTTGGGCTTGTACAGCACGTCGGCGCCGTAGCTCTCGCGGGTCGCGCCCCAGGTGAAGGGAGACTTGCCGGCGGGGTTGACATCGCCGTAAAGGATGTCCGTGATCGAGTTGCCAGATTCCTGTCCAGGAAGTCCAGCCCAGAGAATGGCAGTAATGTTGGGGTTCTCATACCAGTCGGTGACGAGGACGGGACCACTGGAGTGGATGACAACAATGGTGTTGTTGCTGATGGACGAGACGTTCTTGATGAGCTCGTCGCCAGAGTTCCACAGGGTCAGGTTCTGGCGATCACCCTCGTTGCCGCCAACGTTGATGTAGCCCTCGCCAGAGTTGGCGTTGACAAAGACGATGGCAGTGGCGCCGGGTTGAGTGATCAGGGCAGTGGTGGCAGCGGTTTCGTAGTTGCTGAGAATGCTCTCGTAGCGGGTACCGTCATCGAGAGCGCGCCTCTGCAGGGCCTGGTCCGGAGTAATGAGGTACGGGTAGTTGGAACTGCCAGATCCCCAGGAGGCACCGAGGGTACCGTCGTTGCATCCGCGATCGCTGCAGCCGTTGGGACCCTTGGGGTTCGGGCCGGCGTCCTCTCCAATGACAGCCAAGAACTTGGGTTTCTTCAAGGGCAGAGATCCGGAATTCTTGAGCAACACCGTGGCCTTGGCGCCGATCTCACGAATCAAGTTGGCGTGCTCCTTGCCCTTGCGTACGTCAATGTGCTGGTTGATTGTCTGAACGTTCTCCTTGGCGTAGTACTGCAGGGGACCGACAGTATCGAGGGTCCAGGAGGAGAAGTTGATGTCGGGCACCTCATCGACCCTCATGCCAACCTTGAAGAAGGCGGCCATGATGCGGAGAGCCATGTCGTCGAGACGGTACTCGGGGACGGTACCGTTGAGTACGGCGATGGTCAGGTTGGTTCCCCAGAAGGTTTGGCCGGTGTTGAAGAGGGTGTCGCCGGGCATGCTCATGTCCAAACCAGCAACCGCCGTAGCGGCACCAGCATGTTGCGCTATACAAAAGTCAGCAATTTTGCTTCACGACATTACCCCAGGAGGTTCCAAAATACCTTGCCAATCCGACATGATGAATCCAGAAAAGCCCAACTCTCCCTTGAGAAGACCGTTGAGAAGCTTGGAGTTCTGGCAGCCGTAGGAGTTGTTGACCTGGTTGTAAGAGCACATGATGGAACCAACACCAGCGCGGATGGCATCGGCGAAGGGCCACATGTAAAGCTCATGCATGGTCTTGTCGTCAATGTTGGAAGAAAGCGACTCGGTGATGTTGTATCCGTAGCCAATAGCCTCGGGGGCCTGTCTGAAGTGTTCTTGCTCGTTGCCGACGAAATGCTTGGCGCAGGCGATGGCACCGGCATCCTGAATTCCCTTGACACTCTCGGCCATGAAGACACCAGTCAAGTACGGGTCGACGGAGAAACCTTCCCAGTTACGGCCTCCTGTAGGGGCGCGGCCAATGGGTCCAGCGACGGGGGCGAGAACAACATCGACACCCTTTGCTCTCTGTTCGGCGCCAATGGCCTCGGCTCTGCGGTAGACGAGGCTTCGGTCCCAGGTGGCGGCGACGGTTTGGCCAGAGGGGAAGACGGAGTTGTAGTCGCTGAAGCGGATGCCGACAGGGCCGTCCTGCATGCAAAGGCCGCGAAGGCCGAGTCGAGGTACTGAGCCAACGTTTCCGACGCACAGGTCTCCTTGCCATCTGTTCCCGTGTAAGTCGGGTGCTTTGTACGAGGTGACGAGCAACTTACCCAACTCCCGTCGTCAAGTTGACCTTCTCGAGAAGGGTCAATTGGGAGACGAAGTCCTTGGCTTTGGCGTAGGCATCAGCCCAGCCATCAGCGTTGGGGTCCGACCATGGTGAAGGATAGACGGGCGGCGAGTATGCGAGATCGCGCTTGTTCCATTGTGTTAGATCGAGTCCAGACAACGCAAGAAGATAGTGAAGAAACATCTTGCCACAAACACACAAGAAGCAGTTACAACAATGGGGATGAACGCAATACAAGAAAGAATGCAAGAGGCGGACGCAGGGCAACTCTAAATGAAGCAATGGGAGAACCGCAACACCAGCTGGTTGGACACACCGCAGACGAAGCTGGCCAGCCAAGGTCTTGGGTGAAGAAGCAGAATAGACATTGTCATTGCGCAATGGTTTCCCAAATCACAGAGGAATGGAACATCCAGCTTTCACGCGGCAGCAACGTACCTTGTGCAACTTTCCTTCAGGTGCCACGGCAGCAGCAACGAGGTCAGCTGCCGCCAACACGGCAACAGCCAAAGTTTGTGTTCTCATCGTGGTTTCCAGCAGCTGTCGGTTGCCGCTTCAGCTGAAGAACGTCTGCTACCTTGTGGAAGGGTCGACTCGAGCTGTAGGTCGGTCGTGGGAAGGGAGCAGGGTGCCTTGACCAGAAAATTGGATGAGTGCGAGAGCGCGCGGGTGCGGCTACTTTAATGTTGGTTGACAGCAAGCTGGGATTCGCGTCCGGGGTAGCTGCGGATGAAAGTTCGCTGCCAGTCTTGTCCCTATCCAGCAAGCACAACGTGGTGAGGGTAGCTTGGCTAGGGTCGGTCAGGATCTGGGTTGGCAAGCTCTGTTGATCTGGGCCCTGTCTGATGATGCAACAAGGTTTCCTTGTTCAGTCAACATGGATGGGGACCAATTCTGTGGGCTGTGAATGTGGAGGTGGACGGCATATGCAGTAGAGTAGCACGTTGGACGGATGCTACCCCACTGCCTTGCAGGTTGGGAGACTGGTTCTGGGGCCAAAAGTATCCCACCGCTTCCGGGGAGGACAATGACAGCGCGGTGGTAGACCGACTCGCGGATGTCGTCGGTCTTGGAAGCGGTGTCGATGTAAGTGAGGGGCGAGCTGCGGGGGAGCAGCCAGATGGACTGGCAACGGGTCAGATGAGTTGGAGATGGAGGGCCATCTGCAAGCTAGACTGGATCAATTGCGGTTGAAGCTGTTCTCTGGTGAGGATAGTGAGAGCTTGGAGCAAAGACAAAAAGCCCAAGTCCGGGGTAGAGGCCGTCCCGAGAATAAGGAGAGGCGAAGCGTGACAGGGCAGCCAGGCCAGCAGGCTGCGAGGTACATGGACGTGTAGCATGTCATGACGAAAAAAGGGCCGATCAGTCAAGAGTGCGATGACGGGCAGGGAGAGCCTAAGATGTATGTGGTGTAGTTGGACGGGCCCAGAGCTGGGGCGGTCGAGAGATCAACCATTGGGCCAATGTCTCTCCTCTTGGTCAGTATCCGTGCAGAGCTGCGGCTGCTGCTGGACGTGGTGGCCGTTGGAACCAGTGCTTTTGGCCTTGGTGTGTGTGTGTGTGGGTGGGTGATGATGAGGCGACGACGGGCTGGGCGGCAGGCAGGCAAGCTGGTCATGTTGGTGGGCGATTGTGGTGGTGGTGGTGGTGTTCCTTCGCAAGAAATGGAGGTGGCCAAGACAGGGTCGATGGAAAGAGAAGGGACGGACGCCCACGGGGAAGTACCCTCTCCTCCCCACGGCGCCTTCCCTCCCCCTAGATGCCGGACACAGGAACGCCAAATCGGAACCGGTGGGGAAGTGGGGCCACCAAGCAAGAAACACCAGAAGAAATGACGGGGAAATTGGCACTTTGGGCAAGAGCCCAGCAGTAGCACTCGCGCACTTGGATGGACCTAACTTCCGGTCGCGATTACCGAGGGGCAACATGGCTATACGCGGAGAATTCGGTGTGGCTGCATGTATCTCGGCAGTACCGTCATCCCTGGCACGCTTCTATCGACAGTGGCGTTGCGCCGTCCCGCCGTTGGCTCCGAGAGGCGCCCGTCTTGTTAGTGCTCTTGTTCTCTCTGCTTCTCTTCTGCCCAGTGTTTATTCGTACCGCACTCAAGCACCACTTCATCGCCTGCAGCAGCGTTACATCCGTCGTTAACCCGGAGAACCATCGACTGACCTTAGGGCCAATTCTTGTTGATAGATCGCATCCTCAAGGTTCTTTTCCCACTGCAAACAAGAAACCGAGCAGACATCACGCCCGGCACTGCCAGTGTCGACATTCCGACCGTCTGCAGATCGGAATAAAACGCCTTCGCCCCTCCCCCGCCGCCGTAGGCACTTGTTCCGCTTGGCAAAAACTCTTCTTCGTATCCAGCCCCTCGAAATGTTTTGTAAACATTTTGGTTTTCGTATATGAATAATGCAACCCTCCGCCGGGATGTGTCATGTCCGCCAAAGACGCCATAAACCCTCATATAAACTCAAAAAGCCCCCGTCCCTGAATTTTATACTATGCGAGCATTCATCGAGTCAACCTTTTAATATCCGTCTCATCTTACCGGCGGCACCCAACTCATGCTTAACTCTCCTTTTTCCTTCCATCTCAACTCTTGCTTCGACTGACACAAACCTTGCTGCATCTGTCTAAATAATGGCTGCGGCTTTTCTTCTTCTCCCAGCCAGAGATCACGAGACGGTCGAAAGACGCTAACTCTTACATGACGCCATGCCGACTCCATCGCCAGCACATGTCCCCCGCCTGCGCCTCTTGGCCGCACCTTTCGCGCAACCACTTTCTTTCCTTCTCCATCGTCTCTTCTCCTCTCCCCCATCTCCCCCGCATTTCTACCCTGGTCCCTCCCAACAGACCCCTGTCTTACCCCTCATCTCCCTCCCCCGGCCTCCTCTCCATGCTCCATCGTCAAAAAATTGGCCCATCGTCCACAAGAGCTCCGGGCAACCCACATTCGCACTTTCGCTCGCCCATTCGCGAATCACGCCCGTTGCCAAGGAGCGGGACCCCCGAGTCTTTCGGCCCGTTTACTAATTGTTGGAGTAGCTTCATCGTCGAGAGGGGGAGCCCGAAGACGAGAATGGGGCACAGCCGTGAGGAGCAACTCGCGTCGCGTAGTGTCGCTGCAAAATCTGGTTGGTTTGATGCAATGCTTGCGGTAGGCAGAGCGCAGAACAGGGAACGTTCCAATTGATGTCTTGAGTGCCCTCTCTGTTCCGTCCCAAGACGGACGGCAACCGAAAACAAGGTTGGTTCAATTTGTCTCACCAGCGCCCAAACCCGTCACCAATCAGGCCAAGACGTGCGTGGCTGGGTTCGGTGAGAAATAAGCCGCAGGAAAAGAAGCTTAGTAGACTACCTTGGCTAGAGAGACTACCTTTTCTGTGATCTCATACTCTGCCCAACTGTCGTTGTTGTCGCTGTCGTCCTGATTGCCTCCATCGTTATTCCTCCTACGATGGTCCTTGATCGAAAGATTATTTTCAGGTTTCACAAGTTCACAGGCAATTCGGCTGCGCAGACGCAGAAGATTAGGCAGTCTCGCAGGAAAGGAAGCTTAGTAGTCTAAGCTGGAGTATCTCTGGTTCATCCGCACTATACCAGATCATAAAAGCTGTATTGCGCCTTCAACTAGCATGAATTTGCTACGACGAGGTCCATTTCCCCGCCTGAAGCTACCAACGCCACATGCGCAACCGTTGCCCAACGCCAATTTGCTAGACGCCAACCTTCGTAATGCTCCACGACTCAAAGAAACGGCCCGAAGAGGTTCCTATCCGTCTCCATAGCCCGGCCCGGCTTTCCGATGGCATGTCCAAAGATCCTATGGACCCTTAGTAAATGCCAGGCAAGATTCTCCACCTGACAATCTTCTTGTACTTCTCCCAGTCCTCGCCGTACTTGCGCGCGCACTTCTCGTCGTCGCGGCGGTCCCGGTGAATCAGGAGAATCGCAAAATACAGGATGTAAAAGTACGTGAAAGGGATTCCCCATCCTCGCGCCGCACCCTGGATGACCTCGCGACCATCGGCCATCTTGAACGCCCCCTCGACACCAGACTGCACGAAGCCGCTGCCAGCCGAGACGATCGTGTATCCTGCCATACCGGTGGGCAAGCCGTAAGGCCACGCCTGCAGCCAGTCGCCGAGATAGTTGATGTGGCGGGCAACACCCCACCAGCCGGTAATAAGGAGGCGAGTGCCTGCCTTGGTCTCGATGTACTTGAGATGGGAAACGCTCGGGTCATCTGGGTTGTTGCGGAATGCGTTCTTCTGGCTGTTGGAGGCGCGGAAGATGAAAAAGGCGACACCGATAATGCTTGCGATTCCGGCCATACCGAGCGGGCTGACCGAAACGGGATATGCAGCGAGGTACTTGGCTTGAAGGGAGTACATGAACGGGAGCCATGCGACGTCGCCGAATGAAAGCATGAAGCCGAAGCCATCAGTAATGATGTCGATCGTGGTCAAAATCGCGGGTTCGTTGTACCAGCAGTCGATGACATAGACGGTCTGGACAGCGGAAACAAAGATGATGCTGTTTGAGACGAAACCATAGGTGCGGTACTGCTTGGCCATCCAGGCGAAGTTGATCAGGGACCAGCCGAGCAGGCCAGGTCGGACCTCCATGAACTCCTTGATATCGATCTCTCCGATGATGGGGATCGTGACGCGAGGGTTGAGTTCTCGCCCGATGAACCAGTCATAAATCAGGTTGCCAGAATGTCCACCCTCGGCCAGCTCGCGGCTCTCGACGTTGCCAGGCTTGACGCTGAAGCTTCGGACGTAGACGAATGTAGCGGCAGCGAATGCGACCAGCATGTTGGCAGTAACGACCTGGATGTAGTTCTCCGTGATGAAGGTCCAAACAGGGAACTCGGCGCCCTGAGCGATGGTGCCAGCGGCGCAAAGAGTCAAGATGAACATTCCAGAGGAAAAGGCTGCGTTTGTCAGTCACACGAGCAGTAGGGGAATAGGTCGGGCTGCGTACAGTTGAAGCGGTACTTGAGCTTGCCGCCCGAGGCAAGCTGGACACCCTCGACCTCAGTGCCAGGCAGGAAGCGGTAGAGGAGCGCATTGAAGAAGTAGTATCCCAGAACGGCGGCGTTGACCTTGTTGTCTCCAAGACCCCAGATTCCTTCAGCGGGCCATCCGACCTCGCGCTTCAGCTGAGAAAGAGTCAAGTTCTTCGGGTCGAGCAGGGAGGGCGCGGGGCAGCCGGAGACATCGTTGCAAGCGAAAGCAAAGACGTAGACGAGAACGGGAAGGATGATGGAGATGCCAAAGGTTCCAATACTATGAATAAAGTCAGTGGACGGAATGGGATTGAGGTTGCTTGAGATAACTCACGGTCCACCAAAATGATAGCCATGCGCCTGCGGCGGCGGCGGCGGCTGCTTTACCGCGACTTGCGTTTCCTTGGCCATGTTGCGCGGTGCTGTTGATGCCAGGAGGAAGTCGCGTTGCGTTATTGTGGGGTGGAAAGAGCTATACACAGCTGCAGCGTGCTGTTATTTGTAGTGTTTGCACCCGCGCGGCAGGAATACGAAGACGAGCCGATAGCAAAATATCAGCTCCAAGATCCACGACGATATGGAGGCTGTGAATACAATCGCGAGGTGTTCTGCGCCGGAGCTATGGGATTCCGAGTGACCTCATGGGCGGAGGAGGTTCGATGACGCTAATACTGCGATCCGAGCTTTGCTTGATTGGATCCCGCGCGCGTGGTGGTTGAAACGGTGGAAGGTGCCCACGGAGGAATGGTTCCACCGAGAGCACGGCCACGGGAAGACATGCAAGAGCATCGGACGGTATGGATTCTGGAAGCCCGGTTGAGATGGAATAAGAGAATTTAAGATTCAAAGCTCTCAGAGTCTGTGTATGCATGAAGAATAAGATATGTTTAATGTGATTCGGCAATGGCTCGCAGGATGAGGTCCAGATCTTCCCGTCTTACAGCAGATACGCGATGGAATGGTACGTACCGCTGCTCTTCGAAAGCAGAATCGGACATCGGCGTTTGCCAAGTGCCCTTTCCTGAAGGTGCAGCACTGCTTATGAAAGCAATGGGATGAGTCCTTAGGTAATCTCCTCAGATTGAGTACATAGGACCTGCACGACACGTGACCCTGTCCATACTGGTCGCGGAAAGAGTGTCCCGCAGGGCAGGCTGCAGGCAGCCATTGGAAGCTGTCGGGTCCCTTAGGGAAGCCTGTACGGTGGCCCCCGTGGGACCTGAATGCAGCCTGGTGCAGAGGGGCGGACGCTGCAAGGAGCGCCCATCCACCAATCAATGCACCCCCTCCCGTCACTCCCGTCCCCCGTCGGCATCTCCCTGTGAAAGGCTGACGAATGACCAAGTGGCTTCCCACTTGTCCAGCGTCCAAATCCTCCAAACTGTCCTCCAAAGTGCCTCTCGACCGCATTTACGTCTTTGTCCATCACCGTCGCACGGCACTGCAGCATCGTTCGCTTCATTTCCACTTCTCCAGAGATTTGCAGCATCCGCAATTGATGTCATAGGCTCCGAGCCGACCCACGCTTCTCCGCGCTCCGAAGCGCTTACTCCCGCAAACACGATCATTCCAGTCGCGCTCCCTGGCCTGGACCCCTTTCATCGATATTAGAACGACTCAGAACCATCCATTTTGATGCATTCCTCCAACTTCCTGCTGCTCCTCGCAGCAGCCGCGACCGCGAGCGCCGCCGACACTTCGACCTCGAGCACATCCAGCAGCGTCCCGGCATGCACGGCAGCGTCCAAGAGCGGGACCGGCGGGCCGTTCTACGACCTGCGTCCAGACATCGCCGTCAAGGTTGAGGAGGGCAAGTCATCCAAGGGGGCTGTCACGACCGACTACCATGCTAGGGGCTGGGACTATGGCAAGAACTTCACCCTCAATATTTGCGCTCCCGTCATCGACCCTGTCGAAGACGTAGTGGGGTTGGGCAAGGGCGAGTCCAAGAACGTCAGCGCGTACTACACATACAAGACCGAAACTTTCTCCATAGGGTTCGTTGCCTCTGCTCTCTCATAATCAATTCTGTTCAAACTAACAAATGCGCGACGTAGTCAATCCAACATGGACATACAAACCCGCGGGCGCATTCTGGTCCTCCAATACAAGAACGGCTCTCCCTGCGGCGAGAGCAAGTCCAAGCGAGCAACGGCCCATGACGGCGCTTCCTACAACAGATACACCGACGACGAGGACAGAACCCTCATCGCACCGTCTGCAGTCGGCAAGAAGAAGGCCTCGGCAGAAAAGGACGATACGCCAACCCGTCGCAAGTCGGCCACCATCTCCTTCCACTGCGACACGGAACAGATTGGTGGAGCAGCCCACATTTCCTTCGTCGGCTCAGATCCCGACGACTGCGCCTACTTCTTCGAGGCCCGTTCCCAGCACGCTTGCGCCAGAGCCGAACCCCACCAGCCTGGCAGCGTCGGGCCCGGCAGTGTCTTCGCCATCATCTTCGTGATCGCCGTGCTTGTATACTTTGGTGGTGGTGTGTTCTACCAGCGTACTGTCGCTCATGCCCGGGGCTGGCGGCAACTGCCCAACTACAGCCTCTGGGCCGGCATCTGGGGGTTTGTCAGTGTATGTAGACCTTCGCGCTACTAGTGGTTGAGGGGAACTAACACCATAAACAGGACATGTTTGTCATTGCGACCTCTTCATGTGCTCAACTTCTGCCAGGAAGGCGTGGCTACCGTCATCTGTCCGGATCTCCCAGCAGAGGACGTAACCGCGAGGACGAGAACCGTCTGATAGATCAGCTGGACGAGGAGTGGGACGACTAGGTTCGTGCGAGTGTGTAAAGGCATCAGCGCCTCATCTTTCCTTTTCTATCACTGCGTAGTCGAATTCTATCAGGGGATGAACGTGAGTCGCAGGCAACCACCCTAGATACCCCGTGCGAAAACAAAATGCATAGACGATTTATGGCTTTCGAATTGCGTTCAAACGGTGAAACTTATAATTACTTTTTTTTTTTTTTTTTTTTTTGGATGTGAACCGAGCTTCTAATGCTACAGCCCGGCCCGAAGCCGCTCGGCGAAGTCCTTGACTGTGGTTACGATATCCGCATCTTGGGCCAACCCGAGTTGAAGCGCCTTCGAAACGTCAAACAGGGCCGGCCAGCTCCCCACAATAGCCTCAATTTGCGGATTTCGCTCCTCTGTCACCCTCGCCCGAGCCTCCATTCCCCCGACAACCTCCAATGCGTTCAAAATATCCGCCACTGTCACGGTGATACCCGGCAGATTGACCACCCTCGACAGCCCAAAGTTCTCCTTCGGGATGTCCTTCACAGCGACCAGGTTCGCAACAACCGTCCTCGGCGAGCACACCCACATGGCCAGCTCCGGGCCCGCGGGCAGAATATTATCCTCCCCCTTGAGCGACTCCCTCACGATGCCTGACGCAAACGACGACGCGGCGGCGCTGGGCGCTCCGGGTCGAACGATGATGGTGGGCAGCCTGACGATCCTGCCGTCTAGGAGCCCGCGGCGGGAGTAGTCCCCGACCAAGGTCTCGATGATGAGCTTCTCGGCACCGTACGAAGACTGCGGCGTGGGACACGTCGTCTCGGTGACGACCTGGCCCCCGACTGGGCCGTACACGGCGAGGGAACTGGGGAACACCACGACAGTCCCGCGATGAGGCGAGGTGGGCTGCCGGAGGGCATCGAGGATGTACCGGTGGCTGTCCAGGTTCACGCGCAGCCCGAGGTCGAGGTCCGCCTCTGCGCCGCCGGACATGATGCCATGGAGGAGGTAGATTGCGTTGAAGCGCGAGTGGTGCGTGAGGAGCGCGGCGACGGCATCGGGGGATGTGAGGTCTGTCTGGAGGGCCGTAATGCGTGAGGCGCCATCTGGGACGATGGATTGCGGGGGGATTGGCGGGGTTACTACGTCAGTGATTGTGAGGTGGATTGTGGGGGAGGAGAGGAGGAGGGCCGTTGTGAGTTCCTGGCCGATGAACCCGGCGGCTCCCGTTATGAGAATGTGGTTTGCTTCTGAGTTCATCATTTTGTGGTGCTGTTGATGAGGTTAAAGTGAGTTGAGGTGAGGTTGAATGAGTGGTGATGATGTAGGTGAAGCTGAAGGTCAGAGGGTATGACGTAGGTGTTACATGAGATGGTCGCCCGCGTCAAAAGAAATCAGACATGAACAGAAAGCTATTAGGACAGCTTTATGAAGCTTCAAGTTTACACTTCACGATAATACCTCGATTACAATATGCATTATTCCGACATGAATGACGGCCCTCAAGTCCGAATATCGGCTTTCTCTCCGATGTGGCTTTCATCTGTGGCTCTCTGCGGCGCAGGAGTTTGTCATCACGTCGCAGAGCTTCGGGCGATGTCGACCGAGCAAAAAGACGCTAGGGGGAGCCAAATCGCTCCCCCGAAAGGATCCATAACGTCGTCTGGGGAAAGTTCTTAGCTCGACAGGATGGCCTCTCGGGTAGAAGACCGTCTACCCCGCGGTGCCGTGTGACCCACGTCGGGATGGGGACAAGATCCACCTCGAGCAGACCTCGAGCAGCGGTCCGGGGACTTTCGGTGTCGGCGTGGACTTTCAAGGAGCATGGCTCGATGTGTTATGCCTAACGCGCCCTGTCTCGGTTGCAGACATGGCGAGAGAGGGGCGGTATTTGCAGCTGTCTTACGACTTGACCGTGAGTTCCACGCTCCCTTTCGCTATCTAATGCAACGAGCACGAGGCCGATGGGCTGGTTAAGGGGCAACAACCATGTGAGAGAGACATGGGCTCCGAGGCATTGTGTGGGAATGGCGAAAGATAGCGACAGAGAAGGCGGCAGGCTGCCGGAAGCATGGCATGATCTGATGTTCTTATCACTCAAAGAGCATCGTTGCATTGAAAGGTTCACGGACCATGAACCCCTAACTACTGAACTAAACTACACACGAGTGGCAGTATCTTGTGCCCGAGTCTCTGGGCGCCTCTCAGAAAACTCGTGGAACTCTGCCTCCGGCCCAATACCATTTTTGGCGTCCACGTCGAGATCTCCCAGGCGATTCGTGGCAAGATCATCGCCAAACAGCTCCGCAATCTCCTCCAACGACTTTCCGGACTAGTTCCTAGTGTTAGCAAGGTATGACCATTCGAGTAAGACTTAGGGTCACACACCGTCTCAGGGAGAAAGAAGAAGTAAAAGACAGCCGCTGCGAGGTTGGTTGCGATGAAGAGTGAGTAGTACCTAGAAGTCGTGTTAACAAGGTATTCACCGAGACGCATATGAGAAGGACAGGCTGACCTCCAGCTGACAGACGCAATGGCAAGAGGCGTGATCTGCGAAAGCACGATGGCGGTGACGGACTTCGTCGCGACCGCAAAGGCGAGACCCTTAGTACGAAGGAAGAAGGGGAATAGCTCCGAAGGCACGACCCAGATCATGGCGTTGAAGAAGATTGCGTAGCACATGGAGTAGACGAAGATTGCCGCGATGGCCGCTCTCGCTCCGGCAGCGTTGTCGTTGTCCTTGTTGCCGTACACCGCACTCAAAGCCATGCAGAGAGCAATCATGGCGCTCAGTACAAGAGAGCCGCTCCAGAGGGTGCGCGTTCGCGGCCAGCGGTCTGCCACCACGGCGAGGTAAATAACCTGGCCTATGATGCCCATCATACCATACGCGCCGCTGATGAGCAAAGCCGTTCGACCTGTGAATCCAACGGTCGCGTAGAAGATGTTTTGGAAGTTTTGAATGACGGAGGAACCGCTGAGCTGGCCCATGGTGACGATGAAGGCGGCCGTGAGAGTGCGACGGACGTACTGGCGCGAGAACATCTGCTTGATGGCCGTGGCCCAGTTCATGTTGCCCTGCTGCCTCTCCATCAAGATCTGCTCCCTGATCTGGATGAGCTCTCGCCCGACCAGGTCGTCGTTATCCGTCGCCCCGTGCAGATTGGCCAGAACCGTCTTGGCTTCTTCGTATCGGTCCTTGAGAATAAGCCAACGAGGCGAGAAGGGCACGAAAAACACCATGACGGAGAGGACAAGAGGGATGGGGAGCTGCATTGCCAATGGGATTCGCCACTGCCCATCTCCCGAGGCAAAGGCCCCAGCAAATCCGACCCAGTTGGCAACTCCGAAACCAATGGCAATCATCATTCCCTGTAGTCCAACGAGGAATCCACGACGGGCAGGCGGTGCGACTTCAGCAAGGTAGATGGGGACAACAGAGAGCAGCTCGCCGCATCCAATGCCTGCTATCAGACGTCCAGCAATCATCATTCCAACCTCCATGGCGGCGCATTGGAGAACGGACCCGATGATAGTCAGAATCGATGCAATAAGAATCGTGTACTTTCGGCTGAATCTGTCGGCGAGATATCCGGTCGTCATGCCGCCGATGGCCTGGCCTGCGTTGTAGACGGAAACAATTGCGCCTGTGTACGCTGTGTTGACCATAGAAGGCCCGTACATCTTGAGCTTGAAACTGTCATGGCCGAAAGTTGTGGCAATAATTCCTGGATAGAGTTAGCCGGTTTTTTCTGATAGACTTGGACGGTTGTCTACCAGAATCGAAGCCGTAGATGAAGCCGCCCTGCGCAGCGACAAGCGCTATGGCGACGATGAGGAAATTCATGCTGATTAAGGTATCTGGTGTGGAGTAGAAGGACGTCTGGGGAATAATGGTTCCATCATGCAAGTGGAAAATCTGGGGTTTTGCTTATCTGCTTTTGTGTGTTTTTGCCTCCCTTGTCCCTCGTAGATGATTCGGTACAAAGGTAACCCGACGGCCTCGGTACTATGTGAGCAGCAACCCAAGAGTCTGGGACCAGCATCGGCAGCCCACGCAAGGATCGTCTCATTGTTGTAAGGTAGTACCTAGATCGCGAGGGAGGTGAGCCTTAGCTCCTGCGGGGATGCGGAGACTCCGCCAGTGAATCGTGCTTGCTCGGGTTATTCACGTCATCCAATCCTTTTGCATCACGGTATCACGCATGTCGTGCTTGGCAGATGCGGAGAGATGCCCGGTGATCTTCATATGCCGATGCCGGTATCCCTCGACTCCAAGAACTAATATCTCGCGCCTAGACTCCCCGATTCGGACTCCTTTGCACCGGGAGAGTGATCATCTTAGCACAGGTGAAGACCCTTTGGGCTGGAATATTTCATGTACTAGTTTCCTGAGAAACATGAGCCCACGAACAGCAAGCCAACATTGACGATACGTCCGAACATGTCTTGTCCCACCGTCACCAAGCCGGTGTTTGAACACCACCACAACGGCCTCGGTGTAGAGTATTCCAGACCCAGAATCTCTTGGCAATTCGAAACAACAAACACCACGGTCGCAGCCTGGGACCAAACCGCCTACGAGCTCGAGGTCACGTTCACTCCAAATGGCGAGCCCCAAATCTTCCGCGAAACCAGTGACCAATCCGTCTTGGTGCCTTGGCCAGCTCGAGATTTGGCTTCGCGAGACTCCGCCATAGTTCGAGTTCGTGTATACGGAAAGAGTCTTAGCGACGACGCATACAAGGCCGAAGAGCCAAGTCCATGGTCAGAGCCGGCCACTGTCGAAGCCGCTCTTCTCAAACGAGAAGACTTTCGAGCCAGCTTCATCACGTCGTCCGAGTCGATCGGTCCCCATGGACCGCTACGGCCTATTCGATTCCGCAAGGAATTTACCATCCCTGATAACATCAATCTCGACACCTCTTCAGCACGACTCTACATCACCTCTCTTGGCGTCTTTGAAGCCACTATCAACGGAAAGTCCGTTACGGATGAGTGCATGGCTCCCGGTTGGACTAGCTACCGACACCGGCTCGTCTACCGTATCCTTGATGTGAAGAACCTTCTACTTCCTGGCAAAAAGAACACAATCTGCGTCGAGGTAGCCGAGGGCTGGTATGCTGGACGCCTCGGGTTCAAGGGCGGTATTCGCTTCCGCTATGGCGACGTGATTGGCCTGTTTGCGCAGCTTGAGGTCAGGTCTCTGTCGGCTGAACCGTGGGCACTCTTGTCGGACGACACCTGGTCTTCGCTCCCGAGCGCGATTACAAACAGTGAGATATACGACGGCGAAACATACGATCTGAACGAAGAGAAGCAGGGATGGAACCTGACAGATGCAGACTGGTCCAAGGCACTTGGGACAAAGGCCCTTCCATGGCCACAGACGAAGCTGGTTGCCCCTGACGCGGCGCCTGTTCGTGTGATCGAGATCAAGCCCTGCGTCAAAGTGTTCCAAAGCAAGAGCGGCAAGACGATCCTAGACTTCGGGCAGAACCTCGTCGGAAAGCTCCTCGTCAAGTCCCTGCAACTAGAAAAAGGGGCAAAGGTTACGTTCAGACATGCCGAAGTCATGGAGAACGATGAGCTTGGTACGAGGCCTCTCAGAGATGCGAAGGCCCTCGACACCATCATCGGGTCAGGACAGGAACTTCGAGACTGGACACCCAAGTTTACGTTCCATGGCTTCCGTTTCGTTCAAGTTGACGGATGGCCAGGTGGTGCTCCATCAACCGAGGACATCAGTGCACTTGTCATGCATACGGACATGAAGAGGCGAGGGTTCTTCGAGTGTTCCAATGAATCTGTCAATCAGCTTCATAGCAACGTCGTCTGGTCTATGCAAGGGAACTTCCTCTCTATTCCGACCGATTGCCCACAGAGAGACGAGCGGCTCGGCTGGACTGGCGACTTACAGGTGTTTTGCCCAACGGCTACGTTCTTGTACGATACATTGGGGATCCTCGGTAACTGGCTCCAGGATGTCGCGGCGGA
Source organism: Colletotrichum fructicola Nara gc5 (assembly GCF_000319635.2). Lineage (NCBI taxonomy): Eukaryota > Fungi > Ascomycota > Sordariomycetes > Glomerellales > Glomerellaceae > Colletotrichum > Colletotrichum fructicola. The sequence goes on along the minus strand of NW_027094054.1, from coordinate 304,128 downwards.
GCAGCTTGAGGAAGGAAAAGGGGGCATCCCGCCGTTGGTAGTGCCGCTTGCCATCAGCCCTAATTGGCCTCACATAGCACAAGCTGTGTGGGACGACGTGACTGTACTGGCTCCAGATGCCCTCTACAGATACAGCTCCGACAAGGGTTTGCTAGAGCGACAATTTGCCAGCATGCAAGCCTGGTTAGATCAAGGGGTCGACCGCGCCTCAGATGGTCTTTGGAACCCTGACAAGTGGCAGCTTGCAGATTGGCTGGACCCAACCGCGCCCCCCGACGATCCAGGCAACGGACGAACGGATAGCATTCTCGTGGCGAATGCGTACCTTGTCCACACGACCTTGGTCTTCTCTCGACTTTGCGCTGAGCTAGGCAAAGCTGACCTGGCTGCAAAGTATGCAAGTGATGGCGAACGGTTGAAGAAGCTCTTCCAGCGGCGTTACATCACTCCAGAAGGGAACCTCATGTCAAGCTCCCAGACCGGTCTTGCACTTGCATTCCAATTCGGTCTGTATCCGAATGATGCTTTTCAACGTCAAACGGCCGCAAAAGCGTTGGAGAAGCTGGTTCGTACGGCAAGGTTTCACATCAGCACTGGATTCGCTGGTACACCAGTCATCTCACATGCGCTCACCACGATCGGTCGACCTCAGCTTGCATACCGCATGCTCCTTGAGACAACGTGCCCCAGCTGGATGTATCCCGTCGTCGCTATGGGTGCGACGACTATTTGGGAGCGCTGGGACAGCATGTTGCCAGATGGCCGCATCAATCCTGGCCAGATGACCAGCTTCAATCATTACGCCCTCGGCGCGGTGGCGGACTGGCTTCACGGAACTGTGGGTGGAATATCGCCCCTTGAGCCAGGGTGGAAGGCCATCCGCGTGCGTCCCGTCCCTGGAGGCAACCTCAAAAGCGCAAAGGTCTCATTTGACGGGCCCTACGGAAGAGTGGCTTGTGAGTGGAAGCTCGAGGGCGGCAATTTCAAGATGAAGCTGAGCGTACCGCCGAGCTGTTCTGCAGTGGTGACGTTGCCGTCGGGGTTGCGTGAGGGATTTGACGAGGATGGGGAACCTACGCTGAAGGTTTATTCTGGCGTTCATGAGTTTGAATGTGCTTTCGAAGCTGGAGAGTGGCCGCCGAAACCGTTTGTGGCAGCAAACCAGCCCATGCCCCCAGACACGATCGCCGGTTAAATGATTTGTCGCATCTTTCTTGTCACTTGCAACCGTGCATGCGCATTAACTTGGGTATTATTGGGTTGATGTTGGTATGACAAGTCTAAACGACAGGTGGTATAGTTAAATCTCACAACCTCCCTTTCTATCGGGAATCTGGTGGTATCATAGGCTGAACTGCAACTCATCATGCCTTATGCTCGAATCGAGGCGATAACCGAACCTTCATGTAGCCTTCGTGCCCTTTCTTGGGATACGTGTCCAGGTATCTGTAACCAGTCGTCATGTCAAGCTTTTGGTCCCAAAGAGAGACGTTGAAGTTGTATAAAATGCACGCGATCGTCTTCCGCAAAACCCTATGAGCGATACTAAGGATAATCAATCAGCGCTGAGTGCCGGCGGCTTCCTAGTTCGGATCGCTACTTACTGCTGACCCAAGCAAGTTCGAGTTCCGGTCCCAAATGTCACAGCACGACTCCTCGCCTCTTTTGTATCCTCGTCAATGCCAAGCCACCTATCAGGATCGAAAGTGTTTGGCTCAGGGTAAAGTTCTGGATCGTGTTCGAGAAGCCTCAAGGTAAAGCTCATGCTTGTCTATATGAAGTCAGTAGGATGTTGGCTAGAAAGTAAATGATTCGGATTTACCATTGGAGGGATAATAGAGTCCTGGTATGTCACTAGTGATTGACTCTGTCTTGGCTGTCGATGCCATCCCGGAGAGCTTAAGCGAGTTGACTCTTTGCACACCGCATCCTGCCCAAGTCTCAGTCTCGAGCCATACTTAAGACACAGCACAGATGCTTACCAGATACGTCAACTGCAGCACCCTCGGATCTCGCCAGATCCTATGGCCGTACAACCCACTATCAAGTGTGTCGAGCTCATCCCTGACTTTCTTGATACAATCCGGATTTTGCATTAAATGATGGAGTAGGAATGTGAGATTACTGAGGAGCGACTCGTTTCCGATGAAGATAGCCTGCGACGACTCATGAATGGTGAGAATCTCGCTGCCAATTTCGTTGAACATGCGAATAAGGATGCCCTCATGGCTGATCTCATCGTCCCATGACTTCACGATAGGTTTCGCGTGATTGCGGACAAGCTAAGAGTGTGTCAGGACATATGTTTCGTGTTCCCAAGAGAGTAACTTACAGTATCGAGCCAACCAAGTGGTGAGTAGGATCGCAGGATAGGAAAAGTATCGAAAATGAACTTGATTGGAGGCATGCATCTCAAGACGGTGGCGAGGTCAATCGCGCTGAACGCTCGAGTCTTGTTGTGCACTGCTTCCAGGTCGAAGATCCTCAAAAACCCATAGTCCTCTTCGACGAGATATGATACCATAACGTCGTTGGTGAAAGCCCAAAAGTAGTGCGTCAAGTTGACAGCATCTTCGGTCCCGGCAACATCGTTGAGGCGTTTGTAGAGAGACTCAAGGTGACCATCTAAAGTTGGTGTGAACCGTGCCAGCGTCTTCCCTGAGAATATAGGTCGCACTGCGGATGCTCTTTGAATGTGTTTCGTCGGACTCGCCAAGCCTCCGAGAAGTTTGTTGAGAAGTCCGTAATAGTTGTCGCATTTCAGAAGGTCTGGACGCTTGTGGTACTCCAGACAAAACTGGTGGTCAATGAAGTGCAACTCATTTGGGCCGATTCTGACCACTGGACCTAAGATATACATCAGTAGTGGCTAAAGGAATTGGAGAGGCATGCAACCATACCGTACTTCTCGTGCAGCGACTCAAGGTTCTCAAGCCAGTCGTTCCTGATCAGAACGTGATATGCCTCGTAAAGCTTGGTGATACCAGCAAGCCTGGGCCCAGGAAATTTGGACAAGGGGCATAATAGAGCTCGGTGGGTGTACTTTGCGACAATGTAGAAGGCGAGGAGGTACAGAATTATAGATATGATATCAAGACCCCGAGGACTGAGGAGGGTGAAGAACCAAGCCACCAGGAACGGGACTTGCGAATCTCTCTGCGCTCTCGCGATCCCCTCCAAAATCTTTTGGTCACCCAAACGCAGAAGCCCTGATTTGTAGTCAGTCAAATATCCCTCGTGTTGTTTGCAAACATGAAAACAGTACTTTTATAAGTCGTCAGCGGCGGGGCCGCAATGGGCCACGGCTCAGCTATTTTGAAGGCAGATGCATATCGACGCTGGCCGCTTGTCGTCTGCGCCATTTTCCCATTTGACATTCGAGTATTACCGTAGGTCTTACTCGCATGCGAAAAGTCGTCCCTGAGTTGCTGGTGAAGGATTGAGGTACATGCATTCGGAGCTTCCACCTTCTTCGGAGTACGCCCACATGTTGGCATGTCGGCTAGTATTCCCTCCAAACCTTAGCATGCATCACTACTTCGACGGGCTTCTACTCACTATACTTGAATACGGCAGTATGAGGCTCGACGAGCGGGTCGGCTGAAATGAGCTTAAGCGGCGCGGTTGCGACGACACACAACGCTCGAACACATTTTCGAAGATTGGCTGAGCAGCGACGCAGACGCAAGACACTTCAGGTGGTATGATCGGCTGGTAGGACTGGGGGCTCATATAGCCCATGACAGCCTCATTGCGCGTGGGGGCAGAATAGGATCAAGTTATCCTGGCTAATCACGAAGGATCTTGGGCTTGTTCTTGACTTCTTTTGAATAACTGTCGTTAGGAGGGATGGGGAACTTTCCAGACAGACCAGCGGTTCCAATAATTCTTAATGTCCGCCAAGACCTCTGGAACACAGGATTATGCGATGAACTAGGGCCAGCCAGAGGAGTATGCTGTTTCGATCCGTCGGTTTCCCTGACGATAGACTGCGATCACCGATTTACGTTCACACGTCATTCCAGACACCCATCGCTTGGTTTTTACTTTGGGAGACACAACTTATCTTAGATCTGTTTGTTATCGACGGACGACCCCGCGGGACAACGGCACAGCGGCTGAAAGTAAAATGCGGGATGAAGGCTTTTACAGGAACCCGAGTGAGGAAGATTTGGGGGAGTGATAGACTTTGAAGTCTGTTTCAAGCTTTTGACTTCGGAACTTTTTGGTGGGTTGTCAGGAGATTGAGCGAATAGTCTTGTTTCATTGAGCAGGTTCGAACCTTAGTTCTGTCCCCAGTAAGCTGCCGTTCAAACTTCGCGTGGTGACCCAGGGATGCCCTACCAACAACTGCCGGTATAAGCGCTTTCAATGCCACGACTCACGAATGGATCAAGACGACGGCCGGCAGAAGGGCCCAATCACCACTGGACGCGCTTGGCAGTTCGATGGGGTGACCTTGTCCCTCGAGATTGATAATGATGACTGGAGTACCGAAAGTTCAGGTCCATTCTCATCTAGGCCATCGTGGAGTCCTAGTCGGTTTGATAAGTCAGGGTTGCTGGCCGAGGCAGAAAGCTGCCCATGCCAACTGACTGTCTAGACGGCACGTGTCGTAAATGGACATGAATGTGTCTAAGCTTGTGGTTCGCCTCGTCGAAAGCAACGGCTTCATGTGGTAAAGTTATGTATGCTCGCATCGTAGTATAGCTAAAGACTCCATTCGGTCCTATCCATCCACATTTCAGATTTGTGCCTGACAGCTAGCTACATCGCTTACGACACACCACCATCCATGGACGTTCATGCCGATCATTCCAACCTAGCCGCCGTCGCCCTTGGTGATCTCCGTTTAAGCTCAGCTCAGGCAGGGGACAGCCTTGCTATGGCGTTGTCCCGTGACCATAGCTCGTCTGCGCCCTCAATTGAGAGCTAAAAACATCAATTCTAGCAGCGGCAGTTCGGAAACAAGTCGAGCCTGTCAACCGAGAAACGGCCATCCCCCGCTTACACCGGGCTCAAGCCTGTAAATAATTATTGTAGGGAGCGAAAACAGCGCCAATTCAAATGACCAAACGTCGGAAGGAGTAAGGCGCGAGACTTAATATCTGGCGGATTATTAGATCCCCTCAATCTTTCCAGATGCAGACTTATATCAGCATGCCCAGCACACACGGCAATTATCAGGTTATTTTCCATGATGCTGGACTGGGCTCGTATGAAGTTGATTGCCGGATCCCAAGCCCACTGACGTCTGTGATGTCTGTGATGTGGACTTGCTAGACAATCAGTAAAACATGATATTCCCGTCTTTGGAAGTTTGGGACCGGAGATGTCTGCACGGTTGGCCAGTATTTCTGAACTTTCCTGCACCTTGGCGGCAGTCTTGAGCCTTTGAGGATGTGGTAGGGCAAATGGCCTCCATCAGCTGTCCAAACCAGGGGGCTGGCTTCGGATTTGCAACAAAGTAGGCTCTTCTCGCATTGTATCATTTCGCTTCCGCGTGTTGAGCTCGTTTCCAAAGGAATCGCCTCATGTTGACTCAAGACCCTCTACGAGACCGTCGCAAATTGCTACCCGGTGTTCTTGTAAGCATAACTTGCAGACGAGCTGGCTCTCGGAAATATTCTGCATGAGCCTAGCGTCTCTCTGAAGCTGTTGAACGTCTCAAGATCGTCAGGAACAACTTTACAGTACAAGGTTAGGTGGCATTCACAAAGAGGGGCGTCCCCTGACGGGGATAAGTGGGCTCGGCACAGACAACAGTATCACGCCCCGAGATCTTCGGAAAACAAGTGCTGCTGTTTGTAGTTAGTGCACCTGTCCTCTCTGAGAACTAACTGAGCCCGGGTACGGCACCATCTGTTTAGATGCCAAATGTCCTGGGGAGCTGGAGTATATGTACTCCTACAGTCGTGACGGTTCGTCAAGAACATCGTCATAAGGCCAGCCCCTTGAGCCCCAAACAGTAAGCCCCGGAGCAATATAAAGATGACCGCAGTGATACATAAGACAGAGACGCGATTTGTGTGTTCATTTATTCAAGTACCCAAGTCAATGAATCACTCCGGCTTTTGGCTTCAATTACCAAGTAAACTACCTTCGACTGAGAATGGACTCTCGAAGATGGAAGATAGTGCCTGACTTCCTTTTGGACAGTGTGCTGCCGTTTCTATTTCTAGGATCAGGCTCGCTTGCTTTTGCAAATTTCCTAGAGTTTAGTTTGCTTGGGGTTCAATCGAACGAAACGAAACGAAACATCCGCAGTACATTAACCTCCTAGCATGGCTTGCGTTACCCCACAGAGCGAGTGCCTCAGGGGCAGGATGCTGTGGCTATCGAGGCTCTGGAATTGGCCTGGCACCGAAAAGGCACGCATAGGAACTTGATCACTTATTCTGTGCCTGTAGACAACAAAGCCCCGATGTTTTGCTGAGCTCGACCTTAAGGCCTCGGGTATGCATGACCCGTGAAGCCTCAGTACCCCTTGATCGTCCTATGTCCTTCATATTTTGTTGAGGATAATGAACCCACAGAAGAACCAAAATGACCTGTCAAACTAGTCCTGCAGATTTCGCCGGCCAGAATTGGTGCCGGCGTGTGCCAGCGTTGTAGGAGCCCCGGAAGTAGTGCTGACGACAAATGAAACATAGGCTGACAGCTGGGTCTGCCACGGCATATCACGGATCCGGCCGTACTCGATTCTCGACTTTTGCTGCACCTACGGATCGTTTCGGTAACCAAAACACTTGGCTACAGTCAATTCCGCATGCAAACGTTCACATCTATGGAGTCCTGCTCTCGCGGTAAGTCAATTTCCACGCAAAGCCTGTTTAATGTGCCTTATGTAGGTCGCTAGTCACCCTTATTCTCATCATGGTAGGTACCATGATGTTTACCAGTGATGGTCTGTCTAGTGCTGAAGAAGGCCCACTATTGTAAACTTCGTTCATGTTTCGTAGGGTCATGCGCAGGGACTCGTAGCTCTGATTCTTCGCCATAGACGCAAACGCAGGTCAGATGAAACTGCAGACAGAGTCTGTCATGAGATTTCCGCGATCTGTCCGAGATGCCTTCATAATCTTGTGAGGCGTAGAGGCTGATGGAGTGATGATTCGATGGTAGGAAAAGTGTCACTGAAGCTGCGAATCATTCGACAATGCGGCATAGCCAGGCGGCTCGTTTGCTCAAGACTTTGTGAGATGAAGTACTGCCCAGGTTGAGTGTCTACTCACGGTCAGCGTCTTGAGACACATCCCTCCAGTGAAAGGAATAGGTTGCTACTTGCTAGTGGAGAGAGCCTTCGCCCTATTAGATTTGTCCAGAGGCCTTCATTAGAATATTTTCATCAAGTTTGAACGCAGAACTACACTCGATGGACAAGGGGAGCATAGACGACAACAGGGTCCAGTGCTTCATCATCATACTAACAGGACTCGTTCCAGTGACTCGTCGAAAACCGATTTTTGAGATAAAGATAAGAGAAGCAAGAGGTCGATCATCGGGTTTTCCCGGCTCCTCTGCATGGTTTGTGAGGTTGTACGCCTACGATCCAGCAGGAGTCTCTAGAAAAGATGCCATCGGTGAATGTGGGATCACGTCATTTTTGAATGGCCATGAATCCTTGGACGCATACAACAATTCGGTCGCATTGGGAATCTCTTGCCAGCTTCTTTAACCCTACTTTCTTGTAATGATTGCGGCCGTGACATTCTGTCCTACCTAGTGTATGACTCCGATGGTCCGCAGCCCGGTGGTTGTCACGTTGTGTAGTGCGTTATGCAGGTCAAGATACTGGCTTAGAATGGTAACATTCGGGGGCTCCCATTCCGTAGGTCTGCCATTCTGACAGTGCTTGTCCCCGACCTCTTCGGCACTTTATTTAGTGAATATTCATTAGATTCCAGAATGAGCTTGTTTTTAAGCCACGCCAAGTACGGGATTGACGTGCAGTGACGGTTCAAGAATCGGCATCATGGTTGTCAATCTAGGCTTCGACTGCATGTTGGTCAAGAGTGGAAATTCCCCGTAGCCCCTTGGCGCACCAGTCCTTCGGTCCCTCAATAAACACCGTCAGGTTATTAGTGGAATCCAGACTGCTATTAAGGAATCGGAGGACGGGTCTCACGGCACTTGAGTTACCCGATTCGGACGTCCTCCGACTGGAATCTTGACAGAGCCCGACAGGGTAGGCAAATTAGTACGTAGTATTTAGTATTTTTTTAGTTAGTATTAGTTTAGTATACTAAAGTACGGTTTTTTCCATACTAATACATACTAATTTAGTATTAGTATACTTTAGTATAGGTTTTTTTTCTTGGTATACTAAACTAATATTAATACTAACTAAAATACTAAAAAATACTAAAGTTATAGAAATAAATGTATATAAATTTAAAGAGTTATTATATAACTTAATAATCTATTTAGAAGTACTTATTAAGTTAATTTAGAGGTACTTATAATATCTTAGGTTTTAAAAAGTAGTTAAAAGTATTTAAAAAGAATTAATAAATATTATAAGAACCTATATCTCACAACTTATAAGAGATAAAAAAAACAAAAAACATATTAAATCTATTTAATCTTTTAGATATAGAAAGTATATACTTAAGATGTATATACCCTTATAGGTCTAAGTGTATAGATCTTAAAATAAACTAAAAGATTTAAACTTCTTTACTATATATCTCTATAACTAGCTATACTAGTATAAAAAGCTTTAAACTTTTTATAATTTGAGCGATATTAGTTATATAATCTAAGCGTTTTAGCTATATTTCAGGCTTAAATTACCCCCTAAAACCCTAAGAAATATATCTATAAAAAGAAGGCTTTCCCCCTTAATTATCTCTCTTATTCTTAACCTTTTATATATATATATATATATATTAATTGATATCTATTTTTACCCCTTTATAAGAATATTATATTTAAAATATAGAAAACTAATAAAGTTAACTTTTAGTATTATATTACTCCTTCTTTTACTTATTTAAATAAAGAACTAGTTATTAAAATTTTAAGTTTTTTTTAACATTATAGTATATTATACTAATATATTATATATAAGATAATATTTTATCTTATTAGAAATGTTATAAAATAAATTTTCCTATTTTATTTATATTAGCTAGAAGGTATCTAGCTATTCTTAATACTTCTACTCTAATAGAGAGGGTTTTCTTAGTTATAAGTAATATTATTAGTAAAAACTATAATAAGCTTCAGCTTACTATAGTTAAGTAGATAATATTATTAAAATACTAAGGTATTAACTTTTTAACTAAGTTAGAGATTATATATCTTAATAGAGAAGAAGAAGAAGAAGAGGAGGAGGAGTAGTTATTTTTTATATATTTTTAAGTAAATCTTTTGGTATTATTTTAGTATAATTTTTACTATTTTATTTAATATTTAATATTATTATTATTTAACTTAAGTTAAAAGCTAACTTTTAAGTACCCCTAAGTAATTTAGTTAATTAATATAGTTGATAAGCTAGTTAATATTAATAACCTAAGTTAAAAGTTATATATTACTAGCTATTTATATAACGTGGTTGATAAGCGACTCGCTTGTCTGATCGACTCGCTTATCAACCACGTTATAATATAATAGTTATAGTATATAATATTATTTTAAAATATACTAAGTTTAAGCTAATATATATAATAATAATACTAACTTATATATATTACTTATATATATAGATTAGTTAAAGCCTTAATAAATTTTCTATTTTTTTTATTTTTTTTATTTTTTTTATTTTTTTTATTTTTTTTATTTACTTCTATTTATTTTTATTTTTTAATTTAGTATTTTGCCTATACTAAACTATACTAAACTAAACTGATAATTACTAAAAAAATTCTATACTAAACTAATATTAACTAACTAACCCCCATACTAAACTAAACTAAATTAATTACCCACCCTGGAGCCCGATGGTAAGACTCCACTCTGCGCAACCGAGGGCCGGCCGTGTGGCCCCGAAAAGCTTTGTCGGCAGAACTTACCGACTCAATCCGTCCAAATGGCGGCCCCCTTAATGAACATCAGATGGAGCTAGGATTGAATCGGTAACTTATTGTGTAAAATATGGGGAGATGCTACGGTAGTATGGGTTGGTGGACGGCATAACCTGGCATAATGTCTGTCCTCTCATTGGTGGATGGGGGAATTTCTCTCCGTCAGGGGTCAGCTTGACTTCAACTCCATCAACTTCCTCCACGAACAAAAGCAACTCTCGAGTTCGCCTGCGATATTGATGTTGCCTTACAATGGCAGGCGAACATTTCCAAATTCACGATGGAAGTGCCTCACTAGTAGGGAGTGAGGAAGGCCCCCTCATGTTGGGCCAACATAAAATGCCCATGATTTCCGTTTGATTTTGGGAAAGGAGTTCTTGTAACTCAGCACGACTCGATAATATTCCAACTGTCTCTACCACTACTTCAAATATGATCTCTGGAATTTTCAAGTCGGCTCTGGCCGCCGCCATGATTGGCACATCGGTTGCTGTCGACACCTGGGGCGGCTCCGTGTCCCTGGGACCGACCACCTCGACCATCATCAAAGCCGTGACAACCATCATCCCCGGCGACGCTCCTCCCACCCAGAACGGCGTTCTCGCCCTGTGGCCCGGCATGTCCAACGGCACCGGCGACCTGGTCCAAACAACCCTCGAGTCCTGGCCCGACAACTCCTGGTGCGGCGCCAAGAAGGGCCAGTGGTGCGTCCGCGCCTCGCTCTTCGGCTCCTTCGGCCAGCTCAGCGGCGACGCGAGTGCCGTCTCAGGCAACCAGAAAGTCAAGATCCTGTACGAGCTGCTCTCGGACAACAACACTTGGCGCCAAACTGTCACCGATGCCGACACGGGCGCGAAGCTTAGCTCGTACGAGTACAAGTCTGGTCCCTTCATGAGGGGCTATGGCACCGGCACCGAGTGCAATGCCAACTGCAGCCCTACCATCGCCAAGCAGCAGTACATCAATACGGAAATCACCCTGGCTGGAGCCGACCCCAACTTTGGCAAGACCATTGCCACTGCGCAGAAGGCTACGTATACTGGCCTGGCCAGCAGCCAGGGAGGCAAGGTCTGGACCATCAAGGAGATTAATGTTCCGGCAATGGTCTAGAGCGAATTGTCCGATTGCATGAGATGAATAGGTGGCAAAGGACTTGAAGATGGCACGAGGAGAGGGGGTTCGATTCACTGTAAATATTTGGATAAACATCCCCAATCACGCACATAAGGACGTTGCCATGGAGGATGTGGCTAGTACAAACAACAATATTTGCTCCTCAAATTTTCTCTCCACTCCCCGTTGCCTCTTTTGCCATCCGTCCCATGGCCTCTTCCGAGACCCGGGCCGGATTTCGCCCCAGCCATCTGATTAAGATGGCAAAAAGGACACATGGAGTGGTCAAGTCTTCTTTTCTTGATGTAACGAGACCATCTAGATGTTGAGCAAGATTTGATGATCCAGCTCCCTCCCGGACACGGAACTGTGTTTGCGGCTCAAACTGGGGACCAAACAGACCGAGGCCCCGTGTTGTGGGAATAGGGGGTCGGTGGTTCGGGCATGGAACTACCGGAGGCCAGTCCCGAAATGAATAATGGAAATTTTGGAAAACGCCACTCGATGATATCTGACAAGGCCAATACCACAGATCTGGAGAAAACTCATCGGATTGAGACGTGAACCCAGGGAAATTTAGCAGTCTGGTACTGCTCAAGCCACCTTATTCATAATACATGGTCTATGGCGATCATATAAGCATGCATGAGTATTATGAGCTGAAGAAATGCAATATCTCGGGTGCTGTTATTAATCTATTCAATAGTTGAATAGGGATTCTAAGGATGCCGGAGTTATCAGATCACAGTTTTCCTGAGTAGTAAGCGCAAACTCCCATCCACCATGAGTCATTATGGACTAGGCCGATGAATCCCGCTATCATCATCAGATACCGTCAACGCCTAGACCTGCCCTGCCGTATTGCAATGTTTGGCCCTCAAGCGCAGTCTGCTATTGCTCCGCCCAACTCCTTCTTGCCCCCTCCATCTCCCCTCGTCCCGGGGAACCAGGCTAATGCAACCGGCGCGGCTCATCGGACGCAAGCCGTTCTGCATTCGCACAGACTCCCCACCGAACCGTCCCCCTCAAGCCGGCCGTCTCTCGCCCCAGCGGGTTTGGGGAGCTTCATATCATTTCTCTACTTCTTCACTTGGTTGATCCAATCTCGATACGGATCTCAGGTATATCGTCGGGAAAGCCACACGAGGATCGATGGTTGAATCCACAGCTCCAGCTCCATTCTCCCTGCGAATAACACGGGATATGGCGGCTGCCGTCGTAAACATGGGCCCATTGCCCACTGCTCCCCAAGCCAGAGGAGGCCCAGATCCCTGGATCCCTGGCGACCCTGCAAACTGCCGCGGTCACTTATCTGAAGGTCATACCTCTAAAATATGTGACATGTCAAGCCTGCCTGGGCACGTCTGACAGCGCTCCCTCCTGCCCATGCACGTGGTCTCAATGGGGAGAGGCATCAAGTAGTCTGACCTCCAAGTGTCAGAAATAGGAAAGCACTCTTGCAGGTTGTGATCCAAATGTGCATTAGAATCGAACGTGGAAGAGCAGATCATCTGCCCGAACGTTGTATTTCGCAAGCCAGGGGCATGGTGTGGACACCACACCATCACAAACAAGTTTGACTGCAGACCTCACATCTGCTGCCGTCATTCTTGCTTTTTCGTTTTTTTGCGCAGCCATTTTTGGGAGGGGATGCTTTCTTTTTCGTGACTGACACCGGCTTGACAGGATTGGTTGGTGCGGGACGTTCCATGTCCAACTGCAGACGGGCTGCGGTACAGCTGGCCGTGCATGACATTTCTGCAAGTTCATCAGCATCAACTGCAGCAAAAAGTGATAGGTGAACCGGTGAGTGCGAGCAGTTCGTGACGGCGTCGCACTGAGGTATGGGGTCATTCAGGGTCATGAATCTTTCGGTTTCCCCTCCACGGAATTGACGAAATCCAGCTCGGATACATCTTCGTGTGCGGCGAAAGATGCGAATGAAGATACGTCTCTGTCTCGATTGACCAGCCTCGTGTCTACGTCGTCAAATTTCGAACTCCAGAATGAATCCGACTGATCGCATCGGCTCCCGATTCCAAAATCAAATCAGCAAACCAGGAAATGAAGTCTTTCTCGATTCTGTCGACTGCACCATCGGCAGCGGCATCGGCATCACCATCCCCTCAGCAGAAAAGAGAAGTGACAGATACCGCAAATCCACTCCAGCCCGCAAGCGGATCGATTTCGCACTCCTCTTATCCACACCTAGCACATGGTGGGTGATTTTGGTCTGTCCTGGTGTGCGCGGCGGCAGCAGCAGCAGCAGCAGAGTTGTGAGCCCTTCTCATCCCCACACATCATGCAGCCTCCCTCCAGCCAACCCACGTCCAGCCCACGCCCAGTGCTGGTCCCACTCCAATTGGAGATCCTGCCGCAGCCATCGGCGTCCCATATTGCCGGTATGCACTCGATTGAATGTGGAAGAGCAAGAGTCCTCAGCCCTGTTCGTGACGGCGGCGGGGAAGGCGACCCTAGCAAGCCGAAGGGTATGTTGTTGGAAAAAGGACCATGACAGAATTTCTTCTGCCGTTGTCTCGAGACAACAGCAGTCAACGATTTTCTCAACACCATCAGTGCTTTGGAACAAGATCTTGGAGATCAGGACGCCCGATGAACGGTTCATACTGACGTGGCAGTGAAGCACTCCGCCTGCCCGCTGCCATCGCCCATAATCTGAGCATCGATCTAGATCTGGGTATGCACGATTACCCAGGCTTGCGAACTGAACGGTTCAGTAGTTGGAGCCTATGCAACACGAGATATGTACCCACTAGCCCGTCGGGGCGAATCAAAATGACCATACCCATCGCAGCGCTGCATAACCACGTTGGCGTCACTGGCGATGTCCGAGAGGGCACGAGAGAGCAAACTGCAAACACCCGGACTTTCTCAGAGCGTGCGCATCCCACAGCGATGGGTCCTTGCCTGCGGTTCATCCGCATGGGTGTGCTGCGGGTAATTGGATACCGTCAGAACCTGCATGCACTCAGAAGAGCGGGTTAGTAAATCCATCATTGGTTCGTCACCGACCGCCGAAGGGTTCGGTGGTCGTATTCAAGTCCTACGCCGAGCTTGACGGGAAGACGATCACCGCTAGGGAAAGGTCTCCGTCGAGGCATTGACGTCTAGTCTGCCGCCACTGTCAACGCCTGGGCCATCATAAGGTTGAACCAGGGCTCTCATCAAGCCCTCCCCGTATCGACGGGATGTAGGCCACTCGATCCAGCAGCTGGCGCGGGACAGATGGTCCAGAGTCCCGGGAGGAAGAAAGACCCCTGCCGCCAGCCCACTGTCAATCCGACCCAAAGGAACACTGCATCATACGCGCAGACGGCTGCAGTTCAAACACCCAACATCCGACTTCTGGCCAATGGGAAATCCCCCGTCCCCAGAAGACAGTAAACGGTTTCTCGCGACCCTTGCTCTGCCATCGCCAGCGGGACAGGCGAGCCTCCAGCAGCAATCCCGGCTGGGACGATCCCTCTCCCAGCCCGTGTCGACTGCCGCACTCATCCGGCCAGACTATCCCCAGCCTGGGAAACCCTCGGCGGACCCCCCAATGGCAGGATGATGTGCGATCTAGCCTCAGTCGTGTATCCAAGATCCCGCTCCCGGCCCTGATCGCAGACGCGGGTCATACCCTTGCCCTACACAAGCGCCCTCCACCACCATCAGCAGGACCAGGAGGCTCAAAATGTGAGTTTCGACAAAAGACAACCGGAAAGCGAACTCGTCACAAAACTGATATCGCCACGGAGGCCCACGAAAGCCGCCGGATCGTAGCCGCGTGGGCTACGCAGACCTTTCTCAAAAGGTCAACATTTGCATATATTGGTGCGGAGATGCGTGGGATTGGGTAGGGGGAAGGGGAAGGGGGCAAGATCAGAAGCTGGGAGGTAGTTTCATCCTCCCGCGATACCTTAATTGAACTCCTTTCTGCTCACGGGAAGAGGGGCGGCTTGGCCTCGGGTCCGTAGTTGAAAAGCCTTCAATTCCCGCCAGGCCCGTCATGTCTTGGTCGAGTAACCGTCGATCTGATTTTGTTTCCTCGGCGTCATCATATCAATAACCCCTCGTCATTGTTAGGAAATATTCTGGTCTTCGTGACTTTTAATGTTTATTGTCTCGTATTCGTCCATCTCTTGAGTCTGCCCTCTCCTGAGATCAAACATCTCCTGGACTTGCTCTCTCCCTGAAGCATTCTTCCAGAGCTCGAGCCCTTTTCTGAGTCTTCACCAACGAAGCAAATTATTTCCAGCCCATTGGCTATCCGTCCCAGCCACAGACCAACAGACTGAAGAACCGGTTCGCCTTGCCACCCGTCCGCTGGTATCCGTGGATCATCTCATACCGCCATTCCATCGCTGGGAAGAACACCACCAGTCTTGCAGCCAGTGGAACGGCCATCGGGAGCCCACGCCTCATCTTGCAGACTTCTCCATTGACCGCCGAAACCTCCCCCACATCTTCCCTTTCTTCAACGCACCGCCGGACGACGACATCGCGCGTACGAGTTGAGACAGCGCAGAACACCGGTAGAACATCGCGGAAGAAGCGGTGAAGACTGCGCAGCCATCTTTCCATCTTGTCGGTTCCGAGGCGTCGCTTTCTTTCTCGTCGAGGATGTTTATGAGCGCTCCTCCCCGGTTGGGCTTTCATGGCTCGGACTACTTTGCCTTCGAGCAGAGCATGACAGCCAGAGCCCAACAACGCTTCAACCAGCGACGCATGAGAAAACTGATTGCACGTCACGGCAAGCATCCTTTCGGCGCTCACAGAACACCACACCACGTAGGCATCATGTCCAACGAAGACTGGCCTCTGGACACCATGCCAGACGGTATCCAAGACAGTTTCGAGGTGCGTTCGCTCATTTCCTCCAGCCTTCTGTTCCCTTCAATCAAACCATCTGAGATGTGATCAAGGCCTCCTTGCTGACCTAACACTCGGCCTCAGGCTCAACAGCTCCGGAACAGATACCTCGCTGGCACCGCGGGCAGCCCGTATTCCGATCCTGATGCTTTCATGCTCTTTCAGAGGATGCAACAGTTTGATGCCCCTTTCAGCAATAAGCGACCAGTCATGGATCACAATCAGTCATGGCAGCCCGAGGGCATGCCGTACGCGAACGACATGCAGTCCATGTTTGCGCCGATGCAGTTCCAGTTTGGTGTTTCGTCCGTCGATGATATCTCCATGTCAACCTCTGGTGGTTTGAGTCAAAACATGCCCATCTCCTCTCCTGTCTTCTCAGCATCCGAGTCGGGCGCCAGCTTTGGCAGCTTCTCCTCCACCGGTGCACCCAACCTCCTTGACTCCGGTTCCTTCAGCTCAACAGACGGCTCAGCCATCATCAACAGCCCTCCCCAGCAGTTCGATTACGTCAACTCTCCCTTCACGTCGTCGTCTATGATGGCTGAAGATCTCTCCAGCATCAAGGCAGCCCCTCCTTCACCTCAACCCTTCTCTGAGCCAACGCCGATTCACTTCTTCCAGGCACCTCCCGAGCAGATTGCAGAGCCTGGGCGGTGCCACATGGACGATCGTCACGCCGTGGGAGTCTCTGCTGCCGGGAGTCATAGCATGATCCTGAAGTCTGAACCACATGCTCGCATACTGCCTTCGAAGCCTCGCAAGGAGCTTCCCGAGAAGCCACGTTCTCGCCGCACCAGCTCTCCAGCCCGCAAGTCGGTCCCATCAGCTCCCAAGGTAGAGCTTAGGCCGAAGCAATCGAAGCCCTGCCCGGTGCCATTCTCTTTCGCAGAATCCGTGGAACGCTCCGCCAAGGACGAGTATCTTCTCAAGGCCAAGGCAGAGGGACTGACATACCGCGAGATTCGCGTCAAGGGCAACTTCAGCGAGGCGGAGTCAACCCTCCGTGGCCGTTATCGCACCCTTACCAAGAGCAAGGAGGAGAGAGTTCGAAAGCCCGAGTGGACTAGTCATGATGTAAGTGCCACCGTTCGCGATATGAAAGGATTGTCTAACCCTTGATTTGCAGATCCATCTCCTCAAAAGGGCTGTGCGCAAGTTCTCCAAGGGTAACGATCCAGCTTCAACCAAGATTCCATGGAAGCAGGTGGCCGAGTACATTTACTCGCATGATGGATCGTACCTGTTCGGCAACGCCACTTGCCGCAAGAAGTGGGATGAACTCGCCATGTGCTCTGCAGGAAGACGCATCGGCGGAAGTGGAACCATGTAGTGCCGCTCGGGACGGCGCGATGGGGCCCCGATGAGTGTGCTTGATGAGATTGGGTTCCGGGGTGAATATTGGAATGGTTTGCTGCATTGCAAATTCGAGATGTGAGCTGTCGTTCATGGTGGAGTACTAGCTGGATTTTCATGTTTGTGTTCTTTAGTTAGAAACCTGCCGCTAGGCAAAAATGTTTGTTTGTTGTTGCATGTATCTTGGGCTGACTGCATGATAAGGACTCGTCCAGATTTCCAGCAATCACAGCTTCTTACTGTGTCCAGAATTCTTTGGGATGCCGATCTTGGCCAGAATATCGACCAGTTGATTGCTGTCGCTGTTGGCTTTGAGAGCACTCCATTCGGCTTCACTCTTGACCAGAGCAGTCCCTGCCAATACAGTGCCGTTGAGGCTGAGTTTGCCGACGGACCTGCCATTTTCCTCGATGGTGTGGCCCTCGGCCAATCGCGGCATGACCACCAAAGAGTTGCTTGTCATTGCAAGGTTGTAGCTGATCCGAGCTTCCCCGTTGCCTGAGTCGTCTAATTTTCCGACATGAGCCTCGACTGCTTCAACAGCTGACCGGAACAGCGACACGTAGACAGCATGGAGCTCATTAGGAGCCATGTCCCCATGGATTTTCTCGCCGAATGTCGTGAATGGGACGCCCATGAGCTGCGGTTGAACCAGCTGCTTCGCCAAGACATCCCACCTGGAGCCCTCTGGCAAACCATCCTTCATTTGAGCGACAGGAAGTAGCTGAATATGTCTATGTGGCTGGCTTGCGCCCGAGTGCTGCCCACTGTTGAAAAATGCGTACAACTCGTTGTCTCCATGCTGGTGGTATGCTTCGATGCAAGCGTAGGTCGCTGCCAAGTCGCTCGGCTCCAGCAGGTGAGTCTGCAGTTTGTAATCCTTCGTTGCGAGGATAAAGTGTCCTGGTACAATGGCGAACTTGTTCAGAACGAGGTTGTGTCCCGAAGAGGGGATATCGGCGATGAACAGCGGACCGTTCTGGGGGTTCTCGAAGGGATCGAATGGTTTGCGTGGTTGGTCGGTTTGGGACTTCGGAGCGGTTGGCTTATTTGCCAGTGCTGGAGAAAAACGAAGCTGGAACTGCATGTAGGTGTCAGGGGCAGCTCGCGACAAGGTGACAGCCGTCTGGGACAAACTTACAGGGATCGAGTTCGCAGTCAGGACGGCGACTTGCGTCGCGTAATAGTTAAGGTCGCCATTGGCACGAGCTTTGTTGAAAGCAGTTTTGACAAGCTCGGGTAGATTTTCCGGGGCTTTGATGGGTGCCATTGTGATGGCAGAGAAAAGCGCAATGGCAATGGATGTCGCTGGAGGTCGCGAGCTGTGATGGAAACCAGAAGGATGAGGTTACTTCGTGTTGGGACAGGACGACACTGACGGGACGCGCCGGGGCGGGAGCTACGGTCAATGCCCCACCTTCCCCTCCTACACCGACACCTTGACCGATATTGACCGACACACCGAGCCGTCCATGCCTGCCCGAGTAGTACAGGCCGCCATCGACACATAAGACAAGCAAGTGATAAGGAAGTCAAATGAGCCTGCATGTTCTCTCAGCATCGCCGAGGTTCTACTGCGATGTGTCCTCCAGTTCTGTTATAGGTGAGCCTCGGTGCCTTGGCGTCCGGCTTTCTTATTGGCCGGTCGGTGCTCGCAGCTGGCCGACTGTCCGATGATTAGCCACCCGACTTGTCACTGCCCCACTGTCAACAGCCACACAGCCAGGCCCAGAAGGTGCGCTCGTCAGGTACGTGCCCTCCTCCGATCAGCAACGTCATACTTCTGGTGTTGCTGAATTCTCGCGCCAAATCCTGGCCTCTTCATTCCTCCACCTTAAGAGCCACCACTCCCGCCAAACAGCTCTCAAACCCGCTATTCTGCCCTTAATGCTGTAGCTGATCTTCTAGACGTCAAAAGAGTCAACATGGAAACACCACCCACTGCGAACCTGCGGAGCAAAACCCGACGCGCCCTGGACGAACTCAACGGAGCAACCACGATGGCGCCCGAGCAACCGACCAAGACGAAGCGAAACAACCCCTTCCTGCCCACACCCCTCGAGACCCTCGTCGTCGCCGCTTTTCCCGTCATCCTGTTCTTCGGGACTCTCTTCTCGCTGCTCTCCCCCGACGTCCGGTCCTCGCAGTACGACCATGCCTCCCAAGCCCACGTCCAAGACACCGCACCTTCCTACTTCGCGCGAAAGTCGAACCTCTTCAACGTCCTCTTCGTAAAGAGAGGCTGGTTCTGGATCACCGCTGCCTTCTTCGCCTTCATCTTCACCCACCCCGCGACCGTCCACTCGACCCGTCGGATACAGGCCACCCTCCGCTGGGTGCTCATCACAACCTGGTGGTTCTTCGTGACGCAATGGTTTTTCGGGCCTGCCATCATTGACCGAGGGTTCCGGTGGACTGGAGGAAAGTGTGAGATTATTGAGGAAAAGGTCGAGCTCGGCGAGGGAGATGCTAAGGAGGTCTTCACGGCTGTGGCGTGCAAGGCTGCCGGTGGAAAGTGGCGCGGTGGACACGATATTAGTGGACACGTATTTCTGCTGGTCCTCGGCTGCGGCTTTCTGCTTTCCGAGGTCGGCTGGGTTGTTCTCCGATGGAAGGGCGCAAGGCGAGAGGAGCGCAGCGTCGTTATGACGGATGGCGCGACAAAGACAGCCACCGTCGAGGCTCAGGGTCTGCAGGTAGAGCCCGTTCCTGGTGATGCTCTCGGGCTCGGGGGCAAGTTCGCCGTTGGCGTGATTGGTCTCAGCTCTTGGATGTTGCTTATGACTGCCATCTACTTCCACACCTGGTTTGAAAAGGTATGTTTCCACTTTGACTTTGTTGGCCTCCTCAACTCACTGACATGTCATAGGTTACTGGCCTTGCAACCGCCCTTTCGGCTCTGTATGGCGTCTACATCCTTCCTCGTTTTGTTCCTGCGATACGCCAGGTCGTTGGCTTGCCCGGAATCTGATACCCGCTGCATGGTTGGATCAAGTAATAGATACTCAATAATATAAACAATACCCCTTTCATCCATACTCACGTTCAGTTTGTCCCGTGAAGTCGCTCTCCCGGGTCATCCGGCCGGGCCGCGCCATTTAAACATTTTGTTGGCGACCGTTGTTTCGTAGAAGGGCTGGCCGTTTCTGCTTTTCTAGATCTGTGACTATGAAGGCGCGGGGAATCGGGATGTGATGTGCCGTCCTGGCCATCCCTGTCAACGGCCGTCCGGTTCATCCAAAGTGTAGCAAACTAGAGAGGATGCAAAAATGACAAATCCAATGTAATGTCGGGATGGCTTGAAGTCGCGACTTTAGATGCCAAGGCAGTCACACGCATTCAGATGCACAAGGGACTTACCTGGATGGTAGCGGAGACCATACTCGGAGCCGAATGTGTCTACACAAGCAACGTCACACCATGCGCTTCAAAGATATGATCAAAAACAATTGATTCGTTAGTGGTATCAATGCCCCTTGGGCAGAAAGAAGAAGTGTATCTCAACCGACCCTGTGTTTTCTAAAAATCCTCAAACTCCCAAAACCCTGATGCAAGTATGCCGCCTGGCCCAATAATCCACACAAAAAAGGGGGGGTTAGCTATCAACCGCTAGGGCCGAGTGCTAGATGAAGTGAAAGTCGTAAGCCATATCGGACCTCTTTCCGGCAGGGCACGTCTCCTCAGGCTCGATCGCATTGCGAGTATCCATGCGGAACCCACGCTTCGTCTTGAGGTCGTCCCATGCGGTGGTCTCATCGCTCGCCTAGAGCGGGGCCTGGAAGAGGGCGACGGTGGCGCAGAAGTTGTTGCGGTTGTCGCTGTCGAGGGCGGCGCCCTTGCCGTTGACGGTGACCATGTTGACCGAGGCCTTGGTGCTGAGGCCGAAGAACTTGACGTCGCTGTTCTCGAGCGAGACCATGTGGTCCTGGCAGTTGTTCTGGCCGACGCAGACCTGATCGTAGTTGTTGAAGAAGCTGTACAGGCCGGCGCCGTAGATGAGGATGTCCTTGGAGTTGATGGCGCGGACGCCCCAGGTGCGCGCGCACTTGTCGCTCTGGCCGGTGCAGAAGGTCTCGAAATTGGGGTCGAGGATGGCGTTGTTGACGGTGAAGGGCGTCTTGGCGTCGGGGTTGCCCTGCATGTACGCCGTCTCGGTTTGGATGTGCGCCATGTACACGTTGGAGGCGTTGTTGAACTGGTAGTTGTACAGGACGGAGTGCTCGGAGGCGGTTCCCCAGAACCAGGTTCCCTTGGTGGACTCGGTGAGGACGCCGCGGCCGTTGTATATGTCGATCTGCTGCCCCTTGTTGGCGAGGTCGAGCTCGTGGTCGGCAACCCACCACCAGACGTTCTCAAAGTAGCCGGAGGACTCGGCGGTGATGTGGGTGAGCATGTAGGCGCCGATGCACTCGGGGTTGGCGGCGTGGGTGACGTTGGGGTTCTTGGCGCACTTGTCGGACTGGAGCTGGGTGCCCTGGCTGCCGCCGATGCGGAAGTGGACGTCCCAGAGACCGGCAGCACCAGGGCTGGAGCCGGCGATGTTGTACTCCATGAGGATGGCACCGGCCTGGGGACCCTGCGTCTGGACGATGATGTCGCTCATCTCAAAGGTGCCAACGTCGCCGGGCTTTCCGACTCTGAGCATGACCTTGGGGTTGGCCTGGTCCTTGAACGCCTCGCCGTTGGCCATCAGAAGAGGCCAGACCTCGCCGGTGATCTTGATGTCCTTGGGCACCTCGATGGTGTTGGAGATGATGTAGGCACCGTGGTCAAAGTAGACAATGTCGTTGGGGCCGGCCTTGTTGAACAGAGCCTGGATGGCAGCCGTGTCGTCGGTCTTGCCGTCTCCCTTGCAGCCGTTGGCCTTGGCGCTGAGGAACTGGCTGACGGCGGCAGTCTCGTACTGGGGCTTGCTGCGGGTGACAACCTTGCCGTTGGAGCCGAGGAGAACGGCAGGCTTGGTGATGGCGTCCTGAGCGCTCTGGACAGCCTTGCCGTTGCCGGTGGCACCGGTGTAGGTGCGGCCCTGGATGAAGGAGGCGATCTTCTGGTTGCCGGCGAGGACGTTAGCCTTGGTGTCGACGATCTGGACAGCGGCAGGGACGTTGGTGGTCATGTCGACGTTGTCGAGAATCAAGCTGCCGTTGGTGGAGGTGGAGGCAGGGTTGTAGGCAGTCAGAACACCGACGGGGGTGTTGCTGATGACACTGTCGAGGAGAAGAACGGAGCCAACAGTCTGTGCAGAGGCACCGCCGTTGGACATGTCAACACCAACGCCGCAGTTGTTGATGGTGAGGTCCTGGAGGGTCCAGAGCCAGTTCCAGTTCATGTAGACGGCCGTCTTGCAGTTGTTGAAGGTCAGAGCGCGGGTGGTGAACTGCTGAGAACCAACAAACATGCCGTACTTGCCGCCGTTGAAGGTCAAGTTGGTCATGAAGCCACCGGAGCCGTTGTCGATGAAGATACCCTGCTGGACGTTGCTGTCTCCGCCGTCGGTGCGCATGTTGAAGACGATGTTCTGCAGAGAAGTAGCCTGAGCAACCTGCCAGTGGATACCTGCGCCAGAGGTGACGGGCATGGCAGTGAGGTCGACGTTGAAGTTCTTGACGAGCTTCCAGAAGTTGTTCTATGGCATTATGTTAGCTCATACGCAGAAGTCTTCTGCTTATGCTTGACATACCTGGTTAGTGTGCTGGTTGTTGCCCTGGTCGTCGTACGGGTTGGCGTCAATAACAGCCATACCAGTGAAGCTGGCAGCGGCCTTGATGGTGGGAAGGTTGGTGGCATCTCCAACCATGTGGGTGTAGTACTTCATGGCGATCGGCTTGCTGACGACGTAGGTGCCAGCAGGGAAGTAGACCAAGGCGGGAGTGGTAGTCGAGGAGTCGCATCCGAAACCGCAACGGTTGCCCTGCTTCAGTCAGAAAACCTTTCACGAGTAGAGCTCGATTTGACATCACATACCTCGTCCATGGCGGCCTGGATGGCGACGGTGTCGTCGGTAGCGCCATCACCCTTCGCGCCATAGTCCTTTACATTACGAAAGATCTTGTAGTTGGGATCGCCAAAGGCAGAGACACCGCTTCTCTCGATCGAGGCGACCCAGTACCCCTCAGCGGCAGCAACCGGCGAGTTAGAAGCCTGGGGAGCGGCGACGGGGTCGGGCGTGGGAGCCGCGAGGGCGTCGAGGGAGAAGAGGCGCAAGGCCAGAAGAGTGGTCGTGAGAACTGTTGAGAGGCCCATCATGATGTAGAACCAGCTGATCGACGATGTCCTCTTGATTTTGGTTGATTGGAAAGAAGGCGAAGACTGCGCGTTGGGTTTATCGTGGTTAGCTTCTCAGGTCTCCAGAGCAAGAGGTGGTGGTGGTGGTGGTGAATGTTGGTGTTTGCAAGCAGAACGAAAGCGCAGCTTCCAGAAGTGTGATGAAAACTCGAGACTTCGAGAGATCCACCAGAGGAAGGAGGAAAAGGTATCTGTTTTCTTTTTTTTGCTTCTGTTGCTTTGTGGGCGTGGTTGTTGTTGAATAGGGCGAGAAGCTGGTTACCCTCGACGACTCGCTCCATGATCACAACAAACCTCCATCCACCTTAAGTATTTCGAGCAAGTGAGTGGCAGTGACTAACTGCCAGTCAACCATCACCGGCCCGCTCCACGAACAGCCCAGCTGTCAGTGACTGAAAGGCTGCTGCGCGTCACAAGCCTGGATCATGTTCCATTGTCCCGTCGAGACTAAACAACCAGGGTGGTTGTCTAAGCCGACCTCTTTGAGCTGGACCTCGTCGCAGACCCGACTCAGATGACAAGTCGTACGTCACGGTACTGGTGTCTGAAGAATACCCCATTCCACCAGAAGGAACATGAAGAGCCGAGACAATAGGCCGGCGGAGAGAGGGTGGGAAGGAAAAGAATCAAATTCAAGCCACGAGACCCGGGGGGCCAAGACGGCGCACACAGCAACTACTCACCAGGATTTTGAGAGTGACGACAGCGGATGACGGCCGATCAAGGCTCCGGTTGTATTGGTGCTAAAGAATGACTGGATCGAATCCCCTCTGAGGATTTCGATAAACAGAAAGAACGAAACGAAAGAACGTCGATGGAGGGCGAGGAGGGTGTGCGGTTCGAGACACGGGAGAAAGGGACGGGGGAGGGAGTAATCACGGGCCAAGAAGAGGTTGACGGCGACTATCACCGTCTTATATCGACCTACCCTTTGGGCAGTCCCCTGCCTCGCCATGCGGTTTATCGCCATGGTGGCGGCACTGGGCACTCTGCACCTGTCGGACCTCTCTTCAGTTTGAGGCGAGCAGGGCCCCGGATCCCGGTTCGCAACCTTAGGTACAGCCGTTATTGTTCTCGACGACTGGATCTCGGCGGCCCTTCTTTTGCGCAAACCCTACCCTGTGAGAGGGGGGATGTGCAGTAAGGTGTCCAGGAGCTTGAAGGGGTGAGCGAGTGGGATGGGAGGGAATATTGGACGTCCGTGGCCCGCCCGAGCTCTCTCGACCAAACCTAGCTAACCTTACAGCGGTAGCTTTTCTTTACTAACACGCCCCGCGTTGCGTTGCGTGAATGAGTGTGTGTGCTGCTGTCCAGCCGACTTGCCGCGATGGATAGGCAATCCCGGGGCCAAGAGGATAAAAAATGCGATGAAACAAGGATCCGGAGAGGGGCGCTATTGGATGGGAGGGGATATAGCTTCAAACAGAGCTAAACAAGGCCCGCGATTGGAGGGGGGGGAGGAGGGTGTGATGGACAGACGTTGCTTTGCTGTGCTGCGCTTCTGCTGTGGTGCTGTGTGCTGGTTGGCAAGTGGAAGGACGGGAGACCGAACAGACAGAGACACAGACAGGGTGACAGTGACAGTGGAAAGAGAGAGAGAGAGAGAGAAAGAGTGGAAGCAAGCAAGCAAGCACACGCAAGTAGTTCGGACGAAAGCGGCGACGATGAAGGGGGGAGGCCCTGTCTGCTGGTCAGGGGTCAGTCAATGCGATGCGACAGCCGCCCCTAGTGCGGACGGCGTTGGTTCGCTACCCAAGGCTGGCTGTTTTCCCACGCCCCCTGCTTCTGGAAAAATACCCACTGGTGGTGGTGTTCTGGTGGTGAGAGGTTGATTAGATTGATGAGAAGGGACCGTGGCACACGCGGGCGGTGTTGTATTTGTCGAAGTATCTGTAAACGCCCAAGGTTTGGTTTACCCAAGGGAACGGCCGGCCGACAGTCATGATGATCCCTGCAGCAGCTCCGTTTCCCGCATAATGATCTGCCTTGAGATCTGTCGTCCTTGGCTCTGATGAATGATGTTCCCTGAGCAAAAGGAGAGGGAAAAAAAGGTGAACCTGGACCGTCCTGGTAGGCCTTTCGCGGAGGATCAGCCCGCCCGTCCCCTTTCCCCTCGTGCCCTCCAGAGTCGACGACTCATCCATGAGCTTTGCTGTGGCTGGAACCTGGAACAGAGCACAGGAGTCTTGCGTACTCAGTCCGAGTCGGGCAGGTCTTGCAACGATCAAGGGAACATGGAGGAAGCAGGGGAACACACAGCGCAGAGCAAAGCAAATCAAGGCAAACAGTCAAGAGACAAAACGTCAATGGACGAGGGCCTTGGCCTTGTTGCTTCTGCGGTCTGTAGGCTTTGTTCTCTTGTTTCGTGCACAACGGGGAATACAGAGGCAAAGAAGAGGGTAAAGAAGCATGTAATGCAATTGTTCTCCCTTTTTTTTCTCGCCTCTGCGCCGTTGCGTCGCCCCCTTGTCTTGTGCGTCTCCCCACAGCCGCCCCTCCACGGATGAGCAGCGGCAGGGATTATTTTTCCATCATTCTCTGCCTGCCAACTGGGGGCATCCAGGATCGGGCATAGCGCCGTTTCAAGCTTGTCTGTCCATCCACCAGCAGATGGCCAGCAGAGAGACCACTGGACTGGACTGGACTGACTGGTTGGTGACTGGTGACTGGGCAGAGTTGAAAGTACCTTTGGCGACGGCTGGCCTGGCGTCACAGAGCTGGGCGCGTTGCGACCCGATCCCGCAGCGGCACTCGTCGTGAGGATGCGATGGTTGGATGGGATGCGTTCCCGAGGGAGATGGAGGCGCTTGCGAGTCTTCCCCGTTGTGTCCCTTAAATGTCGCTCTTGAAGCCGCTTGCGTGGCCGGTCAGGTTCTCTACTGGCTACCGGGCAAGCAAGGTTGTTTTTTGGCTTTCGGGATTGTGCAACCTAGAATCAACTGGGAATAATCCTCATTCTGGAAATCGATTCTCGAGGCGCCGTTCTTTGACAACAAGAATAATTCATCGCGGCTGGGTTTGAGCGGACGGCCGTACGACCAGACCTGTCAACCGAAGCCACATCACGCATGGA
This sequence comes from Colletotrichum fructicola Nara gc5, assembly GCF_000319635.2. Classification (NCBI taxonomy): domain Eukaryota; kingdom Fungi; phylum Ascomycota; class Sordariomycetes; order Glomerellales; family Glomerellaceae; genus Colletotrichum; species Colletotrichum fructicola. The sequence goes on along the minus strand of NW_027094054.1, from coordinate 277,395 downwards.
GCAGCATGGGCATCGTCCATTACCTGTTAACAGTTGACAGACAAATACATTGGATACATGACATCTGTATGTAAGCTTGGGCTACCATCGGGCCCCCCTTCCAAGCGAACCTTCCACCCTGATGATTGATGATGCGCACTGCAACCTCCGCCATGGGCTCGTGATGGCCGGCCACCAAGTCACCCGCGCAGCGTTTTCTCCGGCACATCGTCTTGGGTCGTTCAATGAACCAGACAGAATATTGAGGCTACTGCAATACAACCCCCTTCGCCCCAAACCTCGGTCGGCCCTTCTCCAGAGCCAAGCGCTGTCACATGGTCTTGAAGCAGCAAGACAGCCTTCCAAATTTCCAGATTGCTTTGGGCAGAGCCATTCAGAAAGAGCAACTGCTCCGGCATCACGTTGAGAGCGTCCCTGTGGAGAAAGAGTCGGCTGTCGAATCGAAAGATCCAGCCCCCATCCGCGCGCCTTAGGGATAAAATGTTGATCGATTTATTGATTGTCGCTGTCAAGGTCCACGGCTCTTCGGACGGGATATTCCCCCTCAATAAACCACACGCGATGGGTCCGCCTCTGACAACCCCGGGATCCATCTGACGATGTCATTCGGTTGCGCTGCCCCTTGCAGAAGAGTCATGTCCGCTGTCAACCACCGGGGCAGGCCCGGGAGAACGTGCATGTACATTGGTGCAACCATAACTTACTGTACCTATGTATGCGAGTTCGAAGACGAGGCCATCGACGACGGACGGGCACCGCTGGCTGACTGACATCAGCTGCTCCTGCAGAAGGCTAAAGCTGAGCAGAGGCCTGCTGGTCTGAGTGAGGCCTGCGTCCTACATGAATGACAGCTCCCCTTTCCAGGTTGAAACCCTGAAACTTTGACAGCGCATGCATCCTTCCTTCGTTCGCGGCATCCATCTGTACGGCAGACAGACATGTTGCTTGGCAGGGCCCTGGGCTTCATGCTGTAAGATCTAAAGATGACTGACTGTACACTTCAATCAATACCAAAGTAAATGCATGCAGATTCAGTTCCCTCTCATTACACTTTGCAGAGACATATCGCACAACAGAAGTCGACACCGTCCCAAACAAACACAGCTTCACAACGTCCCGTCTTCGCCGTGCAGCCGTTTCGAAACGTACCGTCCTCAGATTGAATTATGTCCAACTGATCTCATCCCTGCTTCACCTCGTCGCCCATCGCCAAACGGCCTTCTCCTGGACTGTTCCATGACAAAGTACCGTCCCCAACAGTTGCTGAGTCGAGATACCTACGACTCGGTTGTCCGTTCTTTTCTTCTCTTTTCCCCCCTTTCCGCCACCCGGCAATCCGCCCCCGTGCACCCTATCTGTGCATCAATGATCCTATTCCTAGAGACAACCAGGCCAGCCAAGCTGCTGACGCCCAGCCTTTGCGATCACACTTCTTCTCTTAGGGGGAGAGGTAATAACGACTATTTCCTCGTCCGCGCGCACACCCCCTATTAGACTCTTAGCTGCATGTCACTAAGGCAAAAGCCCTGGGGCAGCCACCATGTGCCGCCGCCGTCTAGCCGCCAAACCATCCCGGTCACCATTTTTATTCTGACGGAGATTAACGTTCATGCGCGAAGCCAAAATCACGACCATTTTGGCCCAAGGAAACGCGCTCCACGACCTGGAATCGGCTCTCGCCACGGAGAATAGGGAAGTGCCTCCATGGAAGAGCCCAGGTTGCCGATCTGCATACCTGCCTCTTTCAGGTTTCTTTCCTTCTTTCTGCGTACTCGTTCAGAGCCTGTCTGCGTTCGTTTTCGCCAGAGTCAGGTGGCCAACCGCCCCGTTCCCTGTCCACATGGCCCTGGACGACCTTGAGCTCGTGGTGCGGCGATCCTTGTGTATGCATAGCGTGTGAATGGTGGCTAGCAGGCGCAAAGAAGATCGTGGAGTCGTGAGACCTGGGGAAACCATCCTCTCCTCATTCTACGCATACCCAGTGCCACTGCTGCATGTCTCGCTCCAGACCAGTCCTCGTGGCATCCTATGTGTGCCCTTCCCGCCTTCTCCTCAATTTTACCTCGCAGATCGTCTGCAACGGTGCGAGCGGTAGCGCAGATCATCCCCATGGGACAATTAAAGAGAATTCCCACCAACCCTGATTGCACTACTACATACTCCGACAAAGTTCCCCTTTAGGGTCCCCCCCGAACTCGGGCCGGCTCCTCTACGGCGTCTCTGGCCCCAAAACCCCAGGCGCTGCGTCGGGCTAGAACGCCGCGGGAAGGAGAGCAGTAAGCCACAGCGTCGTGTGACCGAGGCGCGTCCGAAGAAGCCATCGTGAGAGAAGAATCAGATCAGGTCGACGTGGAGTTTCACTTTCTTGGACTGCGCTGCATCACAGCCGGCCCGACCGAACGGCGTTGCATCCGGCACCATCACGGCGGCTCTCTGTCGCGCGAGCAGCACTTTTAATATGTGATCCAAACTTTACTCGAGCCGAACCTGTTCGCTGGGTGCGGTTCGTGACAGCGGTCCCAGCCCAGCAGCTCAGGGGTTATTTCTTTGAGGCTGTGCGGGGAGGACGACAGGAAAGGAAGGTCGCTTCTGTGATACCTTCATCTGGTGTAGTATTGGGGTCGTTCAGCTTGGCATCTCTTCGGAGGGCAGTGTCCGGGTTGAAATCGCCCCAGACAATCTATGTACAATCCAGATGAAACTGGAGCTGAGCTGTTCAGCTTCCACGTGCTTGGTTCATGGTCTTGGTGGTGGTGGGTTTTGTGGAGGAAGAATGACTCGGGAACTGAGGCATGCTCAGCTGGCCCCATCTTGTGAATTCCTTTCTCGATGTTGGACAAAATTTCTTGGTTCCTGAAATTCTCACCTTGATTAGAAGTAAGGGAGCGGTCCTAAAGATAGGTCTAAGATCTCAACATTTGATTGTGTTCACGATGGGGAAGGAAGGTCGGACGAACGGTGGATCGGGACCTTGCAGGCCATGACGATAGAGAACACTGTCTGTGGCAAGTCTTACGAGCCAAGTTCCGGACGGTTCTAAAGATCTTCGGCATGATCATCGAATCGTTGCGCTAAGCAAGTTGTGTCAGGTTGGTCGAGCTGATCGTGACTTGGATCGCGGGTTTCCCGGTCCTCGGACACCGACCTGGCATGGGACAATCGAACAGATTTCGCGAATAGGCACGATTAGATCAGTAGGCATGCCTTTCCCATGCCGTCACGACTACCTTTCCTCCAGTATCTGCCCCTCTCGATGATATCTTGTTTGCCCTCGTTTTCGCCCTTGCTTCTATCTCTCTGGTTCATTTCATGCTATTCTTTCTCGTTGGTTCGCAGAGCCGTACGATAATCCGCAATCCACATGATACATCTAAGATATTACCACGTTGACATAAACAGCATGGACTTCATATAGATGCTATTCTAATTATGGATTTCTACGGACTTTTGCAAAGGTTTCCCGGGTTGCTTTCCGTTTGCGAGCAACAACAGCGCGGAATGCACACTGCCACCAGCATCCATTCTGAGAAACGCTTGAAGTTGAAGTTGAGATGAGTCTTGTGTCGAAGCTCCAGAAGCAGGTGGCATCTGTCGACCAAGTATCCGACTCACCATGGGACGCATCCAACTCGGACGACGAGATCGGCAGAGCATTATCAGACCGTGGCTTGGCGGAGAGAACATTCAGCTAGATGTACTTGACGAACTGCACGCCCACATGGCGAATATGCCCGCTTCAAAGATTCTCTCAGATGAGATTACCCTGTAAACGAAATCACTGACGATGCTTCGATAGAGCAAGCTGCGACAGCTCTCAAGCGGTATGGAAACATCTGCAACCTGCATCCTGGCGTCAAGATCGGAAGCTACCTTGCTTGTCCAGACGTCCGGCCGAAGAACAGAAAACGAAACCATATTCCGTCCCTTCGCCTCATCGTCGGCCCGGTGTTGCGCATCGCGACAGCTCAGACGACGGGACCAGTCTCCCTCGGCACCGAGTCCGCGACGAGAGAAACTCCAAACAACATTGACTCTCTTCCGCACCCTCGTGGACGCGTATGCGAGATACGCAGCGCGGTCCGGATGCAAGATGGCATGAACGAACCAGTGTCGCAAGACGAACAACACCAAAGCCAATCTCACAAGTCCAACACCCTCGAGAGAAGCCAGTCTGCAACATGCACTTTCCAAAGCCGCATCCCAATCCCCTCCCCCATCCCAAAGTCCGGTTTCCACATCCTCGCACCTCCCCCGTCAACCTATACCCCCGCCCTCCACAAACCGCCATCCGAGAAGGCCAGCAAAGAAAATCAAACGTGCTCAAATTGGTCCCCGGGAAAAAAGACACATCCCCAGCAGTTCGTAAAACCTGCCAAAACCTACCTAGACCCTATGGATCTTGCCTTGCGCCGGTCGTCGTCTCTCCCCACACGCACAGACTCGCTCGTTCGTTTGACTGGCACACGATCGAAAGCCGAGACGAAAGGTAAACACATTGCTCGAAACGAATGCCATGCAGCAACGCAAAAGCAAAAGCACCGGCCGGTTCGAAACGAAACGATTTCGTCCCATCTCACCTTTCGACCCTGAAACTTCAGGGTAGGTAGCTAGCGCGTGCCGGGCCAACACACACGCACAGCTTTGTGCGAACCCAAGTTTATTCGGGATTAAACGAATTAGGGAAAAGAACTAATGACGAAGAAAATCGGTGTACAACGGACTGGCTACCATCTCCTACAGATCAACGCTCCGGATAAGTTGCCTGGTGTCCTGATGTGCGAGGACATCCCCGTATGGCCGTTCTCAACACTTCTTCAGCTGCTCCACACCGAGCATTAGCGTGACCATATGTGACCCGGGTAGATGCTGTCTGCATTGGGCGAGGCAAGGCATTCACGGTAAAGCTTTGGACCTCGCTTGGTGATGGCGAAACAGAATCTATAATGCTTCTATCCAGTAGCCGTCTATGCAACAAAGCCTGGGATGCCATGCATGTCCAGTCCAAGAGGAACAGAACCGAGAAAAAGAAACAAGGAAGACATTCCTCACAAAATCCGAAATCCCGCATTCCCAATGCAAATGGAAGAGTACCCTTCTTCCCCAGTACGCCCCGGTCAAGAGTCTGCCGCGCTAGCAGATCCCCTTCTGCTTTTGTGTATGGTGTCTACAACTCCAAAAGTCCCCGAGTCGTGATGAAATCGAATTCGTTACGAGGGCGGTCCAGCCGTGCCGCTCTCAATATTAGTGTATTACGTAGGTGTCGTTGTCGAGTGTATGCTTCGTGAAAAGAGAAGTCTAGATGTATCCGCCGTCGATCATGCAAGCGCCGCCGCTCTCGAGATTCTCGATGCCCGGAACATCGGCGCCGAAGTCCATGATCAGGATCTTGGGGTCCTGACCAGTGCTGACAATCCGACGGTAGTCGCTCTTCGCGCTCAGCACCCAGCTAGCATGCCAACGCGGGAAGTCGAGCAGCTGCCGACCGGTCTCCATATCGAAAACCTTGATGTCGGTGTCGTAGCTGCCGCTGACAAGACGACCGCTTACAGAGTCGATGTGCAGGCTGCGCACAAGGTTGTCGTGAGCCTTCATCTCGCGGAGGCACTCGCCCGTGTTGGCGTCCCAGATGCGAATGACCTTGTCGTTGCCGGCTGACGCAACGTAGCGGCCATCCTCAGAGAACTGAGAGCACGCCAGACCCTTGGTGTGGCCCTGGAATTCACGGATGTTCTTGCCGGTGTCAATGTTCCAGAGCTTTACACGGAAGTCGCCGGAGCACGAGACGATGGTGTTCCCACGCATCTGAACGGCGTTGACAGGGCCGGAGTGCCCACGAAGTTGACGAAGAAGCTGACCTGTAGCACGGTCCCAGACGCAGATGCTGATGTCCTTGCTGCAGGTGATGATGTGCTTGTCGTCGAATGCGAGGTCAAGCACGGCGGCAGTGTGGTGACGGAGACGACGAATCGGCCGGTATCCAGAGCGGACGTTGTACACGATGCAAGTCGAGTCGGAGGAGCCCGTCACCAGGATGCGCTCATCGTACTGCAGGCAGAGGATGGATGCCTTGTGGTGAGTCGGGAAGGAAACCAGAGCAGGCGTCGACGGGTTTGCGCGCGGGTTGTCAGGCAGGGTTGCGTAGTGAATCGGCAAGCCATCTTCATCAATCAGCAAAGAAATGTCGTTGACAACTTCTGGAGGACCGATAACAAGTCGGCATTCGAACGTCCGCATGTCCCAAATGCGAATGGTCTTGTCACGAGAGCCAGTGATGATTTTCGATCTGTTCTATGGTCAGTAAACAGCAAAAGACAGTGCCAAGGCGACAACTTACTCATCAAACTGCAGGCAGTAGATACTATCCAAATGCCCGTTGAGATACACTGGTCTCGCCTTGCCCTCTTTCCACCGCAAGTCGAGCTCCTCCTTGGACTTGTAGATCTGCTTCCAATCAACACCGGGCGTGATGGCGGGCACACCCTGGCCGGTCCCCGGCTGAACGGGAAGACTGGTCGCATAGGTGCCCGTCTTTTCTCGCAGGAAGGACTCGCGCCAGACGTGCTGGTTTTGTACCATTCCCTGCCAGTAGCGGGAAACTCTACTTGCGGTGTTGAGCGCCGTGGCGTCCAAATGGGCGAGGACTTGGATGGCGAGCTCCACTGGGAGCTGGGAAATGAAGTCTGTCCTGCTGATGTTGGCGTCCTCCGCCTCCAGCTCGATTTCTGATTCGGCGCTTGTGACGGTAATGCCGATACCGCTCTCACGGTCGGTGAAATCGTCCTGGGATGCACGAAGCCACTTGTTCTGTAACATCTGGTTCTGCGCCGCGGCAGCAGCCTTCGCCGCGGCACCCGTGTGGTACGGGATGACGGGAGGCTCTCCGCCGATGCCGGGAAGGGGCATACATGGGAAACACTGGCCGGAAGAGGAGGCCTCGCTGTTGGCGTCGAAGCCATGGGATGACTTGGAGTGGCGGAAGCTGGCAGCCTGACGAAGGCGTTGCCATGGGAAGTGGGAGTGCGAAGTGGTCGGGCGGTGGCCGTAATGCTGACTCGGGATCTCGTGGTGAGCACCGCCGATGGAGTGTCGCTTGTGATGGACGATGCCCTTTAGCGAGACTGATGCCCGACGGATCATTCCTTTGATGCTTCCATTGCCTTGTGCTGTCGCGTTGGTACCCTGGGCCGGGTTCTGCTCGTTGCTGGGGCCGCCGTGGCTTCGTGATCGCTCGAGAGTAAGGTCTTCCATATGGCTGGCCAGGTCGGTATCGGCGTGGAGCATGAAGGACTTGCGCCGCCATGGGAGAGAGAGGCTCATGCTGCGAAGGCGGTGCTGTTGAAAGGAGGGTCTAGTAGTAGTTTGAAGCTGCTGTCCGCTGGCTTCGTCTTCTTGGATGGCGGAACTGGAGGACGGCTCGTCGTAGATGGCCTCCTGAGTCGGGGCCCAGTCGGAAACGTTGTAGATGCGTGGAGCCATCTCGTCGTCGTCGTCGTCGTCTTCGTCTTCGTCTTCTTCTTCGTCGTCGTCGAAAGGAGTGGTCGACGCTAATAATACAATGGATGAAGGTGTAATGAATCGAACGCGAGGTCGAAGTCGGATCGGCCGTCACCTTGTTAGAGAATATAAAGGCGTCCGTAGGGGAACAGGAAGAAGAGATCGAAACAAGACCCGTGGGGCAGGGCGGAGCGGTAGCACGAGGCGAGGCGAGGACCAGGACAGGACAGGACCTGGGATCATCACATGGTCAGTGGGAGGCTTGAATCATTTGTAGGTTGGCCTGGGCAGGGCAGACAGAGCATGGAAGGGAAGCCTCTTTTCTCCTTACCTGGGCGTGGTTTAGCCTCTTTTGCGGTCTCCCTTCTTTTCTTCTTCCTTATTTTTGGACCCCTTCCCAGACCTGACTGACTCTGTCTGGCGCGCCCGAAACTCGTAGCAGTCCAGGGACGACGGGACTGTCTCGGGCTTCGTTCCCTACCTTACCACCAAAGGGTGAGGTGGATAGCTGGGCAGGGTAGCGGCCGGCAATGGGATAAGGTACCTATCCGCAGTAGGTACAGTAGCGAAAGGCAGGGACCTGTACCCGTGGGAGCCAGTAGGAAGGCAACAGGGAGACAGGACGGGCAGCAGATTTCGGGGGGAAGAGGGCGGGAAGATGGGAGATGAGGTGCAGTCGCAGTGCAGGCGGAGGCGTGGAAATCACGGAAAGAGGCCGTTCCTGGGGGTGCTGGGGGGGTTTGTCCTTTTCCGGCCTAACGCCAGCAAGTACCTTAGGGGTGTTCGTTTCCCTCCCCGGGCTGCTCCTGCTGGCTTGCTGCTTGCTGCTCTCAGAATTTTTCAGGGTCCGTTTCTGCTTGAAGAAGGGATCGACTTTGCGGGCCAACCGGATCGGGGGGCTGAAATCGGGTCTGGCAATATGGGAAAGGAGCGGTGGAGAGGGGGAGAGAGAGAGAGAGTCGACACCACCAAGATGCTGGTGACGGGGACGGCGTGTGGGCGTGTCTTTGAAGAATGAGTTTGCCGTCGTCTGGCAATAACTAGCGCGCTCCTTGACTCCTTGACGCCGTGCGCGAGTCAACAAAGGAAAGAAGAGACGACACGATGGCCCGGTGTAGTCGGTCGCGTCAGGAGAAGTCAACACGGCGGGCGAGAGAGAGAGGGATGTGCAGAGGTATGCGCCTTTTCAGCCGGTGTGAGCCCCGTGGCCCTGTGTTTGTTGATCTCGGGGCAGGGCGGGCAGAATTCCAGACTCCGTAATGTTGATGTAAATCCTGCTAGCGTCTGCTGCAAGAAGTCTCAGGTACCCAGGCCTGCGGTATGTAGGTAAGGTATGGATGGTGTATGTACGATGCAATGCGGACTATTGTCTCCGATGTCGAAAAAGGGTCCTCTGCTCTGTGCTGTGGGTAGAGAAAAAGAAAGAAAAAAGCGCCAGGTCCTTTGGTGAAGAACAATCAAGGGAGGAGGCCGTTGCGCCGTAGAAGCGGTAGTACTTTCCTTTCCTTCCCTACGCCAATCTGGGGTACCGGGAACACGTTCGGTATCCAGAGACGTGGACGGGCTGGCCGACAAGCAAAGGGCGTCTTGTTGGACGTGCGCTGTTCTTGTTGTTGCAAAGTGAAGGGGGTGCTCCCGGGAACTGAACGGTCTTTGTATGTTTGGTACGTGTATGCAGGACCGGAGATGATGACCCTCCCGGGCTATATCTTCGCGTCTCGAAGTAAGGTACTATGATATGTATGGAATCTACTATGCCCGGTCAGCCTGAAGGATGGTGACAGCGACGGAAGACATGCGTCAACATCAACTCAGACAGCGAGTCCCGTGGGCAACCACCGTGGGGGCTCTGGAGGGAAGACGGCAGCGTGAGGTAAGACGGTGGCTTGCGCTGAGGGCATACTTGATGCACCTCAGTCAATATTGACGCGATGTTGGGTGAGGGTCCAGCGTCTTTGACGTTGTAAATGTTGAAACCGCCGCACCAAACGTCGTCTCCCAGCCACTACAACCTTCCCAATAACCTGTTGCATTGTTTACAATTTCTTTATTGTTGATTCGGGAGATGGCAGCCAGCTCGTCGCAACCCTCCACTGCAACACCGCCGGAGTTTAGCGCAACGTGCGCCTGCTTTTTGACCTTCAGCTAGCAAGTACGTACACGAGGTCCCATGTCCATGTACACACTACACCACGTGAGCTATCGCGAAAGTCATGTTTCCGCAACTTCAATAGACTGTCTTCTGGAACATGTTCCTTTCCTGCCATCATCTTTCGTCTAACTCGATACGGGTAGCATCAACAACGCCAAACCAACTCGCCTGCCGTATGCTCAGGCTTATTGCCAGAGAACTACGGAATGCCTCCTTTCGTGCCACAGTGACATCGATGAAGCGCAGTCCTACCCCTGGTTCCCTGCAGATGCGCCCCTAATGCACCCTGAAAATCCCTTCGCCCCTGCTGGGTTTTGGTTCTTCCAAGCGACACCAAAAGCAACAGTCTCAACGGACCGACGGGCAGAAAATATGTGAAGCCAATCTCTGTTGTTTTCCTGCCAGATAAATTGTTATGATCGACTTTGCTGCAGTCGCGCTTTCTTTTCGCAATACGAACCGTAGAACCGTGTAGTGCGCAATAGCGGGTTTCTCTTTCTTTCTTTTTTCCCGATTTTATCTGATTTCCCTGCTTCAGCACCCAAACCCGCCAGAGACCGAGATGGCATCTGACTCAAACTGGAAATGTTCTGCATCCCCTCTTGACTCAGATTACGGGCTTGAGGGCATAATCTCTGTCTGATCATCGTCTAGCATCATTCCAGATACCTGTTGTTAGACCACTAGGAAATGAGAGATGGTCACCCTTTACACCGCATGCCAAATGCTCGCGGAAGACCGACATTGCGGGTGTTAGTCGATGTGATGTCTGAGATCATCGGCCATTGTTCTCCGAGGTGTGCTGTAGGGGCAAAGAAAGCGACCGTCATTTCCACCCAAATTTTCGCCAGAGCTGACACATCGTGTAGACTGCACAAACTAGCCAGACGACATGAGTGCTCGAGATTGCTACCCCTTCATCGAGTTGCTCCTGTGAAGGAGTGTCGTCTGAAGCCTCCGACTCCTCGGTATGCGGGACCTTACCCTCCTGTTCTGCTCTGCGCAGTAATTTGCTCTGTCTCTTAGCGGCCCGCTTCTCTATCCTCCTCGCCTTTTGATCAATCTTTGCTTGCCGATTAGCTTCCTGTATAGGGCCTTGTATTTCTCCCGCTGTGGATGGTCTCGGTTGTTGTGCTACGTCCTTGAGCAAGTGTATTAATGCCTCAGAGCATCTTAGAGGCTGTCTTTCAGCATCTCGTACCACAAGCATGAGTAGAGCTTGCAGACAGAAGCGTGCATCGTTCCCCGCTGCATGGAGATTTGCGAAAGGAATTTGTAGAGCATCGAGCAGCTTCTCCAAGCCATACCGATAGTACAACTGGAGAGGAAACTGGGCAGCTTTGTTCGTGTCAATGATATAAAGCGATCGGTTTGCAAGGTTGATGTTGAGTTGGTGGATGATCTTGAGGTCTGAACTGGTTCCATGTAAGACCAAAACGGTATCCCGGTCAGCATCGATCAAGGCTTCAACTTTTGGCTTCAGTTCTTCAATCGTAATAGATTGCGAAGTTCCAAACAAGAACCTTTTCGAGGCTCGTCTGCTATACCGGGAATTTCCAACGGTGAATTGATGAGACATGATCATTTGGCTATGATCTCTTGAAGCGGGGGTTGATAGTGCACTTTCAAGGTCGCGAGTGTCCAATAGGGAAATACCAACGTGAAGTTGTTGGTCTGGGAGAAGTTTCTCATATCCTTGAAAGGTGTCAATGTCAAGCCCGACGAACAGGAAATCTTTCATGGGAGTCTTTTGCAACCCCTGTGCCGGTTTTGACAGAGGAAGCGTAGGTAGGCTGGTTTCGACGTCACCATAATGCCCCAGTAGCTGTCGAAGGATGAGAGTCTCGTCTCTCAGGATGCCGGTATGCGATGGTAGCGGCGACGCAGAATCAGAAGACTCTGATTTCAAGTCTGACTCCATGAGTGCAGGAGATAGGCCGGGTGTTGATGTTGCAAGTGAATTACCTCGAGTTCGATATCGTCGTTGCTCTAGGGCAGCCTCAAGCCCTCTAAGCGCAGATGAGGGTGCTTTTTGTTGTGCTTGCGCTCAGTTCTTTTTATTCTGTGTCTTACCAAGTTGTTCAAAAGGAACTCTTCTTCACACCTAAGCTTCTATACCAATATTTTTAGCCTCGATCTCTCAAGGTCAGAGAGAACGTGTGGGTGCAGTTCCCTGATTCGATAAAGCAGGGGCCAACTGCCGTCGGCTCCGGCAAGCAGGAACCCGCGGGGCCGGGGAAGCCCGCCGGAGCTTCGGTTTTTCCATGTCCCCCCATGACGAAATGTCCAGTCCATCAGGGTTCCCGTCACGCGAGAAATCCCCTTGATGAGACGAAACCACCAGCTCCGTCCCCCTCAATTGCACTCTTCCTGCCTTTCTACTCTTCTCTAGGTCGAATCACAGTTTGTCGCAGAGACTCGTCAATACCGGAACATCACAATTGGACGCCGCGGCAATGCCTCCCAAATCAGCAGTACAGTACACCACGGCCGGCCGACAGGTCCCTCTCTTTTACAGAGTCTTCTTCCTCGCCATCGAGCCTATTTCCGCCCTCGTCGGTGCCTTCTTCGCCCATTTCCGACAGGACGAATACCTCACACTCACTCACGCCATATCGAAGCCCGACGTCATCCCTCAGGGTACCACGATCGTGCTCTCTCAGCTTGCGAACCTCTACCTCCTCTTCGCCCTCAACGAGGCCCTCGTCCTCCGCTCGACGAACGATATCCGGGTTTGGAAGACCGTCCTGTTCGTCCTGCTGGTCGCCGACCTTGGGCACTTGTACACCGTCCGAAGCCTAGGCCCCGAGGTCTACTACAACTTCACCAAGTGGAACGCCATCGACTGGGGCAACGTGCCTTTTGTCTACCTCGGTGCCTCCATGCGCACCGCGTTTCTGGCCAATGTTGGGCTCAGCGGTCGACGCGTTGTGGCTAACAGACAGCAATAAGGAGCTATGGGTGGCAGAGCTGTCCAGATGAATAAGCCGATGGTTGACAGGGGTGGCATTATTGCTGGGCGGAGGACCGCCCGAACATTGCACCGAGCCCGAGCCCGCCGACATTCGGTCAGCACAACGCCGCTGCCGAGGACGAAAACATCGAAAACTCATCGGGGATAAAGTTTTGAAGATGGCCTGCATGCAGACGATGTCCCGAGTCGATGGAAGAGTTGATGAGGGATGCAAGCAGGTACAAACCCGAGCAAATACCGACATGCTGGAATCCGGAACCCCATTCGACCGGCATAGCGCCCTCCTGAACGGCCGTCCGGTTCGCTTCAACCAGGAATACTTACAGCACAGCTCAGGTGGTTGGTTGGAGTCATTTGCATGACACATTGAGGCTCGGAGACGTGTACCGAGATACAGCGAAAGCGGCCCCCGAGCAGCGAGGTTGACCCTCCGACCATGGCTCTTTGGTATAGCCAAGCCCGATGTTATCTGTGACTGCGGTTTTCCAGTCGACCTCGTCGAAGATCGGAACAGAGACGGCGGGTTCTAGTTGGTGGGAAATTCGGCAGCCGGTCTCGGAAAATCCCCCGGACAATTTCCCTTCCCCAAGCCGCGGGGGAAGCCACATTGGGTCGGGTGGATTGTGCGGTGCAATTGGCGGGCAATGGTGGGGTTTCATCGCGGGGCACGGCACGATGGATGGGATGGAGCAACAATCAGAAAGAGGACAAGCGAAGCCAGAAACAAAATTCAGCAGACCGATTTCACAATCATGGGAACATGCGTCACCAGCGTCGCCCGTCGATAACTCCAGCCAGGCACGTCCGTGCTGCCTTCATTCGGCAACATATCCACGGACATGCGGATGAAGCCACTGGCTCGGCATCGTGAAAGTCGGACGAGGGACGCATATAAGCAATGGGGATTTTCTCGAGGGGAAATTCACCCGAGTTCCTCCCCCCAGCAGGCGCCTAGCCTTGCCTGGGCCAGGGTCCCGCCCCAGTCCTCCTCTTCCATCCATCCATCTCGCACGGGATGACATTGCGGCGCGACGTTAGCCCCTCCTTGTTCGTCGCAGTTGGTGGTGCCCCTCATCCAGGGATCACTGGACTTTGCTCCACGCGCCGCGACGACTGAGGTTGGAAGGTGGGGGTGTTGCTTGGGGGTAGCTATACGATGGCCAGAGGTATTTCATCCGCCGCCGTCCCTCTGGTCTGCCCTTTAGCTGTTTCTGCCTCTTCTCTTCCCCTTCCTTCCTGCCTTGACAATCTACTTCTTCACGCAGCCCATAGGTTTCCCGCTGCCGAACGAGCTGATTGACCCTCTACACACACTTCAACTGCACATCCATCACAGTCACGATGGCCAACATCCCCGAGAAGTTCACCGGCTTCCAGGTCAACAGCGCCGAGACCTGGCAAGACTTCAAGAAGCAGCAGTTCGACCCTAAGCCCTTCGGAGACTACGACGTCGATATCAAGATTGAGTGCTGCGGTGTCTGCGCCAGTGATGTTCACACCGTCAAGGGTGACTGGGGTGCTCAGCCCTACCCTCTGGCCGTCGGCCACGGTGAGTCTACTCCAATTGCATCTCAGACCGCGAGTACTAAGATAGCCAGAAATCGTCGGCAAGGCTCTGAGAGTCGGCCCCAAGGTCACCAAGATCAAGGCCGGTGAGCGTGTCGGTGTCGGTGCCCAGTCCTACGCCTGCCTCGACTGCCGCCAATGCAAGAACGACAACGAGACATACTGCAAGGAGCAGCTCGACACCTACGGATCTACCTTCCCTGACTCCGGCGCCATCTCACAGGGCGGCTACTCCTCCCACGTCCGCACCCACGAGCACTGGTGAGCTCCCTCAAAGCCACTTGAGGATAAACCCCATACTGATATCTGCTAGGGTCTTCCCCATCCCCGAAGCCCTCCCGAGCACCCTCGCCGCGCCCATGCTTTGCGCCGGTTTGACCGCCTACAGCCCTCTCATCCGCAATGGTTGCGGTCCGGGCAAGAAGGTCGGCATCGTTGGTATTGGTGGCATTGGTCACTTCGGTGTCATGTTCGCCAAGGCCCTCGGCGCCGAGGTCTGGGCCATCTCCCGCTCCCGCTCAAAGGAGGCCGACTCCCTCAAGATGGGCGCCGACGGCTACCTCGCCTCCGGCGAGAAGGGCTGGAACGAGCCTCACAAGATGACGTTCGACCTCATCCTCAACACGGCCAACTCCTTTGAGGGCTTCGACCTCTCTGCCTACCTCAGTCTGCTCGACGTCCACGGCAAGTGGGTTTCCGTCGGTCTTCCGGGAGGCGGCGGCATCACCGTCCGCAACCAGGACTTCCTGCCCAACGGCTGCTTCATTGGTAGCTCGCACTTGGGCAGCAGACGCGAGACGCTGGAGATGTTGCAGCTGGCTGCGGACAAGGGCATCAAGACGTGGGTGCAGGAGGTTCCCATCAGCGCGGACGGTCTGAGGAAGGCTATGAACGGTATCGAGGACTCCAGTGTCCGTTACAGGTATTGCTTGACCAATTACGAGGAGGCGTTTGGCCAGTAGAGGGGTTTATAATGTGTAGCGCATGTCCAAAAGAATACCATTTGATGACCAATGAGCATGTGAGAGGTCTTTTATGATGCCGGTGATCGTTGACGATGAGTCGCGCGTCGCTGGAGAGGTACATTCTGACCCGTTTCGCTGGCCATCAGCCTATACATGTCAATGGTTGAGCCTATGAGTACGCCAACGGCAGACAAGACTCGTCAAAGCTTTTGCATGCGGGAGCCTGGTCAATTGGGTTTAATGGCGCCGCCTGTTCGGACGAAGAGGGTCTCTTCTTGGGCGTCCTTCTATCACCAATAACGGCCATCACCATTCATGAACGTCGTGTTAGTCAATTCTTCAGCTGAGTCGCGTCTTAAAATCCAATCCATTGAACCATTAAATAATTATTCAGTCCCCCAGCTTGTTGAAAGACGTATTAGAACACCGTAGATGAGATATACACAGGTGGCGTCAAACAGTTCCTCATGGTGTTGCAAGAGGATACAGAACCCTACTTACACGGATAAGTATGGATATGTCCTCATCCCAGCATTAAGAATTGGGATCAAAGACTACAGATAACATTCCGAAATCACTACATGATGCGGAATGCAGTTGTTCGCCAACAGCCAAGCCGCATCTAATGTTTTGGTTGAGATGGCGAGATCAGACCGAAGTACACCGAGCGCAGGTGAACTCGGGGAACGGACACAACCCAGTGGACCCTGAGGTGCTAAACACAGGGCGTCAGCGCCTTCCGCTGCTCAGTTTGCGCCCTGCGCTCCCTGTAACCGTTGAAAATTTAGCAGGCCCGGCTGGAGACTGCCCCTCATCCCAATCGGGAATAGTGCGGGGTTGTGGCTCTTGCGTCAATCAGAGTCAGAGTCAGCGACGAGGTGCGGAAGGTGCGCTCTGCGTGACTCCTTTCCCTTCTGTCGCTAGTCGAAGCCACTGTCTTTTGTCTCCGTCGTCCGTCTCCCTCGCTTCCCGGCTTATCTGAAGCAACCGACATACGAATACACGAACAAAGACACCGGCATTACTTGAGCCACTTGTTCTGCTACCAATTGACGCCGCCCCGAGGGCATCATCCCACCGAACCGGTCAAATCTTTCGCAAACCCCACCAACACCAACGATCGCATACCTCACCATGGCGCCCACCGAGCCCATCTTGCCCGTCAAGGGTAAAAACAACATCCTCATCACCTCGGCCCTGCCCTATGTCAACAACGTCCCTCATCTGGGTAACATTATCGGCTCTGTGCTGTCCGCCGACGTCTTCGCTCGTTACTCTCGCGCCCGCGGCAACCCCACCATCTACAGTACGTCGCAAGCCCTCCACACCTGCTTCATCTCCGTCCACGACTGACGATTTTACCTCCAGTTTGCGGCTCCGACGAGTACGGTACTGCGACCGAGACGAAGGCACTAGAGGAGGGTGTCGACCCTGCTACCCTCTGCGCCAAGTACCACGCCATTCACAAGGGCATCTACGACTACTTCGACATCTCCTTTGATATCTTCGGCCGAACCCCCACTCCCCAACAGACCGAGATTGTCCAGGACATCTTCACCAAGCTGTGGAAGAATGGCTACATTGAGGAGCGCGAGACTATCCAGCCCTTCTGCCCCGTCGAGGCTCACAACACCTTCCTCGCTGACCGCTTCGTTGAGGGTACCTGCTCCGTCTGCAATTACGACGGCGCCAGAGGAGACCAGTGCGACAAGTGCGGTAACCTGCTCGACCCCTTGGAGCCCGAGACCGACCCCAACGCTGGTGCCGACGACGACGTCGCCGCCAAGGCCACTGGCTGGCTGATCAACCCCAGATGCAAGCTCGACGGAGCTACCCCCGAGAAGCGCAAGACGAAGCACTTGTTCTTGAAGCTTGATGCTCTTAAGGATGAGCTTGTCAAGTGGTTCCAGTCTTCCAGCAAGAAGGGCGCCTGGAGCAACAACGCCGAGCAGATCACCCAGGCTTGGATCGACAAGGGCCTGAAGCCCCGTGGCATCACGAGAGATCTGAAGTGGGGTGTGCCCATCCCCACCGGCGAGGTCGGCGAGGACTACGCAAGGAAGGTGTTCTACGTCTGGTTCGACGCTTGCATTGGTGAGTAGCGGGTATATGTCCCTTTCCCGCTCTACGGCTTACCCGTCTAGGCTACGTCTCCATCACCAAGAACTACACCGACGGCGACAACCTCGAGGGCAAGAAGTGGGAGCAGTGGTGGAAGAACCCCGACGATGTCAAGCTGGTAAGTGACGCGCGCGCTACGCACGTATTCAAAGAGCTCAGAACTGACCTTTGACAGTACCAATTCATGGGCAAGGACAACGTCCAATTCCACACTATCATCTTCCCTGGATCCCAGCTCGGCACAGGAGAGAACTGGACCAAGCTGCACAAGATCTCCACTACGGAGTACCTCAACTATGAGGGCGGAAAGTTCAGCAAGTCGAGAGGTGTTGGTGTCTTCGGCAACCAGGTTCAGCAGACTGAAGTTCCCGTTGATGTCTGGAGATACTACCTCCTTGCCCGCCGCCCAGAGACGTCCGACTCTGAGTTCATGTGGCAGGAGATGGTTGATGGCAACAACAACGAACTGTAAGTCTCTCAGCAGCTCGACTGTCGGTTCTAGCTAACAGTTTTACAGCCTCAAGAACCTCGGTAACTTCTGCCAGAGAGGTGAGCAAGCCCCTTCGCGTCATCGTCGACATAGCTAATACTTTGCAGTGAACAAGTTCTGCCAGGCCAAGACCAACGGCGCTGTCCCTGACTACACCAAGTACACGGATGATTACCTGAAGAACCACGTTGTCGAGGTCAATAACCTCCTCAGCGAGTACATCAAGAACATGGAGGACACCAAGATGAGAGCTTCCCTGCACAGCATCCTGTCGATTTCTGCGTAAGTGCCTCTGAAATTAGGTATCGCTCAGCATCGGCCGCTAACAGTCGACACAGTCTTGGAAACAAGCTGCTCCAGGACAACAAGCTTGACAACAAGCTGCTGACCGAGGAGCCTGACCGTTGCGCTGCCGTGGTCGGCCACGCACTGAACCAGATCAACCTCATTGCGTCTCTGGTCAGCCCCTTCCTGCCTAACACATCCAAGGCGATCTTTGAGCAGCTCGGTGTCGACAGCCAACCTACTATTCCTGATAGCTGGGTTGTCGATCCGATCAAGCCCGGCCACAAGCTCGGCGAGCCTAAGCATCTCTTTTCTCTCATCCCTGCCACCAAGATCGAGGAGTGGAAGGACGCTTTTGGCGGCGAGGAAGTCCGCAAGCAAAAGGAGGAGGCTGCGGCGAAGGCTGCTGCCAAGAAGGCCGCAAAGGAGGCCGACAAGGCCCGCAAGAAGGCCAAGAAGGAGGCCGAAAAGGCCAAGGCTGCCGCGAGCGTGGAGTCTGGCGAGAAGAAGGCTGAGGCTGACCCGGCGATCGAGTCAGTAACGGAGGCCATTGCGAAGGCGGACGTCCACACTTCCTAGACGACGATGACTAAGACCAAAGACGACAAGGATAGCGAGGACGACGGCGGACGACGACGAGAGAGGACGATGGTCGGGGGGGCAAATGGCTTTTAACGAGAAAGGACGACAGCCGGTGAAATGAGGGCGAGAGTCGGTGAAAGTGAAAGACAATGATAGTGAAAGACGATAATGATAAGAAACTATGACAGTAAGAGATGACACTGGTGAAACCCGATGTAGATGAGAAACGACGTGATAAGAAACGACGACGACGACGACGACGACGACGAGGGTAGACGAAGAGGGTGATAGACGAGGAAGGCGAAAGCGAAGGTGAGGGGCGACGCGAGCGAGGGACCAGCAAGGCGAAGCACGAGAAAGATAATAGACGAGCAAGGTAAAAGACAACAACGACGGCGACGGCAACGGCGAAAGAGAACGGGGGTGGGAGACAACGACTACGAGAGGAATAGACGATACATGCGAAGGACGACGATGGCGAAAACGGACGAGACTAGAGACGAGGACGAAGACGATGATGTTGAGAGGGGTAGGGACTATAAAGAAGTTAGTCCTGTGACGAGAGTCAATTCCTAGGCCAATACGCGCACTTACTTTACTCATTGGTGTTAGTTGCTGTGGGCATGAATCTGGCTTGATGTCTTGCCTGTCATCACCTGAGTCCGATTTCTCTTGCTCATCTCTAGGGCCCTCGATGGCTTGGCACAGAACAGCCTCCAAGCGGATGGATGGCCAGCAAGCAGCCGTTGAGAACGGGGTCGTATTTATCAAGATGAGTGAACGGTCGAAGCGGGTTGCGTGGCTAAGGTAGTCAACTTCAACGAAGCAATTCAAATTCAGTAACAAACATCAACAGTAGATACAGGCATGCCTATGTTCCGATTGACCTGGAGCTAACTGGTTCTGGATATGGCCAAGCAAAGGTTGTCCACCCCTGGCTGCCCAGCCTGCAGGATAACAGGCAGACGAGACACTTTCAGCTCCTGCACCGCCGTACTTCAAGGTCTCCGTTTCTTCCTCTCCCTACTCCTAACCGCTCGATCGAGTATCAGTCGCATCACTTTCATCAACCCAATGGCTACTTCCGAGTCATTTACCTATTCCTCAGCAGTGAGCGCCAGTCAGTTCCGACTGGTGAACATCCAAGCTGCCCGCGAGGGTCCTCTTGAAACGCAAGTCGCAACATTCTCGCTCGCAGCGCATCCGAAATACTACACATTGTCGTACTGTTGGGGAGCCGCGGATTTCGACTCCGATGAGGCGGACCAGGCCCCTAGATTCTCCAGCATCGCTGTCAATGGGAGAAATTTCCCAGTACGGGAGAATCTGCGCGATGCTCTTCTCCAATTACGACAGAGCTTTCCAGACGCTTGGTTCTGGATTGACGCCATTTGCATCAACCAGGACGACAACGCCGAGCGCTCGGCGCAGGTTGCTATCATGGACAAGATTTACACCAAGTCTCATTCGACTGTCGCGTGGATAGGAAGGGAGAAGCCGGGCTTGGAAAGAGCTCTTGAAGTCATTATAGCCAGGCTTGAGACATGGTACAAGTGGTCGGATGCCCCTGGTATCAGCTATTGGGAGGTGAACGCGACTCAAGACTATGAGCCCCTAGCTCGAGCAATGGCAGGGATCCCGGACCTAGCTCTGGAAGACTGGATGGCACTCGAAGGCATATATGGGCGGCGCTGGTTCCGGAGGCTTTGGGTCGTACAGGAGGTCGCGCTGTCCACCGAGGTCATCGTCCTCTGCGGGATTCAGCAGATACCGTGGCCTGCCCTGGGGGAGTTTGCCTGGCTCACGATGAACTCCGGGTCACTATACCGCGGCCAACAACTCATGGGCGAAAACGGCCTCCATCGGCAGGTTGACATGGGTATCATGAACGCGACTGCGATCAACACCTGTCGTAGCTGGTGCGACTACTACAGAGATCTCTATTCCCGAGATCCGAGTAATCCGATACGCCCTGGGGTTTTCACACCCGAAGGCTACATCACTATTGTCCTATTCCCGAAATGGGAAAAGGCTTTGGAGGACCTGCTCGATAACACCTCGACCTTTGAGAGCACTGATGGCAGGGACCAGATTTATGGACTATTCGGAATGCTCAAGTTCATCGCCGAGTTTGAAAAGATTCTCGCCGAGTTTGAGAGGCACCGCGACGATTTCGTGGACTTTGGGTTCGATGACGCCCTGATCAGTGTGGACTACGACATACCATTGCCGGACCTTTACACCAGAGTCACCAGCCAGATTGTCGGGTCTGGACGACTGGAGCTTTTCACGCGGGCTGGCGTGGCTTATGAGAGAATGGAAGGTCTTCCGTCTTGGGTGCCCGACTTCCGCGGGACCATTGTGACGGATCTGGCGCAAGATGCTTCCAGGCATGCCGGGAACGCAGACCTGGGGATTAGAATTGTGGGTGACAAGCTGTACTGTCGAGGTTTCAAGGTCGGCGCCGTGCCCGAATCGACGGACTTTCTGGCACAGGCTCTGAGCGGCCAGGCGAATCCTGTGTATCCCTTCACCAACCGGCCCACGGTGGATGCATATTGGCGCACGCTCGTGATGGACAAGAAGGAGCCCATGAGCCGACTCCTGGGAGCGCGTGATGAGGTGGGACTATCATTCCGCGAATGGACGGTTTCCTGCATGCTTCAGCTTGCCATTGCGCAGTTACAGGCTGGGATGGACTGGGATGATGTGGAGGAGAGCATGAAGGATTTCGATGAAACGGCAGCCATGGACACGACCGGGCTATACCCCGGCACGAAAGACCTGAAGGCTCGGCTAGGCATACTGGGTTACTTGGGAGAGGCCGAGGAGGCGTCGAGAGAGGAGAAGAGGGCGGTCATAGAAAGGGCAGAGGAGCATCTCCGAATCTGGCAGATCCATTCTTTGCATAATAATCGATTGTTCACGCTTCTTGATGGGGGACATATGGCTCTGCTAGACAACTCCGCAGCTTTGGGAGACGAGGTATGGATTCTGAAGGGGCTGCAGCTGCCGCTGCAGATGAGAAGGGTGGAAGGGGGTAACTTTGTCATAGTCTGCGATGCATACGTTCACGGCATCATGTCCGGTGAAGCGATCACTGACGAGGTCGTGTGGGAGGATATTTGCTTTGTCTAGATACACATTTCTTTTTACTATTATCATTATGTGGAGACGCTCATGTCTACTTGGACTCGACGGTCTTCTTCTCCTCGGGGGGATACACCACAATGCGGTCGATGTCGGCACCCTTGAAGTCGAATCCGTTCCACAGACCGCCGATGGTGATTGTGTTGTTTGATCCCTTGTCCAAGGTCAGGTTCAGCGGCGTGGACAGGATGATGCCCTTGTGCGTGTCGCGCTGGTACAGAGACTCGACCTGTTGCTCGTTGCCGTTGACGATGACGCTCGCGATGCGGCGCAGCTGCCACGATCCTCCGATGCGGTCGGGCGTGCCGCCGGGCTGGTCGCCGAAGCCCATGTCGTCCGTGTTCTGGTAGTAGAACGACACCCACTGCGGCTCGCCGGCGCCCTCGATGCCCTCGAAGGTGACCTTGCTGTCGTTGCCGTAGATGCCCGTGACGATGGTGCCGCCGCTGGCGAAGTTGGCCTCCTGCTTGAAGGCGTTGCCGGAGACGGTGGCGGAGTCGTGCGCGGCGTAGGTCGTTCCCTCGATCGGGGTGACGACGCCGGTCTTGACGTCGAGGTCGTAGATGTCGTGCCACTCGACGTGGACGGACTTTTTCTCGTCGTCGACACTGAGGGGCAGCCAGATGTAGCGGGACTCCCAGAGGGAGTTGGAGTCCCACTGGTCGCCGAGGTAGAGGTAGGTCGTCACCTCGGAGCCGTTGATGCGCAGGGAGAAGCCGGACTGGGAGTTGTAGGTGCGGGTGTACGAGTCGGAGACGAAGAAGGGCTGGGACCAGGGGCCGGCGAGGGAGTCGGCGCGGAAGGCGACGACGTTGTTGGGGCGGTAGCCCGTCTTGTGGGACATGAGGGCGTAGTAGCTCGAGTCGGTCTGGATGATGGTCGGGGCCTCGAGGTCGTACTTGTCGAAGCGGTGGACGACCTCGGTGACGTTTGTGAGCTCGTCGTTGAAGGAGCTGAGGTAGACGTCGCGGCCCTCGCGGCGGTCACCGTTGGAGTAGAGGGCGTAGGAGCGGCCGTCCTTGTAGTCTGTGAAGATGCCAAAGTCCTGGGACCAGTTGCCGAGAGGCGCCGTGGCGTCGACGAAGGTGTAGGGCCCGCTGATGTTTGGGGAGGTGGCCAGGCCTTGGAGGAGGAGACCGTAGGTTGAGTTGTCGGCGTGCCACCACATCTGGAGGAGTTGTTAGCCAATCGACCATGTGGAAAGATGAAGGTGGCGTACATGATACTCCCCGGTGGGCTCGGAGTAGACCACCTTGGGACGCTGGATGATCATGTCCGAGTCGATGTACGGGTGTCCGTCAATGGGCTCGAGTGCCTTGCCGTGAAACTCCCAGGTCGCCAGGTCGTCGGAGCTGTAGACGGAGACACCGCCGCCCTCCTCCTGGCCCTGGACCTTGTACTCGCCGAACCAGAAGAACTTGCCCGTGTCGCGATCGATGGTGACGCCACCGGCGTGGGCGTTGACGAGGTTGCCCTCGGTATCACGCCATCTGCCGCCGGGGACGATCCACTTTGCGGACGCGAGCGAGGCGAGGAGGAGGCCCGTCGAGAAGAGCTTCGTGAGCGCCATTTTGAGGACGTGATGGTCGAAGCAAGCTTGGCTAGCACTTTGACTTGAGGCGTGGCTCTCTGAGCTTATTCTTCGTGGGATGGGGCCTTCGAATGCGACAACAGGGCTTTTATATTGACTTCATGACTTCTTGCGGTGCGGCCGAGACGGACCGGCAGGCATTGGCCCGAGGACCGAAGACTCTGTGCCGGGCCATTGAGAGGCGGCGTGGGAAGCTTGGGAGTCTGCAGAGAGCGGATGATCGTGGCTGGGGATGCCAAGCTGGACGAAAGCTGGAGAATTTTCCCGTTGGTGAGGGTTGGGCGCGGTGGTGCGGGGGAAGCTATGGAAGGTTCATCAGCTTTCATATGAAGTATTTCCCAGTTGGAGCTAGGGGAAGCTTGGGAGACCCAGGGGGCATTCGGAGTGCAGGGGTTGTGGTGTTACCGTGAGTTGATGCGGGTGAAGTGCGCGATGGCGTGCGGGGTTTTAGCGTCTGGGGCGTCGCATCCTTCTGTCCCGCGCCCTGGAAACGATGCCTTTTTGAGGCCGGGGTCCGCCTGGGGTTGATGTCATTTCGGTGCGGTGAAGGGCTTGAGGACGAGGGAAGAGAACAGGTGGCTGGCTTGGCAGCCGTTGGATCTGTTGACTGAGTTGACGCTGGTGGGTGTTGGTAATGAAAACTGACGGCTTGGATTGTGTGAATGGGGTCATGATGAGCCAAGTAGACCCGACTGCTTGGCAGAGGGTTAGCAGACAACCGTCGGCTCATCTTCACCGGCCGGGTTGACCTTGTTGACCTTGTTTGCTGGGACTGCAGACACGAGATGAACGAGTGAGATGCCAGAGTGATGAATGTTACGCTGGTCCACCGGGGCACATGATCCGAATGGGTCAATTGGGAGCGAGAATCCATGGACGAACGGGACTCTGCCAGTGAGTCGCTTGGATGAGCTCGCGGGCTCAAAAAGGCAGAGATCATCAGGGCTATCTGTGTTCACTTGCGTTTGCTGGGACGGGTGGACGAACAGTCTTAAAGTGAGGTGACACTCGCGAGTGAATTTGATTGATGAGTGAGACACGGATGACGGCCGATTGAACTCACCTCACTCTTCAATCTGACAAGCTCACCAGGCTCTCATCTTAGGTAAGTTTCTCATTTCCCTTCCACTAAATGTTATGTAAGGCCCCTGAAGTTCAGACCAACATGAGCAATTGTCAAGAAGAAGGTGATTGAAGCATGATGTAGAGTTAGAGAGCCAGCCATTCGACACCCACTCTTCTCCTCCTCCTCTCCACGTGAGACGTCATCTGATTAACCGGCTTCGCAGCATCGTTCAGCCGCTCCACGTGCGAACGGAATGGTTTCCGGAGAACACCTAATCCTGATGGGAATCTCGATCCCAGATTCCCCATCTCGATTTTGATACTCATCGCCCTTTTCCGCATGGGCTCCTGCGACGCCGTGACACAGGCTGACCCCGTTTCACTCACGCAGCCAATTAACACGCGACTCTGCGGAAACGGTGCATCCTCCAGTTCGATCTCGATGCAACAGTGACAGAAGATAAAGATTTACGTCACGCGCAGATGGAGAAGGGCCCGTCTGGAACGGTGGGATTGAAAAAGCATCCTGTTGCACCGTGTGTCCACTGCATCGTGGGACGAGCCAGGCCTGGACCTTTTTGAAGAAGAAATCGATACAAGACCCCCAACAGTCGATTCCAATTCATTTCCTTCGTCCTTGGCCATTGAGAACCTCCTTTCCTTCCTCATCCAAAACATGGTCTTTCTGCCGTGACGAACGACTACATGGCCAGCAACCGTTGCTACCGGGAGATCCGTCCCGCTTTTGAATCCGACGCTATTCCCACCTCGCCTACGTCACCGCGCAATCCACACAATGCATCGTCACCACGATCTGACCAGAAACCCGCCCGGCGCAACGTCTGGGTAGCTTGCGAGAGTTGCAAGAAGCGCAAAATCAAAGTTCGCTCTCCCAATCCCCCAAGGAACCCCCTCGTTGAAGACATCGCGCACTAATCTGCTCGTCTCTGACAAGTGCTCCGCCGACCGTCCAAAATGCTCTCAATGCACGAGTCGTGGATTCGATTGTCGGTACACCGCCGACCCCTCTGAGTCGCGCAGCGCCTCAATGAAAAGGAAGTTTACCGAACTAGAGCGCCAGAATGACTGCCTGAACGGCTTCTTTCGCGCAATCCGGTCCATGCCTGAGTTCCAGGCCCATGAGGTCCTCAGAAGAATTCGGTCGGGCGCCTCTGCTGAGGACGTCCTTCGTGAGGTTGAGGGAGGGGTATTGCTCTTGCAGCTCTACGATCGGCCCGAAAGAAAGCATCGGGATTCTCGTCGTGACATTGCCAGCATCACGACGAGGCCAACCGGTACAACAGAACCCGCCAGTGCGACGAAACCCACGGGTTTTCTCACGCCAGAGAATTCTTTCGAGTCGGTTTCGCCCCAGCTTCCCTGGGACAGCAGATCTGCCTCACTCAGCCATAAGCAGGCCGGGGATGAGGGGGTGGCAGGATACAGGTCCGCATCCAGGAAACGGTATTGTACCCAAGGATACTAAACGCCGCGTGTAGAGCACATCATTGTGTTTCTGTAAGTCCCGATGACATGCTTACCGTCCCAATTGATTGTTCACGAGTTTCTAACAAAATTCACCAGGCGCTTCTTGAAAAGAAGCGCTCGTTCTACGCCGAAGCCATAGAGCTTGGCGTCTGGATGGATCTTGGATCTGATTGGGGCGTGCGGTCACACATCGTGATGCGGGCTTGTGACCAGAATATGTGAGGACTTACTGGGACAGGTTTACTGGGTGGCCGAAACTTGCGCTGAGAATGATGCGTCTTGGGCAAGTAGAGGAGGGGGCAATCAAGACCGAAATCCACTTTAGTTATTCGTATACCCAGTATGAATGAAACTCCCAGAGAGTTGAGGTTTCTAGCTAAGAAGAGGGCATGTGCAGCAGAATCAGTCAACGAAAACAAAGTAGCGGGTATGGGAGGGGCATGAAAGGCGGCTCAGCGTTCGGTCAATGTAATAAAGATTGCTTGAGACGATAACAACCTGATATACTATGATCAAACCCGAGGGTGAATGCATGGGATAAATACACACTGTTGCTGGAGGCCTCATACTATCTATCAGACCCCCTTAGTCCTCACTCTCGTACCTTCCAGCGTCGGCTTGGATTATCATCTTAAAAAGCTCAATGTCATTCCTCGCGTCAGCCGCGCTCGTCTTTGGCTGCTTGCCGTTCACGACGCAGTCATAAAAGTCCAAGAACTCCGTTGTGTACGGATCGACGTACGTCTTTCGAACCTTGCGCTCCTGAAAACCGGCGTCGCCGATGAGTTCCCGGATCGTCATCGTGACTGGCAAGCCCTTCACGTAGGGAGTGTCAAAATCAACGCGAACAATCTTCTCAGGCGAATAGACCTCAATATGGGCGTCAAACTGAGGGACTTTGCTGAAGCCAGACTCGTAAGTGACGGGGAAGTCGTCGTATCTGAACAGGGCGGCGAAGATTCCAGGGAAGGAAAGGTGCGCACCGGCCACGCTCTTTGGCATGCCGATGATCTCTCTCATGGCGGACAGGTCGTGAGTTCCGAGACTACGAGTCTGTTAGTGTCGTTACGACATTGCGACGTTCGTACATACCCTCCCAAGAGTCGCAGCATCAATTTCGACTGGGGCGTTGCTGGAACCCCAAACTCGTTGACCAGGGCCTGCTCAAAGATGTCCTTCTCATTGCTCTCACGGTCCTGGGTATCTGCGGCGCTGAAGTCGTTGAACTTTTGAGGGAATGTGCCGGACTGGTCGACAAAGGTCGAATTGGGCCCAATAATATCTCTGACTCTTGCATACTGAATCTTCTCCATGCCGCCTACCTCCTTGACGGCGTCCGTGAAGGCGGTAGCGAAGCGACGCATGGTGCCAACCATGATCTTTCCCTTTGACTTCTTCTCTGTCTCCACGAGAAGATCGATATCGCGGAAGCACAGCGCCGCTGGCTTCTCGAGTAGACAGTACTTGTCGTTTTGAAGAGCCAGGATGCCGTGCTTGACGTGGTAGGCGTCGGCGTTGGCAATAACCACGACATCAACGTCGGGCGAGGAGCAGAGTTCGGCGGCATCATTGGTCGTCTTCGGCGCTCCGCCCTGGACCTTTCTGGCGCAGTGTTGGAGAGCTTGCTTAGAAATATCGCAGAGGTATGTTGTTTGGAAGTACTGAGAAAGGAAATTGATGTTGGGGATGTGAGCGACCTGGGTGATTTCACCACAGCCAATGATGCCGACCTTGAGGATCCGTTGGGCGGCCATAATGAAGGGCTTAGTGGGTTGAAAGGGGTCCAGTTGGTTGGTTGTCTAGCTCTCCCACGGCCAATGAGCTCAGTCGTGAATTCCCGGAATATTTCGATGTGACTCGCAATCTAGGTTAGATCATAAGAGTTGAGGCGGTCGTTGGGCACACTTTAAGTAGTGATGCTATCGTCAATAGTGTGGGAGCCGATGCAGGCGAATCTTTCTAATTGCGTTTGATATCTTCAAAACCCCTCCGAAGAGCCTCAATATGACATATGCATGTGGGAATGGACCAAAGGATGATCCGTCTCGTCGTTGTCGTCCAATGACTTGCCAGAAGCCGCTGGAGAAACTGTGGACTGCCTCCGCCGACACTCCCCGAGACAACGCCGTGGCTTGCGGAGTATCGGGCCCGAGCCACAATTGCCGATTTGGTCGAAATGGGCCGGGGAGTATCGGAGCTGATGGATGCCGAACCCTTACCCGGAGCTATCCTGGCATCCGACTTCCAGACATCTTGGCACCCGAGTTCCGGCTCCCGTTTTACCCCATGGGGAGATTGTCTGGGGTAGGATGGAACCGTGGAGACGCGCCGAGAGTCTCGAACCTCGGTGGCTGGGAAACGTGATGTTGGTTAAGGCGGACGGGGGCATAGTTAGCGAGCAGTTAAATGGCATGGTTCCCCTCTTGTTCATGGAGTTTGAATCACTCAGTTGGACGTCCTGCAGTCGCTTGTCTCCTCGGCCGAAATTGCTCGCATCTGGTCGCGACGATCTTGCTGGAGAAAATTCTGCAAAAGTCTCCGACTTTTGGTAAAGACATCCTAGGTCATCATGGGTGTCTTCGGGAAAAAGAAGGAGACGGAGCTTGCTGTTGGTTCAGCACTCGCAGCTGTGAGTTCGCGACATCATCCTTTGTGGTCGAGTACTGTCATTGACGCAAAACTTCTAGGTCCTTCCAGCGAACCCGAAACCATGGTACCGAACATCGCATTTGCTTAAACTGAATCTTTGCCTACTTGTTCCCTTGTTTTCTTCCGCTTCAGTTGGCTACGATGGTACGAAATCAACCGATGTCTTTCGCAATTTGAGGACGCGAGCTAACCTCGATGCAGGCTCGATGATGAATGGTCTCCAAACCCTGCCTCAATGGCGTGGGTTCTTTGGAAACCCCGAGGGTGCGGTCCTTGGTCTCATGAATGCGGTCTACCCGCTCGGCAAAGTCGTCGCTTTATTCTTCGTCACCTATATCTCTGATCGCTGGGGTCGCAAGCTGCCTCTCGGCATTGGGTTGGTAGCTTGTATCGGATTTGCTATCCTCCAGGGACTGTCTCCCTCTTTGGCAAGCTTTGTTACCGCAAGAGCTCTTCTCGGCTTTTTCACTACATTCATCAGCCAGCCAAGCCCCATCATCATCACCGAGTTGGCCTACCCTCCCCAGCGAGGCAAGGTCACGGCACTTTACAACACTTTCTTGTAAGTCAGCCTGCTGCACATCTTCGTTGGCAGATCATTGACATACTTCAAGCTACTTCGGATCTATCTTTGCTGCATGGTGCACATACGGAACCTTCAAGAACCCCACAGCGTGGAGCTGGAGGATTCCATCACTCTTGCAAGGTGCCATTCCGGTCATTCAGCTGCTCGGCCTCTTCTTCCTACCAGAGTCACCTCGGTAAGCTCAAGGCCGATATGGCAAAACCTGTGGATCACAACTGACGTTCATCACACGTAGCTGGCTCATGAGTCGTGGCCGCAAAGACGAAGCCCGGAAGGTGTTTGCAGACTACCATGCAGGCGGAGACCTCAACAACCCTCTCGTCGAATTCGAAATGCGCGAAGTCGAACAAACCCTCAACGCCGAAGCTGAAGCTATGTCCCAATCCTCCTGGCTTGAGCTTGTCCGAACCCCTGCGAACCGCAAACGAACTCTTCTTGCAGTGATTGTCGGCCTTTTCAGTCAATGGGTACGTGGTTTCCCGCAATTGAATCTCCTTATAGTTAGCTAAACCTGCGTAGAACGGTGTGGCTGTGGTTTCATATTACTTGACGCTTGTCCTCAACACGATCGGCATAACTGAAGTCAAGGACCAGACTCTTATCAACGGACTGCTGCAGATTTTCAACTGGATCATTTCTACTTTCCTCGGAGCCCTCATGGTTGATCGTCTTGGACGCCGCCCGTTGTTCCTCATCTCCACAGGAGGCATGCTTGCCAGCTACATCATTTGGACCGGCCTGACGTCCTACTTCGTGACGAGCAAAAACGAGGCGACTGGAAGAGCTGTTGTGGGATTCATATTTATCTTCTACTTCTTCTACGACATTGCGTGGACGCCACTATTGCAAGCATACCCAGTCGAAATCTTCCCCTACACTCTGCGTGGCCGTGGCCTCTCGGTTACGTACATCACCGCGTTTACTGGTCTTATCATTGGCAACCAGGTCAACCCTATTGCGATGAAGTCGATAGCTTGGAAGTACTACATCGTGTTTTGCTGTATTCTCGGGCTGTTGTTGGGCCTGATTTGGTTCTTGTTCCCTGAGACGAAGGGACACACGCTCGAGGAAATCCGAGAGGTCTTTGAGGGCAAGCCTGAGGGCAAGGAGAAGGATATCGAGGGAGCGGATGTCGATGAGGTGACGAAGGAGGGAAGAGTGAAACAGGTTGAGTTGGCATGATTTTGAAATAAATTTCAAAGCTGAAGGTCGATGAACCCAAGTCGGGGGAGGGGCTATGAGACTGAGCAAGGTCTGATATGGTCTTCACGCTGGCTCCCCTGACTGGCCCTCGTCTAGCGCCAATTAAGAGACCAGACACACATACAGATAGCTCCCGAGCCATGTTTATTCTGCTTCTTTCAGTTCACCTTGTATCTCTCGACTCTCTGCTGCTGTGAAAATTCTTTTTTTTGTCCTCCGTCCTTTTTTTCGCCAAATTTGCTAGTCCTCTACACAAATCTTTCGACGCGTTTTCCATCAAATTCGACCCTCAACCATCACCTTCCACACCAAAAACGCCCACAAGCTGACAAAAAAGCGAGAAAACCACAATGGCTGGCTACGAAAACGACAAAGCTCCGGGAGGGGAGCGCCAGGGTAAGGAGAACAATCACAAGGGCAGTCGCAGAGAGAAGGGCGCCCTGGACGATGGCCAGGACGAGAATCCTGGAGACGGCGAAAATCATGTCACTGCAGAGGAGATGACTGCCCAGATCTCCAACGCGATCAACAGATTCCCTTTCAACGGCGCGCCTCGAACCCGTCATGCTCTCTTCCTCCTCCAGACGCTCAACAGCAATGACTCCAGGGGCAAGTACATCAAGCTGTATTCACAGCAGCGGATGCTGCGAGGCCTCGTCAACGATGAAGTCCCGAGCCGCGAGAAAATGATGTTCGGTTGTGACCGTTACGATAATCATCTTTGGTACGCGGCAATTCTGTTTCACGTCAAGGACATCGACAGTGGCAACCAAGAACCTCAAAACCTTACTCAGGAATGGAAGAAGAGCAATCATGTCATGCCGTTGGTCCTTCGTCTTCGCGACATCCTGAGCGGTTCCAACAGTCCTCACCCAACGAGGTTCCCCAAAGCTGCAGAATCTGGCAACAAGACTGACGAGACCGGAAAGCTCAAAGCAACCAAAAGAGCCCGTGAGAAGGACGACCAGGCCAAGCCGCCCGCCAAGAAGGCACGTCGCTCGAAAGCACAGGCCAGAGACATGACGGAAAAGGACGAAGAGGAGGACGAGAGAACCGAGCTTGAGGCTGCTCGACGGGAGTCTCACATGGTTGCCAACGCCCGCCCAGCCCTGCCCCTACCGTACGCAGGCCCCAGGAACTCTGTCAGAAACGACATTCAGCCTCAGACCACCGGCCTCATTCATCCTCCGCGCTATGTGGACCCTCAGGTCCTTCAACTCAACGGTTCTCGGCCTACCAACGTCTCCCGCCAGGTACCATCGCCTTCCTAACCATAACGTACATCGCTGACCTCCTTTTAAAGGCCAATAACGGCCCTCGGTCTATGCAACATGACCTTGGAATCTACGATAATGCCCAAGAACTCTCTGTCCACGATCCGTTCTTCGGCTTCGGACCGGCTTCGTCGAACCAAGCTGGCGACACCCAACAGTTCGACGGCTCTCTGCACGGCTTTTACCAACAGCCTCATGCCCAGCACAGCAACATCGCCGCTGCCTCAGATACGGCTCGGTTGATGAGATCTGGCGCCCTGTACTACGGACGCGAGATTGTTGCGAGCTCTCAGTCAGGTTCTGAGCCCGTCCGCTATGTCGGCGATCTGCGACCAAGCCATGCAGACAATTCTGCAAGCACCCCTTTCCCTGACCCTGAACAAACCACGATGGACTTCACCGACGGCTTCTCGCAGCAAGTAGGAGACACACCTTCCGTCCCCAACCCAGGCAACGAAGAGGATTCTACGGTCACCTTCTCCTACCCTCCTGGCACCGAAAAGATCTTTGATGATTTCTTCGACTACCCGAAGTACAGGGATGACCATGCAGGCCACTAAAGACAACGTTGAGCTGGTTTCTTCCGTCCGTTTCCCTCTGTTTCCGTCCTCTTATTCCTGTCAATGCCTCGCACAGCGACAGTTGCGATGATACCAAAAAGTACTTTCTAGTACTAGCATGCGCTGGGAGACCCCGAGAAAATTGTCATAGAAGTTCTTCAAGATTGCATTCGACTTTTGTATGTAGAGTAGTTTAATACCAATTGTTTATAGAAATTATCGTATGTGCAGACTCCAAACCTGTCTCTTTTAACTCATAATGTTCACAAAGTCATGACAGCCGCCAATGATGGGCTTGCTCATGCTTCTGTCTCTCTACTAAGTGCAGACAGGGCTCGTAGAAGGCTTGGATACGGCGTTGGACGGGTTCGTCTGTCCGCAACCATTCACAACGCCGAGGGTGGTATCATCAACCGCAGCATTGTAGGCAGCACCGCAGTTGGGATCGCTTGTCAACTGATGTCAGCATCTTGGCTAGCTTACACGAGACGAATACGAGAAGCTTACCTTGCACCGCCGCTAGCGCTGTTGAAGTAGGAGCAGATGTCATGAGAGAAGCAGTCTTGAGTGTACGCATTGCCCAAAGAAGCTCCAGTGCAGCCAGCACCGCAGCGACCGTTGCAAGAATAGCTATGAACAACCATGTAAGTAAACAATGATATGTTACCAGAGGAAGACTTGACTTACTCTCCGGAGCCGGAAGGGTTAGTGCCATAGTTGCTACCGACCACGCCGGTAAAAGTGCATGATTTGCCGGCACTGTTCGTCCATCTGGCGGTTGCAGTAGCCCCGACCTTCAGGCAAGTTATGGCCCTCTTGCTGTGCTCGAGGGGCGCTGGTGAAGGAACGGCGATCGCCAACAGGGGCAGAGCCAGGAGAAAAGAGAGTTGGGGCAACATTGTGAAAGAGGGTCTGCGGGGAATAGCCAAAAGTAACACTGAAAGCTCGGTGCCTTTGATTGGCAACGAGAAGAATCTACAAGTTTATATACCGTCTACATCGTCCGTGAGGTCCCCCATGATCACGGTTTAGATGAGTCTCAATTCGCCGACCATCATGCCTTGGAGATACCGAGGTGTCGGAGCACGACTCCGTTGGGAAACTGTGTCGTCTCTGGATATTAGTTGACAACCACCTGGCGAGTCAAACTGGGAGCTCATCGAATAGAATCTGGGGTCCCTGCAATCACGCGATCACTCGTCATCGGCAAAGGCCTGTTAAAGGTAAGGTCCCGGAGAATTTTGCGGAGAAATATGCCAGGGCGGCAGAGTGGTGATCTCCCGCGCTGACGGCTCGGCTCTTGAGTTTTATTACGGCGAGCATTTGTTTTTCGCATTAGAAAACTGCACAGAGGTAGTTCCCAGCTTTAACAGGCAAACCATGCCATCATGCTGGCATCTTTGTGTCTGGCAAATAGCATCCAATATTCGTGTTGCGACTCATGACCATTCTGTCCATGACCAGGAGACCCACCAATTTCCCCGTTCTTTCTCAGAGATTCTCTTCTCTCCTGCGTTATACATCGGTTCCGTCTGCCCGTCTGCGGTTACGATTTCTCGAGTGCCTATTCAGGAGCGAAGTTAGCCTCGACAAGAGGGAAAAGATTGCGGCCTGCTTACCTGGGCAAACTTGCTCCATTTGCGAATACGTTCGCCAAAGAATACCAACATCCACGGGACGATGCCGAGCGCAGTTGCGATACCTCCTAAGAGCCCACCTGCGCGCTTTTCTCCAAGGTTTTGGAAGAGTATAGTGGTAATGAGAGGAAAGGTTCCGCCCATAATATTTCGGCAGAATGATTGAGCGGCCAGCGCAGATGAGGCATAGGGCCCGTAGGTATCGGCAATGTAGTTGAAGGTTGCCAGATATACGGAGTAGATACCAATAGTCGCGATACCTATAGCCACAGCCGGCACAGCATGATGTATCTCGGGCCGTGAAAGGAAGCCGAACAGGAACAGGCCAATTGGAAGTAAAAGAGTCGTGATGCAGGTGAAGTAAAGTCGAGACTCAGGGACGTCGACTGGAAAGCGGCGCCTCATGAAAGTCCAGAAGTTGGAGTGTGCATGTGTCGGGTCGGCTGGTTCACCTTGCCATTGGGAAATATGCAGGAGGCTTTCTAGCCAGATGCACAGAATCGTCGCGATCGTACCACCTACGATTAGGCTGGAGAACGCTGGGCTTGATTCGAAAGGAGACATGTTGTAGACGCGGTCGTATACGATCGCGATCGACTCGAAGGTAAGAAAGAGAACTGCCCAGGCGAAAGACAGCCACAGCGCAAAGAAGAAGACGACTGGCTCAGTAAATAAAAGGCGAAATGGTCGGCAGACGGAAACAGTGATCATGTGGCTGATGGAAATTCGGTCCTCATCTTCTTTGACAACCCATCGTATCCTCCTAGGTTGCGAACCTAGGCCTGGTGATGTGCTCCCAACATCTGGCTCGACATGCGGAAAGACGACCCCGTATACACCCAGCTGTTCCAGCTCCTCGTACCACTTGTTTAGTGCATTTGCTTTTCTGGACAGAAGCACTGGGCCTCGACTCTCGCGCATGAAAACCAACAACAAGACAGCTGTTGCCCCTGTCAAGATGGCCATGTGCCAGAATACCCACTCCCAACCAGCACCAGTTTGCTCATTGCCATGGAAGTGTACGATCGCAGCAGCGACCATTGGACCTGCCCCGGTTCCCACAATGCCGGCGCCGCTGAAGATAGCCATGGGGGTGTTACGGTTCTCCTTTGCCCAGAGATCCGTGATGAAGCCCCCTACCATGGTGCTGAAGACGCTAGCTCCCACGCCTGTGAAGAAACGCGCGATCAGCATACCTGCGAGGGAGGTCACTCCCCCACACGCGATTTGGGATGCAGTATAGAGTATGGCACTGGCAGCAAAGACAGGGTATCGGCCGTTGATTTCGGAGAAAGGAGCGAGTACCATTGGCGATATAGCGAAACCGATGGTGAATGTCGTCAAACCGCTGAGGACAGCGAGGTGCGAGGAGTTGAACGCAATTTGCATCAGAGGTATCGGCGGAGCGTAAGCGCCTGCGGTATACGAGGTAAGGAATGTCGCAGTGCAGGCGAGTGTGAGCAGAAGCCATTTTCGAGCCGGAGACCATTCGAGCGGAGAGTTGTACGATTGGAGGTTGGGACGAGGAGGAGTGTTTTCAGGTTGCGATTGTGGTTGTAAGACGGGCTCTGGAAGCCTTGTGTCGAATGTGAGATACACATGCTCAATGCGGCTGTCAGGGCCAAGCGAGACAGTTTCCTGGTCGGGTGTGTGTTGGTGAGTTGAATCAGCCTGCTGGGTACTGAGAGACCTCTCAATGCCCATGACGAATTTAGGTGTCTGAGTTCAGACTGTAGCCAGTTCGTGCTGGGCCTTGTGAGAAGGCGTGGAGATGCCAGTGTTGCTGCTTCAAGCTGAAGACCCGACTTACACGCTTCTCTAAAATGTCTGCGAATTACATTCAATACAATTGAGGACACTTTGACATCTTACTGGGCGAACCATCCAAGCGTTCGACTAAACCATTTGAAGTAAAAATAGCCAGCCCATCGACCCGCCGTCGTCATTCCCCTTCAAACCCCGAGAGGCTTGGTGTAGGCGGGAAGCTTACCGCCTTACCGCCGCAATGTGTCCATTACTGATTTTGCACAACGTGATCGTATAAGTCAGATCTAAGGCATCATGAGCGCGGTAGCTCAGTCCGGTATCTCTCGACCTAGTATGCAGTAATCGAGGGCTACTCAGTTTTTCATCGCGCTATGTAGTACGAATTACATCACCATGTGACTTGGGAAATTTTCGATGTTTTTTCCTCTTTTTTGGGGGGGCATTATAACTCTCAGTGACCTGCCCAGAAATACTTTCGTGTGTATGAAATCTGTCAGTGGCAAAGGCCGAAGCTGCAGAACGGCAAAGCCATTGGAAACGTCGGAGATCCAATGTCTGCCCAAAACTTAGCGAAAGAGATCCTCGCTGTGACAAACCATGACAGCTGGCCTCAAGCTGGCGTCAAGTGACACTTGTTGTTCTCGACTAATATAATCGACTTTGGGAAAGCTTCGCCTAACTCAAGTCCCAAATAGGAACAACTGTCCGCCGGTCTGAGACCAGTCGGCACCCGGGGCCGATCTGCCCAGGATCCCCACACCAACTCCGCCAACTCCGCTGTTACCATTGAAACGCCTTGTATGCGTGGCCAGGTTTGAAAGACCTGACAATATCCAAATTATTACTTGTAGTCCTGATCGAAAGACTCGGGCACTATGGCAGAATGATTTCGAGTCTACTTTTATGTTATCGAGAGCAATGGCAACATCGGCAAGACAGCGTGGTATTCCGAAGACAGATCATTCGTCAAAAGAGCCGCCAGAGAACCAGTCCGAGGCTCTGAACGCCATTATAGAGGACGAATTTGTGGCCGAGAATCAACGATCAGCATGGATATGTGTTATCGGGTCTTTCCTTTTCCTGATGCCCTCGTTCGGTAATTACCAAATATCGATGTCTCAAATTCGGGTCACATAAAGCTAACACCTCCCATGCAGGCTTTATTCAATCCGTAGGAACTGTACAAGCATATCTCCAAGAGAACCAGCTTGAACAGTATTCCGCTCGAGACATTGGATGGATCACCGGTGTCTACACATTTCTCACCATGTTCCTCGGTATTCAGACCGGTCCGCTCGTAGACGTTTTCGGGACAACATATCTAGCACCACTAGCAACTGCGTGTACGGTCCCGATGCTTTTCTTGCTGGCTGAGTGCAAAATCTACTGGCACTTCATTCTGTGTTTAGGAGTTTTGGGCGGGATTGGCAATGCCTTTTCCACAACTATTGGCATCGCTGTCATAGGCAAGATCTTCCATCGTCGACGTGGCCTAGCAATGGGGATCGCACTAGCAGGTTCATCCACCGGAGGTATCATATTCCCTCTAGCTTTGCGACAGATCTTCCCAATGTGGGGATGGAGATGGTCCATGAGGGCTCTCGGCTTCGTCGTCCTGGGAATCATGTTACTGGGTATGGCTTGTCTCTCGCCGTTCTCTCGGTTGCTTTCCAAAGCTCAGGACGACACTCGGTCCATTGGGCTCAGCAAGAAGAGTGCAGCGATGGACTTTTCAGCATTTCGTTCGCTACCCTTCTCTCTTATCACAGGTGCTATATTCCTCCTGGAGTTTGTGATATTCGGCGCTACAGCTATATTGCCAACTCTTGTTGCGTGGACCGGGTTTCCTGTGGAGTCTGGCTACAACATGGTTGCGATTCTCAACGGCCTTTCATCTCTCGGGCGCATTCTTCCCGGTCTGGTGGGCGACCATGTTGGGCACTTCAATATTTTGTTGGTTATGGTGTTGTTCACATTGATTTCCACAGCGGCAACACTGACCGTGTTTGGATCAAGTCGCATCGAGGCACTGTATGCTTTCTCCGCACTATGGGGGTTCGGAACAGGGTCGTTTTTGTCTCTAACGCCAGGTAAGTCGCATTGGGGCCCTTTGCCAGTGCAGTTTCATTACTTTTGGCTGATCTTTTCTTGCCTTGATACCCTGGACAGTGTGTATGGGTAAGACGTGTGATCCAAAAGACTACGGCAGATATTACGGCAAGTATCCCCGCCAATTGATCAGGTAATAGTCCGACTAACTGTGTTATTAGGAGCAATGAACTTCGTCATCAGCTTCTCTCTTCTTCTTACCATGCCTATTAGCGGCCAGATGCTAGACTCTCTGGGGTCAACTGCTTTATCAGGTCTTTACTTGGTGGTTGTTTTCATTGGAGGGCTTCTCGTATTCGCCGCGAGATCTACCTTGGTTGGCTCTTGGTTTAACCTTTTGAGCAAAATATGACGCAGCAGGTCCCTCTATCAACGCTGGCGTTTTACGGTGATGATCTATAACTAAATGTCATATTATCTGGTTGACTTTCTATAAATCGTCTCGTCTACATGTAACCTCTATTGATCATCCTGGGGAAACCTCGCGCCACCTTGTCTCCTAATCTCGTCCATTATCTCCATAACACGGACTGTCTCAGCCCACGGCATGATCTCGCTCTCCTTGCGCCCAGCCTTGATGTCCAAAGCCACTGCATCGGCTTCATAGTAAAAGCCCTTGCCAGGCCTCTCAAAATCGTACTTCTTTGCCTTCAACCCAGGTGTGGCTGATTCAGTCCATCCCTCACCAGACGCTTTTGACGAATAAACAGTGAAAGAGCCGGGAACGGATGTAGCGATGCCTTCGATCAAAACGTATCCCTCGCTGCCTTCGATTCTACAGAATGCCGGAGGTGTTTTGACTTGAGTCGAGGCAGTCAGAATACCCTGCTTTCCGCTGGGATACAGAAGAAGGGCGGATGTTGCAATGTCGATATCGTCTGACAGAGTCTGAGTCGCAGCGATCTTCGGCTTCTCAGCCTTCTCTCCAACACCAGGATCCAGTCCGAGGATTGTGAACGTAAGGCTGTAGACGCCAATGTCGAGGAGGCTGCCGGCACCGAGAGCGGGGTTCTTCAAACGGGAGTCGGGGCCGAGAGAAGCGATGTTCATATTCATGGCAAAGTCGCAAAAGACACGGTGAATCTCGCCGATCTGCTTCTCATTGTGCAGAACATTCAGAAGAGACCGCGTAAGGGGGAAGAAGCGAGTCCACATCGCCTCCATGACGAAAACGCCCTTCGCTTTAGCAGCGTCAAAGACCTCACGCGCCTCCTTGGCGGTGATCGTGAAGGCTTTCTCGCAGAGAACGTTCTTGCCGGCATTGATCGCGTCCAGGCAATTCTGCTTGTGGAAAGCGTGCGGGGTGCCGATGTACACAGCATCAACGTTCGGGTCGTTGTAAACTTCGGCATAGCTGCCATAGATAGTCGGGCTGTGGCCGGGTAGATGCTTCTCGACGAAAGCTTTGCCCTTTTCTAGTGACGATGATCCGACAGACTGGACAATGTGCTTGGCTTTGGCGTCGGAACGCTCAAGGACCAGGTCTTCGACAAACCACGAGGAAATGAGACCGGTGGCGATTATTCCCCATCGGAGGGTGGTAATTTCGGACGACATGCTGTGTTTTAGGTAGGCGTAGAGGCAATATCGAGGACGACAGACCGAGTTGAAGATGAGATGTGGATGGAGTAGCCGTATTTATGTAGCTTAAAGCTGATAAATCAAGGTGAAT
The DNA here is from genome assembly GCF_000319635.2 of Colletotrichum fructicola Nara gc5. Classification (NCBI taxonomy): domain Eukaryota; kingdom Fungi; phylum Ascomycota; class Sordariomycetes; order Glomerellales; family Glomerellaceae; genus Colletotrichum; species Colletotrichum fructicola. Next base: position 238,015 of record NW_027094054.1, on the reverse strand, counting down.
AGCGTGCGGAGTAGCGGTCCGCCATCATGAGGAACGGAGTGGTCCGCCTGAGACCCGGAAACGAGTGGGCTAATATGTGTTTCCTCCGTTCTGTGAAGAGTAAAGCAGCATGAAGCCAAACCCCACTAATTGTCACGATGTCGAGGTGGTGGGGGAGTGGGGATGTCAGCAACTCACAGGCTCCGATACTCCCCGTGAGACCTGAACAGCGACACTAGTGACGCCTCCAATGCTTCTGCAATTGCCGGAGAACAGCCGGCTCCTTCCCCACACACTGGCCCGCAAAGACCGGCCCGGAATCTCCACACTCCGCTAGCTCGGGGTTGTGCAGTCGCTGCTTTTGGCAACAGTTAGAATGGGCAGAGAGCTATTGAGAATCTCTGCTGGTGGGACAAGAGAGTTGCAATTACTATTCGGCATCTGTAGACTCAACTCTCTTTCGGACCCGCAACTGATATCTTGCCTCTCTCTGGAAATTCTTCACAGATGCTAAAGCTACTTAGACTAAGGTAATTGGCCCATCCCTGCCGAGGGATACCTAGTGGAAGAGAAATGAAGAGATGTATCACGGGATTTGTGATTCGAAGTACGACGTTAAATTCATACGCGTTCGTGATTGGGCTATGAGAAGAAAGCCACTACAAGTTTTGTGGTTTCTTGCCGAAAGCAATCTTTTCTAAACACAACGGTGATTGGCCGCAGGGCAAAACTCTACCTTGAACTACAGGCAGCTATCTCGTTCACTACCATGGCCAACCCGCCCCTTTTCAAAGCCTTCTCCAAAGAGGATTATCGCAAATGTCTTCAACGGCCCCTAGAGTGCACCAGCAGCTTAGGCCTTATCGCCCCTGAGACCCACTCCAGCCGATGTCACTTTGCCAGCATTCAAGCAACCCAACATGGATTTCCATTTTGAATACGAGCTTGGCCTTCCATAATTGGGCCGTCTAAAGTGCAAACCCCAGACATCCGGGCACCTTCCTCAATAAGGAAGATAAACAAAGCCGCGGCAGGATGTGTGCCCTGGCAATTGGGAGACAAAACTCGATATTTAAGGATCTAACGATCGACTGCTCGTGCCCGTTTGATATCTACATTACACTCTGCGGGACTTACCATGCTCTGGCAGAAAGTTTTCGTTCTTTCAGCGTTGGCCATTGCCGACGCTCACCCCGGCACCCACGGCATCCGGCTCAACAAACGCGACTCCGGGCTAGAGGTGACCTTGGCACCATCTGCGTCTGGCACTCCCACCGAAGTCATCGCAACAATCAAAAATAACGGTGCTGATGATCTCAACTTGCTCAAAGTAGGAACTATTTTGGACGATAAGCTTCCAGTCCAGCGTGTAGTTGTTACAGACCAATCAGGTATGGCATTATCTTCACAAACACCAAAGTGGTTGTTGACGGATGAACAGGAGGCCTCGTTTCATTCAGGGGGATTGAGCCAAGCATACAATATGATGCACTTAGACCGAATCATTTCCAGTTTCTCTCAGCTGGAGAGTCTATCGCCGTTGCCATCGACGTCGCCAAGGTGCACTATTTTGAGAAGTCTGGGCGCTTTTCTGTCATCGCAGATGGCTTGATACCGGTTGGACTGGCCTCGTCAACATCCTTTGATCAGCCAGCAATCGCTTTTAAATCCAACGCCATCGATATCGACGTTGATGCAGTGGCCGCCAGTGGGCTTATGGTTGCCCCGGCCCTTGCAGAGCGTACAAACGTACAGGCGGGATGCAATGAAACAACTTCTGATGCCAGCCTCAAGGCCCTGGCGAACTGCCAGGTTCTAGCCCTGGCGGCCGCTGCCGATGCCGCGGATCCCTCATCAAAGAGGTTCGTAGAATACTTCGGGACCAACTCTTCTGAAACTCGCAACATCGTCGTCACCAGACTCAGAAATGTCGCGCAAGAATGTTCTACCACGAACTCCGGGGTCTCTCGCTATTTCTGCTACGACTACTACGGCGTCTGCGAAATAGACGGCCCACTCAACGCGTACACCGCTTGGGACGTCAATACCATGGTCATGTGCCCTCTCTTTTACGGCTTGCCTCCGCTGCCTCAGGGTTGCCATCGCCAGTGCCAGGCCACGACTACCATACACGAGACGACTCATTGCGAAGCTGTATATGAGCCTCACACCAATGATTACGCATACGCATACAACGCAAGTGTTGCACTGCCCCCCGAGCGTGCGCTACAAAACGCTGACAACTACTCCCTCTATGCCAATGGTAAGTCACTAGAGTGACAATCGCACGTTGAACGTGGATTTTAGCTGACACAGAATAGCTGTCTACATGAACTGTTAAGACGGAGTATTGAGCCGTAATTGGTTTTCTTTCTTAATCCATTTGTTGAACAGCGTAGAAACCTGAGGAGAATTTCAAAAGATGTCTGCCCCGTGACGCCGTGATTTATGTAATCTCAGTCTGAATGTTTGCAGAAATTGGATATTGAATCCAAACACAAGTCGCATTGTCATCAAAGCCATAGGGTGTTTTGATTTTGAAACTTTTCAATTTCACTACTTTTTATGACTTCTTAGTACTCTTGACTTCCATGCGCATGCCTTGGGTATCTATTCATTCCTTGCAAAAAGTGTCATTTCCCATGACTCTCAAGTATTGAACAGCTTTTACTGTCTGACAGCGGAGTCGGGATGGTTGGCCACAGGGCAGCTGGTTGACTGCATATCTTGTTAGCCCTGTCATCCACTGTTTTCCATTGAAGTAAATGATTACTTACGTAGTGATCTCCTTCGGCGCCACACTTGGAGCACTTTTGGCTAGCAGGGACTGAGGAAGACATTGCGTGTTGATTTCGTGGTTGATTGTGTTGGAAGTGACTTTCTGGGTTCTATAGTGTTGCGTTGTTTGAGTGTGCTTCTTGTTTCTGTGTTGATGGTGTGAGTAAAAGACCAAGGGGGCGTCGGAGGCACATCTGTTTTATATTATCATGTCCCAAAGATGCTGCTTGGTGACTGCTGGATCTCATTACATGCTTGTTTGAAGAAGACGCGCAGTGAATCAGTGGCGTGGGCTTTGCGACGTGATATTCAGTAACGAGACCCAGAAAACAAGTACCGGATGAGAACGGAGATGACTATGTTATTTCTGTCCTGCCGCGATTCTAATATGTTAAAGCTGACAAGTGAATCTATTTCATGTCCAGAAGAAGCGACCACTGCGTCACTGCACTGGAGACAATGCACGAAGCTACCAGGCCTATTTGCCTCCCTGAATGCGAAAGTCGTTGAGATGAACTGTCGTGCTCGTTATTTGTCAACACATTCATACGGAACACAGGAGTTTCACGTACTCAGCCTGGCTCTATCAGACGTGAGATATGAACATATTGTAGGAGTACCTGTAGTGATACGACTCTAGACAATTGTGACCGTTCTTTTACTATCCTCTTTGAACCAAGAAGGAGTGATGAACTCCGCCAGACCAATGCGTCTATACTCATTATCCGCCTCTCCCGTAGGTACGAGAGCAAGGCCAAACACTTGGTATTGCTGAGTCGGGCGCCCTCGCTCATCCCGCTCCGTAGGAACGTAATATGGTGTGTCATCCTGCCATGAAGGCTCTCTCTCTAGCTGGCGAAGCGCAAGGACGTACACGGTTTGATTCGTTACAATGTCGTCAACGACATCGTACTGAATCACACCTATGCAATCCTTTTGTTCCTGATCTGAGTGCAGTTTCTTATCGCCGTTCCAGTTTCCAACCACGGCAGCCTCTTCCATAAGTTCATCAGAAGATAGATCAGGGGACGATGTATCAGATATTTCGTGAAGGGTTTTGTAACCTTCGGTCCAAAAGTCCGAGTCCAAGTAGCCGAGGAACAGATCTCGAAGGAAGTATTTTGTTTTGCAAGGTTGAATGAATCCCGTGAGAGTCAGGCGGTTCGCGACGGTATCTGAAAGCGATAAATGACGAACGTCGGCGTGGCGAGAGGAAGACGTGTCTATCTCAATGTTTTCTGGTATAAAACGGCTGTCGTCTAGCTCCGCCCCCGGATAGTCTATTCTATGTCTGACTTGCCCATCGAGACTCGCCCATGACCAGGATGGAGCCCTCCAGCATGAAGGTCGAGTGTGCTGTATGGCGCCATGAGGGCCGCTGGGAGCGAAACCGGCGGGAACAGGCCTGATTGAACATCTTGGAATTTGGCGGCCTTTGTACTCTTCATCCATGTTCCATCGTCGGGTCTTCCATAGCAGCCCACTGACGATGTCTCTTTTCCATAGCCCAGCAACATACTCATCGCCTGTCATATTTGCCAAAGTCTTGGCCAATCCGGCGAGGCCTGGAAGCTTGTCTGACTCCTCACTCAGGAGACGATTGGAGTAGTCCCAAATGATCTCATACCACAAGTTGTAGAAATAGCGTGGGCTGTCCTTTTCGAAGATCTGAAGATCATCTTTGATTGAATCATTGATGCGATAACGTGCCGCGATCTTCATGTTTGCAGTAACCTTGCCCGTCCATGGAACTTGCTCGGAACCGCGAGAGGTACGGCATTCCCACAAAAGCGAGTTAGAAGTGACGTGAATGACGCGTCGGGACAGTTGTCGCTCTTGTAACGTCCATCCGCGTCCGCTCAAAACTGTCTGATCGAGTGTCTCTTCCCAATCCCACGGCTCAGAGTCAAAAATTCTGACGTGATATTGATTACTAGGCAGGTGACTTCTTCGTTCCCCCAGAAGACTCAAGCCAACCCAGTGCGGCCATATCGCATCTTCATCTTCTCTGACCTTAGAACGTTCTCGTACATCAAGAGAACTGTCGTTGCGTTGCTGACAGTGATTTTTGTAGTTTTCGAGAGCGTCGTTGGAAGTGGCAATAGTGCAATAAGAGGCACTATACACTTGTCCCATCTGAACCGACTCTCTGACCCAGTCCTCTCTTGAGTCTTGCAAGATGCAGAGACTGTCGATCCAAAGGTAACGGATCCCCAACTCCCGCGTTAGAAAGGCTGCATACCGAAAACTAGGCGGCAGACTGCTCAGGGAAAACCCTTCGGCGCGACTGTCAACATTGCGCACAGTCAACTGAGCCTCCTCATCCGTTAGGTGATCCCAGCGATGGCTGAGTGTCATGTATCGTCTGTCTGAGATATTCGCGCTGACTGTGTGCACCACACAGACAATGTCATCGTTTCCTTGCCTGTGCTGGAGGTCCACTAGCCGAGTTGGCAGGAATTCTGAATCAGATAAACAGTGCGTCTGATGTTGATGGTCACACTCAGATATCCAGAATTTGGGCAGGTTAGGGCTCGATTGCCTTCGGAAAAATCTGGCAAATCGCTCTGCTGTATTTTTCCAATCAGCTCCTCGTACATGCATCCAAAAAGTTCATGGCGAGACAACCATTCACTTACACCATTCATGAGGGGCAGCAGTGAACGGGAAATCCTGCACGTGCCAGTCGCCGAGTCTGACGTGTAGTGAGTAAGGGGTGGTACCACAGAAACCCATCTCAAGTCTCGGGTCACCATTTCCATGTTTCCAATAGTGCGGGTCCCCGTGGCTTGATTGAAGACACCGTGGATATATCAGTGCGCAGAGAGGACAACCATCTATGGCTGATTGTTTAAGGGCGTCAATGGATGGCTTGAACCAGTAACGCCACCCTGACGCGTCTAAAGTCTCAGGATCCAGAAAACTCCTTGAGTGGTATGTATGATTACGGATCGAGCAAGGAATATTAAGGCAATCTGAGCAACATTGCGCCTGCGGCTTGGGCGGTTGCAGTGAGGCATGGGCTTTTGCGTCGAAGTCGAGAGCCATCCTCGTCGCGAGAAGTAAATAATGGACGAGGTATCAAAGTTCACAACGAAAACAGTCGAATAGATATGAGAGTATGCTTAGTTGGAAGAGCTGTCTGGTAAAATCGAGAATCAGCGACCTTGTGCGGGGTCAGGCAAAGGTAGCACGAAGGATCAAGTCCCTCGTCCGAGAAGGCCAATCGAGGTCACAAACCTTGTGGGGCCGAAAGAGGGAGGTTAAAATCCACCAAATATAAAAGACAGTTTTTGAACCATGCATCCGCCATTATGATGAGAAGATTCGATGTCTCTGAGATGTAATTCCGTCAGATGGCTCTCTGATAGTACGATTTGCGAACGTGATCGTGCAACAAATTACAATTTACACATAGCTAGGAAAATTAGAAATGCTGTGCGATAGGGCGGCCATCTCCGACAAGATGGTTTCCTAGGGCCCTATCAGAAGCCAATGAAGTGTCTCGTCCCCGCCTGCAAAACGAAGGCTCAGTCTTATCGCCCCGTATCACCCCGCATTTCCAGAGTGTCTGTAAACAAAATTGTCGTCTCTTACAAGAGTTACTAAGAGCCCGGTTGCTTCCGTTCAGGACGCTCAGATCCGTAGACAACATAAACACAACTGGAGGCATCATGAGCGAGACAACCATCGTGTCCGAACCGGAGACAACTCTTCTTCGTTTCGCTTCCGGGAATGGCCCCGTAACGCGCCGTATTCTCCGAACACCGCTCCGTGATGCTCTTCCGACGGAGATTCCACTCATTGACATATCACCTTCTTTCAGCGATGACATTGCAAGCCGAAAACTAGTGGCTCAACAGATCCGCCAAGCTGCAACTTCATCGGGCTTCTTTTACATCACCAACCATGGCATCGACTCGTCCGTCACTGACGCTGCCCACGAAGCCTGTCTCGAGTACTTCCGCCAGGAAGAAGAGGCGAAGATGCGTTCCTGGGTTGGCAAGAGTCGCTACTTCAACGGCTACAAACCTCCTGGATCCCAGCGTATCAACAAGTCAGAGAGTGTCGATGTTCGCGAGACGTTCAGCTGGACCTACGATCCTCGTCATGATCCCGATATCAGCGACGTTGAGTCCATCCCAGACGATGCCAAGCGTTTCCTCCGGATAGAAGATTTTCATTGGGAAGGAGCTTCCAATAAGCCGCAGTTCAAAAGCTCGATTATCCGTTACTGGCAGTCATGCCTGAAACTTGCTCGTGTGCTAGTGCGAGCTTTCGCATTGTCTCTGGACCTTCCGGAAGACCATTTCGATGCTAAGTTTGCGTACCCAGATGCTGCGCTAGCGCTCAACTATTATCCGCCGTTATCGAAGGCTTTGAACGGTGCTCCAGCCGACACTGATGCACAAGTATCGATTGGATCGCACACGGACTTCCAGCTTTTCACCATTCTTTGGCAAGATGCCGTCGGGGGACTGCAAGTTCTGAATCGCCAGGGGCAATGGATTAGGTAAGTCGATACCGCTTAGAAGATGAAATGAGCTTGAAACTCATTTGTGGTACTATCATTAGGGCGGCGCCGATTCCGGGAACCTTTGTTGTCAATATCGCTGACTATCTGCAACGCATTACCAACGATCTTTACATCAGCACTGTTCATCGTGCTCAAAATCTAAGCGGAGAGGAGAGAATTAGCATGCCTTTCTTCTTCGGATTTGGTTTGCATGAGAGTTGCGGTGTTTTGGATACTTGTATTAAAGACGGGGAGGAGCCGAAATACGACGAAATAGGTTGCGAGGCATGGGTGCAGCGAAGAGCCAGAGCAATGCATCAAGTAGAGTCTGGTGGCGAAGGCGATGCATGAATCCAAATTATCTCGAATGATCAATAGTGATCTTCCGTTTTGCCAGCAATACAGACCTAGAGCAGTCAGTGTTCAACCTTCGGTCACTCAATAGGCTCCAACAGTTGTAACGACTCAGAACAGCGAGCACGCTAACCGAGATGGGGTAACGGTACCACAATATTCAACTGGAGAACCCCTGCCCTCGTTTTCGCTTTTCAGGGGCTCCTTCATTATTCATAACTCCGCTACTCCCCGCGCGCCTTGGCCCACGTTCTTCAGCACGCCGCCTCCATCAAATCACTCGGGCAAGTCCCGTTATCACACGTCGTAAAGGTTTCTCAGATATCCTACGCCCTATCCAGCGCCCTTTATCTCCACAGGTTACAATCCACGACTGCCTGATTCTGCAGTATCACAACCATGTTGGGCGCTGATGCGGGTTCTGAGACCCCTGAGGCGGGGAACAAGAGGCGCCGTACATCCGGCATGTACCAAAGAAGGCGTGCCGTGGCCGCCTGTGGGCCATGCCGAGTCCGCAAGACGAAGTGCGACAACGTGCGGCCCGCCTGTGGTTTTTGCCAACGGAACGGCGGCCTGTGTACCTATCCAGACACAACGAATGATTTCTCGACGTAAGAGTATTTCCCCATTATTGCTGGGCATACCTATTCTAAATATTCCATCGCAGATTTGATCCAGCCAGCTTGGCAATTCTGGATAGGATTAATCATGTAGTCAATCTCTTGGAGAGCCGCCCGCCGGCACCGCTCCCGGCGGCTGAGCCCACATGCATCCCAGCTATCCCACACGGCAACCAGGTCTTGTCGCCGACTTCGATCAATGGACCCCAGGGGAGTTCCTGCGCTGTTGTAGATGAGATGCAGTGCCAGACAGACGATGGCCTACCAGAAGACGATGTTATGACTCGGTTTGATATTCCAGATCTTGCGGCGGCAAGTTGGAACTGTGAGACAATATTAAGATGGCCAATATTCAGGGACACTGTTCCTGAGATCAACTCTTTCATTCTCGAACTTGAAGATGACGATCCTGATTGCATGGGCGTAAGGAAATCGAATAACGCAGCCAGTCTTGGACGAGGGGTACAAGAAGATGACTTCACTGTGCTATCAAAAAAGTTCTTGGCATATGTGCACGTCAAAAACCCAGTTCTCGATGTCCCTGACTTCAGAGCACATGTCAAGGCCGCGATTGAGAATGGTCCACGGTGGGATGGCCCATCCTGTCTTGTAGTAAGTCGGCGTTGCCTCTTTCGCGTCACTCATTCACTTGCTTATTCCTCTGTAGCTCATAGCCTGCGCTCTGGCATGCCTGGCCACCCATTTCGAACAGGACAGTTTTCTGAATAGCACACCTGAGTCTATCCGTTCGACAGCTTCAAACTCCACAGATCCAGATACCGCCCAAGCCTACTTCTTTGCGGCGAAGAAACGACTGGGTCTTCTGGAACCCTCCCTACTTCAAGTGCAGTGCCTGTTCTTCTGTGGAGTATTTGAGATGTATTCTTTACGCCCTCTCCCTGCCTGGTCGTACTTCAACCAGGCTTGCGTGCAGTTCAAGAATCTCCTGTGGAGGCGGACTCAACGACGAGCACCCGAAAATATGTCCCAGAAAGCACGACGCCTTGAGCAGCGGCTTTACTGGTCGTGCATGAAATCTGAGTGGTCAGTACTGAGCCCCTACCACGCACATGATGCAGACTAATGCGATCTTGCAGCGAGCTGAGATGCGAGATACCCCTGCCTTCGAGCGGCATTACTCGATTGAGCTACCCTGACTTGTTTCCTTCGCCTCCTTCAGAGGTTGCTACGCCAGCGCCACAGCCAAGTTCGCTGGACATTCTTGAAGACGATATCCAACCAGAAGAGGAGAAAAGCTGGTTTTACTATCTCGCTGAAATTTCGTCTCGAAGGATGATCAACCGGGCGATATCGATCATGGGTTACCATGGTGAAGAAGCTTGGATTCGAAATATTGCGAAAGTCATTGAGAAATACGAAGATTTTGATCAGCAGATCAATGTTTGGTGAGTAGCTGGCCGCCCTGAGCTATGATCCTCGAGAAAATCTCTGCTACGAAGCTTGACCGCTGATGCTTCTTGTAGGTGCTGTCATATTCCGTCACAGATCAATTGGCAAAATCGTGAACATTCTAGCAATGAGCTAGTCCATTACATCCAAAACCGAGCGGAGAGCTGTCGCGAATGGATCCATCGCCCGTTCGTGTACTACGTAATCCACCAGCCACCCGAAGACCCATGGATTCCCCGCGTCTTGCCGTTAGCGGAGAAGGGTCTTGAGATCGCAGTCGAGCTGCTACTGGACGCTAATCCTCACCATCGCCATCACGGAACCTGGTTCATGGCCAGAGCGGCGATGACCCGTGCTCTTTTGGTCCTGGCGGCGGTCAAGAGCGGTAGGTTCCGACTGCCGGACCGATGGAAGCATGCGGTGGACTCGGCCACATGGGCTTTGCAGCGCTGGTATGGCGAAGCTCCGGATTTGCGTAAGGCGGCGTCTGTGCTGGAGGAACTCATGGGTCAGATCGTCAGGTCCGAGGTGTAGACAAGGTCTGTGTTCAGGAACGCTTTGCCTAAAGATGGTCCGACCCCTCGGTCTGTCAGACGCTGGAGATAGCTGTCTGTCAAATAGGAACTTCTCCAGCTTCGCCGGTCGCCTTGAAAGTTCCGGCGACCGAACGCATGTGTATTTCGAGAAACATGTGCATTAAGTGGTGCGGACCATGGCGGGTTTAAGGACGAGGCGAATGAAGCGAATTCATAACCCCATTGATTAATCCAGAGGAGCAATCAGACGCTGAGACATAGCGGCACCACCCAATGCATCGGAGGGATCAACAGCCGGCTCTCCATACCGTGGCTTTCCACGTTGAATCTTGAATTCAATAGAGCAAACAGTATTGCGAGATATGTTTGGTTTGTTCTCAATGTGACTGTTTTGTGGTAAAATTGAGTGACAAAACAGCAAAGAATGTAAAGACTCTGAAGGCGGCTTTTGTCGGCTGGTTGCCAATTGGCATGCCGTCTTTATCCATGATTGGCGCAAAACAGACGCGCAATGATGGAAGGCTTTCCGTTCGGCTGAGCTTTGCTAGTATGCTTTAGTCTTATTTGAGACATTGCCACGAATGCTTTCATAGCCAAAAGCATTTGACAGTTCCATTCCTTGAAAAATTCAAATTCACTGCAAGAGTAATTTGACTATGACACAACCATCTGTTAGTTGAAGGTCTGGAATTATCCCCTTTTTGTATTGACATCACAGAGAGTAGCGTGACGTAATTGGCCGGTCGCCTTCTGGTGGTTTTGTCTTAGCTCGATGGGCGCATGCCACACGATTGACCCTCCATGTGATGGTTTGAGACCCTTTGGGAGCTTCAACCCACCATCAGCCGGCTGGTTCAAGGGACCACGTGTGGCTCATGCTTACTGGCTGGTGGCCCCCAACTTCTCTTCCTCCGATGTCCTCTTCTTCATCGGGTCCCCATTTCGATTCTCCGGTCGCGTTGCGCATCCGCGCGTCATTTAGACTTCATAGCTGGTCCGCTCTGAAGAGCTGTCAGCTTAGTGTCGTTTCGTCTGCGTCTTGTCGGACGTCTGTTCTCGAGAGACCGATCCTTCAGCTGGCCGTACATTCGGTCTGAACCGGCAGAATGCAACCCAATATTGCATGTCAAGATCTTTTGGTTCTGACGAATGACGATTGTGTTCAAGGTGAGGTGCAAGTTTATGTTGAAGCGACTACACCATGTTTGGATCTTGCAGCTTGCATTCCTGTTTGCTCTAATGTGCTGCTAGATGCAAATGCACCCGGCAGTTTCCTCTGTCGGAATTGGGCTTAGATCAAGTCTTTGCGCAAGCTGAAATCCAATTTATTGATCAAAATGATTGCGCAAAGTTTGTGGAAGGTCCAACGGCGGATGCGAAATTTCAGACGTTGCCCATGCTGTAGACATGATGTCCTCAATTTCGTACATCTCATATCTGGGAGGCCCATTTCTTAGAACTAAATTTGGTGGAAAGGGAAACACTCAGCTAGCAAAGACATGGTAGGACAGGTGTTCCAGCTGGTCGCGTGGTCGGGCTTTTCTCAAAGCCTGGGATGATCCGGACAAAGCTGAGCCACACCACCTCCAAAAGTTGGGATGAAGCTATTGTCACCTTGACCTCACGGGGTCCTTGTCCCAGTCAGACACCTTCACCTGGACGTGCTCCTGCATTCACCTTGACCTCCCTCGGGTCATCTTTCTTTCAGAGAAACATCCACCATTTTCTTCCAGTCTCCAATTTTCTTTCCTCTTTCCTTCTTCTCTCTTCGTAGACGACATCCTTTCCTCCTAGCCCACAATTTTCATCGGCCACCAAGTCACCTCATCGATCTGTACTAGATTTGCCGCAGTTGACAACTGAGCGAGACAGAACCCTCTTTTAGACTCTGGATACTCTGCTCTTGTCACCAAGAAGCCGGAACTCACCATGGGCCTGATTCTGCCTTCTCGCTCCTCGTCATCTTCGTCGTCATGTTCGACTTGCAGCTCCAGTTGTAGTTCGAGCTGCAGCTGTTCAAGCTGCATTTCGACCTGCTCGTCAAGATCTGAGTGGGATAGGATTTGCGGTGTCAAAGGCTGCTCCCGAAAGCATGCCTACATACGTCGAGAGGGATCCATCAGGTTGTACTCCGAGTTTTGCGTGGAGCGTAAGTCTTCAAAATATCCTCAACCTTTCAACTCATACAGGTGGCTCAAACGCTTTTCTAGATACATGCAAGTTCTGCGTCTTTGGCGAGTCTATGTGCACGCGATCAAAAGAGAAGCGACATCGCTTCTGCTCTCTACGTAAGTCCCCTTCCCTCCCGTCATGACCAAATATCTGACAATTCATTTTTTTCGCAGACCGGGAGTGCGGGTTCAAAGATTGCACACGTCGAGGGGATTGTCCGCTCGGCGTCGCTTTGCCGTGGTTTTGCTCGAGCCGTAAGTTTTGTCTGGTGCAAAGTCCGGGAGCATGACGCTGACTGGCAGCTCGAACAGACATTTGCCGCGTCGAGGGATGCTTCAAGGAAAGGCCCGGGGACTGTGGCTACTGCAAAGACCACCGTTGTTCGACTGTAAAATGCTTCGAAAGACGAATACTAGACGCGGATTATTGCATCGACCATGTGGCAAGGATTTGTCGTGAAGAGGGCTGCCGCGAGACGGTCCATTTGGATTTCCGCTGCATCAAGCACCAGAAATGCCCTTTCAAAGACTGCAAATTATGGCGACATCGGCACAAGGACGGCTTATGGGATCATTGCGAGAAACGTAATGCACTTGTCTGTCCCTGTGTGGAATCGTAAGAGACTAACGTGAAAATAGACTATCGAGAGCTACGATGCATCTACAAAGACTGCGATAAATTGTGTCTCCCTAACTGCCGCTACTGCGGTTACCATAAATGCACCTTCGAGGGCTGTCTGAATTTTCGCGACAATGAGAAAGATGTCGAAAGACTATTCTGCCGCGACCACGGCTGCGAGGTGACCCGGTGCTACGCCGTCGCAATTGTTGTCAAGAAGGGGGGCTTTGGCACCTATTGTCGCCGACATACCTGCAGAACTACCGACTGCCGCGAAGTTTGTATAAGCGGCGAATACTGTAAAAAACACTCTTGCAATTGGGATGGATGCGACAGAATTCGTTTAGGAGGGGGGACATTTTGCGAGGAACACGAATGCAGAAGATCTGGCTGCAGCAATAAGGCCAGACTTCGTCTTGGCTATTGCGAAGAGCACTGCTGCAAGATCGACAAGTGCCTCAATTTCAACGATACAGGATCTGACAAATTGTGCTACGAGCATTCTCGGACGGAGCTGCATAAGAAGATCAAACATCTGGAAGACAGGTTGCGTGGCCGGGGCTATGAGTCGCACCACTACGATGATCTGAAATGCCGCCATGACAAGCTTGCCAGAGACTACGACAGCTGTCTACTTCGGTTGAACGAGAGCAGAGAGGAAATTCGGATTCTCCGGAGCACTTGGATTTCGGAGGAAGACAACCGCATTTGGAGAAAGGATCTGGAGGACCGAAACGCACGGTTGCTGCTGGACCTGGAGCGCGAGCAGAGGAGGGTCGAGCACTGGGAGCGCAAAGCGGGCGAGGTGCTGCGCCGAGTCGACGAATTGGAGGAGCTCCTTGCAGAAGAAAGACTTCGATTTCCGCCAACGGATGGGTACGAGCGTCGCATTTCGGAACTTGTGCGCAAAGTTGAGATTCTCGAAGAGGAACTCCGGATCGAGCGCGAAAATCACACGCTGCACGAAGGGCGACGGTACGAAGTCGAAAAACTGTTGCGCACAATTGCGGATCTTGAGCGAAAGCTTGCAGACGAGCACATTAGATCGGCAAGGGTTGACGAGCTCTTCAAAAAGGTGGAGATACTCCAGGCCATGCTCGCTGGCGAGAGGGAGCAAAAGGATATCCTGTTGGAGGACATCGCCAAGCGCGATGAATACGACCGATGTTATCGTGAAAGATACGAACGTCGTAGATGGAGAAGGGGTAGTTTTGAGAGAAAACGACCGTTTCCTGAAAGGGTCGAGCGCGTCGTTGAACGGGAGCGGGTTTATGGCGTCGGATGCTGAGTGACGTGAGGCTGGAATTCAGGTCCTCCTGCCTTGACAGCGTGTGCAAGTATGGGAGGACACTCTGCATAATCAACTGGCGTTAGTTTGTTTGACGGATATAGAGGAAAAGATACCCATTAGCGTACAAATGAGAAAATGACGTCCGGATTTCAGCTCCGAAACATGTGTTCTGATATGGAAAGCCAGACTTTCCTCCGACCTTTCCAGGCCCGCGGGCTCTTCATCACCAGTCCACCAAGATACCGCGTTTGTATGTCGTGACGAGCAATAGGCGTCTAGTTGGCACCGTGAACCAAACACCTTGATTATTTCACAAGGCTAGGTGAGCTCTCCTGATATGTGAGGGCTCAACTAAAATCATTGTTTTCGTTTCTAGTGTTCAAATAGCAGTCCCATTGAGAGAGTAGCCGCTGCGATAAATTAATGGCGGACAACGCGTCGCTCTCATACCTTGCAACTGCAACAAAACCTCTTTCGCCGCAGATTTGCAAGGAGAGCACTGGCTTTGAATCTTCAATTCGTTGAATAAAGAACAGGTAACTGAACTTTTTGATCGCAGGTACAACCGCATTGTCTCGAGGCCTTGGACTCACCTTGTTTGTTCATGATACGAGGCCTCTGATCCCTTTGATCTTCTCATCGTTCCTTTTTGTGGAAAGCTGAATTATTTCGAGAACAATTTTATTGTCAGTTCCATGTCATTTGCCCCTCTTCATGTTATATAACGAAGAGCCAACCCGTAGCAAATGGGTTCTCCTCATCAGTCACTCAAACACAACAGCATCCATTATCTACACGTCATCACTTGATACAACAATCTCGAACAGCCATTTTCTACCACATCACACCTCCAGATTACCTTTCCAATCAATCAACATGTGTCACGGCACCAACAAATACACCATCTGCCCCTGTATCAACCGGGAGTGTCCGCAACGCCAGGGTTGCGAACTCAGCAACAGTGTTCTCCAATCCAATGAAACAGGTCACGTCACTGACGTGAAGCCTCAGGCACTATGGGAAGACAAAGAACGTTGCGGAAGATGGTGGCTTGAGCAACCAGCCGAGATTTCCACTAACCCAAGAGTATCCCCGGAAGGTCGCTGCCCTGACTTTGAAGAAACTCAGGTCAAGCGCACGGGGTACATGTGCGCCCAGTGCCTACAAGAAAAGCAGGTTCAATGTGGACATGCTCGTTACGATGATCCTCGCGTTGCAATTCCGTATGCACTGTATCCAGCTGACAGGAGACCACAGCCTGGACATCGCCAACCGGAGCCTCAAGTACCTGTCAACCTTCCAGATGTTGCCCCTCAACGGTTCCCTCAGCCAGAAAGCTATGATCGGCAAATCAGAAGAAAATACCCTCTGCGTACTTTCGGAGCTCCTTCTCTTTTCTCTTCTCAACCCCAGAAAGAGTGGGCTAGGCTCTCCAGTTTTGACTTTTCAGCTACTCGACTTGGGAGTGGACAGTCTTATGAAGATGAGAAGACCGAGTTCTACCATACACTTCCGATGGCGCTGTGCGAAGACATGGACATCAACCCGATGATCTACGAGATGCCGGACTCGCACCCATTCCCGCCGCCTAATGCCCGAGCCAACCGGGGTCGGCGTCGAGACTTCGTCAATGGTTCAACGAACTTCGGTGCCATTGGTGATGGTCGTCTTCTTCCTGGTAGCTCCCCGGCTACCAATGGTGGCCGAAACCCGTACGGTGCTATTGGTGATGCGTTTCCACAACCGGATAGTTCTGCTGACAACTCTTACAACTCTTCAAACAGCACTGGAAATTAGTCCCGACAATAGTCGTTTTGTCACCTCTTACTGATTCTGTGTTCAGAGCCAGGATTTCGATCATCAGCGCACATGACGCAAGTCAACAACAGTCATGAAAGGTACATTGAGGAAGAGAACGAAGAGAAAATAAGCAGAAAGGGGGAATGGGAAAAGAATGTTGGATAAAGCGAGGAGTTTGGCCATCTTTATAGACATCTTAGGTGTTTGTGGTAATACTATCTTGGCTTTGTTTCAATTCCATCGGCTAACAACTTTGAGTGGCACCACTGCATGCATCTGGAAAATGACTTGACGAGCTCAGAAAAGCATCGAACCGTCAAAGACAGTGTCGTGATCGCTGTCTAGCTCTTCCCAATATTCAGGCCCCGACAATAGGACTCTGAGGTCTTCCCTCCCGCGCGTCCGTGCCGCGCAAAGCTCGGTGTAGAAACAAGCCAGCTCATCTTTCGTAGTTTCCGGTGATCTGATGATGCGCAGCTTTGATAGAGATGCGGGCAGGGATTGTACCAAACCTGTGCCTCCAAAACCGAAACTTCGAACATCTGTGGTCAGTGACTCAAGGCTGGTGAGCGCCTCTAAGGGCACCTTCACTCTCGAACTTCCAGGCCTTCGATTCCATCTGAACGACACTGTGAGACTCTTCAACGTCTTCGCGTGCTTCGATAGAGAAGTGATAACCCTAGCCAGATCCTCTGGCTGGCCGCGCCAGATAGTGCACTCCAGCCGACTCAACTTTTCCATACTTGAAATGATGGTCTCTAGACGAGAGGGCGTGATTACGCATTGAAAGATACACAGGCTTGTGAGATTGGCAGGCAGAGTCTGGCTCGGATAGTTGAAATCGCACATGAAGAGGCGGAGTTTGGACAGATTTGGTGCTCGCTCCAGCACATGATCGAGCTCGCCTGCTCTCAACCCTGCCTGTAAGACGTAGAGATAGTCAAGGCTCGGGAAGCTAAGATGTGTCGTATTGCCAAGTTCGGGGAGAAGGCTCTCGAACGCTGGGCGGTAGATTCCCCTGCGCTGGCAAAATTCCAGCTCAATACTCTGGATGCGGTGCGCCTGAAACATTGCGAGCTCGATGAGAATGTCTGTATTCCAGGTATACTCGTGCCAAGTCTCGCGCAAGTAGACTTTGAGCTGCTCCGCTATCTCAGAGACAAATGCGACATCTTTCTTGTCAATGACTTGGGGAGGTGTTCCTCCAGCAGCCCACTTCGTCTCTGCCGTAAATCGTCTTGCGTATCCGGCACAGTGAGGCCGAGATTTCCAGCATCTCAGAAGCGACAAAAGTGGCTTCGCGGTGGCGTCGGGAATGTAGACGAACTCATAGAGCAGTGGCTCAACGAGATCGCGAAGTGTGCGCGACGTGCGACAGACTTTGGCCATTGTCGATAAACTCTGATTGACGCGCTCGGTGTTGAAGGGTGGCTTGGCATCTTCGAAGCGAAATCGGTAAGGTCCCGGATTCGGTTCTGTTAGCCCGGAAAGGATCTTGTAGACCAGCTCTGTGGGCAGGTCGAGTAACGTTGTCATTTTGGTGGTTCATCCAATTGAGCTGTGTTAGGTTTGACGATTCAGCCTGGAACGGGGTCGCGTCTTCAATTCAACTGAAGTACCAAAGATCGATTTTGAGATTCAGGGGTGCCGAGCAGGCTGGGTATCGTTTAAAAGGATGGGCAACCCCTGCATGGTGTTGGTCGTCGAGGTTCTTGGGTGTGCTTAGCGAGTCGTTGCCTAAGTAGGATCACCCGGCCGCTCACAAGTGGAGAGATATGTCAGGAGATTGCGTTGCCGGCTTCCAACGGATGTGGATAATTGGCTAACAATGCATGCTTGGCAGCGCAGGGTTGAGGCACGTTGCGACAGGGCTTCAGCCAGCCTGATACTATCTGTAGAGTACGCTGAAAAGAGTAACCAAGGCTTCCGGCTAATTGATTGATTGAGTCACGGGTGGGCGCCGTCATCTCAACTTTGAGATTCAAAACCGATCTTAGCAAACGGTTAGTTGTTCACCGGCACTCTGGGCAGCTATCGTAGCTGCCTACGCCGTCAGAATTGACAGGTTCCAATAGAGGTTTAGCTTCATGATCAGCGAACGGGGGTGGTGGATGTAGTCCGCTATGCCTGTGTGGCTTGAATATTGGACATGAGGCAAGCTCAAACGACAATAATTCGTCTTGTTCTTAAAAAATCACACCCGTGTTTTGACACTAAGTATGTTCCCGTGGTCAAGAGCCGAAGAGGGGAAGATGTTGACAAGCTTCGGATCTGATATGCGACCTAGTCAGGCAAACTGAAAACGCCACCATCGGAGTAAAGAAGTACATTCCGCATCAGGAACCGTTCATTTTGATAACTGAAGAATTCCATAAAATCAGTGTATGAATTTGACTTTATCAACTAGCGCCATGTTCGTCCCATGGCCATCGGCATCATGCTTGTACTTTAAGATGTCCGGTGCGGGAAGATAGAAGCTTAGTCATCACATAGTTGACCCCAGTGTCCCGAAATTCCCCGCGCTCCGACCGAACATTAATCGCATGTCAAACTCCGTCAACCCCAGATTCACCACGCGATCTGTGGATCATGTCAACTTCCGTGGGCGCCGAGGGCGAGCACGTTGCATCCGATGGCCACGCGCTGCCGCAAGCCCCGCGCAAGTCGCGGAAAGCGGGGATCGGTGCCCTCCTGGCCTCGGTGCTGCTGGTGAATCTGGCCGCGAGTCTCTATCAGCTGCCCCTGAATAGGGTCGTCGAGCGTCGACTTTGCCGCGAGCACTACCTGGTTGCGGATCCCTCGGTGATCGATCGGGGTGGCAGTGTGGACGAAACTCTGTGCAAGATCGACAGCGTCCAGCAACGGCTGGCATGGATTCAAGGAACCATGGAAACGGCATGGATTCAAGGAACCATGGAAACGGCATGGATCGTGGGAGGTAAGGGCTAGATTCTCACATGTCGGGGAGAACCAAGGTTGACAATATTACTAGACTTTGTCATGACCATCCCGCTAGGCTTTCTTGCTGAGCGGTACGGCCGGCGCACTATCCTGTCCCTTAACCTCGTACCTCGGATCTTCATGTTGGCCTGGGCCGTTCTCGTCGGTTATTTCGAACAGGCGCTCCCGACTAAGGCCATTGTTGCCTCTCCGTTTCTCTCCGTGTTGGGGGGCGACTGTGTGTTCAACTCAATTACGTACGCAATCGCGTCCAGTATGACCGATGATCATGTTGAGAGGTGAGCATGTCGTCCATTCCCGCCACGTATCTGTAAAGCTAACCGGGTCTCGAAGGGCGACATATTTCGGCTGGATGAGTTCCGTTTCCTATGTTGTAGCGCTTCTTGGCCCCGCTCTTGCGTCGGCCACCATGAGCCTGCTACTATGGCTGCCCTTCTGGATTGGGATATGCCTCCTTCTCCTAGCGATTCCGGCCATCTCTCTTGTCGAAGACTCCTCTGCCGCCCCTTCTCACTCATCTCGGGCACGCCATGGAGATGAGCAGTCGCGTCCACTTCTCTCTTCCCCCGTCTTGAAAGCCCAGGACGCCAATCCCTCACTAGTGAGATCTGTCATCCAACGTTTTGGCGTCTTGCGCTCCATCATTGCGAGCCATCCGCGCAATATGACGCTTCTGCTCATCAGTTACGTCTTGACATCTCTTGCAAGCTCAGATACGAAGCTTCTGGTTCAGTACATTTCAAAGCGGTACCACTGGACATTCGCCTCTACTGGCTATCTGCTTTCGGCAAAGGCCGTAGTAAACTTCACCCTTCTGACTATCATCATTCCAGCACTGCTTCGCTCGCGTCGGAACGCCTCCCGGCACCTGTCCCCTGAGCTGGCGAGTCACCGGATGAACATGTACTATGCCAACGTCTGCCTCATCGTTTCTGTTCTCGGCGCTTTGGCGATTTCTATGGCTACAAGCACTTGGATGCTTGTCCCGTCTCTATTCCTGTATGCCCTGGGCTCCGCGTTGCCGGTCTTCACTCTTTCGTTGTTGAAGTCGCCGTTCATTGCCCCTAAGCGGAACGAGCGGCAGCTGGACACTGCTGACCCGGACTCTCACATCTTTTCCATCGTAATGATGGTCAAGACATCTGGATCATTGCTTGGGGCGCCGCTTATGATGGTTCTTTGGGTGAAGGCGATTGCTTTGGGTGGTGCGGCATTGGGAATACCCTATTTCGTATCCGCGAGTTGTTACTTGGCTGCGATCTTTGTACTGGCAAACATACGGACATGGTAGAGAACTGAGATCTATTACCTAGTCATTAAACTCCCGAGTGCTCCCATTTAATGTCTTAGTATCGGAAGGGAATCTTTCCTGGCAAGATATAGACCGGTTTAATGACAACGCCATCAGTTTTGAACGCACCCCAATCCAGTCGCACCGATATACGCCCATCGGGTGTCACGGCTGACGTGGACCGGTCAAACGTCGAAGGGAAATGTCTCTCATGCTCTCTAAAGTAACAAAACCAGTCAGGCACGTCCAGAATGCCAGGAAAATATCTATGTCCGCTTCGTCTGTGAATTCCCACAACAAGGCTGGCTAGATGTGCACCACTAGCTTGGATGAAGTAAAATTCTGTAGCACTGGTAGAGGATGTATCAGAGGATGCCACAGGAAACAAATTCCTAGAGAGTGGCTCGAGCCGCAGCTGCGATGTACCTCCAATCGGGAAAGCTCCAAACAAGTCACAGCCAACAGCATCGTCAAAAATAAGTAAAATTGCCGATGCGCTGGCGCTTGACCGAGATATCCCTAACTCCCAGCCTCTAAGAGCCGCGTCTAATTCTATACTGGGGTTGGGTAACGGGCGAATGCAAATTTCCTTGAGCGTGGAGGCCGAAGTAGACAACGCGGCTAGTCCGTTGAGGACAATTAGATCCGGCGGGATCGGGAATCGTTGCGCCATTGTTGCGGCATCATCCACGAAGCTTTTGGTTGGTTCTCCAAGAGGAAGCATCGTCTTTAAAATGATGCAGACTCGACTTTGTAGAACGTGTTTGTTGTGGTGAGCGGCGAGAATGGCCAGCTCTATGCCCCCACCCAACCTCAGCGTGGGAAATCTAATGCGCAGGCCTGCGTTCGTCATGACGTAGGATGTTGTCTTTGACCATGGCGACCAATGAAAGGTTGATGCCGACGTATAAAGACGTCCATCCTTGAAGAGTGATGGCTCAGGCGCAAGCAAGCTGCCCCAGTTCATGGGGACAACGTTCTTGTCCCAAGGCCAACAGAATATTGTTTGGTCATTCGATCCCTTGATGATCTCTCCTTGCAAGCGAGCAAAAGCCTTCATACCCTCACCATACAGAAGCGGCATGTTCAAGTCGAAAAGACCTAGCATACAGTACGCCAAATCTTCGATCCTCGTTGTTGTTCTTGTGGATAGCCAGGACATCTTTTCCGATATACTGGGCTTTTCTACCACCACCGATCTGGAAGCAGGATCTCCAACGGAGATGTCTGCAAGATAATCTTCGGCTATGTTTGTCGCAGTTGAGATACGTCGTGACAGCCAACTACGGGTGCCTAGTGACTTCCAGTTGCAGTCGAAGAATATAAGTCGCGTCGGGCCCAAGAGCTCTTGAAGAGTCCAGCCACGAGTGAACCAGCGACTGTGAACGAACCCCGTTTCGTCGTCAATCTCTAATCCCGTTCTCTCGTCTGACATGGCAGAAGAGGTGTAATAGAATGGTGGACCGAACTGAACGTCGTCTAGGAATGCGAAACAAACTTGGGCGTCTCGATACCAGGCGAACATGGAGTTGATTGCCTCAGAAAGCTCTGCGGAACTCTCCTTGTTGATGCAATTCGTGTCAACCCACAGGTATCTCAGACCCTCTTTCTGTGTCTGATGGCAGGCGTTGAGGATTTTGGTGTAACCCGACTTTGACTGGATCGCAGCTGATTCCCGCTGTTCCCATTCCCTGAAAGTGACTTCATCCGTGCCGTGCCATGTATGAGAGAGTATGGCATACTGAGGGATTTTGCCAAAGAACTCTTCAGTCTGCAGCGTCTCGACGTCAATGAGCCACATGATCGCGACTGCTGGGCGCTGTGTTCACATCGTTCCGAGAGGGTGTTTTGAGAGATTTGCACTTTGGGCTGGCCTACGGGTGTGCGACCCGGCATTTGGTCATATGACTGCCATTTTATTCAGTGTCGCGCAACTTGTGATTGGATCGCTTTATCATGAGCTGCATGCATGCACACTTAGCTAGCAGGGCATCAACGCCTGTCGACCGGTTGAAATCTCATGCCGAGTATCGCCAAAGACCTCTCTTTTCATTCATACTCAAAGGAACAGTAATGCACTTGCTGGGTGTACTGCGTATGATCTGATTGAGATGGCTGGTTGCTTGGCAGACAAGGCCTCCGACGCTCTCAGGAGTGCAACAGTTTCAGCGGGTTCAGGGGCTTCACCAACTTGGAACGCAGTGAAGCACTGAAGAGAGACGGTCGCATTCTTATCGAGACTGAGACGCTTATCGATAAGCTGGGAGCGGCAGAATGTGCAGCCAATCAGACCGTTCTCAGACGCGATGACTGGCTCACCGCTTGCGGCAACACCGAGAGGATGCTGACATAATGCCGTTATCAGCCATCTGTCCAAGACTTTATCAGCAACATCTCGTTATCAGACTGCGAACCTCAACTTTGGATCCACTTCTCCCACTCTTCAACTCATCGTGGGACCAGGATGTCGCGCGATTCCACGACGGGCGCAAATGCCGACCCGCAGGCCGGATCGCAAGCTCAAGCTCAGCAAGCTCAACGAGCGCAGTCGTCGCATTCACGAGCGCAATCCCGCATCCTGTCCGTCACGACTTCCGTCCCCAGGCAGCTTGCCCTGCTCCCCGATGAGTTGCTCCTTCACATCTTCGAGGCCGTCGGCCGCACCTCGCGCAGCGACCTTTGCGCCGTGAGCCGTGTCAATAGGGCCTGGCACGAGCTCGCCGACGCCATCCTCTATCGCCAGGTGCGCTTCGACGACCCGGAGCAGCACCTCGTCTTCTCAGAATCCCTCAGCCGTCGCATGCGTCGCGGTTCTGCCATCCAGGACGTCAGCCTCGAGTATCCCGCCCACGAGCTCTCGCACCTGAGACTCGATGGGCCGATTCATGGCTCACACCACCCGCCGACCCGCTTTGAGGCCCTCAGTCGAACCATCAGCACCATGAGCAACCTCGCGACCCTCGAGGTGTCCGTCCCCGTCACTCTGCTTCACGGAATCGGTGCCCTCTTCAATGGCCCCTTCGACTTGGCATGCTTAAAGCACTGCACGCTATTTTACCAATGTCCCGACGATGCGTACTGGGATCTCCGCGAGAATGTCCACATCTTTGCGCACCCGACACTGGAGACGCTAGTCATCAGGCGAGCGAAGCTGGATTACCGCGGGTTTGACCTGATTGAGCGACCGCACGAAACAGCGCTGCACAAGCTGCATCTCATCGAGTGCGACATCAACGATGATGCGCTGTCGGATATTCTCGAATTTCCCGAGGGTTTGAAGGAGTTCGTTATGACGCAGTTGGAGCAGCCAAGCCCGGAATTGGAAGAGAGTTCAGACAATTTTAGCGACTACATCCTAGCACTCAACTCCCAGGGTCACTCACTCGAGACAATTACCATCGACCACCCAACCCTCGGTGGCAGGAAACCCGTTAGGATGAGAGACTTCGAGAAGGTAAAGTCATTGAGGTTGAACTGGGATTATCAGCTTTTTGGCAAGTCCTCAAAGAAACCACGCATGCACTCCGTTGGTCTCCCGCCGAATCTGGAAGTCTTGGAATTTTTCAACGAGCTTGGAACGGACGAGGAAGTCACTGAATTGCTCGAATACACGTTGCAGGTCGCGAGTGTCACTCATAGCATGCTCAAGACTGTTGTCGCCGTTCAGGGTGATAATGGCAGTGTGCCAAAGGAGATTGTTGCCGCGTGCAAAACCGGAGGCGTAAAGTTGGATATAATAGGTGCTTTTGATATAGACGAAGACGACTAGAACCAGAACCACTGGGATGAGAATGGACATGAGCGTAGAGCACGATAGAGGAAAAGAGCAACAGCTGCGGCAAGTAGAGAGTGGGAGGAAGACATAGAGTCGTAGACTCATAGAATTGCGCGTCGCTCTCTTTAGATTTCCTTAGACGATAGATATGACAGTCATGAAAAGAGAACTTGTATAAGATAGATGAAGACTACTTAGGGTGACTTCAGCAGTGTCATAATCAAATGCTGCTTCGCCACTGCTATACCTCCATGATCATGAAGCGCCACCGCGCGTTTGCTAACTATTCCCACTGCTTTCGCAACTGCACTCAAACTGCTGCAAGACTAGAGTGACCAGCAGCTATGCAGTCAGCGCAATAAGTGCCGTAAACGGGCACGAGAGAGGTGCAATTGGTGCATATGTGGCATATGCACTTGTAGGCGCCGTGGCTGCGCGAGGGGCTGGGCTTGGTCTTCTTGGGTTGTTCCATTGCAGGTAGATATTGAGATGTAGAACTTAGTCAAAATTTGTCCGGGTGTTTGAATGCTCACAACGGCCAAGGTGTTTACTGGAGGGTGCAGGTATTGAGCAGGCAGCAAAAGCTTTGTGAGGGGACATGGAGCATTTTTAGCACGAATCTTGAGTTGGCTTCTCACTTCTTCACTATGCGACTAAGTCTGTGATTAGGAGCTTTGAGCAATGGAATCAAAACAGTGACTTGTGAGCACCGATCCATCAACAGTGAGTAACTGTCCGCAAACTACAATCAATGTAATTTTTGCTATTCGGGCAGATATTTCTGGCTATACGGGCGGATGGTGATGATGCATAACAACGCCATCGAGGTAACTACAAGTACAGCAGATGCAGATCACAACAGTAGCGACGATGCTATTAGCAACGCGACAGTAGCGATAAAATTGGAGACGATAAGAATATGGACTCCCCTCCTTTTCTTTGGAAAGAATAGAGATAAGTTATGTCTAATATACGTATAGGTAGTTATAAGCTGAACATGTTTGCCCTAATAGCAAGACTCATCAACAATTCGGTTGCATCAATTAGAAAAGTCAAACATTACTAATCATGAACGCCAGATATCCCATGTCTACATTGAACCATCTACATTACGTCTAGTTGTTATAACAAGTAAGCAGCGAGTGCCAGCGACCAGGGCATGATGTTCATGACCCCCGTTGGAGCAGCCGCATTGGTGCTGCTCGGAGTGCTTGAGGTGGCGGAGACCAACATCTCAGAGGGGATGGTTGTCGTCGGCGTGGGCGTCTTTGATGTCTTGGCCGATGAAGTCGTCGAAGTCGAGGTCGGGATGTCTTCCGGGTCGCCTTGTCTGACGATGCTCAGGTTGTAGTTCTTGGCCTCAAAGTGAACCTCCTCTCCGGCATGCTTGATCTCTGATCCGAACTCCAGCTGGCCCAGGTAGAGAGCTCCGGAAAGCAGACCCTTCTTCCAGATGTACTTCAACAGCGGGCTGAAGTCGGCGTCCGTCTTGGTCAGGTTGGTGCGCGATAGCCAAGAGAAGACATGCTGTCCGCCGTCGTTCCAGCCGTGGTACAGAGAGAACTTGGTGCCGTCGATGGTGACGGTATCCGTGTCGGGCGTGGACTCGGCCCAGCCCAGGGGCTTGACCGTCGGCACCCACCACGGCCAAATCATAATCTCAAAGGGCGCGTTGAGGCCGGTGGAGTTGGTGATGTTGTCGGACAGGAACATGTCTACGGCGACGTTGGCGTAGAGGCTGATGTCGTCGAATGCCTTAGCCTGCTCGTCGGCGCTGGCGCTCTCCTTGCCCTTCACATACGTCTGCCATTCCGCGGTGAACTGAAGTCGCGAGACATTCCACAGCTGTACGGGTAGTCTCGAGGGGTGCGCCTTCATGTAGGGGAATCCTTTGACAAGAGAAGCGTCACCTGTCCACTTGTAGGTGACATCGAAGCTGCGACCGCCATCATGCACGGCCATGCACTGGTAGCCGGAGCTATCGTTGCCCCAAGCATTGTTGTTGACTAGACGCCCATGTCAACAAGCCTCACTCATGATGGTATATGAGAGTGTTAACCTACAAGAGTATGGGACCTCAGTCGAGTTCCAGTGGTCAGACTGTCCGCAAAGGTTGATGTCGCCTTCAGCTGCAGCCACCGGTCCCAAATGAAAAACGGCCAAAATGGCGAAGAGAAGATGCGGCAATGCGAACGCCATTGTCGCGCGTGTAACGAGTGAACGCGGCGGCGTCTAGAGCACAAAGTAGCGAATGACGAATTCAGAAAATCATTAAGAAATTATAGAACAGACCCAGGCAAGCATCGATACCCCGACCAACAGCGACGGGAGTGTGCCACGAAGGTTCAGTGAGTGAGCGTGGATGTGCAGAACACGGAAAGTGAAAAAAAGACCCGGGAAATGAAATGAGAAAACATCGAAAAACACCACAACACACGAGGGCCGCCCGCTGTTGGCTGCCACGCTGCCGCCTAGCTACGAACCTGGTCCCTGGGGCCACCGCTGGGAAACACTTGGCCCAGGGCCAAGTTCCAACAAACTGGAGGCCCAGGCGCTGGGCAAACATCAGCCGCAAATGAGCAAATGAATCTTCGACAGTCCCACAGAAAAAGGAATAGGGGCAGTGTTTATGCTAACCGATCTGGGAAACGAACAGGGGGGTTTCCAGGAGGACGAGCCACCAAGTGGATTCTCGCACGCAAATCTGAGTGAGAAACAAACCTGGGCACTTTGGGGCGAGATTGGAGGATTGACGCCACTGACGGCTGGTTTATTTTGGGATTCGTATTCACTAGCCACAATGGCACTCCTTGCTGCTGATGATCTTGAACGTTTAAGCCTCAACTTCTCGGCCCCGGACCACCGATGATCCGCCATCTCATCTGCCTGAAGCTTCTCATCAATGTCATCTGCTCAAGAGACGGGCAGCAGGCCGCGTTGAGGTTTCTTCGACAAGAGCACGACATGCTGCGACACGCGTCACATGCGTCGCACGAGGCGTCAGAGTGATTGGAGATCTGTGACTGCGTACATCGCGGCCATGGCACGCGGCAGACTGGTCTAGCCCCCAAAGGCAAGCCGAGCCTCTCCGGGTGCAGTAACCGAATCGAGATAACCGTTTAGGCAGAGCGGCGCGTGGTGCATCACGACGATGGCCGCCCTGCTATTGAGAGCCAACCGATACGTGTGAAACAAGAGGCACCCAATGGAAGCAAAACACGCTCATGACGTACTTGAGGCTGCACTGCTGATGCGAGTAAGAACAGGCTGTCAAGCGGGGTAAAGTACTCTACATCTGTCGGCGTCCAGAGTCTCTGAGCGAGCTCGTCCTCTGTAGCAGCGGGAGACTCGATGGCGTTGTTTAAATGCTAAAACATGTTCGCACTCTTGCTTACAGAGACAGTCTTGGGAATCCTATTACTGGCACAGTGAAAACATCATGACGAGCAACGAAGGTGAAGCGACTCCAACCGTTAGGTTCCCTTGGAGGGGACGGGAGGAGCTCATGGAAGAAACCATGTCCCTCGACATCGAACATGAAGCATTGCCTGCTCCCAGTTCTGACACCCAAAGCGAAGATGAGGTCAACGATGCAGACGAAGATGCTGAAGAGGAAGTTGAGGCTACCCCTGTGAGTTGTGCTGCTCCCTACTGTTCACCTCAGAGAACAATTTGAAAATAGGTAAAAGTGCTGACCTTGGGAAAAGCAACCGCCCACAATTGAACTTCCACAGTGGCTCCTCGATAACTGCGTGACAACGACTGAGGAATGGAACGACCATCCAGAGTTCCTGCGTCTTCTGGACGACATACCCTCAAACAAGGGTGACAACTGCAGAGATGGACTGGAAACATCTTCCAACCCCGAGCCAGCCGCAGAAGTTTACGAGATGGGCTCGACCCTGTTCAATCCCCTCCTCGGACTTGTTCGCAGAGATGCCCCATTGGAGGAAGACTTGCTCCCCGGATCTTGCGCCAGCAATGGCGTCAGGTTCACCAAAAACATCATCAGACTCCACACCTTCATGTCTGCAGCGTCTGAATCGACGGCCAACTTCACGAGAAACGTTGTCAAGCACTTCGCCAGGACAATCGACAGCGATCTCATCACCCTCACACGGGATGACCTTGAGGATCTAGGAGATCACTATGCACCCCCAGATGCATCAGACGCATCGAGCATTAGCAGCGACAATTCTAGTGACTCCGACGACGACGAGGCCATGGGCAACTACCTGGACATCTTATTGAACCGAGAGCCCTGGCAGCCGCCGCCACCGCCCTTGCCCCTTCCCTATAGTGGCCCACGCCCACCGCCTGGTGTCGTTAACGTATCTGAAGAAGGCGTTGCTCCGCATGACTGTATCGACTCGGAGGATGAAGAGCCAAAGAAACAGGTGAGCGCGGAAGCTCTATTCGAACTGGCTAACGACTGATGACACTACTCCACAGAAGTTCATCCCCTTTTGTGCTGTACTCAATGCACCACGCATCAAGAAGGCAAGCGACTCTCGCCCGGTACCCCTGATTGTTCACCTCTTCATCAGTGAGAGCGACCTCACGGCATCCTTGTTCCGAGACCTGCAAACTGCGATCCGCGATTACCCAGTCCGTCAGGGTATTCTTCTCGTCGTCACGACCGAGAGCCCTCCGCACAGCACGACCTATATATCGGGACAGCATCGTGGCCCCCCTGGACGGCTGCCTCTTCCGTTCGCTGCACCAACGGAAGTTCTCCCAGTCCGGTCTGCGGCCCAGGAGGCTCTGCTGAAAGCAGACGGCAAGCGTGAGCTACTATCTCGCAACATCAGAGACATCAAGAGATACATTCGCCGAGAGGAGAATCCCGGCTGCAGCAGTTCTCTTCTTGCGCCATATGCCGACTGGTCATTCATAGATGGTTCGGCCATGGCTGAGCGGATGAGCCAGGTTTCTCTCACAGAGATGAGGCTCGAGTCCATTTCTCGTGCCATCGGCCAGCCCATCGAGGACGATAAGATAAGAAAGGCTGTTCTGGACTATGATGTCTTGTCCAAGACTCTCAAAGCCTGGAACGATTTCGGAGCTCCTTTGCCGCCCAGAGCCCCTAAGCCTATGCCCAAGCCTCCTCGTGGGATGCGGCCACCTGGGCGTGCAGGCGCTCCTCCTCCCCCGCCTTTCCCTGCCCCTCCCAGAGCCTTGGATCCTCGGAACGTTGTCGAGCCTCTCCTGGACTTGGATGACGAATGGGCCAAATTTCCTCCAGCCGTCCAGAAGGTCATGCGCCAGATCACATACTTGCAGGGACCGCCATTCCTTTGTTCCAAGTACTCGTGGGAGCGGAAGTTTTCCCATTGTCTCATTTCCCCGAAGGATGTCGAGGTGGGCTGGGACGATATCGCTCTCGAGCCCGAAGTTGAAGACGCCATCCAAGGCATCATAAGACAGCACGGCGAGGCCGCGGACTCCGGGAAATCGTACGGGCTTCTTCATCGCTCTCACATCGGCGGCACGCTCCTGTACGGCCCGGCCGGCACCGGAAAGACTCACCTCGCGCGTGTGCTGGCTCGTGAATCGGGATCGACAGTCATCAGTGTCTCTCTTGCAGACATTTCGGACATTGACTCTGAACCGAGACTACTGATTCGCGGCCTGTTCAGTCTGGGCACACTGCTCGCACCCAGCATTCTCTTCTTCGACGAAGCAGACTTGTGCCTCGGAGCCCGAGAGAAGGCCGTGAACCACTTGGCCAAGGTCCTAATCAGCCAGATTCTGAGCGAAATGAATGGACTGGGCACAGCGAAGAACATGCCGTTGGTCTTGCTCGCGACCAATGCACCCGCCGAGCTCGACCCGGCGGTGCTCCGTCGCATTCCCAACCGGATTCACATGGGTCTCCCGTCCGCCGAGATGAGGGCAGAGATCTTCGAAATCGCTTTACGGGGTGAGATTCTGCACCCCAATCTCGACTCTTGTCTCCTGGCTCTCATGACTTCTCGCTTCTCGGGTGCAGACATCCACCACTTGTGCGTCCAAGCAACCATCGCGTGTGAAACCTTTGTGGAAAACGGCGTAGACAAGGGCAAGAGGATGTTGACTCAAGCCCTGTTCGAGAAGGTGTTGCAGAGAGTCAGGCCAAGCGTGAGCAAGGCATCACTGTCTGGCATTCGTAAGTTCGCCATGGAGTTTGATCCTGCGACTGTCGAGGGGATGGAGCCGTTGATGACCGAGGAATTTATGGAGCAGGAAGATATGTTTGTTGATGTGCCAGTGTTCAAATGAGCAGGGAGAAAACAAAGTGGGGCTCTCATACTCTTTCCTTTCTGTTTATCGCCCGGCCAGGCAAGACTGTCAACAGCTAGCAAGCTCATGATCCTTTCTCAGTAACAGAAGAGACCCCCTATCCACCCCCTCGTGCTATAGCGACTACTTTTGCTGCGGACTCCTTTACAATCTAGTTTTCTGTCGTCATCGTCCTCGCTGTCGTCCCCGTTGTCGTCTCCGTTGTCGTCCCCGTTGTCGTCTCCGTTGTCGTCCCCGTTGTCGTCTCCGTTGTCGTCCCCGTTCTCGTCTCCGTTGTCGTCGTCTGAATCGTCATTAGTACTTCCATAATTGTTGTCTACACTACCGTAATCTCTATCACTGTCATTATCGATCGAAGTCATCGAGCACACAAGAAATTGGACAGTGTCACACGTACTAGTTCTGAACCTGAACGTGACTTCGCAACTGAGCAAGGTGGTACTTGGAGTTGCCATTCCGGGCTTATCCCGACATTACTATCAGATATCATCAACCGCCGTGTCTTGCCATCCGTTAATTTTGCGCACAGTCAATCTTCCCGGCATTCCATCAGTTCTTCAATTTGATTCACCAAGCCTTCGCATCTGATCACCGCGACCCTTCTCGGTGAATGCCAAGACAAAGTCTCGTGGATGGCGTGGAGGGCGTGGGTTCCGCGGGGTGAGCTTCTCAGCTTGCCCGCACGTTAGCGTTCACCCATGCTTTCCAGAATGCTACTATCACAAGATCATAATCCCGGCCGTCCAATGCGAAGGTTGCCATCAACCGAAGAGGGCACCGAAGTTCCGTCATCCGTTGCCCCACCATCCGAACGCTCCTTTCGAGGTACCCCTCTTCTTACATGGACCCCTGAATGTTTGTCACTGTGATTGCGTGATGACAGCCCTGGTGTTTGTCTGGTTGAGCTGCAGAATAGTAACTAATAACACGGTCGATGTATCGCTTAGATACTCTCTTGTATCTACGTATTTATCTCACGCGATGGACCATGCCTGTGAAGGACGAGCCCGGAGGCCAACACCGATTTGGACGACAGGATCGCAAACCCGGAATATCCAGCGAAGGATTTAAGATAGAGCTAGCAACCCAGTGATTATTTCCAATTGAAATTTTGTCTTATTGCCTGCCTATATGGCCCCCTCGATGTGAAACTCTCTGAGTTTTGTGAATCACTCTCCCCAAGATGATGCGCAGAGGCGTATTAGTCGCTGGCGCCCGCCCACGACCAGCCTCAATTCACCACACACGCCCCTTCACGACAACCCGTCACCTACTCTCAAACTCCAAAGTAGACGTGCTCATAATCGGCAGCGGCGCCGGAAGTCTAACAGCCGCCCTCCGCGCCAAACACCACAACCTGCGCGTCACTGTCATCGAGAAACAGCCAACAATAGGCGGCGCATCCGCAATCTCAGGCGGCGGCCTCTGGATCCCAAACAACCCCGTGTCCAACGTAAAAGACTCCAAACAAGATGCGCTGGACTACTTCGACCAAGCTGTCGGTGACGTCGGCCCTGCTTCCTCGCTGGCCCGCCGACACGCATACCTCGACAACGCTCCCAAGATGATTGCGTTCCTCCAGGAGAAGGGCTTCGAGTTCCGCCCCAGCGATGGGTATCCCGACTACTATCCGAAAATGAAGGGCGCCATGGGGAAAGAAGGTGGAAGAACAATCGAGTCGAGAGCCTTCAACACGAAGAGACTCGACGAGAAATGGCAGGATGCGCTGCCGCCGCCAACTACGCCGGTGGCAATCTACACGAACCAAGCGCCCGTGATAATGCGTATGACGTCCTCCGTCAACGCCTTCACACAATCAGTCCGCGCCGTGCTCCCCTCCGTTCTCAAAATGCTCATCGGCCAGAAGCCTACCAGCTTCGGCCGCGCGCTGGTCGCCCGGCTCCTGTACCTCAATACCCACAGCTCCTCCCCGACCGACATCCGCCTCTCCACGTCCCTCGCCTCCCTCACGATCGACGCAGACGGTACAGTCACCGGTGCAAGGGTGAAAACACCCACGGGCGAGGAGACCATCACCGCACGCAGCGTGATCCTCGCGGCAGGCGGCTTCGCGCAGAACGCCTCCCTCCGCCAAAAACACCTCCCCTCCCCCGCCACCACGACGTGGACCAGCTCTCCTAAGGGCGACACGGGCGATGCCGTGGTGGCCGGGATCAATCTTGGTGCCGCGACAGCTTTGATGGACGACGCGTGGTGGGGTCCCACCATCTTCGACCCCGTGACAGGGAAGCCTCACTTTGCGCTGATAGAGCGCTCGCGTCCGCACTGCATCATCGTCGACTCGGCAAGGAAGAGGTTCATGAACGAGGCCGAGTCGTATACTGACGCCGGCCATGACCAGTACGAGCGGAACGAGAAGGTCAAGGCGATTCCCGCGTGGTTGATCATGGATAGCAACCATCGCGATCGGTACATGCTCGGGACGGGCTTGTTTGCGAGGCAGAAGCCGCCGAAGAAGGCACTCGAGGAGGGAAAGATGTTCATGGCAGGTTCGTTGGAGGAGCTAGGCTCAAAGATTGGAGTTGACGTGAAGGGTTTGAAGGAGACGGTTGAGAAGTACAACGTAATGTGTGAGAGAGGGGTTGATGAGGAATTTGGGAAGGGGGATAGTGCGTATGACAACTTCTTCGGTGACCCGGATGCTGGGGGGTTGAATCCCAACATGGGGCCGTTGAACAAGGCACCGTTTTATGCCATTGCAATATGGCCTGGGGACCTCGGAACCAAGGGCGGCTTGCTGACGGATGAGCATCAGCGGGTGTTGAGGAAAGACGGAGGCTTCATGCCTGGATTATATGCGATTGGAAATACCGCTGCGAGTATCATGGGAAGGACATACCTGGGAGCAGGATCAACGCTGGGCCCTGCCATGACGCATGGGTTTGTGGCCGTCAATCACATAGCCAGTCAGAAAAAGCCTTGAAGAAATTCCATACCAAGCAACATGATTTCATACGCAACGTACAGATGCACTGGTGTTGAGTGGGGCCGAAAAGATGGAAGTGAAGATCATGCTATTATTGAGATGCGAACTATGTGTTGCCGTAGAGAGCGAGCCAGCTTGCTCGTGAGGTCAAATGCTGTCATTGGGTCCTTTCGTATATCGTGACCCTAATACAAGACTCCGTGATCAATGAGCAAGAAAAATGATGTCTAGTCTCGCAAGATTTCGCACGCGATCTACCATCTGCTGCCACTTGTAAATGCGTGGTACAAGATCCGCTCTGAACGCCTCAAAGTATATCGGACCCTAACCACGAAAAAGGCATCTCTACTATATCATCTACCATCATGTGCGTCATCAGTTTGTATACTCAAGTGCCCTTCTAGCATAATTCCTTGTTCGTCTCCAGTGGCGTCTCCTCGGGTGTGGCAACAACCTCTGGAGTCGAAGCTCCTGAATCAAGCTTGTCGTACTCTGTTGAGTCAACGCTCTTGTCCGACTTGGAGTCCTCGTTGGTTTCTTTGGATTTATCTTCGATCTCGTCTTTCTTCGCTTCGACTGTTTCCTTGACATCCGTCTCTTTCTTGATTGCGTCGTTTGGTGCAGCCTCCTTTTGCGCCTTGGCAGGTTCGGCATCATCCTCGTCGACCTTGCTCTCGGGCTCCTGTTTCTCGCGCTCTCCGCCGGCGTTGGCCTGGGCGTTGTCAAGATCAGCCTCACCCTTCTTGCCGATGGCGCCATCAAGGACTTCGCCGCCCTCCATGACGACGCGAAGCTCAAGATCCTCGTCCATGGAGTAGACGCGAACGCCAACAATGCAGATGGCATTCCAGGGGTCGGGAAGACCTTCCTCCTCCGACTCATAGCGCTCATCGTGGGTCTTGGGTGGCCCCGCAGGCGTGGTACGAGGCTTCCTGACCATGTCGTCGTCGCTGTAGAGTTCTTCCCAATCGTCGACAGGTGAGTCGGAGGAGTCATCATCCGAGTCGTATACTTTCGCCGCCGGTGGCGGGGGTGGAGGCGCAGGTTGAACCACAGTCTTCTCAGGCTCCTGGGGCGTCTCCTTGGGCTCTTCCTTGGGCTCTTCCTTGGGCTCTTCCTCAGACACCTCCTTTGACTCTCCAGATTCATCCTTGGACACCTCTTTCGAGTCGTCCTTGGGCTCATCCTTAGACTCGGCCTTTGCTGCCTCGTCAGAAGTCTTGTCGTCAGGAGCAGAAACTTCAGTCCTCTCAGTGGCCTCCGACATGGACTTTTCAGTCTTCTCGAAGGCGTCCGTTTGAACAGACTTGTCCTCCTTAGGCTCCTCTTTGACAGCCTCAGTCTGGACGCTTTGGTCCTTGGGCTTTTCCTCTTCCTGCTTTCTCGCCTCTTCCTCTTTCTTCATGTTCTCTGCCTCGGCCTTCTTTGCTTCTTCGGCGGCCAGCTTTGCTGCTTCTTCAGCCTTGATCTTGGCTGCTGTTTCGGCCTTATTCGCTTCTTCAGCAGCAAGCTTAGCCTCTTCCTCAGCCTTCACTTTGGCAGCGGCTTCAGCCTTGGCGATTCTGCGTGCGCGCTTTTCGCCGTTCTTTTCCTTCTGCTTCCTCGTGATCTCGCGTGTCATGTGGCGTCTGTCCCACAACTTGCGACGCTCCTGCTTTCGGGAGTCAGAAGCTCTCTGCTGCTCCTTGATCTTTCGTAGTCTGGCGACCTCTTCGAGGTAGGCCGTCCCCTTGCTGTGTGCAAGGTCGTAGGCGGCGCCGATCTGCGCAAGCTTGTCGTTCTCCACGCGGCTGCGGCACTCGCGCTTGACAACGGATTCAACAGAAGGCAAATTGTTATCCCTCTCGCCGGCAACGCTCATGTAGATGCTGTACTCGCCCGCTGGCATATCCGGGAGTTCGATTGATACTGATCGCTCCATTAGGTAGTTGCCGTGGGAGCGGACAATATAGTCCTCGGCGCCAGGGCGGCTGCGCTCGTGGATACGGAAGTGGATGCGGAAGGTGTACTGTCCTTGGAGACCCTTGAAGTACCGCGTATCCAATTGAGACAGGACGAGGACTAAGGGGCCATCCTTGGACAGGGTAATCTGGAAATTCTCGTGGAACTGAGGCTTCCACGGAACCTCAACACCAATCCACTTCTGGGTGCATCGCCAGGCAGGATCACGGAACAGCCTCGTTCTGTCGATGTGCTGATACTTGCGAAGGAAGTCTTCGTAGTTGATCCAGAAAACAGAGTCGTTGCCAAAGTGGTAACCAAGCTCTTCCTGGACGTCGGTCGTCCATTCCTTGGACCCGTCAGACCAAGCACCCTCCCACAAGCCCTTGCGGACCTTGCCCCAAGGGTTTCTCATTTTGATGAGACGCTCGCCGGACTTGATTGTCCTCGCCTCCATAATAACGTATGCATGGCCCTCAGAGATGCCATCTCTGTCGCCATAGCCTCCATCGAGGAGACCGGTGCTCGCACCAAACAGGAATTCCTGGTTGACCTTGGAGAGCTCATTCTCCCAGAAACCCTCGGTGTCGAGTATATCGGATGTAAGGAGCTCGGTAGTGACGCCACCCGTGAGGTCCTCCAGACCCTCACCGATCCAGCCACCGGCCAGGGAAGCGAAGTCGCCGTGGGCCTTGGCGTATGCCTTCTCTAGCAGGGGCACCCACGTCTCGTTCTGGTCCTTGCATTGGGCAAAGAAGAGGGCCTTGGAACCGGTCTGATACGTTTGGCGGTAGACCCGCTCAACGTCCTCGCGGTCGATCTGCTGCAGAAGATCCCGTTGCATGCTGGGTGAGTCCCAACAAGGCGATTTGAGATAGAGCTTGTCATCGATGATGGAGTAAATCCACTCGCCATCTCTGTAGAAGACGAAGCCATAGATGCCGATGCGCGTGTCGTATTCTACGCAAATCTTCTCGATGCCGCCTTCTACAGAGGCGAGAGCGGTCAAGCTAGCCATCAGCCAGCAATCTCCCAGACTTCCCTGCTTGACGTCTCCGCCGTTCAAGTTCTTCATGAAGGTGGGCTTCTCGAAAATTTCGTGGATGCGCTTGACAGCTTTGGGGACCGAAGCGCTCGGGTTGGAAAGTGTTGTTCGGGAGAGCTGCCACTTCGTAGAACCCAGAGTGTTAAGGCAGTGTCCCTTTTCCCACTTCAAATCCCAGTCCTAATGGGTGGTTTAGCTACAAAGTATGCTACGAAGGCGATAGCGTCACTCACCAGGTCCCAGCCAGGGTCTCTGTAGCGCATGTTGACTCTCCTGCACTCCTGAATGATTTTCTTGACTTTTCGACGGCATTCCTCCACAGCCCGCTCGTAGCCCGCAGTCAACAGCTCATTCGGCTTGTCTGCGCTTGCAGGAGGCAGAACAGGGTCGAAGGGAAGCACGGCGAGGGCCTTGTTGAACTTGCGGTTCTGGAACTTCTTCCAGATACGGTTGATGGACTGCTGAGGGGGAGCCTTCTTCTTCTTTTTCTTCTTTTGGTCATTGTTATTATTCGAGGCCGGGGCGGGCTTTGGGCGACGGTAGTCTTCCGACTCCTCGGAGGAGCTGTAGCCGTGCATGTTGGTAGTGGGACGAGTACAGGGACTCGAGAGGTACGATTTAGAGGTCAATTGGTTATGGAGAGTCAACGAGAGGAGGTTGACGAGAGAGTCGGGGGAGGAATCAATTATCTAGAGCAGCGAACAGGTTGTGGGCGTCCTGCGCTTGCTGTAGTACACGGGTCAGTTACGGAACAGGTTGGGCGTGGTTTGAAGTGAGTGACGAGCAGCCCAAAGCCGAAGCACAGACGGGACGACTCAGTGACGGAAACGAGAGAGAAAGGTTATGGAGGGTATCGGTTGGAAAATAGTTGAACGCGAGTCGTGGATGGCGAGAGAAGGGTCTTAAGAAGGGAAACGGAAACTCAGGGTCTGGGGGGAGGGTGGGATAGACAAGGAGGGCACACCTGGTCAGCGAGTCGCAGCCTCGTGGTATGCATTGGACGATCTGACAAGCGCGAGTCGACGAGAAGCACGACAGGGAAGACGGAGTGGGTGTGATTCGCATTCACCGCATCAAGGCGGCTGGGTCTGGTGGTCTCGCCATCGTGCCTAGCTGTCTGGCTCTGCTGCTGGGGGGCGGCGCATCCGCATCAAGTGGTGAAGTGCTGGGCGACCCACCACCCCCGGGGGAGCGGCGGCGAGGACGGACGCCGGCATGGGATGTGGAGATGGGCGAGTGTGAGGTGAGATTCACAGTGTCGTTTGCTCAAAGTCGAGGAACATGTTCGAGTACGGATACACGCGCCAGGATCCATGCCGAAGGACGTGGAGCGGAACATGGGCGGGGCAAGGGTCTGGCTTGGCATAGACCGGTCGTTTCCAGGGTTCGAAAGCGGCACCCGGACGCCCAAGGGTCTGGTCGAGTCTGGCGGTGGGAGGACGACGGAATTGAGAGAGTTGGTGGTGACCTGGTTGGGCGTGTGTTGGGTGTGTTTTTGCGGGAGGACAAAGCCGGGAGTTGGAAAAGGATGGACGCCGCACGGCTGAATGGTGGTGGTGGTGGTGTTGATCGGAGGTTGTGAAGCCACAGTGTTGGAGGCAAGACACAGAAACAAGAGGCAAGACAACCTGGGGCAAGAAGGAAGAAGGTACGATACCTGCATCAGTCTGGTAGGTACTTCCTTCCACGCTAGTGCCACGAACTGCAGCCTTCAGCGACTTTTAGCTGGGTTCTTCAGGGTCCAGCCGGCGTGCCATTCGGTAGGTGCCTTAAGGTACTGATAAGATACCCTCCTTCCCGGTAAATATCGTAAGCAGGGCGGTTTAGGTTCCTTATCCGTCAGGGAAGTCAGACCTACCCGGGAGGAAGGAGGCGCGAACTGGCTCTCACCTTCCTTCGCTCTTCTCTCCGTTTTCCTTTTTCTCTCCAAGGTCCTTCTAAGAACTTTTACTCTTTGTTCTCTACGTACCTTACCCAAGTTACCGACTCCCCGTCCTCCGCCACATGTGCTCGGATCCGGTGCCATGTCAGGAAGATGGAACCGACAATCGTCCCGACGCCAACTCCAACTCCAACTCCACAGCGCCATCAACCAGCCTGGTCTTGGTCGCGGTGGCATCCAACATCCAGCCATCCCAACGTCCCCGGCCGACCTTACCGATGGGGCCTACGACAACCCCAGTACCGGTAAACAGGGGCCTTTGGGTGGACACTGGATGGACACTGGATGCCCACATTGTCGTCGGCCCAGGTTCCCCGGGTGCTACCCAGCAACAGTCGCGAATAAGAACCCACTGGGTGTTCTTGGGGGCTGAATTCAACGGTCGACATTCTGCCAGCAACTTCTCTGCCGAAATGCTTGCAGATGCCTGATAACTGAGAACTGAGGCTATCCCCAGGCGCAAAACGGTCCAACCATCGCCGGCTGCCTCAAAACTACCCGAGGAAAGCCTCCAAAATCTGACATCTCTACCGTTAGACTTGATGTTGAGAAAACCATTGGCCTTAACCTTGATGGTCTAGTCCAGGCAGCTGCGTCACTTGACGCCGTTTCCTTGCCGCCGGCCCCTTAGCAGAGCCGCGTCGCTTACGAACTCTTCTCGCAATCAGGCTGGCTTAGCCTCTCGTAACCCCGCGATGGGAAAGGCACGAGAGGCTGAGCTTCAGCTACTGCATAGTACATCAATATGATACGCGTCCCTCGCCGACAATTCGCTGCATTTTGCAGTATGCCGTCAGCATCGGCCATGCACCCATCAGCATCCATCATCACGAGCCCTCTCTTCGCGGCCGCCGTCAAACATCGCGCAATTTACCTTCTTCGCAGTAGTATTTCTACTTTGCGCGTTTCAAATACTCCTACCTTGCTCATGCAATTTGCGTTCAGGAGACAGACACTGCCTTCAGCTCCTCCAGGCAGAAGTACCCGGCGCGGCAATATCTAATCTGCTCAGCCCTTGACGATCTCTTTCTTACCCCAGGATTCACCCCAAGATAAGAGCAACGCACGCGATAGCCCAGCATGTCACTGCCTCAATCCGCACCCAACCAACGCCTCCGCCTACCACTTCTGGCTTAGATTGCTGACTTTCTGAGTGGACAGCCAGACGTACGCAGTAGGTGGATTATCTGCGCTCGATATCGACTGGAACTTGGTTCAAGGACATTGTCCCCTCCAATGGGTGTACGGATATTAGCTTCCTTGACGATAGATAGGTGCTCAATAATCCGGGGATTCCCATGCGACACATGTGTCGACATGCCAATCACCCAATCCCGTCGTCCCTGCTGTACGAGTCGACCAGAATGGCATGGCATAGGCCTCCATTGCCCCTGTCCACCACCCGACTTCCCTGTAGCTGCACGCTGCAGGAGGTTGTGGCAAGGGCCGAACTTTCTTAGCGAGTCATCCCGGGAAGAAGTCAGCGTCTGTCACTAAACAAAGGACCACGCATTACAACAGTCCAGTGCTGGGAGCACAGCACAGCAAAGCATAAACCAACGGTCCCCTGACGGCCGAACTGCTTCCCATCTCAAGCCAGCAGAGCGGTCATTCTCAGCCTCAGAATCACTACACGGCTCGTCCGCCTTGTCTGCCAGACGCTTGAGAGCCTGTTTCGTGGCATCCAAAAGAATGCTGCATCCCGGAACGAGCCAAAATGGACTTCCGACCGCTGTCTCACCCTCCCGCCGCACCTCGATAGGGAACACTGCATTTGCAGTGCATTTCCCAGGCCTCATTGTTCGACAACGTGGTGCTCTTATCTCTCGAACACGAAGCATCATGTGCATTCGAACGCCCTC
Organism: Colletotrichum fructicola Nara gc5; assembly: GCF_000319635.2. Taxonomy (NCBI): domain Eukaryota; kingdom Fungi; phylum Ascomycota; class Sordariomycetes; order Glomerellales; family Glomerellaceae; genus Colletotrichum; species Colletotrichum fructicola. The sequence goes on along the minus strand of NW_027094054.1, from coordinate 197,895 downwards.
TACTTTGTCATCAACCCGACCACCGCCCGACGACACATGCTACATTGCATTGCGTCCCGACCCATCCGCTCGGCAGACAGTCAGTCTACAGTGTACACGCAGAATTAGGGAGTGCATTCCTTACTCCTGTACAGATACTCGGGCTACACGGCGCGGTACATCGATGATTGGCATCAGATAAGACGACTCGGACCCAGACTGATTCGTGTCACTCGACGGAATAGCCACAGCGGGACAGCGGAATTGAGAAAACGCTGCCACTGCGAAAAGAAAAAGAACGTGTAATCTGCTAATTTAGTAAAGATTTTTGGGTCGGTGTGGATGGACCCTGATCGTCCAAACCACCAGAAACACGCCAGTGGCGAGAGAGCCCAGCCCAAAAGACCGACCGATACTCGTTCTGGCGCTGTGACTGTCGGAATCACTGAAGGCGCTGGAGTATCTCGCTGCAGCCCTCTGCAGCACAGTTACTTTGGCACTGGTCTGAATACTGCGTATTGCTAGGGTCACCGTTTTGGGGCAAGGTCTGGACCAAGGGACCCCTATCGGATCCTGTCCGTCGCCTCACCGACCACACCGCAATTCCTCCGATCCCGCAGTCCGGACCGTTGAGATGCGCATCGCAACAGTTCATGCCAGTTTGGTCACACAAACTGTATCCTTTCATTTCAGCAGTCCATATTTTCCCTCATATTGCTCGTTGTTTACTCCCCATTCGTTCGCGGTTTGGAGGTAGGCTGGCTGAGCCCAGAAATAAGACAAGACGGCTTGCCTTGACCGACTGGCGAGGTTGCCGGTGGGCCGGCCCCAGCTTGTTTCTTGGGAACATCCGAGACCTTGTCGATTCTATCCGCAGAACCCTAGCGATTTGCCAATATTTGATCCAGTCACATATCCGTACGGGGGCATCATCAGACCCTTACTCCGTACTCATCAGTCAATTGCAGGTTGAGAACGAGCATACCTTATGATTCAGCGTGCATAAAGTTTCCTGGGACTAGGAAAGCGCGCGCGACACCGAAGGGGCACGATAGGTGTAAGGGTCATATGTAGTAAATACTGGCGGTCGAAGCTTCCATCTAGGTCCCGTCTATCTCGTCGGATCTTGGTACAGTGCGGGTCGGTCCGCTGAGCTGCACAGCAGGAACCCAGTGTCCATTGCCGTATGTCGACTCGCGAAAGCTCTGGGCGAGCTCGTCAGTATTGATTGAACGATTTTTTCCACGTGTTAATTAGACCTCGCTACTACGGCCTATAGGGGTACTCATCGTGACCTAGGTAGCAGTCAGAGCCGCCAGCTTTTTTGTATTCCTCATAAGACAAACTACTACTATAGGGACGGGACCATAGCTACCTAATGAACTTATCTCTAAAGATCATATTGACAAAGGGGTCATGTTGTGCTGTCTATCCAAGTCCTGAGATTTTTCTTCTTTCCAGCACCTTTGTGAAAAAACCTGTTGGGCCAGCCAGTCGAATATGGAACTTTATCCCCCATACCTTTAGTCGGCCATCGTTAACCTCGCCTGTTCCATGATAGTGTCATCAAACCCTGGCTGTATGCCCGCCGTCCATGTTGTCGGAGATACCATGCTAAAGTTTTGTGTGCAAGTGGTCAGCCATGACGGTTCTTCACAGATTAATCTACAGGAATAGCTCTCGATGGGCTATATCTGCCTCGCATCTGCCCAAAACATGCTGTAGATTCTTCCTTTGGGGGACCATAACCGCCACCTCTTGATACAGCATCTTGGCGGCGTAAGCTGTTTTCAAATCATCATGTTTAGCAAAGAGATTCGAGCGGCGGCTATCGAGGCCATCAAGGCAGCAACCCAAAGGAGAAGGGAGGAGATGGTTGCAAAAGTTGGTAGGCAGTTGTACGCTCTGTCTGCCGCCCAGAACAGGACCAACTTGAACTCTTCCGTGGCGTCATTGAACGCTGTTCATGGTGGAGAGCAGGATGCGGACTACGGGGCTTCTGCAAACTCCAAGAAGGAGAAGAAGAAGCGGAAGGAGACGGTCACGTCTCCCTCTTCCACCGACCAGCAGACGACAGATGATGCGTCTGTAATCGGTGAGTTATTGGACCCCGAGACCGATAGTATGTGCCCTTGTATGGGGAAGAGAGAAAGAGAGAGAGTATGGGTGTACCCCGGCTAACTCGTTCAAAGAAAGCAGCTCTTCCCCTTCATCTGGCCCTTCATCTGGCCCTGCCTCTGTTTCTTCGCCTGTCACTTCTCCTGTATCCTCACCTGTCTCCTCACCTGTTTCTTCGACTGTTCTCTCGACTGTTCTCTCGACTGTTCCTTTGGCTGACCCTAACCAGCCACCCGCGACTGTCGGGAAAGGGCTCCATCGGGCCATGGTGAGCGGCTTATTGCACAAGCGGCGGGAATGCGAGCAGCAGAGAGCCGCGTAGATCAAAGCCAACGAGGCTCAATCTCGTGGCCTGGCGCATCTTGGTCTCTCGAACCCTTCTGCAAGCGGCAACGCATAAGACGAGACCAACGACATCACGATTACCGGTATGAACACATTCAAGATCATCATCATGAGCAAGTTGTTTGGTGTTTATCGGGATAGCGGGAAGATTCATTGGCTCTCTTTTGTCAACGATCATTCATGCATCAGATTTTGGAAGATTGCCAAACAACAGACAGCGAAAATACACTAGCGCTCAAAAGAGTTGATGAAATTGGCTTTAGAATACACTGCCAATGTATCAACTGTAGGCCATCATGTGTGTGCCTGGCTAAGCAGAAAGTATGTTCTCGGCCCGCAAATATTGTGTAATCTTCCTTCCACCAAATGCAAAGTCTATCTAAGTTGTATCTCAGTGATGTCTACCCTGCCTCGTGTATCTACCATCTACTGTATAAGTCGCAAATCCCTCTCGCTCGCTTCAGCATCCTTCTTGGAAGCGGGCTCTTGCGTCGTAACGGCACCGTAACTCGGCCCCTCCGCCGGTTCCAAAGCTTCCTCCTCGGCGGGTACCAAGATAGCCCTCTCCTGGTTCTTGCGGTCCATCCTCGCCCTCCACGGACGGTACACCAGCACTGATCCAAGCCCAACCACGACGAACAGTCCGCAGATACTGCCGCCGATGATGTCAAAGTGCTCACCGATAGCGTCCACTCCGTCCCAGAAGCTTCCCTCGGGCTCGGCCACGTTCGCGATGAGGGAGAGGACCTGGATGATGCCGATGAAGGCTGAGACAAACACCGTGATGCCGGTGAGCACGATGGAGTAGTACAAGATCGCGACCCTGTCTCTCGAAAACGCCTTGGACGTGTAAAGTGCCATCATGAGCGCGCCGTCGGTGGTGTCGAGAAGACACATGCCAGCTATCATCCTCGTCAGCACGTACCCTTCAACGTCTGCCATAGTCAGGACTTACCAGTAAAAAGCACGGGAAAGATGAGAATCAGCCAGATGCTCGTGCCCTGCGCTCCATGCACGCTACTCAGTCCCAAAATTGCAATCTCTGAACTCGTGTCAAAGCCGAGGCCAAACAAGATACCCAGGGGAAACATCTTCCACGGCCGATCAACGACCCTAAATACCTTACGGAACACATTCGCCAGGAACCCCTCCCCCTCCAGCTTCAGATTCGTCGCCGCCTCCTCGTCCTCCTCCTCAACCACCTCTCCAGTAAGCGCCCTTCTCCTCTCCTGCTCCAGCACGACTCTCAATCTTCGGATGAGCTTATACAAAACCCACCCGTTGCCAGCACAGAGCAGCAACAGGAACGCAGCGCTGACGCTCGTGCCGATGATGTTGCCCACGCGCGTGAACCCGTCAAACCGGTCCCTCAGCGCGCCGCTCGTCGCAGCAACAACGACACACGTCACGATCACGATGGTGCTGTGGCCTAGCGAGAAGAAGGTGCCGACGGTGACGGGGCGCTGGCCCGAGGCGATCAGGCGGCGGGTCATGAGGTCGATGGCGGAGATGTGGTCGGCATCGAGGGCGTGGCGCAGGCCGAGCAGGTAGGAGAGGGCCGCGGGGGAGATAAGGGAGGGGTGGAAGTGCAGGATGATGCCGGCCACGATCCAGATGGCGATGTTGATGGACACGAGGAGGGCGATTATGCGGATCGTCGGGGCGGGGATGCCGTGGAGGAACGGCGGGATGGGGAGGGAGGGCACGCTGAAGCGCGCCATGGTGACTGACTGGTCTACGGTGTCGAATCACACAAGATGGGGGCTCTCGAGGATGAGACTTCAGAAAAGGATGAGTAAGGAGAAGGAGGGAGAGATGAGGTTGAAATTTGGAGTTCACAAGACCACTTTTCAAAACGCCCAGCCGGCGGGAAGCAGATGGACGGCGTGCCCTCCGGCCGGCCACCACCGATCGCGCCCACAGCTGCGTGCTACCTTACCTTACAGCACGCCAACGCATGAAAACTAGCTCACTTCGGGGGTGATAGCGTGCGCAAGTATCTGCGCTGGCGGGGAGAAGTGTGCCGGAGGGGAGGCAGGATGACCACCATAGCCCCTCCATCTTTCTGCTGTGCTATCTTATCTGTCGCATGGAGCGGCCGAGGGGCAATGCGGGGACCTCGTGTGGGGTTCAGCCATGCCGCTCCGAGCCGTCGGCGGCCGGCGGCCATGTGTGGTTTCGCCTGGTGAGGTTTGAAGGGTGTTTACTTGAACACTGAAACTGACTGACATTACCTCAGTCTCTCTCATTGTTTCGCTCCGTGGAAGACATGTGAGAATAGGGTGTTGGGCGAAGTGGAACGAGTGAGCGCCGGAGACTCCAGCGAGAAGCCCCGCCATGTCTTGGCTGTCCGGGTCGGTAAGGTAGCGCGATCAAGCTTTCTGTACCCCGAACAAGGATACCGGAGCCGCTACGAGATATTCAAGTGTGTTCAAGGTCATTCCCGTCGTTCAAAGGGCGAGACCGCCTAGGTTTCCTGTGTCCGCGTGGCTGTATCTACAATGCTAGACTTGTACTTGGATGAAGAACAGAAGTGGTAGAGATAATCATAGGCGATGGGCTTCCACTGGAGAAGCGAATCCGCCAGTGTATTTTCATGCTCAGTCAGCAACCTTTTCTGCTTTGTCAACCCCAACTACCTACCTCATGGTCTCACTGAATCATCAATTTCCATTTCAACACAATAGGATTTCTCACCTATTTCGACCTGAGTAGTTTTTGATCGGGCTGTGCATCTCATCGTTCACTTATATTCATGAAATTAGGTCGCCTTCTCGCTTCATCTCTCACTATCCTGTCTGTCAATTGCTGCATCAACCCCTCCGTGATTCTCACCATGCCGCCGACTTACAACAAAGCCTTCATCCCCCTCGAGTCGAATCCCGAAGTATTCAACGAACTCATCAGCCTTCTCGGTGCGCCTCCATCGCTCCAGTTTGAGGACATCTTTACCTTAGACGACCCCGCGCTGCTCCCAGAAAAGATTCTGGCTCTCGTCCTCATCTTCCCCACGACCCCCACTTTCGAGGCGCGATTTACGGCAGAGGAAGCCGGCGCTCAGGACTGGATGGTGGAGCACAACGAAGAAGACGAGGACGCCGTGTGGTTCAAGCAAACTATCAACAACGCCTGTGGGCTGTATGCCATTCTGCACGCATTGGCAAACGGCCGTGCAAAAGACTTCCTCAGTAAGTGACCCAATCTTCCTTGAAAGTGAGTGGTAACTGATACAACGCAGGACCGGGATCGTTGCTAGACAATCTGCTTTCTATCACGGCACCAATGGACCCCGCCCAGGCTGCCATGGCGCTGGAAGCTTCAACCGAGCTGGAGGATGCCTATTCTTTGATCGCCACCAAGGGCGACACAGCTGCGCCGGCGAGTGCTGAAGATGAGGTAGACTTCCATTACATCTGCTTCGTGAAATCACCGGATACCGGCCATCTGTACGAACTGGACGGCGATCGCAAGGGCCCCGTGGATAGGGGTGTGCCCGACGAAGAGCAACGGGTTGATCTTGGTCAAAAGTCGCTGGACGTTGTGCGTCAATTCATCGCACAAGGAGGAGACAATATCGGTTTCAGTCTCATGGCGTTAGTGGAAAAGGCGTAGTGGGACGAGGCATCATCTCATCAGCGAAGGCGTTGAGCGTGTTGATTAATTGCTAGCTTGATTTGTACAATGGCTTTAACTATGTTCTTAGCTTGCCTGGATGATCTTCTCCAACTCATCCGGGTCCTTGATGGTAGGGGTCAAGTTTTCGCTGCCCGTCGCAGTGATCAAGATGTTGTCCTCGATTCTGTAGAGATTAGCACCGTCACGGTTGGGAATGGTTGGGTGTTGCATACCTCACGCCACCAACATCCCAGTACTTCTCTAGTACGGCAGTGTCAATGTACTTGGAGTGGACGGGGTCCTTGAGGTAGGGCTCAATAATGAAGTTGCAGAAGTAGATGCCGGGCTCGACGGTGACGATGCTACCAGCAGGCAGCTTGCCTCTGACACGCAAGTAACGGAACATGGGGTCGGTGTCTGCGTAGTTGGGGTTACCGCCAACGTCGTGGGTATCCATTCCGAGGTAGTGTCCCAGGCCGTGGGGAAAGAAGGCGACGCTGGTCCTGTTCTTGAGAATCTCCTCCTTATCGCCCTTAAGGATGCCAACGGAATGGAGGCCATCAATGGCAATCTTGTGGGCCATCAGGTGGATATCGTCCCAGACGACACCCTCCTTCAGAGCTGCGGTGGTGTCAAGCTGCATCTTCAACACAATGTCGTAGATCTGACGGGACTCCTTGCTAAACTTGCCAGAGATGGGGAAAGTACGTGTCTACAGCTTGTTAAGACGGTCTCTGGGCACGACACGGTGGCTGAAAAAGACTTACAATGTCAGAGGCGTAGCAGTTCCATTCCATACCAGCATCCAAGAGGAGATTCTGCTTGCCCGCCAGGGGAGCATCGTTGGCTACGTAATGCAGTGTGGCGGCAGCTCGACCTGCAGCAAAGATGCCGTGGTAGGCCTGGTTGGTGGCACCGTTGGAGATGCTGTGATACAGGAAGGTGGCGTACAGCTCACTCTCGTTCTTGGCCTTCTTGACCTTCTCAACGACGGCGTGGTGGGCAATGGTAGACACAGCATTGGCCTTTCTGGTGAGAGCAACCTCGAAGTCGTCCTTGACCACACGGCACGTCTCGATGGCGTTCTTAAGGACACTAAAGTTCTTGCCTTCGAACTCGAGGAACGTGATGCTATCCAAGACCTGACCTTCGATCGCGAAGACGGTCTTGTTGCCCTTGCCGAGGCGCACAAGCTCGGCATTGACGTCGGTGGTGTACTTTACATGGTCGACGTCGTACAACTCCTTGGCTTCGGCAGCGCTGACGGGGAGGCCGGACCAGATAACGCTATCGGGGTCGATGGGAGGGATGAACAGGGTGGACTCGGAGGACTCGAGGTCGAAGACGTAGTGGCAGTCGGCGAGGGGGCAGCCGGTCAGGTAGTAAAAGTAGCGGCGCTGTCTTTGAAGGGTGTTAGACCATTGGCTAGAGGTTCTTGGGGTTCGGGAGCAGGGGTACCTAAAGGGTTCAGGCTCGTCGTTGTCCTCGATCATCTTGGTCATGCGACCCTCGACGTAGAGGACGCCGGTGGCACCGGGAACCTTGGACTTGACCTCATCGGCGACACGCAGAGCGTGGGCCTTTGCCGGGTACTTGCCCTTGAGGACAGTCTCGTAGTCTTGAGCCATGTTTGTGGCAGAGGTGGTGGAGAAGAACCGCGCCGGTCTCAAGGATGATGCGATGCGCCTCGTCGTCGATGGTACTGGAGCTCTAGAAGGCCCGCCAAGAGGTCTAGACGGATCTGCAGAGAGGTGTTGGGTTCGGTTTCGGCCGATGCTGATCGAGGCAGGTGCAGGAACAGTGGTGAAGGAGGAGCAGAACGTGCGGATGACGGCACGATGTGATGTTCTAGCCAACATCAAGTCTCTGTCGTCCGGGTCGAGTCGCACGGGGAAAGAGGGGCAGCGCCGTTACGTTAGATCAGATGGCGTATCGAAAGACGTTTGCTGCGTTGCGCCAGCACTGTAAGCCGAGCTAAAGCGCACTCTCAGCGGGACGAGATAGCTACGATAACGAATCACAGCACCAAGACTGGTCGGATAAGGAAGCTCATTCCTTGGACCTTCCCAGACCAGCGGCACCACTGCTGAAGCTACAGTGCAATCGCCAGCTCTAGGGGCGGGATCACACAGTATGCCCCTCCATCCCCACTCATTGCCTCTCTCAGCCAATGAAAGCCATAGAGTTCTCGGATGACGGCAAAGCGTCGGGTTAAATGTGTCCGTCTTATGTAATGCGGTCTCAATGGCCCGTGCATCGCAGAGAGCCACTGCCAAATGTAATGTCACGATGCACCTGCCACGAGGATTCCCCAAGCTCCTCCAACTCGAACTCGACGACCCCAACTTACAATCGTCATCCCCAGAGGTCTAGACTTCCACCAAAGTCCACAATCCCACTGTTATCCCCATTTCTGGACCGTTTCTATTTCCTCTCGCGGTTACCACTTGGACGCGGCTCCATTACAACACGTCGACGACAATGGTCTGTTGCACGTCCACCGTCATGCATGAGGTCCACTGAATGACACTCCCACAGGGGTCGAATGGCGTGGCCTGAAAGAGCCCCCAAAACATCGCGAGCCGCCCATCTGGAATAACAACTCGAACGAGGCTCTCCCTCCAGTCATGCCTAGTCGCTGCTCCTGACGCCTGTTTCTGACCAAGACTCGGCCTGGCCGATTGTGTCCCTGAAGAAGGCGTGGGACAGCATCACTCCGGCACGGCCAATCCCATCTCAATCAAGCCTGCCAACCGGTGCGATCCTCCCTCCATCAAGGAAGCAGGATCATCAACCCAGACCTCACGCAACTTGTTACCTGAAAATATTTGAATTGGCCAGAATTGCCCTTGCAGCCAAGCTCGACAATGTGCCGTCTTGTCCCAAGCTCCCAAAGGGTCTTGTCTCATGCGGGTGAATCCTCCAGATGCCACTACCGTCAACCACGTCTGCAGTCAATCCCAGCAAGTCTCAGGCGGCACAGAAGGAGGATGGCGGAGCAGCAGCTTGTAAGTCTCGAGGACCGACCATCTAGGATCGCCAGAATCTTCGTTCAATATCCTAGCATGCGACTGAGGTCTGATTTGCCGGCGTCAGGTTGCATTACTCCACCACAAAGTGCGTTTGTCTCCAACGTCTAATATCAGTTCCCCAAACTTGGCCGTCATCCCACAAATCGACCCCAAGGGGAATTACTGGGCCTGCTGTCCAGTGCGGCCCATGTCGAGGCTCAGCCAAACCACCGCTCAATCAATCCGAGTCAAGTTTCCTCCCTGGCTTTGGTTTATCATTCTAGGGTATCCAGGTCTTGCAGGGCCAGGTACTGCCCGCTATGCGTGCCGTGAAGGTCATCGGGCACTCATCGAAGCGCTTCTACTTGCTTGCTGAACAGCCGTTTGCGCGACTGGCCGCCGTCCGGGAGAGGCCAAGATTCACCAAGACCGCTGCGCAGGAAAAGTGCATTCAACCAGACGACGCGACACCAACACACCCAAGAAAGGAAATGATGTGATGGCACCCTTGGAAGCGAACTTGTCCCTGCAGCAACAACCAAATCGACAGAGTTGACGGACCTTGGCCAGAACGGTCGCCTGACCGCAATGCGCCATGCAACCCGTGTTGGCTGTGCTATTCCTCCCTCTGGAGCAACGACTAACAGATCGAAATGCACGACTGCTGTGTCTTCAGGATGTCATTCAGACACAAAAACCTCCGTCCGTGAGAGGACCCTCTACTGTCGTTGTCTCTACTGTCATTCGTTGTTCAAATTGGTCATATCTTAATTCACCTGCGAAGGCGACCTTCACGTCGATCGATGAGAGCTTAGGCTTCGTCCCCAAGCACTGCGCTGTCGCCTGCACTTGCAGGCTCCAACCAGTCAATATCAGCAGCGCAACACACGTCGGAGTTCTCCTGTGGTACAGACCAAAGAGACCATAATTTTACATGAATCCTTTTCTGTGAGCAAGCAGTCGTGCACAACGGAGACTACTTGCGTGCGGTACGAATTATCCCCACTACCGCCCAGCCATCGAAACTGCCGTATCCCGGCCCAGCATTCTTGGGATGGGGGCTCGTCTGTCGAACCAACGCCTTCTTTCGGTGAACAGCCCGCACTGTTGGAGATGCGTCGCTCAAAGCCCGCTCCATACGGCGCCCAACTTTTCGGTGTTTACCTACGGGCCCAACAGCGGCAGCACCGTTCGATACAGTCTCAATGTTAGCGCTTTCACGGCCCACCGGCTGCTCCAGTCAGCTCTCTGTTCCCGTCCAATACGATACGGGAGCGAGTCGGGTGTCGAATCCTTCCAATACCACTTCTGCAGTAGCCCAACTTCCAAGCAAAACGAAGGTCGCCTACCCCGCAACCAACCCCGACCGCCACCCCCCGTAACCCCGGCCACCCTCCGCTCCCCGTGGCTCTCTCGCCCGCAAAGCTGCAGCTTATTCAGGCGCCTGAGTCTCGGCAGTCCGCCTGATGTCGGTCCGATGAGTACGACTTTCCTCTAGCTTTTCCCAGAGAGGAAGAGGCAGACAATCGACGGACTTGCCTCCCAGCCAATGCCAGCTTTTGATTGCCGTGGGTCTTGGTTTGCAGAGTGCCCTCCCACTTCCCTCTTAAAATGACGTAGGACAAGCCTTATGGCTAGAAAAGACGACGGCATCCGGGAGACGGGGGTGCTGCCGGGCTTGGGGACATAGGCTTGAGGCAGCCGGACGCACAAAACCGCTTCTATTCATTTAACACCGCCGGTCGACGGGCCGCTCGAAGCCTCGCTGGAAAACTGGACACGCGGTGTTCACGCGCATTCCAAGAAACGTCAAGTCGGTTCAAGCTCAAGTCAAGCATTATGGCTGGTGCTCGGTAGCGTCCTCGGCGGTGGACTTGTGGACTTGTGGGCAAGCGAAGCCTTGACGATCGAGCTTGGGCGTTTGTGCCTGCTTGGTGTTCTCCGTCTCTCTCACTCAATCACTGTGTAGGCGGTGGCGTACTGCTGCGCACAAAGTCAATGAATGTGCCAAGCACTTGGCTCTCACGATCACTTCTCGGCGTTGCGGGACGGGTGTCACTGGATGAACGACTCAGCTCGCTCCAAACCTCTCTACACGTTACATCCTCAAGACCCAAGACGCGACATGAACAAGGGACCGGCGCATGTGTCACCAGGGCAAAATGTACTCGACATGTATCCCGCACAACACAAACTCCAGATATTGTCTCCCTTGCGCGTGTTATTCTGGAACCCAGCCCTCGTAAAGTCGTTGGCCCCGGCGCAATTCCAGCCCTCGTCGGAGCTGGCCGCAGCAACAGGGAAAAGCAACGTCCACATGGCCAAGCTCGTCCGCGACAGGATCCGACAGCTAAGACCTCGTTCCAAAAGTAACAAAAACATTTCCAAGGGCAGCCTCGCAGGCGTACTTCCCGTCCTGGCGTGGGGCAGCATGGGCCAGGACTTGGCAACCCCGTCCATCTTGACGAGTTTCTTCGCGCTGCGCGGTTCCAACTCGCAATACTCAAAGCTTGTGGGTGGTGTGTGCGGAGCTGCCAAGATGACAGCTTCTCGAGTCTCTGGTAGAGGATCTTCGGCCGCTTTCGTCTGTGTCCATGGGGTTGAGCTGTGTGCTATAAAGATCCATGGCTTCCCCAGCCCAGGCCCCTGGCTTGGGTTATGTTTTGTTTTGCTCTGCAGGTGCGCCGTGCTTCCATTAGGTTGAGAAGCTACATAAGATACTGAGTAATTCGTCCAAGCTGAACGCGCGAGACTTGAATTTCTGCCAAGAGAGCCGCGACTTGCATCGCCTATATCGCCATCATGGGTGACATCCAGCCTCACGAGTAAGCACCTCAACGGCCAATACAAGCTTGACTTCCATCTGACTTCGACTCCTCAGCAGCAAGACTGTCGATGCCATCGGGCATCATGAAGAACGTGCCCACCACATCGACCCCGTTGACCTGAGCCGCAACGTCGAGGCCAAGTAAGTCAGCAAGCTCGTAATCCTGACGACCAGCCATGATTCACAGCTATGCAGGATCAAGAACCCTCTTGAAGGAATTGGTTACGAACAACTTATGCACGATGTCGAGGCCTTCTGCGAAGAGAAGGGTCTCCAGAGTGAAGTTGGTCTCTTCCGTAAGGGAGCCCTGGTAGCACAGGACCCCGAGAATTATGCGACCATCGGAGGCACCGAGGCTTTGGACGAAGCCGAAATCCAGGCGTTGCGCGACGAGGTCGAGCACAAGTGGCGCATGCCAACGAAGCTGTTCTTGACCATTGCCACTTGCTCTATTGGTGCTGCCGTCCAGGGATGGGACCAGACCGGCACGAACGGCGCCAACATTTTCTTCCCTGCAGAGTATGGCATCGGCTCCGACAGCACTCGGGACACCCTCATCCTCGGTCTTGTCAACGCCGGCCCTTATCTCGGAAGCGCGTATGTTTCGCAAGACCGCCCTCATAAGTTACACTGCTAAACATTCTACAGTCTGCTCGGCTGCTGGCTTTCTGACCCTCTCAACAACTACTTCGGTCGCCGCGGTGTCATCTTCTTCTCTGCACATTTCTGTATCTGGCCTCTCATCGGCTCGGCCCTTAGTCACAACTGGCAGCAGCAGTTCGTCAACCGTCTTCTCATGGGTATCGGAATGGGAGCCAAGGCTTCCACCGTGCCCATTTACGCTGCTGAAAACTCGCCTCCAAGCATACGAGGTCAATACAACACAACACTATCGCTCAGAAACATTAGGCTCACATGGTAGCAGGTGCCCTGGTTATGAGTTGGCAAATGTGGACTGCCTTTGGTTCGTCATTCAGTCAAAGTACATGCGCTCAGAGCTAACTCGGTTAACAGGCATTGCTCTTGGTACCGCTTTCAACCTTGCCGTCTACTACGCCAAGTACAACTGGCGTCTTATGCTTGGTAAGTCCGGCCGCAACTCGTCCATGAAGTTGACTTTGACTGACGACCGCTTGTTCAGGTGCCCCGTTCCTCCCCGCCGTCCCTCTCCTCGTCATGATCTACTTCTGCCCCGAGTCTCCCCGTTGGCTCATGAAGAAGGGCCGCTACGTCGCCGCGTGGAAGGCCATGATTCAACTTCGAAACCACCCGATCCAATGCGCTCGTGATATGTACTCCATCCACGCGCAGCTGCAGCTTGAGGGACAGGTCCTCAGCAAGAACAACTACGCGACTCGCTTCACACAGCTCTTCACCATCCCTCGTGTCCGTCGCGCGAACTTGGCTGCCTTTACTGTCATGATTGCTCAGCAGATGTGCGGTAAGTTAAATCTCGCTCATCAACCATCACCCCTTAATCATCATCGCCCTATTGTATTTCGCCCGTTCATATCTGTACTGTAAACTGATTAGCCAGGTATTAATATTATTGCCTTCTACTCAACCACCATCTTCAAAGACGCAAACATGGGCGATTTCGAAGCCCTACTCGGTTCCTTCGGCTTCGGTATGGTCAACTGGCTCTTTGCCTTCCCAGCCTTCTGGACCATCGACACCTTCGGACGAAGATCTCTTCTGCTGTTCACATTCCCGCAGATGACGTGGACCCTCTTAGCAGCCGGTCTCTGCACGCTCATTGAAGCCGGCACAACCCGCACTGCACTCGTATCGCTCTTCGTGTACCTATTTGGCGCCTTTTACTCTCCTGGCGAAGGGCCCGTGCCTTTCACATACAGTAGTGTTCCGTGCCATCCTACCCAATTGACTCAGGAAGATCGAATAACTAACATCTTTATAGGAAGTTTACCCTCTGTCTCACCGTGAGATGGGCATGGGCTTCGCCGTGGCCACCTGCCTGTTCTGGGCTGCCATTCTGGGAATGACCTTCCCATTCATCCTTAAGCGTCTTGGCGTCGTTGGCGCGTTCGGACTGTGAGTTATAGCAAGTGCGATTGACTTTGTAAGATCAAATCACTAACTGCGTCTAGGTACGCCGGCTTCAATGTCGTGGCTTTCTTCATGATCCTCTTCTGGGTGCCCGAGACCAAGCAGCGCACCCTCGAGGAGCTTGACTGGGTCTTCGCTCTGCCCACCAGCCGCTTCGCCCGCTACCAGGTCCAGAAGGCCATCCCCTACTTCATCAGACGCTGGGTCTTCTTCGACCGCAAGGCCACGCTGGAGCCTCTCTACACTTTTCAGAAGTCCCACCGCGCCGAGAACGTCGTCGAGACGAAGAACAGCTCTGACGGTGAGAAGAAGAGCGAGTAGATGCTTGTCGGTCGAACACGAGCATCGCCACGCACTTTCGGTGATTCGTTTGTGAACACATAAGGGGACGAGAGATCGATATACCCAGGCGGAGGATGATCTGATGAGCTTTACTTTCTTGACGCCGGGCCTTGGGCTTGGCGTAATAATGCGTGGCTGGATTTCCTTCCACGTTTGACTACAGATTGGACTTTAAGTCTAGCATGCTCCTTACCTCGATACCAATACCACTTGATTTGTCTAGACTACTTGATGTATGTGGAAAATCCCAGTTGATCCCGACTCTTGTGATTCGGATGAGTATATTTGACTTTCCGGGCGGATAGGAACAGCAGGAACGTTGTGAAAGACGATAGACGACGCCGACAAGACAAAACCAATAATACGCACGATAGTATGTAGGATAAGTTGGCTTGAAGTCCGGTAGAGTAACAAAAGTCATGGTCCTAGGATATAAAGCTTCAAGAGACTCATTCGAAAGATTGCCAACATCACCGGTGTTTACTGTGTGCCTGATGTGTCCACAATGAAAGCCTCTTGTCTTCCCGATCTCGATCGTCAACAAGCTCACCCCACAGTGCTGCGTGCAATGGCCGCGACGTGCCAAGCCAGCGCTTCCAACTTCCCATGTTCACCAGCGTCTCCGCCCCCGCAATTTGCAGCCCGGGCAACTTTACAGGAGGCATCCCTCTCATGACCTTGGCATTGCAATTTGACGTGGAATCAGAGAAAACCTTACTGTTCAAAAGCAGTAAATGACGGCTTAACGTTGAATCAAAATGACAGGGCACTGTGCTTTTTCCCTGCGTTCTTTTGAAATTTCACTCAGTTAGATTAGACGAGACGAGAACGCGTGTGTGTTTGTGTACGTATGAGGTCAAGCAAATGCGTTTCCTCAGATTGTATGTGCAAGTATGATAAATATGTAAGTGAAGAGAACACCAAGTCCCTTACAGCAGGAAGAAATACCCCATCCCAACACCCTCAAAACTATCATACTCTCCCACAGAATCGGACCAGCCTATCTTCGGCACCTTGATCGGCCGAGCTGTTCTATCCCCTCACATCAAGATGCTCACTTCTTAAGCGTCAAAACACCTGGCCTGTACGGCAGCAGCCCGTAGTCGCCGCTGGACGAAGGAGACCGGCCTTGGTACAACAGCTGCAGGTTGCACGCGTCGACAGTCATGGTCTGGTCCGGGTCGCTCCTGATCAGGTCGCCGTGGCTGATATCGTTGGTCCAGGTGGCGCCGCTGTTCGCCTTGCCGGCAAAGGGGTTGCTCTCGGTCGCGGCCTGCGGGGTCCAGCTGCCGCCGAGGCTGGTGGCGGTGAAGGAGCGGAAGTAGCGGCCGTTGGCGCCGATGGCCTCGACGATCATGAGGTACTTGTTCATGCCCTTGACGGTGTAGACCTGGACGGCCTCGAAGAGGTTGTTGGAGGTGTCGCTCAGCACGACGGTGGAGGCGGAGCCGAAGCTGCCCGGGAAGTTGCCGATGGGCATGCTGGCGCGATAGATTTTGCCGTTGTCGCCGGCGAAGAAGAGGTACATGTTGGTGCTGTCGCCGATGACGGTCTGGTCGATGGGGCCGGTGCTGGAGCCGGAGATGGTGCCGGAGAAGAGGGGCTGCGCGGCGGACCAGCCGTTGGCGATGGTGGGGTCGCTCGCGGTCTTGTAGGAGAAGGCCGTGGGACCCCACTGGTAGGCCATGATCCAGATGTTCTTGGGGCGGAAGAAGAAGAGCGTCGGGGCGACGACGGACTGGGACATGGCGTTCTGGGAGGCTGAGGCCATCTGGGACCAGTCCGAGAAGGTGCCGAAGTTCATGGATCCCCACGTGCTCCCCGTATCGTGCGTCGTGGCATACACGAGGTGCTGTCCGTTGTAAGGGACCGCGGTGAAGTCCTTGAGAGCGACCCAACCGGACTTGGGGTTCGCGAGGGAGCCGGTCGAGGTCCAGGAGTAGGTGGATGGGAGGTCGCACTGGGCGGCGACGCCCATGGCGGAGGCAAGGAAAGCGACGGTGTTTTGGAACTTCATGATGTTGGATTACGAGAACAGAAAAGATCAGACGAAGAAAGAATGAGGCTGAATCCCTACTGATCCAAAGTTTGGTTCTGTGAAGGGATCACCAAGTATATATAAACCTGTTCATGTGCAGCTTGCAGGACGGAAGACCGGCGATCCAAAACCAAGATCTGCCGCCATGCCGCCTCCACGTGGTTCGAATGCGAATAGTTGCATCGCGTAGCGGATAGAATACGAGAGACGCGAGCGTCTCATTTGTGCGCGAAAAAGATGTTTGTTGCGGATAAACAACATGGCTGAGCCCGGTAGCCTCATTGTTACCTCACTTTACCCGGGAGGCGACCGGGGCCCTCACTCGGGTCCAACGCGAGAAGATCGGATGGCACCGAAGAGCGGCCTCCGATCCTCCGGCACCCGTTCCAGAACATTTCAGATCCATTCTTGCATTCATCGGACGGCAGTTGAGCCCGTGTGACATGAGACTATGTAACGGAGCGCACGGCACTGATATCCGCGCTAATTGGGTTTTTTCATCCCCTTTTCTACCCTTTTTGAACTTGCGGCCCCCCTCGCTCTAATAAGCATAACTAGACCACCCCGAATAGATTAAATATATTAACACAACTCCTTGATTCCGGGTTTGCGGCAAAAAAACCACTCCATAAACGTCCACATCCATTGACTCAATAGAGTAAGACAATCAAGATGAATCTCCACCAATTGCTATTGTCGGCGAGGGGACGCGAGGGGCCCGCACTCTTCGGGAGTTTTCGAGGCCCTGTGTATATTACTTCCCCAGACTTGGCACTTCCCACGGCGTTTCTTGGCACGCAGGGCCGTTCCGCTTCCACCGTCATTCGTTTAAGCATTCGTTCATTGTTTTCTGTGCATATCTGACCAATACAATGGTCCTTTTGAGTAACCTCATCGCCGTGGCCGGCCTGGGCGCCATCGCTCGCGGCCAAATCACCGTCGACACGAGCTCCAAGCTGCAAAAGATTGACGGTTTCGGCTTCTCTCAGGCATTTGGCCGTGCCAAAGAGTTCCAGAACGCCCCGTCAGCTCTCCAGAAGGAGGCGCTTGATCTGCTCTTCAGCACCGACAAGGGTGCCGGGTTCAGCATCATCCGCAATCGCATCGGCTCCGGCGGTAAGGGCGATAGCATCCTCCCCACGAGTCCCGGGTCGCCTTCTGGCAAACCGACTTACTCCTGGGACGATGATGACAGCGGCCAGGTCTGGTTCACGAAGCAGGCTGTCAGCTATGGCGTGAAGCAGATTTACGCCGACGCCTGGAGTGCCCCAGGGTTTATGAAGACCAGCGGCAACGAAGCCACGGCCGGGTCAGTTTTGGAGCTTGCGGCATGCATTGACTTGAGCGCATATGGCTGACATACTCTTACAGATATCTCTGCGGCACCACAGGCCATACCTGCCCATCTGGCGACTGGCGACAGGCATATGCGGATTTCCTGGTTCAGTACGTCAAGTACTACCAGCAAGCCGGCCTCAACGTGACCCATCTCGGCTTCCTCAACGAACCTGACTTCTCGTGAGCACCTTCTCTACCCTCTTATCCGAGTATGTGGGCTAATCACCATACAGCCCCGGCTACTCCCAGATGCAAATCAGCTTCAACGCTCAGGAGGCCATCTCCTTCATCCCCATGCTCTCCAAGGCCGTCCAGGCCGCCGGTCTCAGCACCAGACTCACTTGCTGCGACGCCGTCGGCTGGGGATCGACCGTCAAGTACACAAACGCCCTCGTCGCCGGCGGCATGGAGTCCTACCTCGGCCTCATCACCTCGCACACCTACTCGGGCGACGCCAACACGGCCCTCGACACCAAGCTCGCCTCCTGGGTCACCGAGTCCGGCATCACGAACCCCTTCGACCTGACCTGGTACAAGAACGGCGGCGCGACCGAGGGCATGACCTGGGCCAACAAGATCGCCGTCGGCATCATCAACGCCAAGCTGTCCGCGTACCTCTACTGGGAGGGCTTCGAGCTGAAGCAGCTGCAGTCCGACTCCCACCTCGTCGACACGCAGGACGGCAAGACCGCGACGCCGTCGGCCAACTTCTGGGCGTTTGCGATGTGGTCGCGGCACATCCGCCCCGGCGCGCAGAGGCTGGCGACGTCCGGCATGGTGGCGTCCGACGTGCTGACGGCCGCGGTGCAGAACGCGGACGGGTCGGTCGTGGTGGTGTTTACGAACAACGGCAGCGCTGCCAAGACCGCGAGCGTGTCGTTCAAGGGGTTCACGCCCAAGGCTGCGAGCGCGTGGGTTACGGACAACAGCCACAAGTTTGATACGACGCAGGCTACCGTCTCTGGTTCGGGAGTGTCGGTTTCGGTGCCGTCCAAGGGTGTCGTCACTGTCCAGTTGACTTGAGGAAGTTGAGGTTGTGGTATGATTGGGGTGGACCTCCATTCGTTTGCTTCTTGCTGTATATATTATGCATCTACTTTCTTCTGAGCATATTGACTTCTCTTTCTGGGCATGCGTACCAGAATGCAAATATCAAAGTTCTCAGTGCCAGGCGATTTCCCTCTTGACCTGCAACATTCAGCACAATCAACTAGGAATTTCCATGCCATCTACGTCTCGCTGGGCTCGACTCTATCGACCCCACCGCTCGAGAATCTCCCTCCTTCTCTCGCTTCTCTGTCGTGCCTTTCCTGCATCGACCCTCTCCACGCGCCCCTTGACCTTCTCCACCTCTTGTCCCAACACCGCAATGGACGCCTCAATGCCTTCGTCCACCAATCTGACATCTCCAAAGGGGCTTTCTGCCAGCAGACTGTCGCGCAAAAGCTGCACAGCGAGCTTGGCGTCCGCCAGTTGTGCTGCAGCTGTGCTCTCGAGCGACTCCTGGGCATTGCGTGCCACATCGCGCGCCTTGGCCTGTCTTTCGGCCAGGGTCCCGGACAGCAGAGCAATCTGGGTAGGGCCATCCGCGTCCTCGGGGAGAGCGATAGCCAAGGAGCGAAGGAGCGCCTCAATAGGTGGCTCGTCCAAGCCAGCGGAGAAACGACGGTTGCCGGTATTGGAGCGTTGGCGTATCGGGGAGCCGGGGCCGGTGTTGCGGCGGCGGACGGGTGAAGCCAGGTCCTGGGTGGGGGTCTTCTTCTTGGGCGTGGCCGCAGGGACGGACAACTCAGAACGAGCCGTGGAGACAAGATTAGTCGTGGCAGTCTGGTGCGATTGAAAAGTTTCGATACGAGCAGAGAGGCGCTCGATGTGGTCGAGCAGGTAGTCGAGGCACTCGTCGATCTAGTACGGTCAGATGCATACTTTCGGATACTTTCGGATGTACGGCGAGATTTCAGAAGACTTACGTATACAACGGCTGCAGCCGATCGGCCAAGCGACTGTCCGTTCTTGTTCGACAGTGATTTCAGAGCAGGCTCCAGGTACTGTTGCTCGACGGACATCTGGGCGACAGGAAGGATTTCGGAATAGAGGGACTCCAGCTCATCCTGCAGAGACTTGACATCGTCAGAGGGGTTGGGAGTGGTCTCCCCGCGGTGAACGGAGCTGAGCGTCTCGAGGTAGAGGCGGTCAAGCTTTGTACGCATCGTTTCAACCGTGTACTTTATGAGTCTGCGACATGGTCAGTGAAATGTCTCAGAGGAGCAGGTACGAGAAATAGACCTCATGCAGATCTCCCGGAGCTTCTCAACGTTCTCGCGGTCCTCCGGGTCCTCTGTCTCCAGCTCCAGCCCCAGCTTGCGCAGACTGAGGAGAAGCTTATCGTCGGAGTGGAGCAGGCTGTCGAGCGTTTGCTGCAGACCGCTACCCGAGACCTTGCCCTGCTGTTCGAGATCAGAAGCCCTGTACTCTAGGGTCTGGGACAGCTCTTCAACCTGGGTTGGGTTAGCAGCGGTCGGGATAGAGGAGAGAGACAAACTCACCGAAGTCATCATCTTTCTTCGCTGAGAATCATGCTTCTGAGTCCGTTGATAGACGAGATCGGAGCGGGCCTCCTGGACCTTGGCATTGCTCTTGACAAGCTTGGCCAGCGCGTCTTGCTGCTGCTTCAGGGTCTCAGTCTGCTTCACTATGGCAGCAGTGGAGCGGTTGAGCTCGTCGATGGCTTTCTGAATCTCATGCTCGCTGAGGGCCTGGACGGCGGCGAGGTCCTGAGAAGCCACGAGCTTGTCGACCTGGCCGTATTTGTCGAGAGTCGAGTACCTAGAGTGCCATCCTGTGAGACACGGTTCCCTTGTGTGACGCGTTTGGCAGGATACTTACAGCGACAGCTCGTCTTTGGACAGGAGGTTGTCGGGGCCGAGGTGAAGACGCGCCCACTCTGTGAAAGCGGTGCCGTGCTCCGGATCGTCGAGGGCTGCCTGCAGAGTGTGTCTGTCAATGGCCATGCCATATCTGCGTGCGATGCTTTCCAAGGTGGAGGCATCCATGGTGACAATGGTGGCCTATAGATGCGACAAGTGTAATGGAAGACGGCGCTAGGCAGGTCGTATTCAAAATGAGCAACTTCTTGGAGGTTGCGATGGCGGCACGTGGTGAAAGTTCCGAGAGGAACGGAGGACGGGCCGTGCCTTGATGTCTGAGTTGTTGTGGCCAAGGGATGTGAATGGCTTCAGGCTGTGACTTGGGATAGTAGTAGGGGATGGTGGCTCGTTTCCTCAAGGGACGGCTGTAGCGAGCACACGGGATGCAGCTGTCCAATGACGGGAAACGGTTGAGTTTGTGGATTGATGCACGATCCAGAGAAGTCGACGTGCTTCCAAGTAATGGCTCCCGTTGGGTGTAGCCAGCCACGACGGCTCAGGATGCACACACCGCCGTCGCCGTGTGACGGGGGCCGGGAGACTCAGCTTGAGGTCTGCCCGTCTCGGCTCGGGTTGCTGTCTCCGTGGCTTGGGGGCCTGGGGTCAATCCGAGAGGCGGTTTTTCGGGAAGTCAGATATCGGATGAAAGAGACACCGAATACGGAAGATGCAAACTTGGACGGGATGATATCAGATCAAAAGCCGTGAGGATGTGGCGGGACACAAATGAGAGGCGCCGTTGAGTTGGTTGTGAAGTGCAAACAGAAACTCGATCGGCCAAGCAGAGTGAAGCAACCACCACCACTGAATGGAAGGGGCCCCACTGTGAGATATGACTAAGCCGAAAAGAGGAAAGGCCCCCACCGGGAGCTCGAGCCGACCAACGACAAGTCGCACTTCAACGGCTTCCCGTCTGCACGGACCCCAAACCGGCGCCCAACAGCGGCGGACCAATGATGAGGTACCTAACAGCTGCTGCCACTCTGCCACTGTCAAGCACTTACACGGCTCAGATCAACAACAACACCACCACCACCACCACCAACACTCTCTCACTCTCCATCAGCAGCCACCCGCGCAACTCACCCAGACAGACCCCCACTGCCGACCGATGGCCTGACCGCCCGCGGCATCGTGCATTTCAAGACGTCTGCACTGATCCCCTTTCTGCTCCGTGGCTCAGCTTCCGCCAACAAAGCAGTCGTCTATTTCGGAGCTCGTTTGCAGCAGGGGCCGCAGTGCCGTCCGCCCATCAGGTTGGATGCAGCCATGCAGCGGCAGCAGCATCAGACGGCAGCATCTCGATAGAGCACGTTTGGGGTTTCTTTCTACACATCATTTTTGACATATGCCACTCTCCACGTTAGCCACCCCCTTCATTGGGGTCCTTGGGGTCCTGTGCGAGATGAACGCTGCAGAAGGGGTGTTGCCCGATTTGGACACGCACACTGGACACACACACATACGAGACAACCCGGCACGGTCCGGAAGGATGCCTCTTCTTCTGTCTCTACTTTGCAGTCAAACAGATAATGGGTTCGCACAGTCTTTGATATCTGATATCTTGCGCATCGTCCCATAGGGAGCAGCATCGATCAATCCGCACTCTGCAGACCAAGGGTAGATCCGCCCTCGGCCTTCTTCCGAACCACAGAACGGCTCCATCACGGAAACCTCGTATGCTTGCTCCCATCTGAGCTCGCCACTGCCACTGTCCTGATGGAAAACTCACCTTGTAGGCTTTGCCCGTTTGTGCCCCATTCACCGCACACCACGCCTCCTCACCAGACCCCATCTTCCATCCCATCTCCTTCCTAACCAACATGGCCACCGGCATCTCCAGCCCACCGTGACGTGTCAAAGCTCAAATGTCACCAAGTCCTCCCGTTTCCGCCTCTCAACTCTGGTCCATGGGATATATACCGCCGTTGGTGACACCGCGGGAAGAGCAGCACCTTGTGTTCCGTGTGTCTCTCCATCTCTGTCTCTCACTCTCATTTCCCCCCACGGGTGCTTCTGCTGTTGCTGTTGCTGCTGCTGCTGCTACTGCTGATCGCTCTGCGTCGACATTATACCATTCGGACCTTGTGACACCCTGCCTGTTGTTTCCCTCAAAATGGTCACAAACCTCCCTGCTCGCCGCGAGCGCCTGTCCTTCCCGGTCTTCTCCTGTCTCAGACATTTTACAGACAATGCCCTCGCTTCGTTCCATGCTCCCCGTTTGCCATCGCGAATGTTCAGAAGAGGTGACGACGACGACATCAGCTTCATATGGGGGAGTTGCTGGCGGTCGGTTGTGAGACGAGTTGGTGTTGTTGCCTGGGTTGGTGTGATTTACCTGACGAGCGAGCTGCTGGTATGGAGCCTGTCTCTGGCTCTCAGGCCGGTTGGGTTGCAGTTTCTGTCGTCCATCGCGGGCATGGCCTTGGTCTTCGCGGCAATGGTTGTCCTGCAGACTGTGTGCCCTGGCGCGGACGGATTCTATCATCGAAACATCAAGTCCAAGGTAAGCTGCGCCATTCTCGGCCGTAAACCACTCACTAACGCAGCCAGATTGACTTCATCAACAACAACCTCGGCGTCGCATTTCCAGTACCCATTGTCACCATCAGCCGACAGGATCTTCTCGGAGGCGCAGGCATCGGACGAGTCATCACCAACTTCGGTAGGTCTTCTTGCCAGTCTTGCTTTTCACAAACGCTAACCAACGTAGCCACCACGAATGTGATCTTCTGGACTCTGGCATTCCTCCTCTGTTGGGCGGTCTTGACGGGCATCGCGAGAGCGCCATCCCCCAAGACCTGGGTTTCCAAGAAGACCGAGGTCGATGTCGAGCAGCCCTGGCGCATCGACACCCCCACACCACGCCTCGAGCTCCCTCCGCAGACCAACAGCCGCAGACCGTCGGAGAGCACAACGCTGAACGGCACCACGATGACCGGATACCACACCGATAAGGAAGCGGGCTTGGCGCCGGACTCGAGGACCGTCTCCGCCTACTTCACCGACAGCGAATGCCCCACCCCGATCCCTCCGCCCCTCGACGGCGTCGACGAGCCGCAGAGAAGATTCTCCGAGAACACTCAGACCTCGACTCGACAACCTCCTGAATGGATCGCATGGACCAGGGAGTGCTATCCCATCATCCTAGCCATCTTCTTTCTCGTGGCTATGGGTATCCCCATCTCAAGATCGACTGGCGACGACCGCATCCTGGACGGCTGCATGCTCTGGCTCACCTGGATATCCAGCACCAGAGCCCAGCGCACCTTCGGACGCGGCCATCTCCTCGCCGCCTCTCCAGGCATCAAAACCACGGCCACGACACTGCTCAACCCCGTTCTCCTCACAACCCTCGCCATGACAGCATACACCCGCGCCAAGGCCGCCGCAACGCACACACCTGCCGACACCGTCCTCGCTGCGTTCAGTGGCGGCACGCCCCTTTCCGACCTCTGGACCGCCAAGACGACCGGGTGGTCCCTCCGGCCCGATCAACGCGACTGGTTCGGCGCCGGCGATGCCGCCCTCTCGATCCTCGAATGCGGCATCGTCGTCTGGGGTTTCAAGCTGTACGAGTGCCGGTGGCAGATATGGTCCCGCGCGGGTTTCGCAGTTGTGCTCATGTCGGCCGGCGTGGCAGGCTTGAACGTGTTCGTGTGCGTGTTGTTGGGTAGGGCGGTAGGCCTCAACGGCCCCGAGGCGTTTGCATTCGCGGCGAGGAGCACAACGCTTGCGCTCGCCAGGCCCGCGATGGAGGTTCTCGAGGGGAACCAGGTCGTGAACGCGGCCTTGGTGGTCAGCAACGGTATCCTCGGACAGCTCATGTACCCCTTTCTTTTGCGAAGACTTGGATTGGAGGGCCAGGAGAAGGACGAGGGCAGAGAGGAAGC
The DNA here is from genome assembly GCF_000319635.2 of Colletotrichum fructicola Nara gc5. Taxonomy (NCBI): domain Eukaryota; kingdom Fungi; phylum Ascomycota; class Sordariomycetes; order Glomerellales; family Glomerellaceae; genus Colletotrichum; species Colletotrichum fructicola. The sequence goes on along the minus strand of NW_027094054.1, from coordinate 173,395 downwards.
GAAGGACAGCGCGCTTACCATTGCCGCGGGGACGGCGATTGGCATTAACGGAGCGGCTATGGGGGTCTCGTATCTCTATGAGAGGAAGAACAGGGCTGCACCTTACGCCGCGCTCTCCATGACAGTCTTTGGCATAATGACTGTCGTTTTCACCGCTGTTGACCCCTTCACGGGCATCCTGCTTCGCCTGGCTAGCTAGGAGGTAGTCAGTGGTTTCTGCAGATTGGGTTTAGGGTTGATGATTCATAACATTATGGGCGGCTTCCTCGTTACGCAGCATAGCATACTTTCAGCATCAGCAGCAGATAGACAAGGGAGGCATCTGTAATCGTTCAAACAGTCAAATGCGCGTGGTATTTTTTGGTGTACAGTCATGCCTGTATCAGCAAGTAACATGCGAAAGTCAAATGGACTCGTTCCGGCCCAACAGAGCCGTATCGACAGTGCGGTTTCGACTTTTCGCCCCCGAATGCATACTCTCAATGCTATCAGCTCTTGTCATCACGATCTACTCCAGTCTGCGATTCACCGTTAGCTATTTTCTCCTTCGAGATGCTGTGAAGCCAATAGTTATACCTCTCAATCAAATGCAGTCCGCTTGCGGTCTCGACGATACCACTAATTTCGCCAGGGTTGAGACCAAAAGCAGCATCCTCAAACTCCTTTTGCATGTCACCCTTGCCGAAGTAACCCAGATCGCCCCTCTTACGGGCGCTGCTGCAGTCAGACTCGGTCAGGGCGAGCTCGCCGAGGGTGGTAGAGCCGGACTTGATCTTGTCCTCGTGGGCCTTGAGAATCTCGAGAGCGTCTTCCTTGCTGCGGGTGATTTCTGCCTCTCTCCAGCTCGATGGACGGCGGCTGCCCTTGTGCTTGACGAGCAGATGGGCGGCGCGAATCTTGCCCTCGGGAACGGGAACAGCTTGAGGCCTAGCGCCGAGGCCGGCGCTGTGGTGGGTAGCCATGTAGTGCTTCAACTTGTCCGTGTCGGTGCCTGCGGGAGGTTCCCAGCGGGAGACTTTGTCGGCGGCATTGAAGTAGTAGGGGAGGTTCTTGGAGTTGGAGTGTCGCACTTCCCAGCCAGGAGGGAGACCGGTGTCAGCCTGGGAGCATTGTTATGTCAGTCGACTGTTGGAATGGCACTGTCTTGGGAGCATGCATCTAGGCTCGGCCATGTTCCTGTCCAGCTCAACAAGGCGGCATGGTATACGGCAAGTACTATTGCGACCACAGCCGAGCTGAGATTGAGGCTGAAGGCGACGGCGGGAGAGGCAATGATCGAGCGGCGGAGAAGGAAGAGGAGGCAGATGCGGAGAAGGGCATGTCTGCGGGGACGGCACTGCTTACCATGGTTGCGTTGCGACGGGTGTTTACTGCGGAGATGCGATGCGGTAGGATTCGAAGCTGGCGGGGAGCTGTCGCGAACAAGGAACAACGGGACGAAGTACGATGGGGTTGGAATACGTGGACGAGACTGGAACTGGGGGGAAGGGGAGGAAGAAGAAGAGAAGAAGAAAAGGTTGCGATGGAGTTGAGAGCAAGGAACACGAGGGGGTGCAGCTGGAGTGTGGTGGTGTTGCCCTGTGTGCTGGGCTTGCTGCAACGGATGGATGTCCAGCAACTGAGGGACCTGAAGCTGGAGGATGACGTGCCGCTGCCGGGGTGACGGTTGGGAAAAAAATAGCGAAGGGGACAGCCTCCAGCAGGCTGCCAGGCTGGGACAGCTGGCCAACCAACGCGGTGCTTGGGGGCTGTGGGGAAGGAGGGGGCCACGGGGACACCTGGTGACCACAGAACAGGGGGCGGGGTTCCTAGAAGCTCAGGTGTTTCCTCCTGTCTTCCCCTGAAGGCGGGGGAAGAAGGCGCTGGAAGGAGGGGTTTGGCCACTGACTGAAACTTGTGTCCCCATTGGTGCAATACCCGCTTTATTCGTCGACCTTTAGTCAGCTTGGTCGCTGAAGCTTTGCGTAGCAAGTACCTCTTGGATTGTCACTTGTCAGTCAACTCAGGGTTCCCTGTCCCAGGAACGCCGATCCATCTGATCAGATGAGATTTCAGGTTTCTTCAACACTCGGCAGCTGCTTGATATTGATGGTATTCAGAATGGGCCTTCCCAGCAGCGACCGGATAGGCTGCACAATATCGTGATGCTCCGAGGCCAAAATCAACAGAAAATGTCAGACGAGCTTAATGTTCAGGAATGCTGCCTTGCCTCACCTTCTTCAGCCTCATTCAGTGCAACACACCACCATCTCATCTGAGGTGTTTGCCTTATGACAGTAGTAACATAGAGGGAGACGTACTGGTGTTACGCCGAAGTGATTCATGTGCAAGTGATTCATGTATTCGTGTCCATGTGAGCTCAGCCTCCAGGCCAGGAGACCAACTAGGTCAGCCGCCATTGCAGAAAGACAGTTCTGCGATGAGTCCTTAAAAGCAACGCTTGAGAGACAGATAATAATCAAAGAAGTCCTAAAAATCTACCTTTCTTATCTATTGCAAAACATCTGATTAGAAACTCAATATCGGCCACTGATATTCTTTCCACCTCCTGCTGCCTGCCGGCATAAGAATTGTACACCGGGCCTCACCTCGGTGAAGCCGTGACTCAGCGAAAGCATCTGGCTGACCGCCGGCCCCACCATCGCCCCAGACGGAAGGCACCCGATTTTAGACCGCCCGTGCGCTACCGCCTTTCTCTACTACCACCGCCCTCTTTACTTTTTCCCATCCTCGCCTCACCTTCAACCGCGCATCACTTTCACCAACAACACCTTCGACGCGCCCTCTGCAGCCGACGATCGATCGACGATCCAAATACCTTACGCGACCTTTGTTGCGATAAATCTCTCACCCCGGCAACACACGTTCTACCCAACCGACACGATGGCCACCCCCATGTCGACGACCTCCCAGGAGGACTCGAGCAACAAGAAGCTCGAGCAAATCACCTTCCGCTTCTGCTCCGAGTGCTCCAACATGCTGTACCCCAAGGAGGATGAGGAGACCCATAAGCTGCAGTTCACCTGCCGTACCTGCCAATTCACCGAAGAGGCCCAGTCTACCTGCGTCTTCCGCAACGTTATGAACAACGCCGCCGGCGAGACTGCCGGAGTTACCCAGGATGTCGGCTCAGACCCTACTGTAGGTCACTCCCAGCCTGTCCTTGCCCCTGTTGTCTGCATCGAGTGCGGCCACGCCATCCTGTGCACTGGTTGTGGCAACCCCTCGGACGAGTTCGACGTCTCGGTCGTCTCCCAGCCCAACACCCCCAAGCACAAGAACATGGAAATCACCTGGGACGACTTGATGGAGATGGCCGAAGACGATGCCATGGATGAATACGACGAGGAGAAGGAGCCGACCGACGCTATCAACCAAGACTTTGCCAACATCAACCTTCACCACCATCAAAACCCCGCCCCCGCCGCGCAGCACGTCTCATGGCCTACCTTCCAACTCGCCGTCAACCAGTGATGGGCATTTCACCTGAACATACAAACTACTTCTGGATGCCCCGTGCCTGGATGGTGCTGTGTTGGCTGTTGCAATGGATTCTGCTCCTTTTGGATTCGAGACCTCCTTTGTGAACAGCTGGCTGACCTTGCATCTCTCCGGATCTAGCTTCCACGATCGAACAAGGAATGCCCCGTCTGTAAGGGAGCCGAGGCCGTCTTCTTTCAGTCTCAACAGCGTAGTGCCGAGACTGGCATGGTAAGCCGATACCATTCTCTCGCCCAATGATGGACACTGGCTAACAGAAACCCAGAAATTGTTCTATGTTTGCTGCGATTGTGGTCACATTTTCCAGTGATGGATCGAACCTCATGATACCCAAAGGTTAGAACAGAGGAGGACGTGGTCTTGCATATTACGGAGTCGGAAGGCGTTAGCGGTGGAAAAGGCTTCGGGCCATGACTTTGTGTTTTCATAGTACAAATTTCCAAATTGATGCGTCCCAGTTGTGGACGTGGTATTCTCTCGGCATGTGACTCTCCCCGGCCGACTTATTTTGTGACTGTGAATGGTAGGTAGATGGAGATTGGTATCGACAGCCAACCCGTGAAACGCCGGCTCATGCATTCATATAGTACAACCCCAATGCTCTCCTTTTTCCCTGTACATGTACAACTTTCTACACCTCTTCCCGCTTCCCCTGTCAACCGCGACTCGTCTATGCGTGCATGGGGGCCATGGAGAGAATCTTGCTCCACTTCTTCTTTCTCAGTTCGGCGCCGACAACACCGTTGATGCGGGAGCCGACGGGGTCACCGGACTTGTTGATGAGGACGCAGGCATTGTCGTCGAAGCGGATGATGCTGCCATCGGGGCGGAGGGACTGCTGCTTGGTGCGGACGACGACGGCGTGGCGCATGTCACCACGCTTGACCTTGTTGGCGGCGGAAGAGCCAGCCATGCCACCATCACCGGCACCGCGGTGCTTCTGGACAACGACAACTATCCTGTCGCCTTTGCAACTGTTAGCGTTCGGGTTCGGGTCGTCGTGCGCGGGGCCAAGGACTTCTCGTACCGATGCGGGCGTGTCGCTTCTGGCCAACGACCATGGCGCACTCGACAAGGGCGGCGCCCGAGTTGTCGATGCATTGAAGCATCGTCTGGGGCATGTCAGGACTGGTTCCTACCGTAATTATACGTGGAGCTTCAAACAGACCTTTAATTGAATCATCTTGGCGGCAGAATCTGGAGTATGACGCTGATGACCAAATCTCCCCAAACAGTCGCTACACCTGAAGCTATCTCGACAAAGTGGAACTGCAAAGTTGAAAATGCGGCCGGACAGCGGCGTTAGGTAATCCCGATCTGGCCAATGGGCGGGGGTTGCGGCGGGATGCACCGTGGGCGCTGTGGCGACGGGATGGAGTAGCGAGGTGCAGCTTGATTGGCTGACATAACCCGTCTCTTCCTTCCAAACCAAGATGGTCAGTGCTACTATTTTGACGTCTCAGCTGTTCCGCGTGGGGCCAGTCGACGATAATTGCCTAGCCACTCGGGTTTGCGGGATTTGATTGGGCAAAGGACACTGCCAACCCCGGTAAGGCGCAATCCAATGTTTCCCTTTGCTGTTCCATCCTTCCTTCCTCCCCTGGAATCTGTCCAGTCCAATCCAGTCTGGTCCTTCCAACTAAGAACCTGGAAGTACCTGCCTTACCACATACCGTCTGGCTCTCTCTGCCATTGACGTTGGCGTTTTGGCATTGACATTGCCCGGCGACGATAGGATACTAATTCACACAAAGAAAGGGGAGCGCAGTACAGGAGACAGGGACACACCAGCGAAACCCGCCTGACGACAAAGACAACGACGACGACGACGACACCGAAGAAGAAGACGACTACCCGACGACTAGAGAAGGGGCTGAATCAAGGACAGCGACTGCCACACTCAGGTCCATCCAGCCTCACCCTCACCTCATTCTCATCACCTCTCTGTGTCTCGGCTTCTCATTTTCCTCTCTCTCTCTCTTCTCCTCCTCCTCAAGCAAGCACACGTACGCATTACCTGCTGCTGTACGCATTGCCCGTCTCATTGAGGAGGCCGTTCCTCTGTCCTATCTCTGGCCGCTGTTCTTTGTTCAGTCGTTGTTGAAGCCATTCCCTTACCTGATCTCCGCTCCTTCCCAACCCGCAACACCCCGGCCGCCGTTATTTGTTTTTGCTGCATCTGCGTATTGCGGGCTGCCGACTGCACCTCTTTCAATCTTACCCCGGCACCGCAGTGCAGCGCATTAATCTCAAATCTCCACCCAACACAACATTGGGATTTGTTTATGCCCCCTTTGAACCCGAGAGATATGACGACACCCGGCCTGAGCTGACCTTTCGACCACCTCTCTACCCTACCTACCTACCTAACGCAGCGGTACCTCAACTCACTCCGCGCACCTGTGCGTCTTTTCCCGGCCTGGGGACAACAACCTTCTTCCTGGCATCGCACATCCACAACCACAACCCGCTTGCGTTTCTGATCTTAGCGGCCAATCTTCCTTGCGACAACACCTCACCCCAGTCCGCCACTCTGTCACCAGGTACTGTCGTCGTCAGCTCACGATATTCGATCGACCCGAATTCGTCCTCGTGCGCTCTGCTCTGCTTTGCGTGGGCTGTCGAAGGGAGCCCAACGTCGACCTTGGCCCTTCGTCCACTCCTTGCGCTGTGCTCTGTGCGCCGCCGACGCCGACTTTGACGCTGGTCCCTGGATCCCCCGACACTCGTTTAGCCTTTTCAGCTCCTACCGCAAATCCTTCTTTCATATTGCGCTGGAGCTGACTTTGCGACGACCTCAAGATGCCGCCCTCTGCTGCGTCCAAGAAGCAGAAGCAAGCCCTTACTTTGGCCCAACTCGCCTCCTACGACGACTTTCTGACAGATGCCCTCGTTGACCATGTACGACCTTGATTCCGTCGCTGCAGCCCCTCCGCTCCTGCTGGGCGGCGCAGCCACGTATCCTGCTTTGGCGTAATGAGGCTGACCTTTTGTACAGGCATTCTACTGGACCACAATCCCCAAGAACCGCAATGGCTACCACCCGTCCCGAGGAATCCGCGAGGAGGAAATCACTCAAATCATTCAGTCCGAGATTGTCGTCAACAAAGACCTCGAGGCCGCCGAGCGCAAACTGCTAGCCACCGATGGCTTTCGCAAGTTCTTCAATGCCCTCAAGACAGACAAGGCCAAGGATGATTTCAAGCGCCACATGCGTCGCTATACCCAGGTCTACCTTCCCGACTGTCCTTTCGAAGTCAACTCCACCAATCGCTACACCATCGTGTCGCACGAGGCTGCCATCACCGCTCGACGCTTCATCAGGAGGAACGAGAACATCAAGTACCTTGCCGGAACCCAGGTCAACATCTCTCCCGAAGAGGAGCGGGAAATGACTGCCCGCAAGAAGGACTTCAGCATCATTATCTCCTCACGGAGTAAATGCGCCAGCTTGTTCATGGGCCCTGCGCGATTCGCGAACCACGATTGCGGTGCCAATGCGAAGCTGATGACTACGGGTACAGCCGGCATCGAGATTATTGCGACGAGGAACATTGAGGCCGGAGAGGAAATTACCGTCACGTACGCTGAGAACTACTTTGGAGAGGACAACTGCGAATGCCTCTGCAGAACCTGCGAGAACAAATGTGTCAACGGTTGGGCGCCTGCTGAGGGGCAAGTGATGGTTAAGAAGAGCATTGAGGAGTCACTGATGGACGGCTACTCTTTGCGCCGACGGAGGAGAGACGACAGCAGCGGTCCTTCATCCCGGACCCCTTCCGTTACTCCCGACATCCGTCCACGGGTCTCCAAATCTCGACTGAGAGGAGGAAAGTCTGCGCGAGATTCTTTGGCGGTCGACTCGCCAATGTCTGATGCGCTGTCGCCGAACAAGAAACGATCACTGGACTCGCTTGTCACACCACCCATCACTCCGTCAAAAAGGCGCAAGCTCTCCGCAACACAATCTGCACCTGCCCCCACCGAACATGTCAGCTCTAGAGACAGCTCGGCCTCCGAGTCTGTGCGCAGCATGTCTCTGACGAGCGGCTCTAACGAAGACGGCTCGGTCACAGATATCACAGAACCGGAGAAGGATACACCGGAGCCGACCCAGGCACGAAAGGCGGAATTGGTGAAGGAGGAGGATTGTGAGGAGTTGACGGAGCAGGTCTTGGCCCAGGCTGCGCCATTCTCTTCTCAACGGCTGGTGAAGACGGCTTCTACGGCATCGGTCGAAACGTCTAGTTCGACACGAGAAGCTTCCGTCGCAACGACTCGGTCGATACCCATATCGTCCTTGTGTGATCCTCCGCCGCCGCCATCCGCGTCTTCTATGCGAGATACGTCAGTCGCTAGAGCCATGGCGTTTTCGAGTGACGCTGTCTCCTCCACGGCCAGACCCGTTATGAGCATCGCGGCCGCCATGTGTGAGAATATCAGCCCAAGACGAGTGGCAATGTCAGACGCTAGCATCTCTGGCAGAAACAGTTTGAAGATTATGCAGGTGGAGAGAATGGTGTCAACAAAAGAGCCGCTTACAAGCCCCCGCCATTTCGTGCAGGAAGCGTCAACTGTTGAGGCCTTGACGTCAATTGAGCAGGACGCACCGATCATTCGCAGCTCCGAGACGGTGCAGAGCTTGAAGGTCGAAGCACCGACGTCGACAGAGAATCCTGCGCCGATCATGGACAATATCAAAGTCTGTGCGGTGGTTGATGAGACGATGGAGGCTGCTGACCAACCGCCCCTGAAGAAGCGCAAGTACCAACGGCGCACCTTCATCAAAGAGACAACACCACCCGCGAAAACCCGAACGCCCGGCGATTACACGCTAACGCCGCTGCTGCTCTCTGAGCCGCAGACAGCTTGGGTACGCTGCATGAACTGCGAGACGGCCTTTGTGCAGCAGAACGCCTACTATACCAAGAGCTCGTGTCCGCGTTGCGAGAGGCATTCCAAGCTCTACGGGTACATATGGCCAAAGACGGAGAGAGCTGGACCCCGCGATAAGGAGGAGCGCATTCTTGATCACCGCCTCATCCATCGGTTCCTGGGACGCGACGACGAGGCGCGCATCCGCGGCCGAAAGAGACCTACCACAGGAGCGCCATCAGAGGCAGGCGAGGAAGACGCGGGGTCGGAAGCCGGTGGCAAGGCGACGCCCAAGTACAGAATTGGAAACAGGCGCCAGAGAGCCGCAGACGAAGATTCCGGGGAAGCTGAAGACACAACCGGGTTGAGACGGAGCGGTCGGATGCGCAAGGCTAGCATCAAAGTGGCAGGCGAGTGACCAACCGGAGTGGTCCGGCACCAAGCCGAAAGGACCTCTTACGGCCCTGGGCGCAAATCGTGCCCCTTTGTTTTCTCGGGAGCAGAAACAAACGAGAGACGGATTTATTATTGGAACATGAGGGGACTGCCTTGAGCGGGAAGGCGGTCTCATGTTCTCGTTGCGGATTGTACATCATCAACTTTTGATTTTTGCTATGCATGCATAACCTGCACAGGTGTTGCGTATATACCTTACATACGACATTGATATCTTTTTACGGGGTTCTTCAGTCTGTGTGTACCACTGCGATCTGCAGGGCAGTGGACGGACAGAGACGAGAGGCACAGGGCACACATCTGTTTGGCGTTGCGTTGAGAGACAACATTCCAGCCGTCTGTCTTGGCTGGACTGGGCTGGAGTTTTTTAGCTTTAGATAAGGAGGTATCGATGGCACACACACACACCTTTACGAGTCTCGGTCTGCACTCTCGCCCGCAAACGAGTGAGAGTCGAGGGAGTTTGGTGAGGCGAAGTGAGCCAAGGGGAGAGAATTGATGAGCTATTACAGACATATTTCCTGCATGCCATGCCCGTCCGCTTCCAGTATTTGTTTTCTTTTTCTCTCTTCCCCCTCCGACCCCAACTGTCGAAACCGGGCATTTGACCAAGTTGCCTCCTGCTGCTGCTGCTTTTTCTTATCTGCGTCTGCGGCCTGCATCTCACGGAAGTTCTTGGTGATGGTTTCGGTCGGCGACCGAAAGCGACTGACTGCTGTCCAGACACTACTCACCTCCGACATTTTGGCATAGACACACACGGCGTGCCCACCCACCCACCTCACACTCATTTGACACCGCACACATACATACACATACAACACACAATCCCCTCTCCCCCGCGCGGTGGACTCGAGCGACTGCATAAAAACGGTCCTGTCGCGAACGGTGCGTCGCTAGCCAACAACCAACCTGCGCTAGAACCCAGCAAACGCTATCCTGCTAGTTTCCCCTGCCCTGCTTGTCATAAAGCTCGAGCACACCACTACCGAACCACCGGCTCACCGACTTATATCTCTTGGCTCCCCTCTCATCACCTATTCTCTCTTCCCCCGTCTGGGATCCTTAAGAGGAGGAACCCCAAAAGTCTTTGCACTTCTTCGCCGCCATCCAAGCCTGCCCAATTGTTCGGGCCGGTCATCCAACATGTCAACAGAGACTTTCACACAAAAGAGTCTCCTCAATGCCGGCCTTTCGGGGCCCCAGAACTACTACTACTACTACTCCGAGCCACAACAACATCACCACCTATACCACCCGGCACCAAGGCTTTCTGCGCTGGCCTCTCCACATCTCTCGGCCACGCGAGCGCAGGCTAAGCAAGCCAAGCTCTCCTCTAGGCGGTCAACAACATCGTCGAGCATGACCCGGCAACAACGCCGAGCATCGCAACAGCTTCAACCACAACCGCTTCACCCCCTGACCACACTCGTTGCCGTCGTTTTCGACTTCTTCCTACGGGGCATCTTGGACCTCACCTGGCCGCTGCGGGAACTGTGCAGGATGTTTGTGAGGGGGGTCTTTGCCAGCCTGTGCTGGGCATATCACGCATTGCCGCTGCCGCTTGCCATGGGTCTGCTCTACTTTGGGTTCCAGAGCGTGCCAGACGCATTCCGCAGTGTCGAGGAGCTGAGGGCCGTCTACAGCAACCGCCAGTTCTCCGTCATGGGCAGCAGCAGCGATGCATCCGGTATGGACGGACTCTACGCTCTGGGAGAGCTCGCACTCGTGCGATGGGGAGATTTGGGAGTGTCGTCGGTAAGTTCCAGAGCCCTGACATCATTTTACTTTGGTTTGTGTGTGTGTTCTTTTTTTTTCTTTTCTTGGCTTCGAAATGCGTCCCATGTTTTGGAACGATTCGAAGCAGAGAAAAGCCAAAGAGAACCCTCCACCAAACACATTTCACACATACACAAGAAAAAGTGACGAGGCTGACGGGTGTGGCCCAGGCGTTCTACTGTCTCGCTATGATGACCGCGGCGTATGCGGTAATGCTCCTTATTGAGATGCGCGACTACGTCCGCGACACCTGGGCGCTGATCCGGGACGAAGCTCTCGAGGTCAAGGCGCTGCGAGCGGACGAGTAGAGCTGGTTTCCCGAAAGGGCCTAGCTCTTCGTTCGTGGTCTGTCTGTGGTCCGATATCATCTCGGTCGCATTCAGTGTGGTATTAATTGTTTTATTATTTGCTATTTGGCGCGGTTGGTCGAATGGGTGACGGGAAAAGAGATGGGCGATCGAAAGCGATGAACGAAACGAGAGAGGAACTTGCGGTCGGGTTTTCTCAATCCAACCCAGTCCCCTCTCTGTTCCTCGTACTCTTCTTTTCCCTCTACTCCTTACGATCGTCATCCTCTCACTTGGGGGATAAGCAGGCGGCGTCGAGCGGCGTAAAAGTCTAAAAAGTTCCGCGCGGCGCTTTGGGCAAGAGTTTCGTTCTCTTGGCGTTTTGGGCATTTATTTTCGGATCATCGGACGAGAAAGAGAAACGGCGTCATTCTTCCTCAGCAGGAAAAAAGGGAACAAGATTCGGAACGAATGGAATGGATGTGTGGAAGACTTGATGAGGGGCCGACAGCCGAAAGCGACGGGCTGGCCGTGGGATACGGGAACGCATACAATTCTTGATGATAATGATACAATACTTAATGAATAAGACACAAGCTGTACACCACCATCTCCGATCCCTCGTCTCTTGGGGTTTGGGGGCTGGATGGTTGTACACAAATCAATTCTTTCTCTGCGCAAAAACCAAAGATCCCCGTTCTCCCGTTCTGCCCACTGCGATACGCCAATTGTTTGCTTACACGTCTTATCGTCTACTCGGACTCGCTGGTGGAGTGACAGCTGCTGAGTGCTGATGCCCCTGCTGCAGGTTTGGTTTGCATGTTTGCTGCGGTCTCTCTCTTACACCATTAAACCCGCTCTGCTGCAACCAACAGGCCCCCAAGACGACCAGTCATTGGACGCCACAGCTCGCCTCGGTCGCGATTCACCATCACCCCGGTCTTCCCTTGCTTCTTTTGGCTGATTGATTGTCCTGGTTCTGGTGTTTTCCCCGCAATTATTCTTCGACCCGACACCTCACCTGCGGCAGAGTGTCAAAGGCGTTTGCTGCCCATTGCCATCCTCCTGCAGCTCCCTTCTTCATGCAAGCAGCAGAGCCAAGATGGAATCGCACGACTGGATTGATTAACACTGACTGGCTGTGACCGTCCTGGATCGATCGGCTGACTGGCTGACGGGCTGGCTGACGCTCCCGTTTTCCCTCCCGGACCTCCAACAAACCTCCGCCCTACCATCCCCTACCCCAAGCGTTCACCTCCTCCTCCTCCTCCAGCAGGCGTTTTGAGTCTCCCAAACCGACGGACTCGGGCGAAACGAGCGGCACCCCGTCGCCCACACTTCCCCGGGTGCCACAAGAGGCAACCACGCAACGCCAGGTCTCTCTCTGTTTCCGAGTACCGTCCAATGGCGAGGCACCCCGGCACGGACTCGGTGTACGGTCTTGGGTTGAAGGCTGGCTGATGCCAGGTTCGCGGTGCTGCCTGTCCGTGGTGGGAACGCTCTTTTGGACCCTACGTGCTGCGGCGGTCGCAGCTGAGGCACCACGGTGAGGCGGCAAGCAAGGGCAAGGCAGATCTTGTCGTGGTTTTGCCCGTTTTGAACAGAGTTCTTCTTGGCAGGCCTTGGGGGTTTCTCGTCTCTGGCCCCCTCGCTCTCTCTCTCTGCCTGGACTTGGGATGTGCGTGTGTGCGGCGCCGTTACGAAATTGGCTATAAGGCTGGCGCTGCTGCGCGCGTCTGACCTACTTCCCCCCACCCACCCATCATCCAGACACAATCATATGTCTGCTGTTGGCTGATCCATCTCGAGGATTGTTTGCCTGTTGCCTCCAACCTACATGGGCATGGCTGACCCTGCCTGACCCCGCGATTCATGTTTGGCCATTCCGTTCCATGTCTGATTCTTGTTCTTAAGCCGCTTTCCGAAAGTCTGATTCCTGCTTCTTTTCCCCCCTTTCTCTTTTCCTCTTGACACTGTGTTGCTGAGAGCTTATTTGAATCATTTGACCTGGTCTTTTTTTCCCGTCGATTACCGAGCGCGCGGGGAATTCTTCGACGCTGGGTTCAGGAACGTCGCAGGGAGAAAGTGATCTATTGAGACAACACCTGGTTTCGATTCCTACATTCCGGGGCGGTTGTTCATCACTGCACATCACCGATCGGATTTGATTTTGAATGTTTTGTTTCTCCCGGGGAACACCGAGCTGAGAAAAGTCCCGCCAAGATGTTGAGAATGTTTGCCGGCATGGACGGGTTCGGGGGTATGCTGTTGGTGGTCATCGTGCTGATGGTCCTGGCGGTCGGGGCCTCCACCTTCAACTATGTGAGTTCCCAGACAGAAGCCTTCTTTGGTTCTTGGCATGCCATGTGTGTCTGTGTGTGTATATGTTTTTGTTTCCGCCGCGGCATGCTGAACACTGTCTCGGGTAGATCTTGACGTCAGGAAAGAGCAAGGAGGTTGATTTCGAGGGAGAGGACGACTCTACCTACGCCTTTTACGCTTCCAAACGGAAGAGAGCTTCCAGTCAGGTCTCCGTGCGGCTTTGAGAGGGTATCCTTTTTGCTGAGACTGTGGCAGGTGTGAAGCGGGTGACTTTTGACATTTGACAAAGTCGACTGTGAACCTTCTCGCCGAAGCGGATGCGGCACGTAGACGAGGACGGCCATGAGACGAATTTGGACTTTCAGAGGAAATTTCGCTCGAGAGTATCGACGTATTATCGACGGAGACGGCGAACCATGTTCGCGAGCTGCCCCAGCCGAACAGGGACAGAGACTGATGACCACGGGGTTGATATGAACCGGGTCCGCGACGAAAGCAGGAGGTGCAGCCAGGTATTTTTATTGCATGTCTCGGTGCCAAACGATGTACGAGTTCTCGAAGCAAAAGGTACTTGGCGATGGCATTGATGAGGGAAGCTTCTCAAAGGTTGCGATGTTGAGTATACCAAAACCGCCAAGCGCTGCATGACAGCATGGGCAGCCACATTGCATGGCTCGATCGAGGTGGAGTGATTTATGGGTATGGTCTAAGAATCGATCGGTTTGCGGGTTTGCTTTGTATCTTTCTTGCACTTGTATGTTCATTGCATACCTAGGTTGTCGATGGCGAGGTCGTTGTCGTCGACTTTTCCTTGAAAAGACCCCAGTCAAACGTGGGCTATGGAGTCTGAATATAACTTGAAGCGTTCTTTCTTGGGTATTTAGCAAAGCACAAGATTTTGTTACAAACACTACACATCTTTCCATCTCCTTCATGGTGTCAAATGTGTTAGGTGAGTCGGTCGCTGCTCTATGGCTTAGTGAACTGCACGTTGAGAGATTTTGATGTAACGCGAACACAACAATACATTTATGCAATAGAAATCAACACAGACACAATCAGATTGTATTGGTGGTTTCGGCTGTTCAGATCCGTAGTATCCAATTTGGGAGAGTTCAGGACGCCGGTCAAGAGTATACGAGACCTACTGCATCGTAGATGGGCCTTTTAGAGACGTCGACGAGGGTTGAATCACGAAATCAAAGACATTATGATTGACTATCTATGAGTAACTGGAACAGAATTATGATCATGGTGTCAATCCGACAGTGTCCACACTAACATAATTGCTCGTCGCTCCAGAGCGATTAATAGTCTGGTCATCCGCCTCGTTGAAGCAGCAAATCATGAGCAGGTGGCGAGCACAGCGGCTCTTCTAGGTTCCCTACCTCGTCAGTTGACCGTCGTCTAAAGTCGGGGCCTGCATCGCTTGCCGCATAGTTGAAGTTGACATGAGGCTCTCCGGTGATTCGACCTCCCGGCGAACGACGTTGGCAAGCCACATGAAAGTGGGACAACCCTCACCAAAGCCTAAAGAATCTCTGTTAGTGTAAGTACGGTTTGCGTGTGCATGACTATCTAGATGTACTGCACGCCCTGATTGACGTCAGTGATGCCTCCAAATGCATTGAATTGGTGGGATCTTGATGAACAGCACTGACTCGAGTGACACTGAGAGATGCTGCAGGTAACGACGAAGATGGAGGCCTGTGCCTGGCGCAGTTGACAGCGCTGCCAGGGGTTTTGGGCGGCTGCGCATTCGGCGTTTATGCTTACCGCTGAGCGGCCCTGTAATCCGGGATAGCCGAGCGATTATTTCTCCTGTTTTCTTGACGAAGGATGCAACGCGGTGCGGCGGGCTGGCGTCCCTGACCCTGGGGGCTGTGGCTGAGCGTAGATCATCGCCAGCCGGGCGACGCCGTTCCAGCGTGACTTTCTTTCGCGCGGTGGCTGTGAAGGAGGATCGGTAGGCAGACACTGAGGGACACAAAGTGACATCACACCATGGGAGAATTGCACATTTAAATGTTGAGGGGTCCGCCGGTCCAACACCGAGGATCTGGCTTGATTGTTGATTGACATCCAATCTCGGTCGAGCGAACCCGATTGTTCGTACAACAACCCCCAAAACCAAGAAAACATGCCTATCACAAAGCCCCTGCCGGACGCACCCGCAGATGAGGCCCCGCCGCCGTACCAAGAGAAACCATCCGGCAGTCCGGCGCCGCTGAACACCGGAAGCCCACCACCGGCGGGGAGCCCGGGGCCTTCCGCGCCGCCGGGCCAGGTCGCGCGCCAGTTCCCTCCGATGTTCAATGTCTATTCGCAAAGCTTCACCCGCACTATGCTCCTGGGTGAGCACCAAAACCAACCCTTCTACGCAATGTCAATCCACAGCGGCCTGAGCAGTTCGCCGCCAATCGTGCTGCACTCGGGACCGAGCAACACCCATCCTCCTCTTGCGTCGGTCGAGTTCCACAGCTTCAGCAGCAGGATGAGCATCACGCTTCCACCGGCGCCAAAGGGCAGTCCGGGAGGCGCACCCATTATCGAGCTCGAGTCTCGCGCCGACTTCCCCAGTTACAGATATGTCTTTTCCATGGGGGTGGGCCCCAACTGCGAGAGGCTGGAGCAATTTGAATGGCGGACGAGTTCTGGCGACGCAATTGGCATTCTGGACGGTAGAAGCAGAGGACACAAGTTAGTACGGCTGTCTCAGACCGTCCCAGCCAATGCACCGCCCGGTGTGTTCAGAGGAGGCGACGGCAAGGAGGTTGTCGCGGCCTGGACAAACGCCCACACGAGCATGACCAAGGCCGCCAAATTCGCCTTCATGGGTAGCGGTTTGACAGGAGAGCTGGGCGAGCGCTGGGCAATCATGGCCGCCATATCCGGTCTGGCTATATTTGAGCGCGAGAGGCAGCGAAGGCGCAGAAACGCTTAGCATCCCGCATGCGCGCATATAAGCTACTTGAGTGGCGACTTGGGGATTGCATCTGCATTTTGGAGTCTTGGCTTCAATTTGGCGCTTCATGGATGCACGATTGATTGCTGGCATGTTGACGAACTGTTTCGTTTTGTTTTTTGATACCCGCATCTTTAGACGAACATGAATACCAATGAGCAGATAAGCTCAATACTTGCAAGACAATGACTCGGAAAGTTCTGCGCTCTGTCGCTTTTTGCTGTTTGATGGCGCTCTTTCTTGACTGTCCAAGCCTACCTACCTTGTCGGTTTCTGCGAAGGGGTTGCCGTCAGGGGGGAATATTCTGCGTGCTTCAGGTTGAGTGAAGCTGCCACCTCTTGTTTAAGTCGAGTCAGGGGCAGAACACAGAGGGATCTAAACCTCTGTGAACCGCAGGAACCAACATTGGACTCGGCCGAAAAGAAAAAAAAAAGACACAATGAAGGTAAAAGCCAAGCTTCGCGCTTCCAGTCGAGATCTCATCCCCACGAAGGCACCCCAGCATCACATCATGAAAAGTCGTGAGAGTGGACTGTGTGCTGGAGACGGTTGGATACCCAGGCGAGGATTTCCATATGATCGGCGATGTTTTGTGCATCCCAGGGGTGGACTGATCGGGCAGAACAGTTGGGAGACCCCTGCAAGACATCTGGTGGGTGGTGCAAAGCCGATGTGAAGTTGCAACGAGGGGGGGCCCAGCAACCTGGCCGCGGTGGAGAAGCGAAAAGACGTGCGTGATGTGCGGTGAAGCGCTGGGCTGGGATGAGAGAGATTTGACGGGGATGAAAGATGGGATGGAGTGACGGGGATGGGCCGGCGAGGACGCCACTTGGGAGGGCCCAGCGGCTGGCAAACGGCACGGCGCTCCGAAGAACATTGATGACTTTGCAGTCCTTTTGAAATGAAGTCTTTGCAGAGAGGAGGAATTGTCGGTGATGACGACGGTTTCAAAACGTCTCTTTGCATTGAGAGATACATTAGGCGCCGGGCGCCAACGTCGTCATGGCGCTGGACCAACATCACTTGCATCGTGGAGTGGGCACGGGAAGTCTATCTACTATTAGGAAGGGCAGCATAGCGTCGAATTTTGAATGACGAATAACGATACGCGGTGGGTTGCGGGCAGTGGGCAGTGGACAGCGGGCTGTGGCGTACTTTAAATCAATCTCGCATCGAAGAATCCTTTTTCTTCTAGGCTGACGGATCACCGGCTCAGCAGAGGAATCAAGCGTAATTTTGAGTCCCATCAGCCTAGGCGGATAGCAGTCCATGTTACCGTAACTTGGGCTTCGGATAACCACCGCTCGGCCCACGAGGCTCCATCAACATCCATCTGTTGGATTCTTTTGGGTCTTCCGAGAGAGCTCATGTCCGAAGTTGGTGAGTCGACGGGCGGTAGAAAATCAATAGAAGCAACTCGGGACCAACGGCAGCGAGGCCAGGCGAGATTCGAGAAGCCTCGGATCCATAACTCTTTTCCCTAGTTTAAGCCTATGTCCGGAATGGGGGCACACCAGACCCAGCAGGCCCAGCAGGCCCAGCCAGGCTAGC
This sequence comes from Colletotrichum fructicola Nara gc5, assembly GCF_000319635.2. NCBI lineage: Eukaryota > Fungi > Ascomycota > Sordariomycetes > Glomerellales > Glomerellaceae > Colletotrichum > Colletotrichum fructicola. The sequence goes on along the minus strand of NW_027094054.1, from coordinate 155,658 downwards.
CGGTCTAGCCAGCCGAGCTCCCCTTCCTGCAGAGATAACCACCTGAGGCCTGCGTTGTTGGTGTTTGCCCTGCTCAGAGATTATTGTAATGAGATCAGGAGGAAGGAGTCGACGAGCCTGGACGCGCTCAGGTCAAGTTGTTGGCGGCAAAGTCTCGATTGGTGGAAAGGGGGCGAAAGCAGGCTGCTGTCTGCAGGGGGAAGAGCAGTTTTTGAGCAGCAAGCTGCCCGCGCGATGCCCCTTGAGGCTCCGCAGCAGCGGCCAGCCACATGGAGGTCAGCCTCTATTGGGAGATGGCGCGTAGAATGTTGATTAAAGATGCGGAAACTGCAGGGCGAATCTGGCGATAATTAAGAAAGGAGAGGGTCAGGACTTGGCGGTTTCAGGGTGGCCGCCGGGATCAAGCGGAGGCCTGACCGGGGGTTGACCGGGGGGACGACGGCTACACGACCAATCGGCACGGCCAGCGAAGGCCGGGGTGGGGGGTAGACACCCTGCGGCCCCGGTCACCCCGGCCGGTGATCCTGGTCGGTCGTCCAGTCATCCCATGTCCTGTCGAGGGGCTGCTGTCTCATCCATTTTTTACATGTCAACCCCAACTCAGCAAACTCACATTGCTTCTGCTGCCCAGTGTCAACCACCATCATGACTACACAGACTACAAGTCACTTACACGCACCATCTCTGCTAGTGTGTATCCGCACCTTGTCCACCTACTATGCTTCACACACACTCCCGCGTAAGCGCAGTCGGCACTCGCCTGTCTGCCCCCTCTCCTCGGCCTAGCCCCTCCCCAATCCCAGCTACGTGGATGCGCCCAGAAGATGGCTTCATCCCCCTTTCGCGTGTCTAACGCCAAAGCTGAGACCTGGCCTTGCAGTTTGCATTCACCTCTCGCAGTGAAGCGGTTAATCAACCACCCACATCCCATGATCCTGGCTTGACTCCCGCATACGCGAGATCCTCCCCCTCCCCATGTTCCTCTCCTCTCTCCACCAGCCTGGCCGAATATGATTGTCCTGCGTATAATTGAAACTTTGGCGGAGCGGCGGGAATGACCCTTTCAATCTTGACCCGATGTATGCGAACGCCCTGGACTCTCAACGGCCCAAGTGACCATCTTGGGAACAGGGCGACGATGCCTTCCCGCATATATCATCGCCGTCTCCCAACCATCACCAGTCCTGGTTCTACCTTCTTTCGATCCATAGTGTTCAGCTTCACTTGACCTGTGATTCTATCTCATTCCTTCGTTCAGATTCGTCATTCTTTTCACTTGACCAGGTAGTCATTCATTTTCGGTCTCAGACCTCACAACTCTCATTTCCAAACTACCCAGATATTCTCACAGTCAAGCCACAGGCAACTTTTGATCAACTCTCAAAAACCAACCCACAACAAATTCGCCAAAATGAAGTACACTGTCGCCTCCCTTCTTGGATCCGCAGCCCTGGTGGCTGCCCACGGTTACGTCGAGAACGCTACGATCGGCGGTGAAGCCTACACCTTCTACCAGCCCTACCAGGACCCCTACACGAGCCCTGCCCCCGAGCGCGTCTCTCGTGCCATCCAGGGCAACGGCCCCGTTGAGGACCTCACCAGCATCGACATCCAGTGCGGTGGCTACTCCGCCGGTGGTGTCAAGGGCTCTTCTCCCGCCAAGCTCGAGGCCAAGGCCGCCGCCGGCTCCGAGGTCACCCTCAACTGGACCCTCTGGCCCGACTCCCACATCGGCCCTACCATCACCTACATGGCCAAGTGCCCCGACGCCGGCTGCACCGACTACCTCCCCGGCACCGACGCCGTCTGGTTCAAGGTTCAGGAGGATGGCCGTGAGGGTACCTCCAACACCTGGGGTGCTACTCCTCTCATGAAGGCTGGCAACTCTGGCGTCAAGTACACCATCCCCGAGTGCCTGGCCCCCGGCCACTACCTCGTCCGCCACGAGATCATCGCCCTCCACGCCTCCTACCAGTACCCTGGTGCCCAGTTCTACCCCGGCTGCCATCAGCTCGAGGTTACCGGCTCCGGCAGCACCTCCCCCTCCGACCTTGTCGCCTTCCCCGGTGCCTACAAGGCCGCTGATCCCGGTATCACCTACGATGCCTACAAGGCCCAGGAGTACACCATCCCCGGCCCTGCCCTCTTCTCCTGCTCCGGTGGCTCTGGCTCTGGTGCTGCTTCTTCCGCCGCCCCTGTCGCTACCTCCGCCGCCGCTTCTGCTCCCGCCTCCTCTGCCCCCGCCGCTACCTCCGCCCCTGCTGCCACCTCTGCTGCCGCTACCACCTCCGCCCCCGCTGCCGCTGCCACCGATGCCGCTGATGAGGAGGACTGCCCCGTCGAGACCCCCACTGCCACCGCTGCCATCACCCAGGCTGCTGTCTCCGAGGCTGCTGCCACCCCCACCGACGCTGGCGACGATGAGGACTGCCCCGCCGAGTCTGAGGCTTCCGCTGCCCCTGTTGCCACTGCCACTCCCACCCAGGCCGCTGGTGATGATGAGGATGACTGCCCTGCCGAGTCTGAGGCTCCCGTTGCCTCTGCCACCCCTACTCCCACCCAGGCTGCCTCCGACGACGAGGACGACTGCCCTGCTGAGTCTGAGGCTCCCGTCGCCACTCCTACCCCCACCCAGGCTGCTGATGATGAGGAGGACTGCCCCGTCGAGACCCCCGTTGCCAAGCGCATGACCTTCCACGAGCGCCGCAACCTTTAAGCGGTCTCTTGGTGTCTTCGACGCCTAGATGGCTAAGGGAACGAGCTTCCCGGGCTGCCGGTGGATGTTCACGCTTGTGGTGTCCCCGACGCTGATAGGTCCCCAGACCAATCCGTTTCATGTATAAAGTCTTTGTTGTATATCGTTTTACCTCACGTATATATCAGAACGATATAGATCGTATCATTCTCACGTTCCAACTTATGTCACTCTTGCCTTACTGTGATATGTAAATGTGCTGTAAAGATTCGATCTGTTGTAACTCCTTAATCGCTCTCAATAATTCACCTTGAGCTTCTGTTTATACCTAGCCTTTGCCACTTACTAGTTGCGAAAAAGCATGGCACACAAGTTATGTACTCCGTCTGCAGTAAGTCAAGCTTCAGTCGCCAAAAAAACGTGACAAAGAAATTGAAAAATCCCAATGACATTGGTATATGTGGTCATTACATCGTGAAGAGAATCTCTCCTGTCCGTATCCATAAACTATGATATGAGTCTGCACTATGTACCATGTAGCACACGAGAGAAGTCTTTTGACACATCCATTAGACGCTACCGCTTCCTCCACTGCGCAGGCTAGACTTCTCTGCACCATGACCATGGCTAGGTGCAGCAGTAGGAGGCGTTGAGCGACGCTTTCGCAGCATGACGAACGCGATGGCACCAACAATAGCCACGACACCGAGGGTGACCATGGCGCCAATGACACCGGCGACAGCGTTGGACATGCCGCCGCTGCTCTTGCCAGAATCAGAGCTTGAGGCTTCCTCTTGGTTGGCGAAACAGAAGTCCGCGACACTAGAGCAGACAGAGCACCATTCTCCGACGGTGCTGATCGCACGCTCCTGCATCTCTGACACGAAGCGCGGCCAAGATAGAGTCTCTTCGTTGGTTCCAAATAGGGGGTACGGTGTCAGCTCACCAAAGGTGCTGTTGCGGAACAAGAAGCGCACGCGGAGGTCGTCGTCGGCGTTGTCGGGGAACGTCGTCGTGTTGTCGCTGAACAGCTCGAAGGCGATGGTGGAAGCATAGTCCGGGAGACCGGTGAAGTTGACCGAGAGGGGAACGAGGTCGACGAGACCAAAGAAGGCGAGGAACGTGTCGTAGCTACCGGAGAGCAGGGAGAACTTGAGCTTGCCCTTCGAGGTGACGGTCTGGTTGAGTTGGGCGAGGATGCCGGCTGTCAGAGTCTGCGCGTGGATGGCCCGCGCCGGCTGGGAAGCGTTAAAGTTGTATCCAAACTCGGAGCTATCGGCGAGGGTGCGCAGCTGGAAGAGCTCCTCATCCGTGACATTGCGAGCCAGGGAGGTGCTGTTGTGGATGCGAGCAACGTTGATGAGGTCAAAGATGTCATAGGCATTCTTGTAAGTCATGTTCTCAGGCTTGTAGTCGTACACGCTCTCGAGGACATCGTATAGGCCGCCATAGAAATTCTTGGTCGTCTCCATGCGAGTCTTAAACTCGTCGCTCTGCTCAAAAGACTTGTAGGCGGCCGCGTTGGCGGGACAGCCATCGTCACCCTTGATCCAGATGGTGTCCGGGGAGTTCGCGTTCTCGCCGTGAAGGAACACATACTGATATCCATTCAGCGGGCTTGTGCTTTCGCTGCCGTTGTTGAGAGTGGTGGTGGCGATTTCGGCATCTAGGTCAACTAGAGGAGGGTAGAGACCTTGGAGGAAGGCCGTGGCTGAGTTCTTGAGGAGACTCTGGTCCGGGGCACTGGCGTAGATCTGCGACGAGACGTAGTTGTCCTCGGAAATGTTCAGAATCTGGTGAGGGGACCCGGACTCAAGGTAGCGGCTGCGGTAGTCACTGCCGACTTGGAAGCACTGGTTCGCACCAACACTTGTGATGGCTTGAGCTCCATAGTGCTTCGTGTTGCCTTCAAGTCGTTTCAGTCAAAGTTGCGTTTGAGTGTGACAGATGACAGTCAACTTACGGTCTCCATGGCGGGTAAAGACGACCACGCCGTGGACAGTCTCGGCGACGGCAGTGCTGGCAAGGAAGCTCGCAACAGCCAAGGATTTACCGATCATAGTGGCAAAGCTATGAAGAGCCTACTCCGGCTCTGTTAGGGTATCAAATGAGGGCTCCGTACGTTGAAATCGCAAGTTCAGGCATGCTGCAAAAGACTTCGTGAGGCTTTTAATATTTCGCAACAGCCCACCCCCATTCCTGCAAGCCGCCCACTACCCGTCGCCCAGAAGGGCATCGTGCTGTCAAAATGTCATGTAAGGCGTCGCGCAGAAGCGGGGGAATCACACATGTTTCCCAGTCCCGTGGCGCGGAGATGCTGAGGATTTGGTATCGGTTGAATGTTGCCAAGAAGCCAAGTACTTGGCATACATCGTGACGAATCAACGCGGGCGATAAGAACAGCGGTCGTGGCCGGCCGGTCAGTAAATTTCGCTCTGAGGACCGCTAAGCAAATCGAAGCCGACTTGGCGGAGGGGTTGTCAACCTTCTTGCCTCTTCCGTTGGGTGAGGGTCGTTCGGCTGGAGTGCATGAGGCCGGGCCGCGAGATCGGAGACCCCCCACAACGCCGAATACTAAGTCACTGGCGATTGAAACATCTTCGTCAATTGTCTTCATGATAATCTGACTACTTCGGTTGATACGTCTCAATGTGGCTGCTGAGAAGTATGTGATGGGTAGGGGGATGCCGTTAGGGGATGCCAATCTGGAAAGATTCGACCTAGGCGCCCTCTTCATTGGACTCTATATGGCCCAACATAGTAGGATTCGCTTCAGCAAGCACTGACACTCTATCGGCCTCGTCACAGGGCTCTTAGTCTGTGAAGCATTTGGCCCCATACTCGGCTGGGCTAAAGAGACGCCAACTCAGGGGATAGGTTCTCTCTTTACTACTTCTAAAAGAGTCGGAGACAGAGACCATAAATTCGTTTCAAAAGAGTTACATCATTTTTGTATGTATATCCTCGAGTTGTCTTAATTACCGCCTGGCTCACGTGTAAGATATCTCGAGGGCTTTAGTTTTAGCACCACCCTATATCTGTATTCTTGAATATCAGCAGTGCAAGACACAGATTACAAGCCATGGTAAAATAGACAACCTATTTTCCAGATGAATGTCATGTGAAGCTATAAGTCTGGAGGTCTAGAGGTGTCAACAATCTAACACATCTGTTAATCAAATCACGCCATCGCCAGCCAATTGCAAGTCGTCAAGTTTGAAAATATAGTATGAAAGTCATTTCCACCGCAGGTAACACCCCACCTTTAGAGTCAAATAGGTGTTCTGCGATGATGGATTCATTTCAGAACCACTAGATCCTCTCCAAGATATTAGACAATTCCTCAACTCAACTGATGACTACCGGCATAGGTTGTTGGACGCATGAAGGGCATCACGTGCGCTACCCTAATGGGACCCAGCTGGAAAGGATCACGGATACAGCAGTGTCGGATGTCCTGCATCGTTCGGCCTGAATGAGAATCACACAGATTCGCAATGATCTCAGGAGCTTCAGCGTCCATGGCAGAGATGTCATGCGAGGCGCCAAGCTGGCGGCTAAGTAATTTGAGCAATTTGACCTTGGGACAAGTCCAAATCTTTAGTCAGGCGCATTCAACAACAGGTAACCTAGTATAATGCCAAATAAATCTGGACAGATACATTTGATAGTTCCGAGGCCGGCAGAGAGGTTGATTTTAAGCTGTGGGGAATCATGTGGGATGAGTAAAGCGTGCCGCAATGCATCTCGGCAACACGCGCGCAGGATAGGACGGGGCTCAAGGAGAAGACATGAAAGGGCTCCCTGTCGATTTTGAAGTTGGATTTTTTTTTGTTCATGCTCCTTTTGATGAGGATTTGTTTTTTTGAGTTCCACGTCTCAGACCGCAACAGCAGTATTAGGCAGTTAACTTTGACCATGAGGCGAATAGGCCATCATTGTGCTCTGACAATGACCAGAACTTCCGTAGAGGAAAGTCCTAGGAGAATAGTTCCGAACCATTGCGCGCGTTAGCACCACTTGGAGTGGCGCGGAGGGAGCATGTGTGAGAGACCATCTATTAGTTGTTGAAGGTCCATCCACTCCTTCACCGTTTTACATCGTTCTTCTCGGGTTGCGACTGTCCGTATGATCACGCGGACTGGTTTCGGAGGCCAAGAAAGTCAAGCAAAGGGGGGGGACAGGTGTGAGGTATGCTGTTGTCAACGGACTTCCAACGGTTCACCCGGACAACCAATGAACACGAAGCTAGGTAGAGTGTGGCAGGTCAAGACGTCGAATGCCGCTTCCCGCCCATCAGAACAGAAGTCCCAAGTTTCACTCGGAAAATGAGGTCCGACGGGGAGCCTAGGTCAAGTCACGTGTGGCAGCAATTCTGTGAGAAGCCATATTACTGATGGTGGTGAAGATCATAGACAAGACCTTGGCGAGGCAAATGGAGGATTTTATGTGTCAGTGGTAGGACGGCATCTGCAAGCAATTGGCTTCGGTGAAATGGAGGATTGTGGCGTATCTGCATTCAGCCGGGGGAAGTACACACTTGTCGACGTGTCTGGATGTCTGGCAATGGAAGGCCCAGGGAGGTCAGCACTTTTTTGTGCAAGCTGTTTAATGAATGCCAAACATTCGCCCGGATAAGAGACCTTTCATGAATCTGGCATCCCTGCTAATCCTGGTGGTTTCTGGGCGATATCTAACGACCTTCCTTCTCTCGGAGAAAGTATCGGAGAAAGCCAGTAATGCGAGGTCTAGTTATCAACACGAGTCGATAAGGGATTCTTGCGTGATCGCTCGGGTTTATCCCCGTCGTAAAACCACACGCTCGCTCCGCGGTCGGTCTCGGTCGAGATAACCATGCGCCCAGGCATTTTCACCGGTGGAAAAGCCTGCAAAGTCAGGAATGCAATTGATAGTGGGCTGAGACGATTGTGCGGTGTGGATGCGCAAAGCTGCTGTTGTGGGACAGCGGCTGTCGGTCGGAAGCCTCATTGGGGAAGAGAAGCTTGGCCTGGGAGACCCTGGTTGAGGGGGCCATTGGCCAATAACGCAATGTCAGGTTGAAAATGGTTAGATTTTGAAGCCTGAACGACCAGTAACAGAAGAATTTGGGAGCCCAGATTTGTTTGTTGAGTCCAGATTATTGGACAATGTGATCAAGTCTCTCAGCCCAGCCAGAACGTCCCCTCGACCTCGACGATATCATCGTCGTTCAGCCTCTGTACCTCAACGATTGTCCTGGGCGGGAACAGCACCTTGCCGGTGGTGTTCAGCTCAGCCCAGAGCTCATTCTGGACTTGGTTGACGATGGGGCGATAGCGATACATGTCCGACACATAGACAACCAGACGAACGCATGATGTCTGGAAACATGTCAACAGGGGTAACTTTTTCACTGCAGTCGGAGTCATGTCCTGACCAGATCGGACCCCGCCGACCGCGCCAAATGGGCCATGTTCTCATAAGCCAGGCGTATTCTGGGATACCCGATTTCAGCGAGCGAGCTGTTTGAGGGATGTATCCCACGAACGCCGGCGATGTAGAGCGTTGGGCCTGCGATAGAGAGCAGGCTGTAGGGCCCCGTGACATCGTAGCTAGTCGAAGGGTTGATGTATTTCACGCCCAGCGGGGATGTGTAGTTTGGTTCCAGAGTTGGCTCTGGTGATTGTGGAGATGTATTCGCTGCTGCGAGCGCAAACAGAAAACATGTTATTGCACCAAAGAAATTCATTGCGGATGTTTTCTTTGATATTTGCTATCGGCAGGAGATTTGACAGCGTCAGTGCAAAACAGGTGTATATAAGAGGCCATACTTGGTAGCATCTCAACCTGTTTTACAAGTGGTGAGCTGCAAGGAGACTTGTATTGATCCACTATGTGATGTCACGCAGCACGCGTGTCACCCAAAATGGGCTTGGCAAGCAATAACACCTCTCTGTGATTGCGGCTACGATGGCTACAACTTTTGTGGAAGGTGTTGCAGAGTCCAGGAACACGAATAGTAGAGATGTGCCCCTGAATACTAGGAAGGAAAAGGAAGGCGTTCGTTCTCAGGAACTGTTTACTAAGTGACTAAGTGACTAAAGTGTAACATGGATGGCATGGGTTGGACAAAGTTGTTCTCGAACGTGACCTGGAATGGCGCAATTCTATGCAATGGGGTCCGCAGGCGCAGGCGCAGGTATTGCTGGCATTGATTGCTGAGTGTTGAAAATGACGCCATCGCACGGTCGCGTTAGCTCATCCCGATTGGGGAGATTGGCGGCCAGGATTGCGACATTGGCGACGGCCTTAACCTCATCGTCGGTACTCGGTGCAGTCTGGAGAAGAGGGCGCCTTTTTACTGGGAAGGGAAAGGTACGGACAGGTACCGGCAGCAGTCCCCGCTGGACTCTGGGGAGGCGAGAGACAGAGAGGTATGTAGAAATGAAATTTGACGATGTCGCAAGCTTATGCTGAAAAATCAAGGTTGCAGACGGATCCAGCGGAACATTGAAGTTTTTTTTCCCTTCTTGTTGTCTACTAGTGGTTTCGAGGCCCAGGCCCAGCCCAGACTGAATCATTCGAGACCCAGTTGATGACGAGAGAGAAACGGATGAATACGTGGACACTGGGCAGCAGCAAAGGTGCAAGGCCAAACGGCGATGGTCTAATCGCCGATTCGGCCTTAGCAAAACGGATTGAATTTTTTTCTTTTTTTTTTTTTCTCTTCTTTTTTTTCTTGAAAGAAGAGAATGCGCAGGTGACCCTTCAACGTTTTGGCGGCGACATTTGACTGGTTCAACCTTGAGAAGAGTGACTGATGGAAATTCGTGGTTGGCGGGTGTGTGGTGTGTGCTGCGTGCATGATTTGCTGACAACGCATCCTGTTATGTAAGCTTTTGGTGATGACTGTGCACCTTGAGAAATTGTCCGTTACAGTATTTGGGACTTTGGTTTAGTTCTTTGCATAGGTAGGTACTCTGAATTAAATTGAATCGGCGATGGGATGCACTGGATATCTGATTGATTGAAGAAACAGCCAGTCAACTTATAGTGTTTACTGCATAGTATTATCGGAGACATACACCATGAAAGTACTCCTTCGTTTCTGTACTTCAGCTGGGCTGTTTAGAGGGCGAGAGAGAGCAAAGGCAGTCGGTCCAGCCTTACGGTGTGGCTCCCCCGCAATCTCAGCAGCAGCGCAGTCGGCTATCGGTGACGGTGCAGCGAGACCCGTCCGTAGCCGTGTGGCCGTCTCCCACGACGGCAGCGACAACCGTTAGCCTCGTCCGGCGCGCGCTGTCACTGGCCGGCGGACTCGCTTAGCGGTCACCTCATCGCTGGGAGTGGGGCTGGACCCCTGGAGCACCGCTGGGAACCGCTGTGGCAGAAGTGGAACATCTGGGGGGCTCACACCAATTGACCCGGCGATGTCGCCATTTTCGCCCCAAAGCACCTCTATCACGCCTCTCGAGTCTCCCCTACCTTACAGAGTACCTTACCACACCTAGGCAGGTACCTCCCAGTCAGTCACTGCCCGGAGCACGCCCGCACCGCAATCGACGTCGGCCTCGCTGCGACCGTCTTTTCCTCTGTCTCCTCCCTCAAGGTCTACTTGCGTTATCCACCGTCTAAGACGACCACGATAAAACTACTCGACCTCCCTTCCCTTCTCCTCCGACCGCGATCCAAGACAGGCTTCGATCACGACACCAAGCCAAGCGACGACGACACCAGCGCGCTGCCACCTCGATACTTTCCTCTTTGTTTCTCGCCGTCTTCACCGGTCTCGATTACCTTACCTTACACACACTACCACACACCCCCTTCGGCTGAACCTTGTCGTCTGTCCATCCACCAGCAGCCTCGACGATCCGCATTCATACCTCTCGCCTGCTGCTTCCACCCAACCTTAGCTTGCGCTGCTGCTGCTCGACCATTTACCCTGCCGACCGCAAAAAGGCAACCCAAACAACAGAACCAAGGCCACAGAAGTCGAAGAAGCAAAACCGTCCCATCTTTCCGCCCCCCTTCTCGACGAATCACCAGGGGCTCAACCTCCTGCTCTGCGCCTCGCCGTGCGTCTTCTCAACGTGCCCAACTCAGGCGCTACACCACAAAACACCACTACAGACGTCCGCGCGCGAACTCGACAACGAGCGCTTTAATTGCGTGCCCTTGCCAGCTCCCCTGCTTCCACCAGTCGGGCGCCGTTCCTGTGGATCATCCGGGGCTCCCTCCTTTGGAAGCTGCCAACATATCCAGCAGACCAAGCCATACTATAAACAGCACTGCGAATCTCCTTTCCCCTGGCTCGCACGCCATCGCCAGGTCCTCTCGCCTCACCCTCACCCAAAACACCCGCCAACAACCCAGAAACAACAGAGTGTCACCCTGTGTCACTGTACACACGCGCATACGCTTGCGTCCGTCTCGTCGCTGCGTGCTCTCGCTGCCCCTCGACCTTAGGGGGCACTGCTGGCCCTGTTCCCTCGACCTTGGCGACATTTCGCTGGGTTCCAGAGGACAAGCACCAGCCGGATGATTTGATACCACTTCCCCGATCGCCTGTGCTGCTCGTTTCCTCTGTTTTCCACTGCCTGCTCTGAAACCTATTGCGGCCATGGACCTCGCAAGCACGTCAACCGTCCCGGATCCCCGGAGTCTGAACCTAGATCTGGGCTTGAGCCATTCGTCGTCCAGTCACCGCCATGACGAGCTCGCTGCCTCCAAGTCTCCTGCCATCCCTTCTCCCAGCTACTTCAAAACCACACCGACTTTCACCGCCCTCGACGACGCCGGCTTCAACTCCAACTCCAACTCTACACCTGCTTCGAATCCCACCACCACCGTCGCCAACAATGTGACTACGAACCAACAGCCTTCCAAAGACAACTGCGACAGACGGAGACCAGACGAGGGAGAAGCCTCGCGATTTCCAGCAAATATGCCTACCCAGCTGGTCGGCCAGACAGTGACTCCCTTCCTTAGAGAACATATCCCTGGCATCTACGCTCCCATCGGCAAGCCCGACGTACAGACCGAGGACAACACCCTCAACCAGAAGCGAGACCCCAGCAGCAAGTTCTGCTATCGTCACCGGCCCGACGCAAAGTGTCGTCGCGCCGCCGACGAGTCCAAAATGGTCTTGATCCAAAGTGTAAGCCAAGCCAGTCTGGATGCACACAGATACTATCGTCTCCGTGCTGACACTTGCGCACAGGAACTCGATAAGCTCCCCTCCGCCGACCAACAAGCCATCACCCACGTGTGGTCCCTCTTCTCCGCCGCCCCTGCCAAGCACCGCGACCTCATGCTCCAGGGTATCATCACCCAGTGCTGCTTCCCCCAGCTATCCACAGTCTCCCGCGAAGTTCACGAGCAGCTCAAGATCGACTTCATGGCTGCCCTCCCCACCGAAATATCCTACAAGGTCCTCGGCTACCTCGACACCGCCTCTCTTTGCAAGGCTGCCCAGGTCAGCAGGAGGTGGCGCGACCTCGCCGACGACGACGTGGTATGGCACCGCATGTGCGAGCAGCACATCGACCGCAAGTGTACCAAGTGTGGGTTCGGTCTGCCCCTCCTCGAGCGCAAGAGGCTGCGAGACTGGAACAAGCAGAAGGAGCTCGCCCGAAGCCAACGGGCTGAGGAGCCCGCCCGGGAGCCAGAGCCAGCGCCGGAACCTGAGCCGGAGGCCGCCGCCCCTGCGCCGTCCCCCAATGCCAACAAGAAGCGTGAGCTGGTTGTCTTGGACGGCAGTAGGAAACGCGCTTGCCGTGAGATTGGCGAGCCCGGTGCACCCAAGGCCCAGACCGAGCGGGAGAAGGACCGCCTCATCCGACCGTGGAAGAGTGTCTACCGCGACCGCTTCAAGGTCGGATACAACTGGAAGTATGGCCGATGCCACATCAAGACGTTCAAGGGCCATGACAACGGTGTCACCTGTCTCCAGTTCGACGACGAGATCCTCGCTACTGGTTCATATGACGCCAAGGTTAAGATTTGGGACATTGTGACGGGACAGGAGATTCGCACCTTGACCGGTCATACCATGGGCATTCGTACGCTCAAGTTTGTTGGCAACTTGCTCTTCAGCGGCAGCTTGGACCATACGATCAAGGTCTGGAACTGGCAGACCGGCGAATGCCTCAACACTCTTCAAGGCCACAGCGAAGGCGTCATTTCCGTCGACTATGATGGCAAGCATATTGCGTCCGGATCGATTGACAAGTCGGTCAAGATTTTCAACCTTCACAACAGGGAAACATTCTGCCTGCGCGGACACGAGGACTGGGTCAACCATGTGCGACTTGACCCCGGTTCGCAAACGGTGTTCTCGGCTTCGGACGATTGCACCGTCCGACTTTGGGATCTGCGAAACAAGACGTGCATCAAGGTCTTTGAAGGCCACATGGGCCAAGTCCAGCAAGTCTTGCTTATGCCGGAGGATTTTGAGCCGGACGAGGAGATGCTAGCGGCCGACATTGCCGATAACTCCTCCGTCCACAGCGGCCGAAGCACCACCCCTTCGGCCTCGGCGAATGCCTCAGCGAACGTGGCGTCAATCCTCGGTTCTTCTTTCGGAGACTCGGGCTCGGCGGACGATGACCGGACGGCGTTCGGCTGCGCCTTTGCGTCGGACCCCACCCGGCCCCTCCCGCCCCGCTACATGATCACGGCCGGACTGGATAACACCGTCAAGGTGTGGAACACCGTCACGGGCAAGTGTCTCCGCACCATGTTTGGTCACGTGGAAGGTATCTGGGGTCTCGTCGGCGACACCCTCCGCGTGGTCACCGGCGCCAACGACTCAATGGTCAAGGTCTGGGAGCCCAAGAGCGGCAAGTGCGAGCGCACCTTCACCGGCCACTCGGGTCCTGTTACCTGCGTCGGTCTCAGCGATAGCCGAATGGCCAGTGGAAGTGAAGATGGCGAAGTTCGCCTTTACAGTTTCGAAGCAGACGGTCCCCTCGAAGAGTGTGGCACCCCTGCGTGAAAAGAGCGATTGTAATTTTTTGGAGTTTTCTTCTTTTACATTCTGGGGTTCTGGCAGGTGTCTGGCGAAACGATTCCCAAACGGCGATTTACGAGAGATGGACTTTGTTGCACGACAGAAGAAAATGCCTATGGCAACTTGTCTCTTCACGTTCAGATTATTTTAGAAAAGTCCTCGAGGACTCTGGGCAGGGTATGGAAAGGGAAAACCCATGAGGTGGGCGGCGTTCGTGGATTGCATTTTTATGGGAATTTCTCTGTCCATCACAAAAAAGGGAACAGGATGGGAAAAAAGTAGTGGCAGCATCCAGAGTACAGGATATATCAAGAGGCCCGATTTAATCTACTACACAATTTACGACTCGTACCAGGCTTTCACATGCTCGTGCTTTTTTGGTTGGTGTCTCACGTTGGATCTAACGACTGACCAGCCTCATTTTATCTAGCACGAAGGACTTTCATCTGATACCGGCGCGTCGTGGCAAAATTAGCAGCGGCGGGAACTTGGAAGCAGCTGTTTGGGTAGAGGGAGGGAGGGAGTCAGAACGGGAGCAAGGCCAGGTCCAAGCTGGTTTCCTCCCGCCCGTCCCTCCATCAGCTGATGGCTGGGCCAAGAAGGCCATGAGGCGGTGCCTGACGAGACCACTGGATTAGCTCCGAAAGCGGCATAGTCTGTGATGTCTGCTGCTGGTGTCTGTTGGACTGACTGGAGAAGAGGAAGAAGAGGTGAGGAAGAGGTGAAGATGATGATCCAGGCCAGGACCAGCCTCCGAACCTCGGCATTTCTGACGAATGGCCCTTCCACTCGGCCCAGCGCCGGAAGTGCCCGGTATCCACAATCTTGTCAGGTTCTATCTGTGATTGCGGACGAGTACGTACCGCATGTCTCCCCCGCAAAATCACAAGCTCGGCTTGGAGTCGGTAATGTGAAGGCTGCAGTGGCCCGCGGAGGTTTCTGCCGTAGCATGCCGCGCGCTGGAACGGGGCAACGACTCTTTTGGCGCTACGTCACTCTTCTTTGCGCAGAATCACAGGCCGACGACTGACTGACTGACAGAGTACCGCGTCAGTCAAGTTGGTTGTTGGAGTAAGGTAGCCTCAGCTCCTCCTCAGCATTGCTTTGCTTTGTCCATGCCTCTCTTCTGAATCCAGCACTGACAATGTGGACGCAGCTCCGGTCGTCCAGTGCCGCTGCTGATGATTCCGGCAACCAATTGGTCTTCTCCAACAGAAGAATAGAGATGGCCAGGGGGTGTTTTGGAAGGGGGGGACACATTTTGATGACTGAAGAAAGATGATCCAAGATACCTTTTCCCCATGGTCCCTCTCTTCGAGCCCTTCCCATACGGTTGCATCCCATCCCTCCACCCCCCGTCTGCCCAGTCACAGCCTCCGTTCCGCCGAATCGGGATGGGCGCGCTCATCATCTTGTCGCAACCCACGCGTGCGCTGCGCTAGTAGCCAGACGTCTGAAGATTCGATGGTTTGAGCCACTCAGACATCGGCCCCGTGCTTGTCTCTTCCATTTTTGCACTTGTTCTTCCTGCTACTGCGTGGAAGACATGGAAGCGTCCGTGTCTGCTCTGCTCTGCTCTGCACATCTTGTTCCTCTTCATCCATCCACACACGCCCTGGTGCCCCGGTCTGCCGATGCCCCTGGCGCTGGGCAGTCTAGTGTCTGGCCTCGTCGTTGTGCCGCGGGTGAAGGGGGGCGGAACTGAGGGACACCTTCTCCTCATATGCTTTTTCGTCTGCTCCCCTCATGCTCGGGAAGGTTGTGTCTAGGTACACATCCAGAGTCACACATACGTACGCACTCCTGGGTACCGTCTGAAGTCGGGGAACCTCGAGTCATCTGCATATGTCTGCTTGTACTCGGGGCTGATTTTCTATTCTGGCTTGTGCCTTGACCCCTCGTCCCCCCCTCGTCACTGTGAACCACCACCCCCCTCGTTCCCTCCAACACACGCCTAGTACGCCACCTTTATATCTTCTGCCGTGGCTTTCATCACCGGCGCCGAGGATGTCTGCTTTGTAGGTCCGTCCCTGACTTGACTTGACGACTTGTTCCGAATCTTCTTCTTCTCGTCCCGGCTCCTTCCCAAGCTTCTTTCCTTGCTCTTTCCCGTGTGTCCCGCTCTTGTATGACTACTTCCTCTTGATACCTCCTTCTCTACCTACACGCGCAGCATCGTCATTGTTCTTGCCATTGAACAGAAAAGAAGAAAGCGTGACTCTTGCTTTGTTCTTGTAGACTCCTTGGCGCGAGCCTCCTGCTGCCTACCTTTCCTGTCATCTCGTTTGCGCATATCCCTACTTCTTCGTGAATCATGGCCTCCAAGGTCAAGCAAGATGGCAAGACGACGTCGGCTGCCACGAACCTCATTGGTATGTCCCACCACCCGCAATTCCGTTGTGGGACGACCGCGACTGACATGATGGTATAGCTGGCGGTGGTGCCGGCATGATGGAGGCGTTGGTCTGCCACCCACTCGGTAAGTTCTTCCCCTCGGCGCAAACCTCGCGATGAGTGACAGACATCTTTACTGACACGTGCGACACAACCAGACACGATCAAGGTCCGAATGCAGCTGTCGCGGCGCGCAAGGCAGCCCGGAGCGCCCAAGCGCGGCTTCATCCGCACCGGAGTCGAGATCGTTAAGAAGGAGACGCCGCTTGGTCTGTACAAGGGTCTCGGCGCCGTGTTGACGGGCATCGTGCCCAAGATGGCCATCCGGTTCACGAGTTTCGAGGGATATAAGCAGATGCTGGCGGACAAGAAGACGGGGATTGTCAGCGGACAGGCGACTTTCCTAGGTAGGTCTCAGTCCCCCAATCTTGACCCGCAGAGGGAGAATGTTTGTCACTGACGAGAGAGACAGCTGGCCTCGCCGCGGGTGTGACTGAAGCCGTCGCCGTCGTGACGCCAATGGAGGTCATCAAGATCCGTCTGCAGGCGCAGCACCACTCCATGGCGGACCCCCTCGACATCCCAAAGTACCGCAACGCGGCGCACGCGCTCTACACCGTCGTCAAGGAGGAGGGTTTCGGCGCGCTGTACCGGGGCGTGTCGCTGACGGCGCTGCGGCAGGGTAGCAACCAGGCCGTCAACTTCACGGCCTACTCGTACTTCAAGGAGGCGCTCAAGGACTACCAGCCGCAATACGCCGGGGGAAACCTGCCGAGCTGGCAGACGACGGTGATTGGGCTCGTCAGCGGTGCCATGGGCCCGTTGAGCAATGCGCCGATCGACACCATCAAGACGAGGTTGCAAAAGACGCCTGCCGAGTTCGGCACAAGCGCGTGGAGTCGCATTGCCAAGATCTCGAGTGATATGTTCAAGTGAGTTTTGTCTTCTCGCGCTGTTCCTGAGAGCCTGCAGAATACTGACAATGTGCGTGTCCGCAGACAAGAAGGCATGCACGCCTTTTACAAGGGTATCACGCCTCGCATCATGCGTGTTGCGCCGGGACAGGCGGTGACGTTTACCGTCTACGAGTACCTCAAGGAAAAGCTGGAGAGAAGCAACGTGTCCTTCACTGGAGGCAAATACGAAGAGTAGATGCACATGGTCAAGGGGAATTGCTTTTCAGGTGGTTGTCTCTTGATGCAAGATACCAGTTTTTAATCTGCACGTCGAAAGCAAGAGGTGGGGGGTGAGGCATGGTTGCACGCGAAGAGGAAGAAGATGCCGCAAGTTGTAGATATGCCGAACATACTTAGAAAGTATTGCATTGCGAATCAATTCTGTCTATCATCAGCCCGATCTACAGGCTCGGGACCCAACGCCTTTGCATTGCATCGCATGCGCTCGACCTTTTTTCTTGCCTCTCCCGCCTTATCCGCCTGCAGCCCTACACCTTCACATTTACCTTCCGGGACGCTTGGGTCTGCTGAAGCCTTGTCTGGCCGTCACCTTGGGATGCAGCTCGGCCAGGACCGAGTCTTCGGTGACCTCGCTGGGCTCCTCGACCTCGAGCTTCTTGTCCAGCGTCAGGCCGGCCTCGCTGGTCGCAATCTCGAGCACGGCGCGCTTCATGAGCGGGTACAGCATGCGGTTCTTGATGGCCTTGTTGCCGGGAGTGACGGGGCAGGTGTAGATGAAGAGCAGGGGGCTCGACTCGGCGCCGTTGTGGGTGTGGGTGAAGCGGTAAAAGGTGAAGCGAGGCTCGGTGGAGGAGATGGTCTGGGTGAGTTCGGTGATGCTGGAGGGGCTTTCGGAAGAAGGGACGAGCTCGACGGATTCCTTTTCGGGGTTGATTTTCTGCAGATGCGAGTTAGCTGTTGGTCCGTCAGGTGGTGGGTGGGTGGAGATTTAGTTACGCACCAACATGACCAGCGTACGACCGCCGTTCAGGTCCTTCATGGCAGCGAGAGCGTCCTCGGCGATAGGCATGGCGAGAGTCTTGCTAAGATGGATCTCGCGGGTTCCCGTGCCGGTGCTCGCCTCGGCCTCAGCCTGCTTGACTGCACCGAGACTACGCTCCTCCTCAGTGAGAGGGGCCTCAAGCTCGGTGTGGGCATCGTGCTTGACGAAGCCCTGGGCAGAAAGCTCCTCTGGGGTGGTGGCGAAGATGGACTCGCGGAAGTGCTCGGAGCCCAGCTTACGGACGAGAGTCAGGCGGGTGGAGGCGAAGAGCATCTTCTGGCGGACCTTGGCGGAGTCGGGGACGTATGTGACGGCCGTCAGGCGAGGAGCGGTATCATAGCGGCGGAGGAGGGCATAGAGGGCTTCGTTGGGCTTGAGGTGCGGCTGGAGGGCGGACAGGTTGTCGTCGAACGAGTCGGAGGACTTGGGGAGGAACTGGACGGGAGCGAGGGTCTCGTTGTCGATAGTGACGAGAAGGCCGAAGTGTTTGTCGCTGCCGAGGAGGGTGTTGAACTGGGAGACAAGCTCCTGGGAGGCTGATGAGCGTTAGCCGTGGGGCTTAGAACCTTGAGCGAGGGAATTGAGGATATTCGCGATCTGGCGGTGGACAGCGACGGGGGAAGGATAAGGACAGCAACAGGACGGAACGTACCAGAAATGCCAGACTGCATGCTGGCGGTTTCGAGGGGTCGCTCTAGGTGTTGCGGTTCGTTTCTCTAGGACTCAGGTTGAAGATAAGGCGATAGGGGCGGGATATATATACATACAACTCCCCAGGCGACGATTGAGGGCGGCAGCGGCGGTGTTGAGTTGTGAAGCTGGAGATGCGGCCGCTACGTCAGCTGTTGGGTGGATTCCAGGATGGGGCTCCAATGGTTTACAATGGAGGGGTAGGAGCACTTTAGTGGTCGCTGCGGGTACCTGGACACCGCGCCTGGAGCTGCCAGCGGAGGAGGGGGCGGGCTTCCGCCATTGACTCGGGTTATGTAAGCCACCTCACCTATCCTTACCCATGGGTTCTGCCTGGTAACCGCTATCACTTTCTTCACGACCACGGTATCATCTGCTGCGAATAGCTTCATTCTGATTAAGGCGCAAAATACCACTCTGTCTACCTGAGCCACTTCCACGCCGCAAATGCAGCTCCGACAGCAACACCATACGTTCCGACAATCCTGGCTGCCTGAAACCAAGCATTTCTAATAATCTTTGCATTCGACGCTTCGTGCGCTTGTCGGTCATTCGCAAACGGGAACGCCTTGCCCTCAGGCACTTCTTTCCCGACAAAGTCACATAGAGGCTTCCACCCGTCCTTGCCCACCCTGTACACCAGTAGCCTCTCAGGCGCAATGTGAGCCTTGATGCGCTCAGAATGCCGACGGTACACTTCCGGTGTCATGCGGCGGAAGTCTTCCAGGCTCGACGCACCTCCCGAGAAGCCGCGGAGTATCTTCTGCATGGCGAATCCCGCCCGGTTGCCGACGATGGTGCCCAGAATTTTAATCAACATGCTGGTCAAGGGCTGAAAATTAGGCCAGAGGACCTGGCTTTCGAAACTGGGATACCACGTGTCGTAGTCGCGCTCCGTGAGGATGATCTTGGCGTCGGGATACGCATCCGCCAGCTCCACCGCGAAGAAGCACACCAAATCCGTTAACGCGTCGTACACCCCAAACAGCTCGTCCCAGTCTTCTCGAGTGAAGGGCTTCGGCCGAGGTGAGTGGCCCTTGGCGTTGATTTCAGGCCAAGTCGCCATCGCCGCTCGCTCCAGGAAATCCCAGTGGGTCGGCTTGGTGCGGGAGTCGAGGCCATCGTAGACGTGCTTGAAGCCCAGTTCTTCGAGAGCTGTTTTGAGAGAGGTCGTGCCGGTGCGAAGCAGCCCGACGGCAATCACCCTGGGAGGGCCAGCATCGCGCGCCCTGTCCTCTGGAGTTGCCATGCTGATCGAGCTTTCTCGGGGCAAAACAGGGAAACTAACAAGAGCTGAGCATGTTCTTCGCGAACAAGAAACCATCTGCAAGCGGTGTGGGTTGCCATGATCATTTAACGTAGCATCGACGCGTCCCGGTCTCTCCGGGCGGTGTACCCACGGCTGAACCCGCGAAATCAGCGCTAGATGCTGATATACGATAAGCAGAAACTCAATTGGGAGGAGCTGAGCAGCAATTAAATGACCTGTCTTGCCAAGCGGCCAAAGTCCCAATCCTTGTCGTAATTGCTTACCACCATCGTTGCACAACAGTTGAGCTGTGTGCTGCTAATTGGTACCTGACTCAGGTCGCTTGCTGTGGCCGACTCCGCATAAGCAGCTCCCGATACTTCTCCAGACTCTCTCCGATCATGTTGATAAACGGCCATTGGGTATTGCTTTTGAAGAAGTGCGCCCAGATCCTCAGTACTGCCAGACTGAGAGACGCAGGGTCCCGGTCTACACCCACTTCGGGCTCGTCGTCGTCAAAGTCAACCACGTCGTAGGCTTCCTCCACGATGCAGCGTACCCAATGCAAGATCCTGTCTTCGCTGTCTGCAATCCTGTCAGCAGGTGTCCTCTGACCTTTTCGCAAAGGGGGTTTGCTGCCGGGCGGATAAATACAATGCAGACAATGACGACTTCAGGGATGATATGGATGATAGGAAAAACAGGTACAGCGTAGAACTCCGCTCCAGTAACAGAAGCTCGGGCGGGTAAAAGGACTTACCACTCAACGGCGTCGTGCCCGAGGCCTCCGTCAGGGAAAAGAGCCATTTGCTCAGCAAAACAGCACACTCAAGACCCGAGAGTGAGTGTCTGACGCTCCAGAAGAATGCCTGGCTACGGGCGACACGGTCGACGCCGAGTCTCACGGGAATACTCAGCATATGGGCCGTGTAAAGAAGCGCAGTAATGACTCCGCCACTTCGTTCGACTGCGGGTGATCGATATATGGCCTTGGCAATGCGGATCGGATCTCGTGTTTCGAGCAGTCGGTAAGGACCTAGGTGGAGATAGATCCGAACGTAGGCCAGTCCAAGTAGTGAGCTGGAAGTAAAAGGGATGGGGCCGTTCTCGTTGTTTGGGTCGAGACTCGATTCGGGAGCCTGTTGCCATCCCGCAGTCCACGATCGCAAGCCGCGTCTAGTGAAGGTTAGCGTTGTGTGGTGAATGATTGTAATTGGACTTACTCAAGCTTGTCCACCTCCTCGCTAGGCAATGATGCTGAGTGATCCATCACCGGCAAAGAGAGGTCTCGGACGATGTATATCCTCTGCAACAGACCGTGTAAGAGTATGTAATTGCCCAGTGGGGTGGGGATAGGATCAAGTGGCGCAGTGCCATCAGTGTTTCTCAGCAGAAGCGACAACGCATCCTGGAAAAGGAGCTGCTGTTTATCAGTCTCTCGACGGGCGATCTGCCACTGGACAGCATTCGAGGCCTTCCATTCCTTGGTCGAACAAGGCAGCCGAAGGCCAACCTCATTGCTGCGGAGAACAGGATAAACGTTATACGCAATGCTATGTGTATGCATGAAAGAGAAGGCAATCAGCTTCGCGCGCCGTGCTGACTCTTGCTGGGCCCACGCATGCCAAGCTGCCTGTGGCGTGGTCTGGTCGGCAGGAGGCTGGCGCCCGTCTTCCTCATGGAGGCCTACTTCGCGCAAGACTTGAGCCAGAAGTCCCTGCAAGCCGAATGCCTCTTGCATCAGTGACACCTTGGGTTCCCAAGTCGCATACCCCATGAGTGCAATCAAAGCACGAACAGTCTCTATGGGTTCCCACGGACCCCAATCTCTTGCCAGGATGGGTCGTGATTCGCGCCGTTGAGGCATACTGAGAGACGACCCTGTCTTGGGCCCGAACTTATCAGACTCATGGGCAAGGCGCTCCATCAAGATGGCTTTGCCGGCGTAGAAGAGTCTTTCAGACATGCGGTGCTCGAAGCAGTACTGTGCGCCCACAGCAGCCAGGCCGAGAATGAGTTCGAGCGAATGCTCGAAAATCCGCCATGTTGGCGTGTGAAGGAAAGGCATGTGTGAGTGGAAGCCTTCAAAGTAAGACGTCAGGTAACGGGTTAGTGCATGGCGGGATGGGAACTTGAAGTTTGGGTCAAGAATGTCGCGGAAGCTCTCAATGGATGCATTGAGACGAGAACGCTGCTCGTCCGAGATGCGATATGGCTGAGACTCATTGTCTACGGAGCGAGGAACTGAATCATGTGTGAGAGAAGTCCACGCCTGCATTATTCACAACTTCATTTACTTACTGGCGTCGGGCAAGTTCTCTGAGATGCGATTCCCTGTTGGAGCCGATGGCAGCCAAGAGCTGAAAGGGGTTCCGGGCCGGGTCCTACTGCGAGGCCCTGGGGTGGCTGTTCCTTCCCTCGAGTCTTTCACCCTTGAGTCTCTCATGCCTGGGTCGACGACATCATTGTCTCTGTCTGGGCCGTGGAAGTAGGGACTCCACTCTGCAGGCAGACCGACGCCATCGAGGAAGTTGGCAAACTCTCGGAAGTGGGCGTCAAACCCAACAACATCCTGATTGCCTGGCCGGAGGTTTGTAAGCAACAAAAGCCAAATGAGGGACGCCGTATCTGCAACCAACCATTTTCGTAGAACTGATCCGTTATCAAAGTCTGCTGATACGACGCATCTACGAGGCCACCATTTCTAGGGACGGCCATGGGATACAGATCTGCAGGTTGCGGCGGCGGCGGCGGAGGAGGCGGTTGCGACCAATGATCCACGCTCATGCCCGAGAGAGAGACGGCAGCAGCCAGGTCAGGCTCGACTGGCGGCGCATGGCTATTTTCACCGGAGTCCGGCTCCGAAGGGCCCTCCGGAGACTCGGAGCCGTCCTCATGAAAGGCGATCCGCTGATGGCGGGTCAACAGGTCTCGCCTAGCGAAGGCCGCTCCACAACGGCATATGAAGGGCTTTTCCTTGGTGTCTGACACGCGAGCAGGTCAGCGTCAAGGCACGTGGCAGAGTTCCGGGCATCTGGGTCATGGAGAAGAAGCCAGGAGTGCTAGCTTAGGTGTCGTGATGTGTCAAAATCACGCGAGGACTTGGAGTAGATAGGAAACGGCTGTGGAGGAGATGGGATGACTGACGCGTCCGAACATGGCGCTCCAAGTGCTCGGTGCGCTTGAACGTTCGCCCACAGTGAGGGCACGAACGAGCATCGGGGCCGTGACCGGTTCGTCTCCTTCGCTTGACTGGAGTCGAATGAGGCCTGGGATGGAGAGCCTGCGGCGATTGTGCATGCGGCTGCGGTGGCGGCTGGGTCTGCGTGCCGGGACCGTTGTGGGACAGCATCCTTTCCCACACACACACAGACGCCGTGGTTGGAGGTGATGAGAAAGACAGGGCAAGTTGGAGAGAAGGCTAATTGGGGCATCCCCTTGGCTTATGTTGGAGAAGATTGTTCCCCTTGTGGGTCTTATCGACGACCCCAAGGCGGCCATTATCTTTGGAGAACATGACTCGTATCCATGTCCCCCACGGCGGCTATCTAAGTTCGATGCTCCCTTGGACTGGGCGAATTAACTTGCGCCGTTACCCCTGTGACAATGAATATCCTGCTTTTCTCCGAGGCCGTATCTTGCCCGTTTCCCCGCAATATCCACTCGGTATTTTGAATCGGGTCTTTAGGCCGGTTCACGCTCGGGCGTGTTGGAGTAGTTGGGAAGTGATCATCAGGCCGATGTCGACCTATCTGGTCCATGTAACGATAGGCATAACATAGCAGCTGCTCTCAAAGCATATTGCGTTTTCCTTTACAGTGCTACTGCAACGACCCCGGCCCCAAGCATCATAATGTTCAAGTTTCCCGGAGTCGCATTCATCACGGGTGCTGGTGGAACGGGTAAGTGAGCCCAAGCTCCTCGTCTTCGAGGTTACTTCACCACTGACAATGCGAAGGTATCGGGGCAGCTGTTGCCAGGGGTTTTGCTCGGTCAGGCTGTTCAAGAATCGCCATCACAGACCTGAACAAAAGGTCACTTATTGACACGCGCGATGCGATTCTAGAGATCCACCCCAAAGCGGACGTGTTGAGTCGGGAAGGTGACATCTCTGACGAGACGTTTGTCAACTCGTTCGTTGGAGACATCGCCAAAACTTTCTCTCGTATCGATTATTCAGTGAGCTGTGCGGGAATCTTGGGAGCATCACTGAAATCTCACGAGACGTCGACGGCGGCGTTTGATCTCATAAACAATGTCAACTACAAGGGCAGCTGGCTGGCGTCCCGCGCCGTGCTAAGTCACATGTTGAGACAAAAGCCACTATCTGAGCATCCAGAGCAGCGAGGATCTATTGTAAACATCGCCAGTCAGCTCGGCGTAGTCGCCCGACCAAAAGCTGGTAAGCTCGAGAGTATCACAAGCGCAAGTGAAGATCACTAACGAGACCTCTCGAATAGCCCCATATTGTGCGTCAAAGGCTGCCATCATCAATATGACGAAATCCGACGCCATTGATTACTCGGAAGATGGAATCAGAGTAAACTGTGTCTGTCCGGGTGTAATTGCGACGCCAATGACGACAGCAAACGAGGAGTTGATCCAGAGGCTGAAGCCAGCGGTTGACATTGCGCCCATGAAACGAATGGGGACACCCGAAGAGGTGGCGAACGCAGTCTTATTCTTGTGTTCTAGCCAGGCGTCATTTGTTCAAGGGCACGCACTGGTCGTTGATGGCGGCTACACAATCAATTAAATACATTCATCAGAGGTATCCAAAAAGCCACAAATCTAACTGATCTATCTATTACGAGCGTAGTTGTGACAGACTCGTTGCTGGTGTTGCATTCGATTCACAACGATGTGTCTTCCAGAGTGAAAATTACGGGTAGCAAACAGCCTTTAATGTCTGAAACTGAACTGCTCTCAAAGGGTTCTTTATGTGCCCACCGCTGGGGAGACCGACGTTGTCCGTGTTATCGCAACGTCAGTGTCTGTTGCCTCTGAGGTTTTCGCCGCCACAATTTTCTCTGGTTCTGCCTCCATTCACATCCATGTCTCCGACAGCTGCGGATATTCTTGGTTGTGTCTTTGTCTCTTACGTTTCATGTCCTTGCATTTCTCTCGATCTCTTACCCATTGCTTCACTGAAAGCATGCCAGTAGACTGAACGTATGTCTCTGGTAAAGAAAACAAGCAGGCAGCACGTCAACGTATCGTTGCAACTGATTGGACTTGTAATCTGGGAAACGAGAATTCAACATGAATCAACTGTGATTATTTTGAGATTTTAATAGATGAGATCTCGCCGTCTGCTCTCAGGCGGAGAGTTTCACCCGTTTGAGGGTGGGTGACGTGGTGCTATTTACTTCAGGCACGGGCCTGCTGTTTGACTTCATGCTCGCTCCATTAAAAGGGGAGTCATGTACCTGATTAGTTGATTCCTCGATGTTTTTGAGAGCCCGCCAATCAA
The DNA here is from genome assembly GCF_000319635.2 of Colletotrichum fructicola Nara gc5. Taxonomy (NCBI): domain Eukaryota; kingdom Fungi; phylum Ascomycota; class Sordariomycetes; order Glomerellales; family Glomerellaceae; genus Colletotrichum; species Colletotrichum fructicola. The sequence continues at coordinate 130,205 of NW_027094054.1, read as the reverse complement.
AGTTGTTTTCCCAAGCGTGTCCAACTCTCAGTATGCTCTTCTCTTGCCATAGCCCGCCAACAATCTGCATACCAACCGGCAGCATCACCTGTGCATCATCTTTTGCGGGAATGAAGCCAACGGGCATGGACATGGCTGGATGTCCAGTGACATTGAAGACAGCCGTATTTGTTGTGAGGCCAATTGTGGGCTCAAATGAACCCAAGACCGAGTCCCGAGCACCGTGTCGCGGGGCCACAAAAGGTGTCGTTGGCATGATGATGACGTCGTACGTTTGAAAAGCCCGCTGGTAGGCATCACTGATCTGACGACCAATGTTGACCGTTTTGCTATAGAGCCCAGGGAACTTGTCTTGCAGGTACAGGCCGTTGATGACAGTGTTCTTGGTTGAAGGGAATAGCTTATGAAAGCTAGGATCAGTGAATGGCAGTCGAGCCTTTTCAAACTCTGTGAGACCGAGTCCCCTGTGGCCAGTAGCGCGACCCAGTATGCCCGAAGAGCCTGAAATACGCTGCTGAAGAGTCCAAATTGAAGGGCCCTCGAGGTGGAGCGGCACGGAAACCTCTTCCACCGCAGCTCCTAGGCTTTCCAGCTTCTGTGCCGCCATCAGGACGTGGTCTCTGACTCTTGGATCGACAATCTCTTGGTGGAAACCTTCTTTGAGAATACCGATCTTGATCCCATCGAGGCGACCGGAACTTGAACGAAGAAAGTTGGCAAAATTATATGACCCGTGGGCTTCAGCACCTAATGACTTGTCGTCGATGCCGTCATAGCCTGAAATGACATCGAGGCACTGGGCAGCCTCCATGACGGATCGGCATATGGGTCCAGCGTGGTCGTCGATGGCATCGCCGCTTGTGAAGCCGGTGAAGGGAATCAGGCCGTGTGTAGGTTTTACTCCGACACATCCGCAGAAGGACGAGGGAACTCGAATGCTGCCTCCTTGATCCGTGCCGAGAGCAATATCAATTTTTCCCGAACCAACCAGTGCCGCACCGCCGGAGGTGCTACCGCCTGTAGAGTAACCTTCTCTGTATGGATTCTCGATCGTGCCTTGAGCGCTAGTGAACGACGCCGTGGAATTGCAGAAGTGTTCGCAAGTTGCTGTACCCAGGATATCGGCTCCGGCATCTAGCACTCGGGTCACCACGGTAGCATCTGTTGACGGTGTCCATGGAGGAAAGGCGTCACTGCCAAAGAACTGCGGGACGCCAGCAACAGCGATGCAGTCTTTCAGGCAGACGCTTCTACCCTTCAGTGACCCTGACGAAGGGTCCTTCGCGGATTGATCTCCTCGGATTAGAAACCGGTGCGCCCAAGCATGACCAAACTCTTGCTCTTCTGCTGTAGGAATATGGATATTTTCGCGGGGGTATTTCTTCGTATCGGGGACTGGTTGATAGTCCGGTAGGCGATCGATGCGGGTTGCACAGTCGTGGACCGCGGCTAGGAGTCTCTGGTAGTCAGCCGACTCCTCGGGTTTGATCGTCAGACCAAGCGGCTCGAGTAGCTTCTCGACGTCGCCTTTCTGGACAGGATTATCCCTAGATAGAGCAGTTAGCAAGAGGTCTGTTAGTCAAGTGGACAACTTTGATGGCCGTACGATGAGATATCCTTGAAGAATACAGACATGGTGGGCAATTGACCAAGTTTCTACTGCGAGCTCAGCGTGTATTCCACGGATGCCGCTTGAAGCCAGCCCAACTGGTTGCTCATATGTGTATCAAGACATGATCCATGATGGAGCCGCGAGGAAATGTCGGAGACAACTTCCGGGGGTCATTGTACCGGTTTGTGGCGAGAAGGGCCTCCGATGACAAACAGAATGAAGTCGGCATTAGTGGACGCGATGACAGGAGAATGACCCCGCCGGGCGGTACGACCCCATAAGTCGCGTCTCGGGGTTGGAGAAGGGTCGATGGGGTAATTAAGTTGGTAATGAACCGCGCGAGTCGGGGAAGTCTTCTTGCCCCAGCTCCACATCCAGCGCTGAACGAGATGCTAAAGCTGTGAAGTGACGCGAAGTTTTGACAAAAAGCTCAGAAATCGTGGGGATCAAAGTTGGAGGGAGAAGTTGCATAAACAACTGTTGCATTGTCATCTTTGTTGGTTTGGTGGTAGAGATGCCAGGGGGGTTATGCCCTGTCCAGTCCAGTAGAAAAGCAAGCTCATCTGATTGGGACTATCTCTGCCCCTGTCTCTGCTGCCACACTTTGCTGCTGCTGCAGGACATTGTCGCTGTCGCTGACCCTCTGTTGTCATCTCTGGCCATTGTTGCATCTGTCGCATTTTCATTCCCAGCAACGTTTGTTTATCGGACAAGAAGGCGGGAGTGAATGAAACGTTTGTCTGGCAAGACTCATCTCCCGAGCCTCGAAACATATACAGCTGGTTACTATGCGATTATATGCAGGTAGACCTTCTAAATGGAAGAGTGTTCACTGTGTCACCTGGACCACTAGCCTCCCCCTGAAATGGCTGTCTTGGTAGGTTTCTACAATACCCGGAATCCCGTCGAACGGCACGAGTGTAATGTGCGATCTGACGCCAGCTTCCTCGACAATACTCATCATCCTTTCTGTTGCCGTTCGGCTGGCAACATAGCTTCCACGGATGGTGAGTTCCTTGAAAACAATCACACTTGAATCAAATCTCCAGGCATCGGCCGGAAGACCCAGCACACCCATGACGCCCCCAATCCTCAGTATCGATAAGGCCCAGTTGTTGGCCGCCAATGAGTCAGTGCAGACCACTACAGCAGAAACGCCTTCGCCGTTCGTGAAATCCATGATATTTGCAGTGGCGTCTTCAGCACCGGAATCAACCACCAGCGCTGGCTTCAGAGCTTCATTAGGCATTTCCGTGGCAAGTTGCCTGCCAGCCGGTCGATTGTCGATGGCTATTGTGCGGAATCCCATGGCGGTAGCGAACTGCAGACCGAGGTGACCGAGCCCGCCGATACCAACAACGGCCACTGTCTCACCGGGGCTAAGCCCGGCCGTCGCTCTCTCCAGCGATCCCCATACCGTTGCCCCTGCACACATCAAAGGCGCGGCCTGGTCAAATGATAGTGATGCTGGCAGACGGACTGTGGTCTCCGGATCAATCGATAGATATTCTGCAAATGCGCCGTCGTGTTGAAAACCCGCAGTTTCTCTCTTGTCACAGAACCGCGGATCAAGTTGCCCACTCGTGCGCTTCGTCAATCCGCAGCCACTGCACTCCCCGCACGAATTCTTGTAATTGAGTGCACCAACCCGGTCGCCAATTTTCCAGGCAGAACTACATTTTGCGCCAACTTTGACGATCACACCGGCAGGCTCGTGTGATGGGATCATGCCTAGAGGCGACTTGAATTGCCCTTGCAGCACTTGTAGATCAGAGTGACAGAAGCCAGCCGCATGAACTCTGATAAGAAGTTCGTTGTCGCGGACTTCCGGCACATGTCTCTCAACCAGCTCATAGGGTTTACCGTACTGCAATACTTTAGTCTCTGCCTGTCTAGATGACCTGACTGAAAAACTAACCTCAGATATTTGAGCAGCCCTCATAAGGGGTGGAATGCTTGGGGTCGCCATTTGCGCCATGGTGCAAGTAAACTTCTTGTCAGACTGATACGACTGAGAGGGTAGACTCGTTATGTCGTAGGAGCAACATTCGTTGTTCGACCCTGTCACGACCAAAACTGGGTCATGTCCAGGCTCAGTTGCGATCATGAGGGAACAGGAGCTGTTGGAGGCCATCTCTGAAAGAGGGACCTGACGCCCCTCAGTTGGAGGATTTTAGTCTCCAACTCCTCGCAGAAGTGTCTCCAACTCTCCTCTAGTGTACGGAGCAATCCCCGACAACACCCACTTTCAGCATCGCCCCTCTTCTTTCCTCAATTCTAGTTTTAGCAATATTTCGCAAATCAATTGATGAAGATCTAATCCTCCAATCAAATGGCTGGGAAAAACGATGCGCTTCGGTCCAGCTTTTGAGTGACCCGCCCCGGCACCCCGCGATAAGCTATGGTCCCTGGCAGCAAAGGTATCTGGCGGACTAATGGAGCTTACCAGATTGAATTACCCCTCATTAGCCAGTGAGCTGAGTGTGGTGGGCGAACTTCCTTAAGGCCGGACACCTCGCTATCTGTGAGCAAGACAATAAACTCTCTCCCATTAACCCCCGCACACGCGTTCTGTCACAACTGTAGACGCAGCTCTGGTAGAGACCTTGTTTGCCTAGCTTCCTCAGCACCACAATTCCTTGAGTCGATATGGGCAAGAAGCGTGTTCTCGTTAGCTACGGCGTTGACGTAGATGCGGTCGCAGGATGGTTGGGCTCATATGGAGGGGAGGATTCCTCAAATGATATCAGTAGGGGTAAGAGCTACGCATGTGGCAAGCAATCAGCGAAGGTGAAACTAAGCATCTCCAGGATATTTCGCCGGCACAATTGGTGTCCAGCGAGTTCTCAAGTTCCTTGCGAAGTATGACATCAAGGCGACATGGTTCATTCCCGGCCACAGCCTCGAAACTTTCCCCGAGGACATGGCCGCTGTCCGAGATGCTGGCCACGAGATCGGCCTCCATGGCTACTCGCACGAAAACCCAACCGACATGACGATCGAGCAACAGAGAGAGATTCTCGATAAAACATATCGCATGTTGACCGAGTTTGCCGGCAAGCCCCCGAGAGGTAGTGTTGCACCGTGGTGGGAGACAAGCAAGGAGGGCGCGCAATTGCTTCTCGACTACGGTATCGAATACGACCACAGTATGAGTCATCACGACTGTCAGCCTTACTATCTGAGGACTGGCGACTCATGGACTAAGATTGACTACAAGAAGAAGGCCGTTGAATGGATGAAACCCCTCGTTCGGGGCCAGGAGACTGGACTCGTCGAGATTCCGGCGAACTGGTATCTCGACGACCTTCCGCCGATGATGTTTATCAAAGACGCACCCAACAGTCACGGCTTTGTAAACGCCAGAGATGTGGAGGACATCTGGCGAGACCACTTCGACTACTTCTATCGGGAGTACGACGAGTTCATCTTCCCATTGACCATCCACCCAGATGTGTCTGGTCGACCCCACGTGCAACTCATGCATGAAAGGTTGATTGAGCACATGAAGAAGCACGAGGGCGTTGAGTTCGTTACAATGGCACAAATCTGCGACGAGTTTAAGTCCAAGACGGCCCCTGCCGAGGGTGCAGTGATGCCCGCAGAACCTGGAGCAATTCTGAAGCAATCATAGGCCTAGGCACATAGCTAGAGGAATAAAGATACCATATCACTACTCAAGACATCTGTCGACACGCCGTGTGATAACCATCGGGGCCAGAACTATGGCAAACCGCCCTCTCTGCTGGTCACGTCTCAATCAAGCGATCCCATGAAGAATATCACCTCACAATTCTAAACCCTGTGGTGTATGCTCACGAACTTTGGAGACTAATCATCTTATCGTTCAGAGGAAGCCCCCTGGCTCCTTGCCCCGCGCTTATCGTTCATGACGTCTGATCCATATCAATGGAGGTGAAGATTGGAGCACACCTCCCAAATCCGAGAGTTGGTATCTTGACCCCAACGCCGGCAATAGTCTCGTAACATTAATACCCCAACACAGGCTTCGATATACCCCAACGTTATCAGAGGAGCCCTGTCTCGACCCACAACCAACCTCCACTGAATGCTGTCTTACCCCCTGAACATGCTTTTGACTTTGGCTGCTGCCAAGGGTATGTGACCCACGATCTTGGGGCGGCATCTAACGCTGCTCGCGGGGTTGGGTGGATTCCACGTCGATGGTTATCTTGGTCGGGAACTCTTTGCCGCTACGAGATAAGCCACGCCTGACTTCCTAGACCTGCTCACCTGTCACAGGCCATATCACCAGATGCTCCAAATCCATCGAAACGCTTATATCCTATAAATCATATTCGGGCGATGTCTTGCGTCTCCTAAATAGACAGAAAGACCAGCCGTCCAACATTTCGTCAATCGGCCAGGAGTATCGACTTAACACCGTCGAAATGTCGCAAACAACCTCTGAGAAGTCCGATGCGATCACGCCGGCACCGGTCCGTAGCAGCGGCAGCATTGACGCTGGCAAGCTCGAAAATCCTGAAGATGCTTATGAGGTCTTCAAGAGAGGCGACGGAGCGGTTGACTTTCGCACGGTTGGTTGGGTCCATGCCTCGGTCATTTTCTTGAAGGGTATGCAATCGAAACCCCAGTCCTGAAGTTGTCGTGTTCAAAACTGACATATTCAAGTCATTTTCGCCACTGGCGTGCTCACAATCCCGTCTGCTATGTACGTCTTGGGGGCGCTTCCTGGTGCCATCAATGTCTTGGGCTGGCAGTTCTTGAACACGTACTGCGCGATCATCCAAGGAAACTTCCGTAATGCACACGCCGGATGTCACTCCATCGCTGATATGGCCAACGTCGTTGGTGGCACTTGGTTGAAAGAGGTTGTTGGCGTCTTGTTCCTCGTCACCTATGCCATCGTTGGCGCTTCAGGAATATTTGGCACATCGGTTGCTTTCAACGCTCTTTCTAACCACGCAATCTGTACCAACTCCTACATGTTGGTTGCAACGGCTTGCGTATTCATCCTTGCGAGTGCCCGCAAGTTCGAGAAAATCGCCTGGCTGACATGGGCTGGCTTCATCTCGGTTTATGTTGCCGTCTTCATTGTTGTGTGAGTCACTACTCCTTCCTCTTCCCATATACAACAACTAATCGCTGCATTAGTGTCGGAGTTACCCAGGTGGACCGACCTGCCGCCGCCCCTAAGACTGGCGACTTCGATCTTGGATACCACGTGATCGGCAACCCGAACTTTGTCACTGGCATCACCTCCGTCGCTACCATCTTCTGCTCGGGCGCCGGTACCTCGGCTTTTCTTCCCGTTATCTCGGAGATGAAGAAGCCCAGGGACTACAACAAGGCTGTCTACCTTTGCATGGGAATTGTTACCGCGTCGTACTTGACCTTCTCACTGGTTGTCTACCGATACTGCGGTCAATGGGTGGCCTCTCCATCTCTCGGAAGCGCAGGAGATGTGATCAAGAAGGTCTCCTACGGGATTGGCTTGACAGGTCTCATGGTCAGTGCCTGTCTTTACATCCACGTTGCGGCGAAGTACCTCTTTGTTCGTCTTCTCCGCGACTCAGTCCACTTGCAGAAAAACTCCATCGTGCATTGGTCTGTCTGGCTTGCCTGCACTCTCGGCATGTCTGTTGTTTCGTACCTGATTGCCTCTGGCATCCCCATCTTCAATTACCTTCTGGCCTTGGCGGGAAGCTTGACGTTTGCGCCACTGGCGCTGGGACTTCCGGGATATCTCTGGGTCTACGACCACCAGCACTACCGCCAAGGTAGCTGGTGGAAGGTCATGGTCTACTGGCTTAACTGGCTGATGATTCTTCTGGCTGTATTCCTCACTATTGGTGGTACATATGGTGTTGTTCAAAACATCATTGATGCCTACGCAAACGGTTTAATCGGAGGTGCGTTCGCTTGCGCAGACAACAGCGGATCTTCATAAAAGGCAGAAGAGGCTGCGTGATGAGAAAATTGTGGAGAATTCTTCGATGACGATAGGCTCAGTTGCTTGGAAATGCTACCCAGTTAAGATGATATCTGTCGAAGGAATCGGGCATTTAATAATGAGGTAGAAATCCTTGATAAAATTCAATGGGATAACAATACATTGCAAACGAGTTCCCAACGTACCATGCTGAAACAGTGTAGCGCCCGCAGAGTTGCAAAAAATCCAATAGTTGATGTCTGATCAGTGACACAAGGACGCCGGCATGACGACACTCTTGTTCTATCACGAGTGCGGGGGTTAATGCGAACCTGCTAATGAGACTTACCTCTACGTAGTAACATAATACTTGAACGTGCCTGTCGGTCACTTAGAGAGCTCGCCCGTCTCTAATGCATTCGTCGGTATTAGTATCCCGCTGCCCATGTACACAAATGCAAGAAAACCGACCTTGCCATGTCAAAAACCTGTCTGCTTATGTGCCAACTTTACTCAAAGTCTTCTCAATCATAGCCTGAGGGCATCACCGATCTGCAGAAACACATCATCATGAGCTTCGAGGCCAGTCAAGCAGCGTCGATGAGATCACTCTTGCCAGACTGGGAGACCTCAAGTGCCTCATAGCCGTCTTGGACGAAACTTTGCGTATCTACCCTCCCGCCAATAGCAACCACCCCCGTTTGCTTCCTCCGGAGGGTGCTACAATTTGTTGTCGATTCGTTCCCGGAGGCCCTTTGATTGGTATTGGTCATTATTCTTGTTTCCGCCCAAGCAGCAACCTCGCTGATCCTGACGACGTCGTGCGTGAGAGGTGACCCAGCGAGGATATCAAGTATGCCAGTGATAGAAGGGAAGCCTTGCAACATTTTGATATCGGAACTCGCAGCTACATTGGAAAGAAGTACCGTAAGTCGTAAAATGACCTTGAGACGAGTTAGAAACCTGTAGCTGACACATATGCCAGTCTCGCATACAACGAGATGCGTCTCGTATTTGCTACCTTGATGTTCGAATTTGAGATCAAGCTGCTTGAAGAGTCCTCGACGTGGGAAAGACAACAAGTGTCTTACAACTTGGTTCAAAAAGCCTCTTATGGCTGGGCTACATCGGGTGAAGGTAGCTAGACGCAAGGCAGAGGTGTAACACTAAGACATAGTCATGATGAGAGAAAATTGGGCCGCCGATGGATTGATTGAAATCAACTAGATTGGCTCCAGTCTCAGGGCAGTGCTCATATTAAGACTCCAGCAATTTGTACTTCACGAGACCATTAACGACAACGAAACTGTGCTTCGTTAACCGAATAAAGCACTTTGAACTATGTGATAATGCCTACCTGTGGAGATGCCCAAAATCATTGTAAGCTATATCCTGTGTTGATTACAGCCCCGATAGTAGATCCGTTGGCACCTTAAAACCCAATACACAATGCAAATCAGATCAGAATAGCCATGGCTTGAGCGTTCTTCCCAATCCCCATATTCTGCAACTGGAGATGCTGTATTTGTTTCTTTTGAACTGTATCAAGAACCGTTACAGCTGCACTGGTGGTACCGTTTCCTGGAGCTAGCGCGTAGACGAAGTTGCCGGCAGCTTTGAGATCAATGAGACCCTGGTCGCCGTTAGAGCTGAGATCGATGATGTTCTTGACACTTGCATCCGTCAAAGACATCTCCACCACTCTGTTTAAACCCACATCCGTGACGAAGGCTGAGTTTGATGCCTTGGAGAAGGTACCCCAGCAGGTAGCCTTTTGTCCGTCAATGACACCCTTCGCCTTGACCGTGGCGAGTTTGGAACTTTGATCAACTGATAAAACAGCAGCACCAAATGATGCATCTGTGACAAACACGTTGTTAGACTCGGGAATGTTGAATGATCCGAATAGAACAGCTGTTCCAGCCGGCGAAGAGCGTTGTGGTTGCTCAGCTACTGCTGCGTGGCCAGGCATTTGGCCCACTTGATAGGAAGCAAAGAAGCCGGTGTTGTTCTTGACCGGATCACCCTTCACCGTAGCATACAAGCTTTTCTGATCGTCAGAGAAGAAGACTTGAGAAATAGTGTTGGTTGGTCCGACTGGCGGGGTAGTTTGATTCAATGTTATGGCGCGGAGACTGTCCATTGGGCCCATGCCAGAGTCGGAAAACGATGCGCACGAGATTCCAGCCTTCGCACCAGTAGTCCCAACGCAAATGAGGTGGTTTCTCTCTGAAGCAGCGACCGTGTTGGGAAATTCGCCAGGGACAGTAGCTGGCTGCCCGATCATTGTGAGTTTCGTCGGGCTAGCTGGGTCGATCTTGAACATGACAACAGTATTGGACCCAGCATTGATGGTGAATAGATACTGCAAGATGTGAAGTCAGACCATGAAAGCACTTCGAACTCACAGCATACTTACGTTTCCAGCTAATGCTACAGCAGACTGAGAGACCAGCCCATCAGGTGCAGCTGGTTGGTTTGTCATGCCATTGACAGAGGACATACCAGAGCCACGAGTGGAGGTGATGGTCCCTTCAGACAATTGCCCGTCTGTTCCAATCGGCAGAGCGACAACGGCATTGGCTTGGTCATTGGTGATGAAATAGGCTGCTCTGCCGGATTGCATCTTGCCGTTGGCGCGATCAGGAATCCTGCATGCTCTGGATGCAGCCACAGACACCAGTCCAAGCAGGCAGAATGCAAGCATCGGTGATCTCAAGTACATGATTGAATGATTTGATGGTGGGAATGATGATAGAAGATATCGAGGGCCTGTACTCGGAAAAGGCAGGAGATGATTTAAACAGTGATTTAGGGAATGATCTGGACAATGAACACACTTGGGCAACATCTCGTACTTATAGAATCCATTTCCGTTCTAGATCTGATAAACCAGTTATTACTTGTCACAAATTCTCGTCCAGAAGCCGCAGTGGTTGAAATGGAGAACATAACTCGTGTAATCGAGATTTCCCTTTTTGGACAAGACGATTCCAGAACGCGGGTTGGATTTAAGGATTCTGACTAAACTGGTTGGCTTAGACTGTCCAGCCTTCCTTGTGAATGGAGACGGTGTCGCGGATCGCAGTATCAGCTTCGTCTGATCCATTTGGGGGAGCTAACCACAAGAGGAAACTCTGATATTCTCATCGCGCTAGATGAAACAATGAAAGCTGCTTGATTTTCGGCTGAACTGCCGAAGCCACCCACAGACTCCAAACCTTGAATTTGGGTAGCCTCTACCCCTTGCTTACACGGTGTTCCTCACACGGACGTAGTTCAGGGCATATTTATCCCCCTATCCCGCGGATGCTATAGAAGCCTGCCACACTGTACGTTTGATTTCTCACAACACGAAGCGACCAGACCTTCCAAAAGATCGAAGCATGAGCAGCAAAATCTTCAAAATCTTCAATCCGGGAGGTTAGTGCCAAATTTGCGCGAGTGCTATCTGGAATCGCGAACTTCTAGTACCTAGCTTCAACTCAATTAACATACCTTTTGCAGCCCCAAAGGAAGACCCCGTACAAAAACGTCGAGCACAACTTCGGCGTGCTCAGAAGTACGATAACCAATATCTCTAGTGAGATCACGAAGGGAAGTGCTGAATGAAGCTGCAGATCGTATCGTGATCGGAAGGAAATCTATACAAAGTCATTGGAAAAGGAAGTCGCACAGACGAAAACTCGAGAAGCCGAACTTACTCGTCAATGCGAGCAATATTGTGTTACAATTCGACAACTCACGCAGATGTTACGGCATCATGGAGTCGATCTTCCCAACGACTTGGAGCTTGATCCTACCTACGGACAACATCTCTCGCATACTCCGCTGCTCAATCAGCTCTCTCCACCATGGACACCAGAGGAGTCAATCTCCCCACAGCCGGCGCAGAACGACACGGATGTTTTACAGGCGATAGATACTCATCGATATCCAATTCAATTCTTGTCAAGAGAAGAAAGCCAAGCCAGTGCAGTCCAAGGCCCGCCCGTCTCGCACGTCAACGAATGGCCTTCATGGAATATGTCCTTTAAGGATGTTACGAGACAACCTTCACCACTTGTGCCTCCTGCCTCTCGTTTATGTGGGCTTGACCACACATTGATTGGAATGGACTTTGTCCTGACGTAAGATTTCAGAGTTTTCGTTCGGGGTTGAGTTCGTGACTGATCTTTCACCTCAGCATTGAGAATCCTTGTCTCGGGCACCTTCATGGCGATCTAGGCAATCCACATAGGCCGACAGGTCACGCTTTGACAACTTCGGCACAGCTATTCTCCATCACAGGCACGTCAGCGGAGATTCCCAATCATATGGGTTTACCGCCCTACGAAAAAGCCCCAAAAGAGCTTCTCAATCGTTTGTTGGATCTGTCGTCATCGCTATGCCCGGAAGACGAAATCACGCCGACTCAAGCTTGGGAATACATCCGTGCTCAGACGAATTTCGGTGGTCTTGAACTGTACAAATTTCAGGCTCTCGCTGGGAAACTACGGGAGGCAGTGAAATGCCACGGGTATTTTGGTTCTGCTGCATGCCGCCATATCATGATGCTGACTGTGGTGACAGTTTTGGAGCGGTTATCGATCGAGCGCTCTTCGAAAGTTTAGTGCACAATGTGTTCATCAAGTAACATTGATGTAGCTGGATAAAGCGGCTCACCTGCCATTTGTTCCAACGTGGATACACCATACACGAGCAAGAGAACCATCCGCCGCTTTTTGCCAGAAACAATTATCGGGAGACATCAAATGCGCATTGCGCAGCTTGAATAAATGGACGCAAGGCACTTTGAAAGCGTCGTCGTAGAAGAATTAGATTTGGTACTTTTATTCATGTCGGTATCCTCATCGTCTCTTCCATCCACCACAGTGATGATGTTGTTAGATTACTCATGCGACCATTTCTGATTCATGCTTATTGTTCCTCCCAAATAGCTTGCGAATACTACCCCGAAACGAGCTCGGTGGGTCGGTAAACTGTGCCTCGTATGCGTCAATGATAGGCTTATCCCAGATAAGATCCGCCTCGGCAGCAGGAACAAAGCGTGTCCTCTTGTACAGCTTCCAAGCCGAGAAAGTGATGATGCCCACGAAGATCATCGTGTAGTAAGAGAAGAAGGTTAGGGTATCCCAATGGCCCGGTAGGAAGGTAGCGTAGCCGAAGCAGGTGACCATGAATGTCATCCACACGATTCCAATGTAGGCGCAGTAAGGCTGGAAGTACCCATAGTATGGCAGATTTCTCCGGATGATACCTTGGGCATTGCAGGCTCTGTAGAAGAACACATAAACTACGCAAATGATGACATAGTTGAGAAGCTGCGCGGCCTGCGTCAAACTTTGCAACATTGTCACGACCTTTGCCGTATTGTTTGAAACCTGCAAGAATGACAACAATGGGAATAGCATGACCAGCGCGAAAGCCCAGATGGGAATGCCATTCTTGAGACACTTCTTGAAGATGGGCGGTGCCTGGCCATCGAGGGCAAGACCGTAGAGACTGCGCATAGCGCAGTAGGTGTAGGCATTGCCGGCGCTGAATATACTTGTGCAAAGAAGGGCGTTGATGATATGAGGAAGGACGTCAATGCCCATGTTCTTCAGAGCAATGACGTAGGGCGAGCCATCAGCGGTTCCGGCGCCAGCGTTTTCGAGCTTTGGGTCGTTGTAGGGCACTACAATGCCAATGGCGATGGCGCTGCCGATGAAGAAAATACCGAAACGCCAGTACACCGTCTTGAAACCTTGCTTCAGGTAGATACGAGGCCTCTGGGCCTCGCCAGCCACCATGGAAATGTATTCGGGGCCGACGACCGTAAATCCAGCGGAGAAGATGGAGGCTAGCAGGCCTTGGAAACGGCCAAGATCGCCGGTATTGATGTACTCAGCGAAAGCTCCCGGGTTCTTCCAAGTTCTGAAGCCATAGGCATCGTGTTGAGGGTTACCGCCGACCATGGTTATGAAGGTGAAGGAGAACGCCATTGCAATGAGCAAAAGCTTACCGCTAGCCAGCCAAAATTCTGCTTCGCCGAAGTACTTGACGGCAACGACATTGAGCAGTCCGTAGAGGACGATGCAAGCAACGCAGACTGCAGCTGCAGGAATGTCGTCACGCCAGAAGGTTAGAATCAAGTTGAGCGCAGAGATCTCGAACGGAATGAGGAATGCTTCATAAAGGAAGAAGTTCCAACCCGCCATGAAACCGAGGGCTTCGTCCACCCACTTGCCGGCATACCGAATAAACGATCCAGTGATTGGCATGTAAACACACATCTCGGCCATACAGTTGTTGACAAGGCCGACCATGACAGAATGAAGCGTGTAGCCGATGAGCAGGCTGGCCGGGCCTCCGCGCTGTAGGCCGGTACCAATGCTAACGAATAGAGCAGTACCAATCGAGCCACCAATAGCGATAAGCTGAATGTGTCGGTTCGTCAAGTGTCGCTGGAGCTGGTCGACATTCTGGCTGCTGACATGAACCTCTCCGCTCTGGCGGAAGGAGTTGGAGATCGAACCGCGCTTCTCGTTGGGTGCGCTGTCGTCGCTTCGTGTGTTGGTCCGGTTTAGAGCGCTAATGGCGCCTTTGTCCTCGCTTGCTGCCGCCATGATGGGCGCAAGAGAGATTCAAACCGTCGAGGCAGTGTTATGGGGCAGAAGAAGATGTGTGAAGTCAGGACATGTGGCTCGAGGAAGGTAATGCGATGTAAGCAGGAGTCCAATTGGCGCAGACGCAGTGTGGTTGAAGCTCGGGGGTTGAAGGGGATTAGGGATGGCAAGATATAAGAACACCGCAGATAAAACAGGGAGATAGCAGGGAAAGCAAGAGTAACCAGGCACGGGGGATACACGGCGAGACGGTCGGAACGGGGAGGGCCTTCAACGGCCAACGGGGGCTCCAGTCTCCAGCATACGGTCCCGCGCGGTGGTCCACTCGTTCGGTCCACTCAGGGTCCCTCGAGCACCTTTGGAGAAGCGAGATGGCCAACCAGAAGGCACGCAAACACGAGCACGCAGGGAACAGGTATGTAGTGTACTGACAATCTTGCAACATGGCACTTCACATACGCTGCCCGGCGTTGTTGCAATGTACTTCTACGGACACCCAGCCCTTTCAGCCAGCGGGGACAGTGAGCTAAGCTGGGAATAGCTTGATAACACGGGCATGGGTAGCGAGCGTCGGGGGTTGACAAGGACACGCAAGGAGGGATGAGGGACGAGGGATGATGGGTCGCATTTAGCTGCGCCATTGGCGAAAGCGCGGGCAGGCGGAATATGCCAAGTCCAGCTTGTAATGGACCGCTCTGGATACGCAGGCACAATTCCAACCATTAAAGATATGTGGGCTGACGTGCCTTTGACCCTGTACCCGATTCATTCGCACCAACCCGTTTCTCTTCCTGTAGACTGGAGTGCGCCGTAGAGTTTCACCTACCCCACACCACATCGTCATCTTCCAGGGTTGCCTGGCGTTTCCAACAGGCGCTACAAGCGACGTGATTGCACAATCTCAGGTCTGGAGTCGGCGGTGTCATTTGCCGTTGCGACCATTGGACTTTGCTCCATTTGGCTGGCGGGCTTCTCCAGGCTTCACGTGTGGTAGGTACTAAAGCGAATAGCCGTCGGGTAGTAATACTGAGTTCGCCCGCTTGTTTCATGCGAGGTATCAGCGGGGCCCTGAATAGCCAGTGAAAGTTGATCGCCTTTGGGAATCTCCCATTCAGATCTAGTTGTGAGTATCGACAATGCGATGTTGAACGTTGGCAAGAAGCCCAATCGCGGTATCTGGTGTAGATGTCATGAACTACACAGCCACTGTGCCTCCAAATAGGTGCCACATCACTGTTCGTTGGACCGGACTGACGCGCGGGCAGGCGAGACGACCTGCTCAACGCGCCAACATTCATGAATAGGTCTCGACTGCGCGACTTTCTACACGGGCCACCGGATTGGATGACACGCACGGGGGTGGAGGCAAGCTGATGAACCTCTACTGATCCCATGTTTAGGGATGGTGTGGCGATGTCTGAGCGGTGTGCTACCGGTCGCAACCCGCTGATAATGGATGAAGGTACAAACTCTGCGTCTGTATCCGCACAATCGAGGGAAGTGCATTTGTTGACATTGAACTCGGCATCCCGCTGCCTAGTCCTCGTTTGCAGCGACTGGTCGTAGAGGTATCCCATCAAAATATGTTGCAATCCTCGCCTGCCTGTCTGCAGCCTTGCTCACGCCGAGATCCATGCCGTGCTGCCGTAAGTGGGGGACCGCCGTCTCCGTAGTGTGTGTGTGTATGTGGCCAGCCAACCAGCCTGAAATTGTACTCCACAAAGACTGCTTTCAGCTCTTGAGAGTTGGCGAGGAATTGGCGAAAAAAAAAACAAAGATAAGATAGCATGTCAAGAGTAGACGCGTGTAGTCTGATAGTCGTCTCCGAAGTTGAGATAAAGATGAGGCTAGGATCGCCTGAGAGCCCGAGATAAGTGCGAGCTTCTGTAGTTCTAACAGCCGACGAGCATGCGTTATTCGATAAGCTGGTGAGTACATGCATTGCGGCTCGGAGCACATGGCAGCGCCTCCCGAAGCCGAAACGATGAATACAGGCGCCTTACCCTTCTAGGTACATGCAGGCGCCGTGTCGGACTAACAATCCGAGTGATTCTTTCCGGCCCATGATGCCGCGGTATCTCTTTTCCTATTCTTGTCGATAATTCCCTGAACTTCCAACTTCCCAAAACAAATACACCTCATGGATGGAGCATCGACACCACAAGTCCTGATTCCTCCCTGTAATCTAGTGCGACGAGTGCTGCCACTCCTTGTTTGCTTGTCTTGCCTGTGTGTGCTGATAGGGTGACTCCGTTGGCCCCCTGCACTTCGGATTGGCCTTTGATGACGGCAGTAGCTAGCGAGGCAGCTCAAGGCGGACCAAGACCCCAGACAGGTGCTGTCTCTCCGGCAAGACATTCAATTACCTCCAAAGCCTCGTTCAGCTGCGGCGCAATCAAAGTCACGCGACGTACATGCGATGATGGTCTTGGGTCGCCACCTGCAGCGAAGGAATGAGACAGTGAAACCTGTGCGCCAGCGCGGCGACCGTATGCACTGAGAATCATTGATACGGAATGCCTGTTATGGAATCTGCCTCACGCGAAAATTGGGAGCTGTCCGTCCCGTAAGAAACTGCCTGTGTAGACCGCGCACCTTGAAGAAGCCGCTGGCAAACAGGAACAATGCATCGTTTCAACGTCCTCACGCCTGACCTCCACCCCCGCTAATCCTCTTCTCATAACTGTGCCTCCACCTGTCGATGCTGAGCGTGGAGCTGAAAACGCGGGAAGGGGTGGGGAAGCCGGATGTAGAGTACAAACATGCTGACCAGCCTGGCTACAACATGCACTAGCGCAGCACAATAGTCTGGGGAAATCTATCAATGACGTCAGTAGTCAAGGAGCAGCTGGTTTATTTTACGTAAAGAATCAATATCTTCGTTGTTCTGGAGAGTAGCATGCAAAAGTTGAAGAATACATATCTGGGAATGGCCCAGGCCCGAATTTGGGGGACATTATCAGTTGTGGGGCCGTCCGAAGTCTCTTTTGCTGCCGTGCGCCAAAGGTCGGCTTTCACGGCGTGCTATGCCGACCGATCTGACAGCTGCCTTCCTGATAAAAGAGTCACGTGGTCGGAGTACGGAGCCAAGTCCGACAGTAAACAGCCCTCCAGGCGCTGTCAAGAAAGCTTGATGATAGTAGCTAAAGTATGGATGCTACGGATAATTCACATGGGCAACAGCACATCAGTTCTCACACCGGACTCTGACACAACCCGGCCGGTCTATGTTCCAGGAAATCTGGGGTTTATCACAACAACACGTCCAATCGGACATGGCATATTCCAAATACGCTGACGACGGAAGCGGTCCCTGTCCGACTGCCCTGGTCATCCTTCGCTTGTTAAGGGGCCTTCATGATACTAACAAAAAGCTATCTTGTGCATGACTGGTGACTTAAAGCCTAAGCATCGGAGATGGCTCGTTGATTTCTCGTCTTTGCTGCCACACACTAATCATACGGAGTTGCAAAGACCGACCCGATGACTTGCACACCACCACTTGGTATCACCGTGACTCGGCAACATCATGACCCACCAAAACTGTTCGAAGCTAAACGTAGGAGACCGTCGGCAACCTGCCATTGCCAACATTCTTTGGGTTCCAGGCTGGCTTCTCGGTTTGGCCGCCAACCCCTAGCGCGGCCAAGCCTGGTTGAATCAAGTGTTGTTCTCCAGCCCCTGGCTGCATTCCGGCAGACCCGAGTGGACATCGCACTTCTAATCAGGGCGCGGGCGATTATTTTTCACTTAGCTATCGTCGACGAAGTCTGATCCATCTATTCAAAGGCGGGGCCACACGTCTCCGAGACTGTAAGCCGGACCGAGACCATGACCGGCAAGCAGAAGACGCAAAAAAGCAGAGATAATCTCCAAAACCCGTGTCATGAATTAGAGCGGTGAAGTGACGACGTGGTCTTTTAGCTAGTTTGGCATGGTTGTGTAGGCCACGCCCTTCGCATGAAGCGAAGAAGGGAAGATCTCAGCCGACATTGTCTGTAGAATCGGCCCCCAATCCAAGAAGGAGGAGATAATCATGAGTTTAGCAATGCAGCGTAGATAATGAAGAACTTCACAGCAAAGGTTCATTCCAAACCTCAAGAAGTTAGTAACGCAACGGAAACTGATTTATCAGGATTGTCTGACCTCATACGGTGTTAGGTTTTCATCCTCCCACAAGGGGTTTTACCTATTGGTGATACTTCAATGAATAGCCGGGCGCGTAATAACGAGACTAGTTTTCTTGTGCTCAGCTCTTTCCTGGTAGGATGAAGCTTTGTTCTCTGAATTGAAGCCCCTCCAAGGTCAATCTATGCCTGTGGAATTACTGAGCAGACGACTAGAGATGAGTCGGCAGCTGTAAGCCTGGTCCAAAGACGTGTGTATAAGCAGAGCCATGACCGTAGAGAATAGGCGTCTGCTATCTATGGTAGGTAAAATCAGTACTAAAGGGTGCGGGAAAATGTGGGAGAAATGTTTTGGAGTAGATTGAAGTTAAGAAAGGGGTCCACAGCTTTTAACATGATTGCGTTCGAAAGGTCAGTTCCGCATACGAGCAGGAGGTGCCGAGCACCTTTTGTTTCAACAACGGTCGGGAATTGAAGCAAAGGCATGTCGATTTGGCAATAATGAAGTTCAAGACAAAGGCGGATTCCGTTTACGCAAGTACTCATGTCGGCAGCATAGAGTCGCAATTTTTAGCACAGCCCAATCGCACCAATTATTCCAATCTCGACAGCCAATTCAACTCAGTGAAATAAGTGAACGAGGCCTTGGCGCAGCACGCAAAACGGCTGAATACTTGACACAAGAGATGGATAACGTGCGGAATGCCATTGTTTCGGTCGCTGCGCATCCCATGAACTACTACAGAGATATCAAAACAGGCACTTTAACATGAATGAAAATAAGTAGATCAGTTTTGGACCTGTCATCTCACCAAAAGAAAAAAAAGGACACATGGCAATTGATCTGAACTTGGTACGAAGCTGAGATGCTGATCGTTGATGCCATCTTGGCCCATATTATTAACTCTACTCTACATCAGCCTGCCAGCATGGATGCCTCCGGTTATCAAAATATCATCTGAGGTGTGATAGGCGCTCGCGTTTGACAGTAGGTACACCACAGGAACCTTTAGATCAGTGCGATCACCCATTCGCCGCATGGGTGGCTCTGTGTTCATGATTTCTCCAAGATGGGGATAACGATTACACAAGTCCAGCGTCATGTCAGTCGCCATGTATCTATGCACCATGTTAGTGTTAACTTCTGAAAACTCAGACTAATATATAACAGACCCTGGAGAGATGCTGTTGACACGGATACCGCTCGCAGCAAGCTCGACACCGAGAGCTTTGGCCAAGGCAACCACTGCACCCTTACTGCAGCAGTAGTCACTGGTTGTCTGGCCTTTGCTAGCGACGTACGCAGCAATTGATGCTATCATGACGATGGAGCCTCCGCGGGGGTTGAAATCAGTTGGCTCTTGGCTAGCCATCTGTGCAGCTGCTAGCTGCGCGGCATAGTAAGTGCCGAGGACATTGATGTTCATGCATTTGGCCACGGACTCGGGGCTTCTTTGCAAGAACGGCTCGTCGGGACAAATGCCAGCGGCAGTGACACTGCGATGCGTTAGACCCAGAGAAGCTCAAATAATGGACCAAGGATGACTCACAGCCCATCGATTCGACCGAAGTCTTTGACAATATTGCTGAATGTCTCTTTCAAAATATCGTAATTTGTGACGTCGCTCCTTGTGGTAGAGAGGCCTAGTCAGCCACGTAAATTTGCGCCACAAGTCGCAAGTGATGCCTACCTGTAGTACTTGATCTTGACTTCGTGCTCTTGCTCGATTCGATAAAAGTGATCATGGGGCTCTTGGGCTGCATCAAGAATGGCGATGTTACCTCCTACTTCGGCGACTGCTAACGCAAACGCTAGCCCGAGTCCGCGAGCGCCGCCTGTGATTACAACGGTTCGCCCTTTGAGAGACAGAAGATCGTGCACCGAGTTGCTCAAGTACCGGTTGACATCCGCCTTAGGCTGAGGCGCATTAACGATGCTAGAAGCCATATTCTAGTATCGGGAGAGAAGTTATACAAGTTGGTTGCGAGGTCGAGACAACGGGTCGAAGTCGATGTTGGCTTCTGAGTCAAGAGGAATGCTGCGACTATGTAGGAGAGAACACGTACGTTAAGTTTTCATTTCAATCTTAATGGAAGGATCAGTTTAGGAGCTCAAACCATGTGCTTGAATAGTGGGCTGACATGGCACCCTCCGGACCCGAATCCCGCAATCATTTTCACAAGACATATGATCAATTCCATCCGGCATTATTGAGCCGTTCTGTGATCGGAAGTGCAATGATTGGCATCGAATAAAAATGGGATCATACAGAGTAATAGCGCTTGATCCGATTTCCGCATGGAAATTCTTCATTCCAGGTTGTGGCCGGACATTGAGTCCCGATGCTCACAGCCACGGATTTGATGGCCGAGCGCCCCACAAAAGCCGGGTGCCGGCCGAGGACTAGCCATCATCAACCCGACAAACGGGAAGCACCTCGGCGGCAAAATGGGGTGATGACATTGACTATAACAAAGCCTCAAAGAAAATTGACTGCCACACGCGCAGCTCTGTTTGTCGAAAATCCTCCCTTCACTGGTTGAACGAGAAAAACACCTCACCGCGTCGCCGTTTCAGTTCAATCGAGGTAGATATCGCGCAACATTGTACAACACGCCCAAATATGCCTCCATCAGAGAATCAGTGCAGCTTTCACATCGAGAGTGTCTCCTCAGGCTCAGGGCAGCAGCCATTCCTTAACGGAGACAAACCAAGCTTTGTGCCACCGCCACCTGCCCTCGGCCTCAACGGACATATCGATGGCCAATTGAAAGGCTGGAGAGAGACTTTGAACGACGACGACTTTGCCGTGCTTGCTCTGCGAAACTTGATCTTCGATATCTGCAATCAAAATGGAGGCGGCCACGGGGGATCAGCCATTGGCATGGCGGCCATCGGGGTAGCCCTGTACAAACATGTCATGCGTTACAACCCCAACAACCCCAGCTGGTTTGACAGAGACCGATTTGTGCTTTCAAACGGTAAGGAATTGGAATTATTTGGCGTCTATAGCTGTACTGGAGCTGACAAAA
This sequence comes from Colletotrichum fructicola Nara gc5, assembly GCF_000319635.2. Classification (NCBI taxonomy): domain Eukaryota; kingdom Fungi; phylum Ascomycota; class Sordariomycetes; order Glomerellales; family Glomerellaceae; genus Colletotrichum; species Colletotrichum fructicola. Next base: position 108,908 of record NW_027094054.1, on the reverse strand, counting down.
CAGTCAAGGCCACACCGCCATGTTTCTTTATGCACTCAATTATTTGGTTGGATATGACAACTTTTCCATGGACGAGATCAGAGGATATGGAAGTGCCAAAACAAACGGCTACAAGACAATTTGCCACGCGCACCCTGAAATCGAAGTTCCTGGAGTGGAAGTCACGACAGGCCCCTTGGGCCAAGGCATCGCCAATGCTGTCGGCCTCGCCATCGCATCTAAACATCTCGCGGCGCGCTACAATCAACCAGGACTTGATGTCGTGCAATCGAGAATATACTGCATGACTGGTGACGGGTGCCTCATGGAGGGGGTTGCTCTCGAGGCTATCTCCCTTGCTGGTAGTATGCAGCTCGACAACTTGGTACTGATTTACGACAATAACCAAGTAACCTGCGACGGACCGCTTGACTGGATCAACACTGAGGATGTCAATGCAAAGATGCGCGCCTCGGGATGGCATGTTTTGGAGATCGCCGATGGCAACCACGATGTTAGTGCAGTGGTCTCAGCGCTCAGATTCGCAAAGTCGTTGAAAGGCAAGCCCGTCTTTATCAACATACGGACAGTCATCGGCCTGGGTACCAATGTCGCTGGTACTTTCAAGGCTCATCATGGTGCATTTGATGCCGAAAGTGTGGCCTTGTCGAAGCGCTTAGCTGGACAAGACCCAACAGCTACGCACCAAGTCCCACAACCGTCTCTGGACTACTTTCGCGAGCGAAAGACGCGCGGAAAGGAGCTTGAAGAAGAGTGGAACAGCATGTTACAGAAGTATGCATCGGCGTACCCGGAGAAGTCATTGGAGTTCCATGGAGCCAGAAATGGCGACCGCGGGACTGAAGCACCTCAAATGCTCAGTGAAATCGGGGCAGGCCAATTCGAGGGGCTAGCAACTCGTGAGGTCAACGGTGTTCTTCTGGAAAAGCTCTGGAAATCCTGCCCGACTTTATTTGGCGGGGGCGCCGATCTCGTCAACTCAAACAAGGTCCCTTACCTCGAAGCCGATGTATGCCACCCGTCTGTCAGCTATGCAGGGCGTTACATTCGATACGGAATTCGCGAGCATGCAATGGCAGCAATCTCCAACGGACTGGCTGCATATGGGCCTGGCACGCTTTTGCCAATTACTGCAACATTCTTCATGTTTTATCTCTATGTAAGCTCCTGACTGTCCTTTCGTTATTTGTTCGACATGGCGAAGAGCTGACACAACATCGCCAGGCCGCGCCTGGCGTCCGCATGGGGGCCTTGAGCCATTTACCGGTCATTCACATCGCCACTCACGATTCATTCGCCGAGGGACAAAACGGCCCAACCCATCAACCAGTTGAGATCGATTCCTTGTATCGCGCGATGCCTAATCTTGCGTACATCAGGCCTTGCGATGCGGAGGAAACAATCGGGTCTTGGATGCTCGCATTGAACAACCGCGAGGGCCCAACGATGTTATCCCTAGGAAGAGATCCGACTGGCGCAGTGCCGTCGACTGATCGATTTAAGGTCGCGAAAGGGGCATATGTCATCGAAGATGTGGCTGGAGCCAAGCTCACTCTGGCCAGTTGCGGTACAAATCTCCATTATGCCGTCGAGGCCGCGAAAACGCTATCTACTTGTGGCGTTCCAACTCGTGTTGTCAGCTGTCCCAGCTTCACCCACTTTGATCAACAGAGTAAGCAGTATCGCCGCAGCGTTTTCCCTACGGACGGTACTCCGATTGTGAGTGTGGAAGAATACGTTGCAACGACATGGGCAAGATACGTCACAGCGAGTATCAGCATGGTTTCTTACGGGTACTCCGCCTCTAACCCCAGCAACTATGATCGTTTCGAACTGGATTCCAAGGGCATTGTGAAGCGTGTGCGAAGATACTTGGATGATCTGGGGGAGGAAAATGCGAGAATGGCAGGATGGAGGCAAATCTGAAGTAGACAAATGTAGTTGAACTTGTACCGTTCTTCAATAGACGTACATAGACCCGCGGTTACGATTAGGCCTTCAAAATCAAACTTTCATGACACATGAACTATCAAGATGGAACGTATCTGGTTCTGCGAAGAAGACTGCAATCACGTATTTTCTGACAAGCAATAACACAACACGGGAAACAGAGATAGCATATTAAATCTATGGTGAAAATCCATCGGTAAGATAATCTCATCATTCTAGATTGTTCATTGAAGATGTAACCAAAGCCAAAGATCATCGTGCAAACTACGATTTGACGAGGAGTGTGCCAAAAGATGCATCAGACGTGGGGTCCAGAAGTAGCGGGAGGTGATTCGCTGGGCTACGTTTTCTTGCGGCTCAATAAGATCAACTTATCCAAGATCCACCATGCGAGTGACGTGAGTCTCGGGGCTAGGATTGCGTACGTTGTGGGGCTTGTCCAGACACTGTCGGTCGGATTTCATGGAGGCACCGCTGTCGGAACGAGAATTCCGAACCATCAGAACCTGTAGGCATGTGACGGAAATCGAAAGTAATGCCTGTAATACCCCTTCTGGCCAGGATCGAAGATTTTGGTGGAATTCTGATCACGATAGACGCCGCCATCAGCACAACTTCGAAATTTGATTCCCGAGGCGGCGACGCAATGATTCGGCAGCCAATTTCGCCGGCTCTGGCACCGGGCCCATGTCCGTATGGTAAGCGATATTCCTAAAAGAAGCAAGAGAAGCCTACCCTTTGACGAACCGCCCGTGTTCTACGAAACCTGACTGCGTCTTGTTTTCGCGCAGTCACTGCAATCGTTCATTCGACACAATAGCTACAATCTGTTCGCCCATCCGCCCAGGCCCGAAACCAGAATGTCACAATATGCGAAGGAGCTCAATGCCATCATCATTGGTGCTGGCCCTGCCGGCATTGCCATGGCGTATAGGTTAAAGCATGAGTTGCATTTTGACGACTTCACGATTTACGAAAAGCTTGATGGTGTCGGTGGAACTTGGAGAACGAACACGTATCCAGGATGGTAAGCGTTGGCGGACTAGATGTTTCCAAAGAAGAATACTCTAACAGATGTGTACAGCGGCTGTGACTTGAAGTCACATCTTTACTCCTTCAGCTTCAATATGAATCCGAACTGGTCGAAGGAGCTTTGCGAGCAACCCGAAATTCTTCAATGTGAGACTCCTTCGACCGATCGCTAAATATTCCCTGACTAATGCTACCCAGATATGGAAGATACCTGTTCGAAGTTTGATCTTCACAAGCACATTCACACCTCAGTTGAGTGTATGGGAGCAAGATGGCACACCGATATCTCGAAGTGGGAGGTCAATCTAAAGGATCTCCAGACGGGCATTGAGTATTCTCGGTATGCCTCGGTCCTGGTTTCTGCTGTGGGCGCAATCTCCTTTCCCCGAGATGTCAAATTCTCTGGGATGGAAAAGTTCAAGGGGCATATGTTTCACACAGCGCGATGGGATCATGGCGTCGACTACAAGGACAAAAGGATCGCGGTTATCGGCAATGGCTGCAGTGCTGCGCAAGTGGTGCCGGCCGTAGCAAAACACGCAGCTCTCGTCAAGCAGTACGCCAGAAGTGGACAATGGTTTCATGCCCGCCCGAACAAGCAATACTCGGAGACAGAAAGGTTCATGTTTCGGTGGGTGCCTTTGTGGATGCGATGGTTGCGGTTACAGATCTTTCTCGATGCCGACGAGGAGACAACGACATATTTCCCAACTCCCAAGGGACTGAAGGCTCGCGCGGAGGCCGAGGCAGAATCAAAGAAGTACATCAAGTCCGTTGCGCCAAAGAAATACTGGGATCACATTATTCCCAACTTTCCCCTCGGTTGCAAGCGTCGCATTTTCGACCCCGGCTACCTTGAAAGTCTCAATCTCTCCAATGTCGAGCTTCTTCCCGAGGGAATCAAAGATATCACCGAGACCGGAATTATCAGCTCTTCTGGAATCGAAGATGACTTCGATATCATTGTGTTGGCAACAGGATTCCAGGTTTCCCAATTCTTGACGCCGATGCACATTGTCGGCTCGACTGGCATCTCCTTACACGACCAATGGAAACAGTGCCGCGGAGCCCAGGCCTATCTTGGGACACACGTGCACAACTTTCCCAATCTCGCCATTCTGTTTGGCCCCAACACCTTCCCTGCGAATAATTCAGCCCTGTTCGCTTGCGAGACCCAGGTTGACTACGCGATCAAGTCCCTATTCACACCCCTCATTGATCACAAGGCTGCTGTCATTGAGGTCAAGCAATCCGCAGAGGACAGAGAAACGAATGCAATTCACAAATCTCTGCGTGATACAGTCTTTTCTGGAGATTGCTCCAACTGGTACATTGGAGACTATGGAAGGAACGCGGCGTCATGGCCTGGATTGGCAAGGTCATTCTGGTTCAAGACTTACTTCCCCGACTGGTCTGCATTCAACATGAGTGGAGGAAGTGCCATTTGGCCTTTACTTACAATCCGTCGCTGGCTGAGCACAATGTCACCCATTTCGACAGCCTTTGCTCTAGTGAGCCTCGCGGCAGCCGTTAGCCGCTACCGTGGGCTGGTCGAAGGTGTTGCCATTATGGGATACTTGGAGACAGCCCTGCGTGCAGGAATCTCGACTGTTTCGAAGTTTGCACAGTGATCGACGAACTAAGAAGGGTGGAGGTCTAAAGAAGGCGGTGCAGACGCAGAATTAGATCAATAGATTTTAAACATTGTTGAAGAATGTCTTGTACCACGAGATAATTACGCCAAATTTCTACTGACATCGCGTGATGTTCTCCGTCCCTATGCCTGACTATCAGCCCCGAAACAAACCATGTCACTAAAAGATGTTGGTTGGCTGGACAGAAGAACGATGCTTTTAATAAGAACGCGCGGAACCTCGTCTTTTGTTTTGTGGTTGCCAAATTAGTGTGTGGTTGTGCGTTCTATTTTTGGTCGAGGGCTAAAGTAGTAGCGACTGATTCAGGAATAGCCGCATGTGTGTTGGGTGATACTCTGGAAATTTGGCTGTGATCGGAATTATGCTCCGAAGGGCTGTCGTGTTGAATCACTGTGTGCACGAATGCGGGGTCGGGTTTCTTTCCCGGCCGCAAATCAAAGGAACAACCTTGTCTTGGCGATATGAGAGATCGCGGGGGGAAAGGGGGCATCAACAATTCCGTATCCAGAAAATGACGTGTTGACGGAATTGCATACCACCAGCAGAATGCTGCTCAATTTTACCAATGCGTAGGAATAGTGCCAAAAGTATCAATCCCGCTCGGCACAGTGATAGGATCCATAAGTTGATAAACAGTCGCTTGTGCAACTTGATATTGATAATGAGCGTACTTGAATTGCTAATTATCGACGTCTTCACTCGTTCTATTATCCTTGTCTCTATACTCCGGTCAATCTTACAAGCGTCAACATGCATTCTACCGCCAACAGTCAAGACACCAATGCTACTTACCACCGCGATGCTTTAGCAAAGGTATGTGAACGTGCCAGGTCGGAAAACAGAAGGATGTCGACTAAACCGCGTTTCGACATTCAGCTCAACAACAATGAACTCTTCATCTCAGATGCATTCATTGGCGGGAAGTGGGTTTCGAAAACTAAGAAATTCGACGTCTTCGGTATGTGCTCTGCGAAGGCCTTCAGGACTTGGAGCTGACCTAAGTCAAGAGCCGGCGTCGGGCACGAAGCTTGGGCAGGTATCCGACTGTGATGTGGAGGACTTTCGGAACGCCATTGAAAGTGCCCATCAAGCGCAAGCAAATTTCTTCGAAGGGACGACTGGTACTTCGAGAGGAGCGCTCTTGCGAAGATGGTATGATCTCATTCTTGCCAATCAAGATGATCGTAAGCATATCGGCATCGGCACAATTGCCATCCCACTCAGTACCGAACGCTGATGGACGTTGCAGTGGCGACAATTCTCAGTCTCGAAAACGGAAAAACGATTGGTGAAGCCAAGGGAGAAGTCGTATATGCAGCGAATTTCATATCCTGGTTTGCCGAAGAAGCGACAAGGGCATATGGCGTGACGATTCCCTCATCTACGCCTCATACCACACTGCTTACGATCCGGGAGCCGGTAGGTGTTTGCGGGATTATTACCCCATGGAATTTCCCAGCTGCGATGATCACCCGAAAGGTGGGACCAGCTCTTGCCGCCGGCTGCTCTGTTGTCATTAAACCCCCGAGCGAAACGCCGTACACATGTCTAGCCTTGACAAAATTAGCAGTCGAGGCTGGTATCCCTTCGAATTTGATCCAGGTCTGCCCTACCAAGAACCGTCAAGCAGCGACAGAGCTTGCTACGAACTCCTTGGTTCGAAAGATCAGTTTCACAGGGTCAACCGGCGTTGGCAAAATGCTGGCGAAACTGGCATCCGGGACCCTCAAGAAGGTCAGCCTTGAGCTTGGTGGAAACGCTCCATTCATCGTCTTTGATGATGCCGATCTGGACCTGGCAGTGGAAGGCGCAATGTTCTGCAAATTTCGCTGCTCCGGCCAGACCTGTGTGTGGTTAGTGGGCCGTCTTTTTCTGGGTCTTCCTCAGATGCGCTGCTTCGATTGAAATTGGTTCTGACCCATATCATTTCAGTGCGAACCGACTTTACGTCCAGAAGAGGGTAGCAAAGGATTTCACTTCAAAGCTGGTGAAAAAGGTCTCTGATTTGCAAGTCGGTCAAGGACTGGATCCCTTGACCACACAGGGTCCGTTGGTCAACAAAGCTGCCATTGAGAAGGTTAGAGAGCACATCCATGATGCAACCTCCAAAGGAGCCAAAGTCGAAGTAGGAGGACAGCCTTTCCAGTCTCCAGGTTTCTTCTTTCAGCCCACAGTACTCTCGGGAGTCACCCAAGACATGATCGTGAGCAAGGACGAGACATTTGGCCCACTTGCCCCCGTTTTTGAGTTCGAAACGGAGGAAGATGTGTTGCGTCTGGCGAACGACACCGAATTCGGTCTTGCTGGCTATTTCTTCTCGCGAGATATCAGCAGAGCAATGCGCGTGGCCCAGAAATTGCAGGTAGGCATGGTGGGTGTGAACACTGGCAAGATTAGTGCCCCCGAGGCTCCATTTGGAGGCGTCAAGGAGAGTGGATACGGTCGCGAAGGTAGTCTGTACGGACTGGAAGAGTATCAAAACATCAAGAGCATTACGATTGGAAATCAAGATGCGACAGCACTATGAACGAATGGCTACTCAAAGTAAACACCTATTCAATACTGAGATTACCATCAAATGCCCCCTACCGCACAGATCTGCCTGTGACTGCTCCTAATTAACATTTATGTAGGACGCAGCTCTAGTGATCAAGTATCTGATGGGACCCAGAGTTCAGAATTGCTGCATGCAATGAAAATAGGAAGCGATTCTTTCGTATGGGGCGACTTTGTGAAGAACAGATATAGAGGACTGGCAACTCAGATTTGATACGCACAGAGGATAGGTCCTTTGACCACCGATGAGCAACTCAGGAGGAGAGAACCAGCAGAAGAAAAAGCTCACGGTTATCCCCAACTTCTTCTCCATGTGCCCCAGCTCGGAGTGCGGGGAGGTTGGAGACAAGTGTGGGGTACCCGGGTGCCCCCTAGTTTGTGGGTCAACGGGGGTTGAATTCCGAACACTGCATCCATGTCAAGCGCGGGGAAACACAACGCTGAGCCTCTCGACTCCTGCTCTTCCATACCTGACATTCTGCACCGAGATTGAAGCACTTCATCAGATGAATGCTGGCGGGAGATTGAGACGATTACCGCACCAATATGGCCTCAGCAACGCAGTCGACAAACAAGAGGAAGCATGTCACGACAGCGTGTGTGCCGTGCCGCGAAAGTAAAGTAAAGGTACGCGCCAGAAGCGACAGTCAGTTCCAATTCCTGAAGACCTTTGCCCATTGGAGTGCTACACCCAAGCAGAAAAAAATCAATTGACGAATCTTAGTGTGATGGTCAGACCCCATGCTGTTCAAACTGCAAGCGTAAAGGCAAGAATTGCCAGTTCCAGGCAAATGAGGATAAACGGAAGTAGGTCAATCATGCATGCAGACAAGTACCACTTCTGACCCGAATGAACATCAATAGATTATCTCTCCGAGTAGCGATCGAACTACTCTGCGCCAGAGTTGACCAACTAACTCACTTCATCGAGAAAAGCGACCTGCTGCCACCTCCCATGCAAGAGGATGACGAGACCGTACTGCTGAGAGTATTGAAAAACGTTGGCCTGATACACGCTTATCCACGAGGAGAGAACAGTGGGAGTATGAGTACAGAGCCAGATAAGGCAAACTCAACAAGCGTCGGTCCAGATTGTGCTTCCAGTCCGGTAGCTCGACTTAACGACACAGATCGGCTTTGTATTCCAACGACGACCGTCAACGAAAACGTTACAACATTTGACACTCCGCAGGTTGAGAGCCTGATCTCAAATTTGCCACTGGAATGGCGGGAGGGCCGAAAGATCGTATCGAATGAACAGACTGACAGCCTTGAGCTTGATTGGGATTGGCACAGCTCAGATGATCTCGTTGACATTGTGCATACCAGAGCAACAACAAATATGACCGTTGAAGGACTCTCTGTACCAAATGACGTCCATGCCGTTCCAGACAAACCCGAACGTACCCTCGGACCCTCAATCTCGTTTCCAACAATAATTAGTGGCGACGATAGCGACGCTGAAAGCACAGAGGAGCTCGTAGATCGCTTGTCGGAGCGTGTTGGGTCTCTGCAGATCGGATCGGACGGTCAAATACGGTACTATGGCCCTACATCAAATTTCAATTTGGTACAGATGCCTGCCCCTGACAACATGACGGTGCACCGAACAGTGAGAAATGATGGCCAGGAATATCTGGATCGTCTGGAAATAGGAAAGGACGTACCGAACGACATTGAGGATCACTTGGTGAACCTTTATTTCACATGGCAAGATCCTGCCTCACACGTCGTGCAGCGGGAAATGTACCAAAAGGCCAAGGTGCAGTGGTGTGATCACATGGTTGATAACCCATATTATTCAGAAGCTCTGCGTAACTCCATGTGAGTTTGTTCTTCAACCGAGATTTCAGAGTCGGCACTGATACTAATGTGTGTCCTAGATGCGCCTTGGGGGCTGCGTTTGAATCGCGTCACCACCCAACATTCGTTACATTTCCGAAGTCTTTAGCGGACTTCTTCGCTGATAGGGCCAAAGCACTATTAGATATTGAGCTTGACTGCCCTTCTGTTGCTACAGTTCAGGCCATGGTCATTCTAAGTGGCCATGACATTGGGTGCAAGCGGGATGCTCGCGGATGGCTCTACAGCGGTATTTTCATGTACCTGCAAAAAGTCGCGAGATTATGAGCTAATGATATGGATAGGGATGGCCATGAGGCTTGCGTTTGATCTGGCACTGCATGTTGACATGACGCCCTATGTTAGAACGGGCTCAATCAGTCAAGAGGAAGCAGACCTGCGCAAAACTGTATTTTGGGGGGCATACACCGTTGATCAGTAAGCATGTTCCTCGTCCACCAAGGCAAATGTCGAGCTCATCAATTGACAGCCTTTGGGGATTGCACCTTGGCCGCCCCTTCCGAATTAACATGGAAGACGTAACTGTCGCAAAGCCTGGCATAGACGGTAGCATATCAGGGCATTGGTCTGCCTATGTCTCCCCTGATTCCTGCGGAATAACCCAGCCAGACCATGCTGAACTGCTTTGCAGCCAGAGGGCACTTCTTTGCGACATCATGGCGCCTCTCGGCCATGCTTTGTGAGTATTGGTCGCTTTCATGAACCCTGATTGTTGACCTAATTTGCTGCAGATATGGAAGCCAAAGAATTCCACCAAGCGTGCTGCAGGAGATGAACCAGAAGACAGTGAAAGAACTCAAGGAGTGGAAAGACTGTTTGCCTTCAGTACTTCAGGTCCAAACCGACGAGAAAGATACGAAAACGCCGTACTTGCCTCACGTATTATTATTGCAGTAGGTTTCAACAAGTAGAAAACTTATCCAGTCAATCGCGGATTGTATGCTGATATAGTATAGCATGCATTATCATCAAGCAATAATACATGCTCACCGACCTTGGATGTCAAAGCATTACATCCAGCCCCAACCACCTCAAGGTCCAGGTCACATTCACGCCCGCAAAGCATGCGTCGACTCTGCTGTGGCAATTGCCAAGATCCTTCAGTTGTACGAAGAGAGATATACTCTGAAGCGTATGAACATACAGGGAGTAACGATCACCTGCTCGGCTGCACTGCTGTTGATATTCGCGACTGTATCTCACATCCAAAGGCCGGGATGTGACGACCTGGGAGTACAGCTGAGTGCATGCTTCAGAGCCTTGGATGAGTTCTCATCTTCTTGGGAAAACGCCAAAAGAGCTCATGACTTCCTCATAATGCTACAAAGGCAATGGGAAATTCGAGCCAGGTCGAATCGGTTGCGTCGGCAGTCTTCAGCAACATCTTCGACTCCAAGAAAGAGACTAAGAAAAGACTCAGTGTCTAATTCTTCACCTCGTGATTACTCCCCGGCATCAACCACCCAACCGAGCAAACGGCAGCAGCATCACTCACCCCAGGCTCAAGCAAATGCGGACGCCATGGGAGCCGAACTAGGTATCGATCTTGATTGGATATTTGCAGTGGATAATAGCGCAGGCCCAGAGGCCTTTTTGGGAACATGGGGGCTATCGAAATCATATGGCATATCATAGCGCATTGATAACTTCCTTGCAAGGACTGCAAGACACGTCTTTTGAGTACATGATCATTCGCCTTAACTTTTAATGTTGCAGGTGCCACGACTACAATTCATTCTCATTGTGTCTCAAACTCTTATCACTCCATTGGTGAATGATCATAGTACCCCTCAGGTACATGCATAAAGTCCCAAGTCGCAGGATCCCGAAAGATATCAGGCATTCCATCATCGAACATGTCATAAAACGCCCGGTCCAATTGAAGATATGAGACATCGCCCTGGTCCCAAAGGTCGCCAGTTGACGTCTGCAGCTGCGCTTCGGATATGCCACCCAGGTCTTTGTCGATGGATTGATTCCTATGTAACGAGTCAGGTGCAGCGTTCAGCTGACTTCTGGCACTGCTAGGTGCATTCCCACCGTCAGGCGCTGAGTTGGACAGACCATTTCTTGAAGCAACTGCCAATGTACCTCTGTCAGGGACCGCAGGGCCTAGACATGTACATTGGGGCTGCTCTTCACGAAGACTTCTCTGGATGAATCTCAATAAGCGCTTGGCCAGTCTTGCGACACCTTTGACCGTAGTCCATCTTTCCGATAGGACATCCAGTGCCTTGCAGCAAAGACTTAGGTCCTCACAGGCAGTCTCGGGATCTCGCTGGCCATCTCGCAACGCACGGTAAATGACTGTTGTAGCCATCGACACAGCATATGGCACCAGAGGCAATGGCGGGAGTCGATCAGAGCCTTCTTTTGATATGATTTCAAGTACCCCTCCAGCCGATGCAAGACGGCGGTTGTATTGGAGACTGCCTGGGCCACTGTATCGACAAGACAGCATAGCAGCAACGTGGTACCAGATCTCGAGATAGGCTGCTACATCAGAAAAAGCCCAAATCGGCGAAGATTGCTTACTCACATGCATGTGACCGGTGGAAGCTGTCGAAAGACGTGCTTGATGTAAGTTGTATGAATGACGGAAATTCGCCACAGTCATCAACAGTGGCCTTAGAGCTCGCTTTGTAGACCCGTGTAGCGGCGATCATAAGATCCCCAAGTGTGAGTGAGACTGACATCAGTTGTGATCTATAATCTCCCTCCGTTAAGGGGATACGGTCAAGCGCGATGTCGGTATCATCGATCATGAAAGGCGCTGCCCCCATGATTGGCTTATTTAGTCGGTCAAAGTTTCGGAGTGCCCACCAGAGGAAGTCGCCCTGTTTACGACCTGGGCTTCCCGGAACCTTGAGATGGAGTGATATGGACCATGTCTCGCAGATAGCTTGCGATAAATAGCTTGACGACCGGTCTACACCACCTAATCCATCATTGTGCAAGTGCATCAAAGCCAGAATTTGGATCTTCGTGATACGGTCCGGCTCAAGATTTGCCTTCATAGCAGCGTCCAGACCCGTAAGCAACTTGGAAGCGAATTCCAAAGGGTTCAAAACCTCGCCATCCTCCACTAATTGCAAAAAGGGAGCGGCTTGTTTACTCTTGCATGCGACGAGACAGATTCCTCTAATCAAGTAGTTTGAAGCTTGTCCGTTGCTGTGATTTCGAAGCACACAGTTACCATCAAGTATGGGAATCAGGTCATTTAAGACCGTAGTGTAGATTGGTAGCAAGGCTTCCGTCGTTGATTTTGGTAGTACGAGGAGGGCACCGATGTCCTCCAAATACCGGCGGTGGTGCTCGGACAGTTTGGGCGGAGATGCCTTACGTCTTTGCCTGCGGTACCAAAAGATTTGTCGTCTCGTCCTCTCTGCTGTTTCGGGGTCTGTTTCGACATATGAGGCAGTTTCTTGGCCGGGTTGCGGGTGTCTGAGGCACGCGTAGAATTGCTGGGGAGATGAGGTCGACTTTGGATTCTCGGACAAGTCTTCCAGAACAGACTCGGGATTGTATGGGCTGACTTTGCTCGGACTCGAGCTTGATTCGCGTGTGGTGGAGGAGGAAGCCAGAACGTCGTCCTGCGAAGAAGTAGGTGGGACCTTTGAATCTATGTCACGCAGTGTCTCGGTGTGGTAGCACCTTTTTTTCCGAGTGCGACATGTTTGACACGGTGAGAGCGGAACGTATGTTAGCTAACCAGAAGATGCCTGGCGGTATGTAAACATCACTCATCTTGAGAAGTGCGCTTCCTAGCAGTGCCGTTTGATGCTTGCCACACAATCTCCATGAGGCTAACGTCCCGCCGTTTCTTTCCGCCGTCTGGTAGCCGAGGCTTCACCCCTGCGGACGGCACTGTGAGGAGTTGGGCAGCTGTAGAGACTCCTTTGGCTTGTGGAGTGTGATCAATAACGATGCGAGTTTGTCGGGAATACCCCTAATTTGGAACAAACGATAATAGTCCGCTCAGGTTTCACCAGGGAGAGTTTCTTCGTCGAACGCGCCCCGGAACAGGAAACCTTCCGCTGGATCAACAGTGCCCCACAATGCCACAACACCACCACTGCGACCCCGCACGGGGAAAATGCGGGGTGATCGGCCGAGTCGGCAAACAGTAATAAGGCCGAAGACGGCGAAGAACGGATCATACTATGAGTGTTGTTCGTAAATATTAATCCCAGAAATCTCTTTTGATCACAGACTAGACGACAAAGGTATAACATCAATATGAAACAGTGCTTTTTCTTGATTGCTCAAATATCTATATAACTCATTCCCGCACCCTTTAGTCTATTTCACCCATTGAAGCTGTCAAGCATCGGAGATGGTGTACCCGGCCGCAAGAACGAGCTTGTCAAAATCTGCTGTAGCATCCACGAAGGGGAAGGTCGACCGATTGCCGGCGACATCAAACTCGTTGAGATCATGGAAGTACTCATGCGAAATGTAGATGCTGTTACCAATTTGCACCGTAGCAGTTGGCGACGCCCACGTTGCGATATCGGTGGTAAAGTTATCCGCAACCTGACCGATATAATCAACAGTAGCGAAACCGTCCTTCGAAGCCCAGAGCGTGATGGCCTGCAGTCCGTTCTCAGAGCAGAGCAGAACGTTGCGGTTGTACCTTGCCGGGTTGAGAAGACCATCGCACTCTAGGTCACTAGCGGTGTACGACCCATCTGCCGGCCAATTCATGGTAATGTTCGTAGGGGTGGGAGAGGACGAGGAAACGTCGAAGGAAACAAAAGTACCAAGGTAAGGCGCCGTGATGAGTAGCTTATTGGTGCTCTCGTGGAAGACGATGCCGAGATAGATGTACTTGCTTGAAGTACTTGCTTCACCAATGTACCAAGATGACACCTCTCCCGACTTGGTGATTTTGGCAATAGCAGGGACATGGAAGACGACAGGAACGTACGTGTTGCCTTCCTTGTCCTCAGCAAAGTCCTGGTATCCGCCGCCAGTCATGTTGCTGATGGCCAACTTAGCGGTAAAATCAGCCAGGTCGGCTGTGTAGGCGGCCGAGTTTGTGTTGGTATCCCAGCGAATAACCTTATTGGCTCCAGTCATGTTTTTTCCGGAGGTTACAAACGGGTTGCCGCTGTTGGCGGAGATCAGAATTGACTCAGTGGTCGCGTCGTAGTCAATGCCGGAGACATGATACGGGTCAACACCGGTAATTCCATCAAATGTGAGAATGTCGTATGTTGTTGCGTAAGGATCGTAGACGAGTACAGTGGAGTTGAAGTTGGCACTGTAGTGAGTAATGTGAGTATGAGCACGAAACATCTAGACAGGGGGATGTGTAAGTGGTTTAGGTCACAGTACCTGATGTAAAGCTTGCAGTGAACGGGATCCCAGTCAAGATTCTCTGGGTAAAGTTTGTAGTTGTCAATAGAGAAGGTACCATTGACTTCAGAACAGTTCTCGGTCTCCTTGAGGTGGAAAGGGAACGCCGAGACAACGGAGGTTGCGGCCACTAGGCTAGCTGCCAACAGTGAAAGAGTGGAAGGCATGGCTCGTCTTGTTTCGAATATCAGTGAACGAACGACAGGTAGAAAACAGCCGCAACAGTTGCGATCTTTGCACGAGGTCGAGGAACTGAAAAGCTTTTGGAGTTGGGTCTCAGTCGAGATTTATATTATCCTCCTGAAAATAAGTTCTTCGCGTCGTCCCCTGGATCGGCCTGACCAGCACCCTTATGTTGAGCCCATCAGCCCACTGCGTAGTGGGATGCCCGTTAAGTTGCGATCCACTTCAAAGAGACACTCCGACTTGAATCCTAGGAAGACCCATCACTCCACCTATAAGAGCTTACTGTGAAGAAGCTTTACTTGGTGCCGCGCGGGATCGAAGGCTCTATTTCCTACTCGGGATCTCGTCCCCCACATTCCGACCCGAGAGTGGGCCTAAAAGGAGGCCCAGCGAAATGAAGCGGACAATGACCTAATTGAAGCTTAGTAACGAGTCAGTTGCTTCGCCACGAGCCTTCAGCAAGGCTTTCTGTGCTTTATGTTTTCTGACGGCGTCACCGCGCGCCATTCCCACATCCCGTGACCAAAGAGTAGCGCGGGGGCCGCAAGGACATCGGTTAGTACGGCTCAACCCTTGACAGAGTTAATCAACAAGCGTTACTCTGTAATCGATGTTGCATTCAAGTCGGGCGTGGTCCGTTGCTGCGAGAATACCAGTACCCCGGATAGTGCCTCGGCTGCGATTCGTATTTGCTAAGGGGTTCAATGCGTTGGTGTGTAATGATATTGACTCCGATCCTCCCTCACGGTGGCGAATTCTAGAAACATTATACTTGTCGAAGAAAACACACAAATGAATATGACAATGGCTCCGATGTTCGACAACTTGGGTCAAGTGGTTTACACTAGTTGATAAGCTACTTCGGGTCCAGCCTGCAGTTACAAGCTGGTTAAGATAGGTAGGTAGCTTCTGACCAGGGTGTCGGGAACCGATGAGCGAAGCTTAAAATTTTCAGTTCATCTAAAGTCTCCTGCAATGGCAATGTAGGGGTATATTTCCGATCCTTAGCTACCGCGCCGCCTGCTTCCAGACTGGCGATAGGTATAACGATTAAGCGGCCGCCGGATTGTCTATCCTGTAGATTACTTTTGCTGTGTTGAAGTAGCCCTCATACTCAACGTCCTCTGCGGAATCATCCGCTTCGTAGTGATAGTGACCTCCAGCATTCCCTTCCGATGAGAAACAATGTGTATGCTCCATCCGCAGACCAAGTTTGTCGGGATCTGCAGAGTGAAGAACTGACAAGCACACCATTGGAGCCTGGAATTCATGCCAAGTGAGCCACGCGTCGACTTGGCCACGGTCTTTGAAAGGAAGATCGCGTTCTGGAGGGAAGTCGGGCATGATGTGATAAACCGCCTTCCCAGACTTGACCACGAATGCTCCCCCCAAACTCACGGCATGATCGTCGCCATATGCAGAGTACAGTGCCTTGCGAATGCATTCGGTGAAGCTCTTCTCGACACCCTTTCGTCCTCGGGCAACAACCCTAAGAACAGGCCCAGGTTCGCCGGAGCAGCCGAAAAGGTTTGCCATCAATCCACAGTCCAACGAAGAACTCTTCTCAACGCCTACGCCACCTGTGGTCTTCATAATTTTGATGATTCGGGTCTGGTTGTTGATTGTCTGTAACCCATCTTCCCAGCTGAGATTGGGAGCAAGCTCGCTATTCTGACCAATGATGTGAAACGGGCCAGCGCCAGCGCCGATCAAGCTGCCACTGCCACTGCCACTGTTCATATCCATTGCTGCAGCGAGTTCATCCATAGCCCAAAAGCTGTCGAGCCGCGGGCGAGGAAACAGATTAGGCTGCCCGCCAATATCGGCCACCCTTTCATCCCCAGACAAACCCCGCGTAGCTAGGTGGAATGGAGCTTGGCGAAGGTCAGGGCAAGCTTCAACTGTGACGGACGAAAAGTGAAAGTTGGCCGCCAGTGGAGATCGGAGCCTCTCAGCCAGCTCCTCGAGACTGGGCGGCGACAGTTGAAACTTTTTGATTTGCATGTTGGTGAATTGCAGGCGATATGTGCATGTTTACAAACAGCCACAGCCGCCCACTGGAGGGGAGAGAAGCAACTCACCCGGCACCACCGGAGGCTTGTGACGTGATGCACGGCCGCCCACCCCGCGCCCGAAACCCCGCAATTCGGCGTTATGCCGTTACGCCGACGAGTGCGACTGCATCCAATGACATTTTCATTCTGGGCACATCTGAATACCGTTCCGACCCCAATCCGGAAGTTTCCGCTCTCGTGTTACCTTCAAGATGACCAAATGCCAATGCAGGGCCGCAGATCTGCAAAATTATTGAGTTGGTTGTGAAACTCACTAATATTGTTGCTGAATCATTTGCCTATGTAACGGGCTAGAGCCCGGCCGAGATCTCCGGCTTTGCCGGAGCAGCTACCGAGATCCGGCTCCGCCGGATCCACTATTCTGCTGTAGCACACCGCCTAGCCCCGGTCTGCATCACTGCTGCTAGGCGCCTATCCCTGTAAAGTCCTTTCCTCCTTCTTCAGCTTAGAATAGTCAATCGACGGCACCTCTACGTTGAACAAGCCTAGGGGCCAGCCCCTTACATATTCTAAGCTCGACAACAAAAGACGCTATACGAAACCTCACGAGAGCGATATGACGATTCGCTAGAGGGTAGTGCAAACGAGAAGACGCTATACGGAACCTCACGAGAGCGACACGACGATTCGCTAGAGGGTAGCGCAACGAGAAGACGCTATATGGAACCTCACGAGAGCGGCACGATGGATCCGCCAGAGGGTAGCGTAAACGACGCGATGAATGCTGAGATTGATCGCCGGATCAACGAAGCGGTCAACGCAAGCGTCCGTCCTCTTCAGGACCAGATGGCCCAGCAGACGGCCCAGATGACGCAGCTCTTGACAGCTCTGAATGGGCTTATGTCAACGGATAGAGCAACCCCTACGCCGCTTGCGAGCAGCGTAACGACCCCGTCCACAGCCGATACAACTATACAGGCAACGAGCGACGGTATAACGATGGCAGCTAGAGGGCGGAGGAAACATCAAATACCAAACCCACCAAAGTTTAGCGGCATACGTAAAGATTTCCAACGTTGGTTCCTAGAGATGAAGGGAAAGATACGAAGAGATAGGGAAGCTTTCGACTGTGATGCCGATATATTCGCATACATCTACGCAAGGCTGGAAGGCACAGCTCAAACCATGGCGTCACCCTACTACGCTCAAGGCGGAGCAGATGGAGCGGAATCCTCCGATCAGTTTATGCAATACCTTGAGACTCGCTATGGAGATCCCAATGCAGAAGCCAGGGCACTGGATAGGCTACGTACTATCCGACAGAAGGAAAACGAAAGCTTTGCTACATTCCTCCCAAAGTTTGAGAAGGAGTTAGCAGAAGGTGGAGGAGGACACTGGGCAGACGCAGTCAGAATCAACTATCTGAAAGGAGCCCTGAACTCCACTCTGCGGGACCGTCTAATTAGTGTAATCGATCCCCCGAAAACCTACCCAGAATACGCCCGGGTCCTTATGATAATAGGGTCAGGGCTAGATAGTAGGACCTACCAGGAACGTCACGAACGACGACGATACCGAGATGCCGATGGGGACACCCTCATGGCTGGAGTCAGCCGGACTAAGGAGCCCAGAAGAGCCGCAAAGTCACAGCGCTACCGCAGCGACTCTTCCTCATCAGAAGACAACATAAGGCCCCAGAAAGATAACCGTAAATGCTATAACTGCAATAAGATCGGCCATATTGCTACACGGTGCCCTAAGCCAAGACGTTCAGGGCCTAAGAAGGTCAAGAAGGTTGAGAAAGCTAAGAGGCGAGAGGAGAGCAGCGATAGTAATGCTATAGAGGAGCTAGGAAGCTCTGAAGCTGAAGAGAGCTCGGGAAAAGAGTAACTCTAACGCGAAGTCGGGCGTTAGAGGCCAAGCCTAGTGACATTACAGAATGGAAGCAGTTCAAGCATCACATGAGCAGCAAATCAGCAGTGATCACTACCCGCATACACAAGGGCACTCAAGCAGACGCCCTAGTAGACACTGGGTGCGATCTATACTCCCTTATCGACCACGACCTCGCCCGTAAGCTCCGCCTACCGGTAGTAGACCGCTCTGAGCGGCTGCTAGGCAGCTTTAGCGACGCTACAGGCGCTACAAAAGCAACAGGTGTAGTTGTCTTCAACCTAGAGCTGTGTGGTTATGATGAGAAGATCTTTGCATATACCGTACGTAGCCTTGGTGACGACCTGTTCCTAGGGAAGCCTTGGATGGAGAGGAACCGTATTCTATACGATGCCGCTGCACAACGGATACGGCATAGGAGGGGTGGCGTAGACCTACGCTTAAAAGGCGAAGAAGAACCAGATCGAGTAAGGGAGATCAGAGCCGCGCGTCTCCTTCCAGGAGCTCCTTTCACTGCACTCTATAGGAGAGCACAACGAGACACCAAACGAACTGCAGGATACGAAGTCCGAGCCATCAGCCTAGCAGATATACAGAAGGCCCTTACGAAGAAGACTGAGAAGGCAGATCTAAAGGCCCTCCTTCCGCCAGCTATACTAGCTGAGTTCCACAAGCTGTTCCAACCTGACGAAGCCGCCAACCTTCCACCACATCGTCCTGGGGTCGACCATAAGATCCCTATCAAACAGGATAGTAGTGGTAATGAGACTGTACTACCATGGGGGCCGCTCTATAGCATGTCACGAGAAGAACTCCTCGTCCTCCGTAAGACCCTACGAGACCTACTGGATAAAGGCTTTATCCGCGCCAGCAGCTCAGAGGCATCAGCACCAGTACTGTTCGTACGTAAACCAGGGGGAGGGATACGCTTTTGTGTTGACTACCGCGCCCTTAATGAACTCACTAAGCGCGACCGATACCCTCTCCCCTTAATCCAAGAGACACTACGCACTGTTAGTGCTGCTAAGTGGTTCACGAAACTGGATGTGGTTGCAGCGTTCCATAAGATACGAATTGCTGAAGGAGAGGAGCATAAGACGGCCTTCAGGACAAGATATGGGCTATTCGAATGGCTAGTTGTACCCTTTGGGCTTACAGGAGCCCCCGCTACATTTCAACGATATATCAACGGAGTGCTTCGAGAGTACCTAGACGATTTCGCTACGGCATATATGGACGACGTACTGATCTACTCAAACGGCTCACGGCAAGACCACGAAGCAAAGGTTAAGCTAGTACTACGGAAGCTTGCTCTTGCAGGGCTCCGGCTAGACCCTCATAAGTGTGCGTTCTCTGTGAAGACAGTCAAGTACCTAGGGTTCATTATCACCGCAGGAGTAGGCATCTCCTGCGATCCTGAGAAGCTGAAGGCAATCAAGGAATGGGCTGCGCCAAAGACGGTTAAGGGAGTTAGAAGCTTCCTAGGGTTTGCAAACTACTATCGGATCTTCATCCCAGCATACTCAGAGATTGCTGGACCCCTTATATCTCTTACAAAGAAGGGCGTCCTATTCCACTGGGGTAAAGAGCAGGAAGTAGCATTCCAGGAGCTTAAGAGGATCTTTGCAGCCAAGCCTATCCTACATCAACTAGACCCTGAGCGTACAACCTACGTTGAGGCTGACTGCTCAGGCTTCGCCCTTGGAGGAGTACTGTCACAAGAAGATGAGCATGGGAGACGTCACGCAGTAGCATACCACTCGCAGCGGCTGAATGCCGCCCAGTTCAACTACCCAATCCACGATAAGGAGATGCTAGCTATTATTAGCTGCCTACGAGCATGGAGAGCGGAACTGCAGAGCGTCAATAAGTTCAAGGTTCTATCTGATCATAAGAACCTGAAGTACTTCATGACAAAGCAGAGGCTCACAGAACGACAAAGCCGATGGGCAGAGGAGCTGTCTCAGTACAACTTCGAGATACAGTACCGGCCAGGAAGTGAAGCAGTAGTGCCAGACGCACTCTCTAGACGCGAACAAGACGTACCTACGTCTCTAGAGGACGAGCGCGAACAAGGCCGGATTCTCCAGCTTCTTCCCGAAGTAGCCCTTACCTCAACGCGTACACGACGCGTAGAGGCAGCCCCATCAGTGCTTGTGTTCACCGACGATAAGGAACTACAGCAACTCTGGGACCAGACCCAAGGGCAAGACCAAGTCTACCAGCAGGCATATAATGCTGTGAAACAACGAGAAAGAAGCTTCCCTCCTAGCCTCAAGCTAAAGGTCCAGATTGCTGAGTGTGAGATCGATAATGGCAACCGACTACTATTCAGAGACCGGATCTGGGTACCAGGTAGCGAAGACCTAGATAGCGAGGCGAACACACTACGTACTCGTATCGTTCAAAGCAGCCACGACTCAGTACTTAGTGGCCACCCTGGTAGAGATAATACCCTCGCGTTAGTCAGTAGGCGCTTCTACTGGCCTGGCCAGTCACAGCTAGTACGACGCTTCTGCCGCAATTGCGATGGCTGCGGGCGAAGCCACATCTGGAGAGAGCATCGAAAAGGACTTCTGAAACCTCTACCAATACCGCAGCGTATACGAAGCGACCTCGCTATGGATTTCATTACCGACCTTCCCCTTACGGATAAGGGTGAGCGATACCTTTGGGTAATTATCGACCGGCTAGGAAAAGGCGTAACCCTTGAAGCTATGGAAAGTATGGAAGCTGAAGCCTGCGCTGAACGATTCCTGAGCTGCCACTTCCGCTTCCACGGCGTCCCTACTTCAATCGTGAGCGACAGAGGAAGCAACTGGACGAGCCGCTTCTGGCGGCAATTCTGCAAGCTTTTAGGAATAGAACAGCGGCTCAGTACTGCCTATCACCCACAGACTGATGGCGGCCCAGAAAGGATGAACCAAGAGATCCAGGCCTACCTACGCAATTACATTACCTACTCGCAGAAGGATTGGGCGAATAACCTCCCAGCAGCTCAACTAGCGCTCTGCAGCCGCGATAGCAGCGCTATAGGCATGAGCAGCTTCTTCTTAGAACACGGATACCACCCAGAGCCTGTCCGGGTTCAAGAGGCAGACCCAGAAGACCATGGGGGCCGTCGCGAGGACCTGGCACGCAAGTTGGTAACAAGGCTCCAGGACGTGATGGATATGGCACGGTCGACCCTTGCCTCAACGCAGCAACGCTATGAGGAGCTGGCTAACAGGAAGCGCCAGCCTACGGAGAGACTAGAAGCAGGCGACAAAGTCTGGCTTCACATGGGCCACTACAGGTCTCCTAGGCCATGCAAGAAACTGGATTGGTTGCACCATAAGTATACCGTTACGAAGGTTATCTCACCATACGTGGTAGAGCTTAACGTGCCAACGGCTATATACCCACGCTTCCACGTGGATACCCTGAAGCGTGCAGGTAACGACCCTTTACCTGGGCAAACGCTAGACGACGAGCAGCCGCCCCCAATTATAGATGACGAAGGCGAGGAGACCTGGAATGTAGAGAGTATCGACGCCGCCGCCTGGAAGCGTCGAGGGCGTGGGAGACGCCGTGAAGTGCTGGTTAAGTGGGAAGGATACGCAGAGAGAACCTGGGAGCCTATCGAGACGCTCCAGGGGACGGAAGCGATGGAGGCTTACGAACAACGTTACGGCCCTGCGATGAAGCACGACGGAGACCCAGCTCTAGCGCCACGGACGCGCCGCCGGAGGGGAGCGGGGAGGTAATGTAACGGGCTAGAGCCCGGCCGAGATCTCCGGCTTTGCCGGAGCAGCTACCGAGATCCGGCTCCGCCGGATCCACTATTCTGCTGTAGCACACCGCCTAGCCCCGGTCTGCATCACTGCTGCTAGGCGCCTATCCCTGTAAAGTCCTTTCCTCCTTCTTCAGCTTAGAATAGTCAATCGACGGCACCTCTACGTTGAACAAGCCTAGGGGCCAGCCCCTTACAGCCTAAACGGCGGCTTCTGGACATGCGAGTTGAATGGTTCACGTGAAATGCCGACCCCAAAATGGTATGTGTGTTGGTGATGTATCAAATGACCATGGGATCGAGGTACGTCTGGTGTCTCGCCGTCAGGTATTAAAGGCCTTTCTGTGTCGGACCTCCGTCTGAGATACCAAAAACTCATCAACACACATCATTCTGCTTCCCCGAACCGGAATTAGTCAATTATCATTCTACAAGCCACTCTTTGTCATGGCTCCAGGACAGGTCAAGCGTTACGCCATTGTGGGCATGGGAGTACGGTCGGCATTCTACTATGGGAGCATTCTTCAAGACTTCGCCGATGTTGCGACACTTGTTGGACTGTGCGACACAAACCAAACCAGGCTCAACGCTGCCAATGAACGAATCATCGAGCTTGGCGGTGAGAAGCTGCCTACATATAAAGCCGAGGATTTCGACAAGATGATTACTGAACAGAAGCCGGACGTGGTGATTGTCACTACTATCGACCTTTATCATCACGTGTACTGTATCAGGGCCATGGAGCTCGGCTGCGATGCAATCACGGAAAAGCCGATGACAATTGACGAAGACAAACTCCAACTCATGATTGATGCCGAGAAAAGGACCGGGAAGCAGATCAGGGTTCTTTTCAACTATCGCTACGCCCCACACCATACCAAGGTTCGCGAATTGATCCAGTCGGGCGTCATAGGAGAGATCGCTACAGTCCACATGGACTGGATTCTGGATTGTGCCCATGGATCAGACTTCATGCGACGTTGGCATCGCAACAAAGAAACCAGCGGCGGCATTCAGATGCACAAGTCCATTCACCATTTTGACTTAGTTCACTTTTGGCTCAATACTGAGCCCGAACTCGTCTACTGTCTCGGTGATCTGCGCTTCTACGGCAAGGAGAACGCTCAGCGACGAGGGGTTACAAACCTCGAGGAACGGTACCTCAATAACGAGCAAGCCAAGAATGACCCGTTCGCTATTCACATCGACGAAAACGCACAGCTGAAGAAGCTCTACCTGGAGGCCGAACATGAGGATGGATACATCCGGGACCGCAACTGCTTTGCGGACGGCATCACTATTGAGGACAATCTCTCAATGATCATCAAGTACAAGAATCGCGCGGTCATGACATACAACACGTACGCCTACGCTCCATGGGAGGGCTATCGCTGCGTTTTCAACGGTAGCAAAGGCCGTATTGAGATTAACGTAGTCGAGAGTGGCTATTCAGCAGGAGGGGAGCCTGTGACGGAGAAGGGTCTGGGAGACTTGGAGAAGAACTACATTCAAGGAGGTGTAGAGCAGACCAAGATTGTTGTTTATCCTCTGTTCGAGGAGCCGTACGTGGTTGACGTTGAGAAGCGTGACGGTGGCCATGGCGGAGGCGATCCTGTCTTGCTGCAGGATGTGCTGATCGGGAATCAGGGGGACGTGTTCAAGCGCGCTGCTTACATCCGCGACGGCGGAAATGCTGTCCTTGTCGGCGTTGGAGCAAATCACTCGATAAAGTCGGGGCTGCCTGTCATGGTCCAGGATCTGATAAGGTGGTAGTCGTTTGGTCAGATCCTTGGGTGTTTGTCTGACCGCGTGTCTGGGAATCTCGCATCCCGAATGCATTACTTCAACACGCCAATTAAGTCGGTTTGAAATGCAGGGCTGGGAAGTCCAATGGCGTATTGGGTAAAACAAATGACAGTATCGTATAGTAATATCACATTTGCTGCCCCCAGCTTATCTACTTGCAAGCTACGGGCAAATAATCGTTCTTAGGGGTGCAGGATTTATGGTTTCCTGACCGTTTTCCGCCGATGAGCGGTGCTGGAATGCCCCCGCTTTAGACCGGACCACCCAACGCAGAAGCATTGTACGCAAAGAATTGATCTTACTGTTTTCGGACTTTTCCGATCTAAAATAAGTGATGAATATAGATTTCGTGACATCATGTTAGTATTCTATCACCGTCTTCGGTGGACATCCTTAGCAGCGTTGCCTGATTCGGCGACGGCGACCAACGAAAGCGGCTGAGACATTCGCGTGGACCTAGCCTCCGCGATCAAGATTATTTGGTACGATTGGAAGGAAGAAATAGTGTCCGATGGATTTCTTCTCGGACCGATGCATGGATAATAAGTACCGGCAAGGTCGGCGGGATCCCGAGCGATTTTCCAGCCACGGGCTTGCTCTATTCACCTCGCCCTTTTTGGAACCGCAGCGCAGCTGCATCGGAGAACATTGCCTAGGCAAGCGGCGACCTTTGCGACAAACAGAATTGACAGCAGGCCATTGACGAGAAAAATACTGCAGAGAGAACTGGCAACGATTCGAAGTATCACGCAGCAATCAACCATTCACAGCTTTCTTGCCTCGGATTGCCAACCGAACAATGTACAAGACTTCACTGGAAACCATTCGCGGATGGTTCTCGTCAAGCCAGTCCGGTGACTCGTACATTTTGCTCGAAGATGGGGAGACAAATTCCTCCACCGACTTGCCAATAAACGAGATCAAGCAAAGGCATCACAAGCAACGCTACTGCTCTGGATGGAGACCCAAAGACGCACTTCAAATATTCTGGGCGGTACTCCCATCATTCGTTGCACGCGCTCTGGGCCACGATGATGATAGCTCAGTAATTCCGCCGGCTAACGACACCTCATATCTCAATGGGCTTCGCGGATTAGCGGCGCTGTTTGTTGTTATCTATCACAACACCAATGATGTGAGTGGCACTCGAGGCACATGGGCGTTGCTCGGAGTTCCAAATTGGAATCTTAAGATCTCTCAGTCACTAACAAGATCTTTGGTAGTACTCTTTCATGTATCATGGCTGGGGAGAAGCTGAAGAATATCGCCACCCAATTCAACTGCCATTTATCCGACTCATCTATGGTGGGTATTTCAGCGTCTCCGTCTTTTTCGTCATCAGCGGGTTTGCCCTCACGTATGGGCCACTGAAGAAATCGCATCATGGCCAGAGTGAAGCAGCCATAGGCTCTCTACCATCTAGCATATTCCGCCGACCGATTCGACTTTTTCTCCCTGTCGTCCCAGTCCTAATTATGGTTGTTATTATGATTCAGCTTCAGGGCTTGTACAACGGAAATGGTCTTATCCCGCCAATTCCTGGCAGTGTTTGGGGGCAAGCGGTGTTCATCTGGCGCACAATGGTCATTATTGTTACGCAAAGCACCACCAACACCATACTACCCCAGGCGTGGACGCTTTCGGCTGAATACCAAGGCTCTCTGCTCGTGTTTCTGTGCTGCATGGCATTCGCCCGGACGTCGTCTCGAGTACGCCTGCCGCTGCTTACCACGCTACTTGCATTTCTATTCAATCTGGGATTTTGGCAACATACCTTGTTCCTTGCGGGAATGCTGCTTGCCGACTTTCGCCATGTGCGACAGAACTTTCCGGAACTAACGGGACCGGCGCGTTGGACCACTGCTTTCATCTGCTGGTCGCTCTTTTTTCTTTCGCTGTTCTTAGGCGGCTGGCCCATGCTAGGCGATGGTTACTCCGCTGCGGGATACTCATGGTTTAAGTGGGTGCCGACTGGCGGCTACGATCCAACACGTTTCTTCGCAACAATATCAGCCATTGGACTGGTAGCCTCACTCGAAGGGTTGTCTATTCCGCGACGCGGCCTGAATGCCCGATGGATCTTGTACTTGGGGGAGATCAGTTATGGTCTGTACTTGGTCCACTGGACTGTGAGCAGCAGCTTCATGGCCTGGGGTGTGAAGTTGAGCTTACTCGCCGCTGGACACAGCCAGGGGCTATCATGGGGTATCGGCTTCGGCCTTGCCATGACATTCTGCATCTGGCTTGGTGATGTGCAATGGAGGCTCGTCGATAGGAACTCTGTGAAGTTTGCGCGGTGGTTGAGTGAAAAGTGTGGGGTTTGAAGGATAGGGACCAAAGTCGAAGGGGGCTATCGACCTGAGGTCTCTGATATAGCTATTGGGGAAAAGGTTAATCCAGATTCTTATGAATGCGCAAGGTTCGCACTTTGCTGTTCTGATCGAGGTGACGTGCAGATAGTCTGTTGATTATCACTTAGACTGAGTTCAAGCGGAAGTCCCATAATAACCTGGCTGAGGAAGAGAATTATCGATCGAGCAGTAAATATTTTGTTCGGGTGGCTTGAAATTGGTCTCCAACTACTTGATCATCCTGGATGCGAGTGGCGCCCGTTTGTCAACTCTAGTCGCATTGGCTGGAAGGTTAAAGACATGGCCCTTGAATTGCCTCTACTGGAGATGTCAAGGATGCTGGAGCCTCCGATCTGTGGCATTAGTATTTGGAGAGACACGCTATGACGGTCGGGAACATAGAAATCATCGTCCAGAAAGACTTTATTGCAAGAAGAGAAAGACAGCACGCGTATTACAGCACCCGTATTCGAGCCAACATTCAGAAGCAGAAATACGTTATGAAAATGGCGATTAAGGTTTTGACATTTGGGTTGTGCAATATGCTTGATATTGCCATGTTACAATAACGTCGGGTACCATTACTAATTCAACCACTTAGATGGTCGCTCGGGTTAAGGCAAAGAAACGTTCCTGATGTTCCAATCGATCAACAGCCTGTTGCAACCCCCACGCAGGCAGCAGGACGTACAGGAACATGGTAAATGATCTCATGTTCAATTATCGACATCGCTCCCATGTGTTGATCCAGTCACCCATGGCCAACCTTGCTCCAAGATCGCCGTGACGAAATCTCGTATCACTTGAGCGATATTCTTTGAATGCCGTCTCTGATTGTCTCCGAAGTCGACCCAAGTACATCGATGCGTGTGTCGCAGCCATCCGCCCAATTGAAGTTATCCAAAAGCCTCCGAGCAATATACATCATCACAATCATCCTGCATTCTACATGGCCTTTGATCACGGCTTCAATGTGATCGCAATAGAAGTCGCATGTAAATCAATCGTCAAGTACCTTGCTGATGGGCGTGGCATTCCTCACCCTTGATGCTAGGGCCATACTAGACAATGTGGATCTTGGTTCAGTATCAGTCGGCGATACAGTTCATCGAATAATGCAACCACTCCGGGTTTGAACGCGTGGAACACAGGCCAGATTCAGGATCGACTTGCTCGCCTCTAACGTTATGTCAAGAGACTTCGACATTTCTCATGCAGTCATACAGGGAAGGTGGCACTCCCTTGTGCTTCATAACTCGAGTCGAGTAGTCATTAAAGGTGCAAATATTCTTACCGCCCTTGTGAAGTTTGATACCTTCTGGTTGCTAAGTTGGAAGGTGACTGCCTAGCTGCTACTTCATAGTAGCGGGATAACATCTATAGTAGATCGAGTCTACGAACCTTTCTATGAAACGGTGACATACGGCACGCTCTGACCTATTGTCTGCGTGGAACGGATAAGCGTTGGCTCCATGCTCCTTGAGAAAAGCGATGTCGTCGGTCATGCGTTCATAGAAATCGCAGGCAACGGCTCCAGAAGATGCATCTGCTATCTTACTATGAATATCGCAAAACGTGTTCTAGACTGATTAAAGTATAACATCAATGCCAGTACCGCCGTTGATCTGGCAGCGTGAGTGCCACAGTTCCAGATGAAGCCTCTCGTGAGATATATCCGCATTATAGCGTAGCTGCGAAGAGCAACGATGTAATTTGTCTTGTTAGAGCAAGTATATGCATCGAAAAAAGCTTGATTTTAAACCGATTCAGATATTCACTGCATGTCCAGCACCCAACACTGGAATAGTCCACGCTTCAAAGACGTCTGCTTATGATTGCAGAGGAGGACGGTTGGAGGGGGACGGTTGTCCAGACTTGACGCATGTTGACACACTGGAGTGTAAATCTGGTCGGTTCCTAGCATCAAAACCGGCGGTAAGTGTTGAGAAGGGGTTGAATGTTTCTTAGTACAAATGAAGATTGTATATAATGAAAGTACGTTCCTACAAATCACGCGCTTCCCAAGTCTTCATCACGGCAGTCCAGTACTCATCCTCATTCCCTCGAGCATGATTGCAATGCCCAGTCTCTCTGAATCGAAGCAGCATGCTGTCAAGCCCTAGAAGCTCAGCACTCTCCCATGCATGGTCCTCGATATCTTCCCATCCAATCAGATCATCCGCCTCAGAAAAGACATACGTCCGGGGTGCACTCGTAACAGGCCACAGCGACTCATCATTCAGTGCCTGGCGCGTCTGAGAGATCACGTTATTCTCAGGCCCCTTCAGCACATGATACGTTCCATACACCATGCCCAACACAACAGCGCCAGCGGGGAAGCCTACAGCACGGACAACCTTGTTGCGAGGCAGTGACCTCTTGAAGGCGGCCACATTACACGAGAACCGTGGCCTGCCTGGTGTGCTATCAAAAATGAAAGCGCCCACGGGTAATCGACAACCCGTAGCACCCAGGTATGCTCGGGCAAGGCAGACGGCCTTGTTCGATCCTCCCTCTGAGAATGCATGTAGTAACATGGTAGGTCGCTTAGACTGTGTGCTGACATGACTTCGGAGGAACTCGACAGCCGGCTCTAGCGTAGCAACCTTCTCTTTGGTTGAGCGAAATACAAGATCATGTATTACCGTCGTAATGACCATGATCGTGGTCTTCGGATAGATCTCGTTATATCTCTTCGTGTACTTGGCAACGTTTCCCGGGTCTGCACCCGTCCAGGAGGTGAGGACGATAAGCGTAGGACTTTCTTCATTGGTGCTTTCCAAAGAGATAGAGCTGAGGTCTGAAGATGTTGAGGATACAGATGAGGAACACCGAGGAGCTTCTTGGATGAATATTGATGGTGCGAGGGCTTTGAAGCCTAACAGGGCCCAGGAAGTTGAAGATCTGCCCATGAGGATAAAGATTGCTTTAAGAGAGAATAATAGAAACAGGGATGAGAGGAAAGCAAGGCAGATAGAGAACAACCCTCGGTTATGTAACTCTTGGTGCAGTACTTTTGTGTCCGACGCTCGTCATGAAATATCCGTGACTGAAGGAAGGTCGCTTCACACTTTAAGTTAAAATGGAAGGAATTGGACTGTAGTGAGCTTTACAACATTACTCACGGCTTGTACAGCCATTGAATTCACCTGCAACAGCCGATATCAACATGCAGTCAGTCGCTTAGAGGAGCACGGAAGGCTTATGGTGGCACTGCCGACACTGCAAACATTCTTCAAATTCTTCGAAATTGGGAGATTGTGCCGCGCCAGCCTCTTCCAGAACAAGCTGGGGCACAACGCTTACAATTCGCGCTTATCGCGTCGAGTTCAACACATAGAGTGCCATGGCACTGAGCTCAGCTATCGCCATTGAGAAGAGCATCCAAGATGCAGCTCTCGGAACTTGACCAATGAGCGGCTGGCATGGGAGCCAGATAAAGGACGGATGGTGGCAGGCGCTGTTATCCAGCTCCTGGATGAGGCGTCAGCCAGGTCTGC
This sequence comes from Colletotrichum fructicola Nara gc5, assembly GCF_000319635.2. Taxonomy (NCBI): domain Eukaryota; kingdom Fungi; phylum Ascomycota; class Sordariomycetes; order Glomerellales; family Glomerellaceae; genus Colletotrichum; species Colletotrichum fructicola. The sequence continues at coordinate 78,968 of NW_027094054.1, read as the reverse complement.
GAGCCGGACGAGCCAGCCAGCCACGGCAGAGGCGCTTGGCAGGCGCTTGGAAGTGTGAGAATGCTCAGTGGGCCTAGGCGCTGCGTGGCTTGGGGCAGGCCCGCCTTGCTGGTAAGAAAATCGGACAATGTCTTACGGGTGCGGTCGTTAACTCTATCTGGTGGAGCACGACCCAATCTACCGGGTCACAACACTGCTTCCGGGATACGGCTACCTATGGAACAGGGCAAAGTAAATGTCAAAATATTATGGCATTGAACTGGTGATTGGTGAACAAAATGAAGACTCGTAAGCTCTCAGTTGATCGATTGCGAAGAAGCCTTGAATCTAGAACTGCATCTTCTTTTCTCGAAGGACATCTAGATTTCCCACTCGTTTGGGTCGTGGCACGATGTGTCTAACCCTGATCTCTTTAAGCACTGAGACTGGCTTACCTTAGCGCCCGCCACGAGGAGGATACAGCTCATATTTTCAATGGTTGAGCGGCTGCTTTCGGGTGCGACTTTCAAGGGAGGAAACATCCATATCGAAAGTAATATGGGCATGTCTCAGGGCTCACGGAGATGGTGCCAAGATCGGCATCTTCAGCTTTGTTTGGTATCAGTGTGGCTGCTATGGGTTTCTTCAAATTATACCGCGAACAGCCGTATCAGCCTGTGATATCGAGACAATAACGAAACAAAGGCCCAGTCTTGAGACTCCTTCTAATGTCTAATTTCATATGAGATGTGTTGAAGTTAAATGTTATGTGTCTACAGGCTATTCTTGAGATCTTTTGATCAGTTCCCCTTGAGGCTCGTGAATCCGGTTCCCCAGATCTTTATAACATCACCGAAACTTGCCCCCCTCCGTTCAAGCACCATTGAGAAACATTATTCCCCAGTTACTCTTTCTTCATTATCGTGATGTTGTCTATCATTTCCAAAAACTCAGGATCACCAAGAGAGCACGTCACGTCGCTAGACACGTCCACAACAACGACCTTAACCGCGAATGAACACCAAGAACAAGAGCTAGAGTGGAAGCCAGGTCGGGCAGAATACGCTGTCATGGCCACCATATCTGTCATTTCTCTAATGGTAGCTCTAGATGCTACAATCTTAGTTCCAGTCCTATCTGTAGGAGGCTGCCTTTCCTTTCGTTCCGCGATTATCTTTTCTCTCTGAACTACCATACTGACACCAAATCTGTGCGTCAGGACCTTGCCCTCGACCTTCACGGCTCCGCGACCGATGCCTTCTGGGCTGGCACATCCTATCTACTACCTTGCGCCGTTTTCCAGCCATTTATCGGCTCTCTCTCTGACATCTTCGGCCGCAAAGAGCTGCTTCTTGTTTCCCTCGCATTCTTTACCCTTGGCACCCTTCTCTGTGCCCCTTTCGCACGCGACTTTACTATCTTACTGGCTGGACGCTCCCTGCAGGGGATAGGTGGTGGTGGCATCATAACAATGGGCCAGATGATCTTCGCAGATATCGTCCCATTGAGATTGAGACCCAAGTACTTCAGTTTTGTACTGGGTGCCTGGGCTCTTGGGAGTGTGCTAGGACCACTGGTCGGCGGGCTATTTGTGCAGAAAGCGACATGGAAATGGTGCTTTTACATAAATGTGAGTGAGATTCTTGATTCTCAATGTGAGATCCGTCATTTCTCTGACATCGTTGGTACCTCACAGTTGCCATTCTGCGCTCTTGGGTTCATTATGGTGCCTCTATTTGTCCGTCTTTCCGCGGAAAAGGCTTCATTTGGCTCTAAGCTCCTCCGAGTTGATGGAATAGGCGGTCTCCTTTTCATTGGTGGCATGACGAGCTTTCTCATTGGCATCTCCTGGGCCGGTGTCCAGTTCACATGGTCCTCCGCAGCTACCATTGCTCCCATCATTGTTGGCGCTGTAGCAGTATCCGCCTGCCTGTTCTGGGAGAAATACGGCGCAACAGAGCCTTTCTTCCGCCCTTCTCTTTTCTACTCCTGGTCCGCGGTGGCCGTCTACTTCGGAGCCTTCTGCCAAGGATTCCTCCTCTTCTGCGGGCTATACTACATCCCGTTTTACTTCATCTCAGTCCGCTTTGTTACGCCCACTCAGTCAGGTCTCAACCTCTTTCCTGTAACCTGCCTCCTTCTTCCGGGCTCTATTGTCGTGTCCGTGCTGACCTCACGGCTTGGCCGCTTCCGCTGGGCGATCTGGTCAGGCTGGGCTCTTGCGACGGTAGGATGCGGCTTGCTTGTCTTGTTGGACGAGAATACGACGACCGCATTGTGGGCCATCTACTTCGCCATTTTCGGCATCGGAAATGGCATGGTACTCACGAGCGTCAACGTCGGTACCCAGGCCATCAGCCGCATCGAAGACTGCGGTCGAGCTGCATGTATGTACGCCTTTATGCGCACGCTAGGAATGAGCGTTGGCGTCGCGGTCGGAGGCACCGCATTCCAGAATGTCATGGTCAATCGATTGCGCGAGCTCGGGCTGCCTGAGACTATTGCTCAGAATGCCGAAGCATTTGCAACCGAGTTGGCTGGCATGGCCTCTTGGGATCCGGTACGGCTTGGAGCTTTGTCCGCTTACGTGAAAGGGTTCCAGGGCGTGTTCTGGGTAATGACGGCAACGGCTGCTTCTGGATTCATCACTAGCTTGGTGATTCGCAAGCATAGTATGGACAAAACGCTTGAGTCTAGGTTTACGCTGGAGGGGACACGAAATAGGAAGTCAGAGGTCCCGTCGGTTGGGAGCTACGTGAGTGAAGTGGTTTGATGACAAGTTTTTCACACACTTGTATGACGAAAAGAGTCTTAATGCGTGCTGTAGAGAGAGACGGAAGTCATGGAAACCTCGCACGGCAGCCTTTCGTGGCGACTGCGACTATGCTTTAGGTCATAAATCTGAGCCTCCCATCAGGAGGCTAGCAATTGTAAATCTTGACTTCTTCACCTTTTCAAGTAGTATTCCGTCACTTATCAGGAGTCCCTTACCCGGAATGAAAAACCCAGCTAGAACCACTCTGATTCCATTGAAAGCAAAAAGATGATCGTTCATAGTACCAAAGCAACTATCATATTCTTTTCAATCTTTGCCAATCCTACTTCCTTGAATAAACAGTTCCGTACCTTCTTGACCCATTTCTGCCTCTAAAACGAAGGCCTTGCTCGGATTTTCACCGTGATCTCCATTAACTAGGGATCGACTGTGCTTGTAGCTAAAGACTATATGTACATTCGATAAAGATGCTATCGCAAATATGCTCTCAATCTGTTGGGCAAATCAACAATATCACCCCTGTTCGTTTATCAAATAATCATCATTTGCGCCCCTGTTTCTCAAGTCAAGTCGTTTGTAGGTTTCAGTTCAGAACGGCATAGTCGGTTTTGTGGTGGCTCCTCTCCACCCAAAAGAGAATGAAATTTTCAGCAGGCGAAGTTTTCAGCCCTCACTGCGTAGGACACAACGAACCTGCAGACGATATCAGTCGACATGAGAATAGGATATAGCCTAAACTGATCCTTAAAGGCCGGATGACAAGAGATACTATAGCCAATTGGGGCGTTGAAGAAAGCCAAGGTCTGCAGTCTTTAGACATCCAGAGCAATCAAAGTCCTTCCTGTCACTTATTCAGACTTCTTATCTCTCGATTAACTTTACAATGTCTCACCGCTCCCTCCAACCTCAGACTTCGGGCTGGGCCATGATCTTTCCCACATTTCATTAGCTGGTTTTTCTTGAGTGATTATGTTCCCGATCCTGCTTCTCGGTGTGGCAGGCGCGGTGTACCTACTGACCGCGGCTGTCATATCATGGACTCGCCTTTCACACATTCCCGGCCCCTTCCTTTGTTCATAGTCATATTGGTCCATGTTCCAGATCCGCGCTCAGGTTTCTCGCGCATACTTCAAATACGTTCAACTCTCAGCGAAATACAGCAAAGTCATTCGCATAAGTCCAAACGACTTAATTACGTTTGATTTAGACCTCATCAAGCGCATATTAGCAGTTAAGTCGACTTATAGATGAAGCAGCTAGTATAAAGCCGGGCACCCAGCTACACCTATATGACGACATAACAGGCAGTATACTTAATAAGTCAGCTCATTATTCCCTGAGAACGAAGCTACAACCTAGATACCTTAGGAAGGACATCCCCAGATTAGAAGCCAGTATCAAATCCGGAATAATCGATCTAGTCGGGTTAATTCGCTTAAAGTATACCTCAAGGCCGCTGAACAAAGTATACCCAGAAATCGCAGAGCAGATGATAGTAAACTTTGGTCGACTTGCAGACTACTACGGTATGGATGCTCGATCGACCATGTCATTCGGGCAACCCCTTGACCCCCTTCAAAAGGATCAAGATGTCTTTGGACTGATCAACATGTCGAATTTGGCAATAGACTATATCCAATTCTTCACTGACATACCAACCCTCCAATTCATCAGTAACTCATATACGATCTTAAATGGGGGCCTAAGCCAACTGATAAGAGTGGTTTCGGGAAGATTGTGGGGTGAGTGAACATGCATCATGTCCCTCCGCGCATTGAACTGATGAATAGAAATGCTGACTTGGATAGACTTGCTAAAGAGCATGTCGACGCTCGCTTTGGGCCCGATGCGAAGGACGAGCCAGACTTACTTGTGAGCAATTCTCTGTCCCCGAATGTTTTCATTTAGAGTCACAGCCTGAACAGGTTTCATTCCTCCGCCGTGGTCCTGACCGTCGTTCAGCACAGTCCGAGGTTATGTTTCTGAAGGTTGCCGGATCCAATACGGCAGCAAACGGCAGCAAAAGCCATCAAATGGACAATGCATCACCTTTTCGCCAATCTCTCTGTACTCGAGGCTCTCACACAAGAGATTGAGAATGGAATTGCAGAGGAAGGAATTTCGGATCCCATAAGCTACCAGGAAGCCCGAAGTCTGCCGTTTCTTCAAGTAAATTTCGAGAAGAGAACGGCCATTCGCGTGATACGCTCCTGCTGACGAAGAAACAAAGGCCGTCATCTGGGAGTGTCTTCGTGTCCAGCCCCCTTTCACAGGCCTGGTTATGAAACAGGTTAGACCAGAAGGAGATATATATGAGGAATGTCGTTGTCTGCCGGGACGAGAGTTGGCCACGACATTTGGTCCGTGACCCACGACAAACATATTTTTAGCGAGGATGCTGAAGACTTCCGACCTCAACGATGGTTGAAAGATGATCCGGACACCGTCCAATCTTGGAAGAAATAGACTGAGCTTGTCTTTGGCGCGGGCCGTTGGCAGTGTACTGGCAAGTCTGCGGCGCTTATGGAGCTAAACAAAGTATTTGCTGAGGGGAGCATCGAAAGCTGTTAAACTGAATCCTTTTATATCCCCGGTTTCTTACCCAGTTTTGTTGCATAGTTGGTTCGTAATTTAAAGTTCAAGCCCACCGGCCTGCCGATGTCAGTGGTCATTTGAGATCGGAGGTAGTCGTACGAATAGAGCAGGAGATGGGCTAGTACAGACACACACTCAGGGATTGTGGAACGGCTTCAGTAATGGCACCACGGCTCATCGTAGCTTGCAACCTCGTCCGGGTATGCATAATTCGAAGCCTTGGTGTTCATTAGAACCTTGCCTCATAATCCTATGAACATCTTGAGTTCTTGACCAGAGGCTCCATCGTTCAACTTGTGTGCCCTTACTTGGCCGGTGAAACTGGTATTGCCATGATCAAAGGAGGAAGCTTATTGACATTTATCTTGTGTGACAGCGCTCATAAGCATCAGATGTCTTCCGAAACAATCTGGGTCACTCTTCTCTAGGACATCTGCCTTGAAAAGCCAAGTAGCGCCCTGAACCTTGGGAGAATCATTCGGGTAGCCGTTGTAGTACCGGTCAAAGCTCGCGTTCTCCATCTTGTTTTCTTGACGCCCTCGAAAAGCTTTTCCCCGTTGGTGCCGATCATGTCATCGCGAAACTTCGAGCCGCGCATGAAGAGTCTCCTTTTCCCGTCCATGTCTATGTCCCAAAGATAGCAAGTGTTCCAGACTCAGCCTTGCTGGAGACTCTGTGACGTCTTTACATCGAGGGCAACGCCGGGCACACGGTAAGCAGGATCCTGCTTATCCATGGGCAGCCTCCCGCGTGAGACAGTTCGTCCAAACGAAGATAATGACGCCGTCGGGAACTTGCTTTCCGTTGTGGTTGATATTCCACATCTGATCGGCGCAGTAGTTGCCGATGTGCTCAGCACCTCCTTCGCTACAGGACGATTGTCGATAGCGGTACACCCATTTTCCTTAGGACATGGTACCGCTGATGGGTCGCAGGTCGGAATCGATGAGGGCTAGGACGCTGGTGGTGGAAGACTTGGAGAAGAGCAGATAATCTGGACTAAAAGAACGAGGAAGGGCAGACGACTTATGAACAGTAATGAGGGGAAGCATATTACGGCAACTGCCAATTGTCGGCGTCCATCGCTGGGCTTCCATGTGAAGTTCCGGTCAATGGAATCATGGAGCAGCTTACATCTGAAGATTATTGATGTCGCCAAAGAGTAGGGTTCGTGGAACCATACTGGCGTGAAGATGCCGTACTTCCAATCAACACAAGAAGGAGATGATACAAGTTTCCCATCCTTCTGAAAGAGATTTCGGGACGCGGGGAGCAATACGTGACAGCTAACTTTTAGAAAACCGCAACGCGGTCCAAACTCGGAACCACCTGCATATTGGAGCTTGGAGGTTCGTGTATGGTTAATAGCAGAAGCAAGACTGCTGAAGAGCAAGTAAAAGATTTATCAGCATTAACACGTACTGTCTCGAGGACAAGGCTCGTCTTTCGTTCTTACATGCACGCAGTCTAATAAAGTACATGCTCCTGCTGTGACACAGATCGAAAAGCAGCTATTGCTTGCGCCCTCCCGATAGCCTTATATGGAGCGGAAACCTGGTATGCAGGCCTGACTAAGCCAGCTCTAAGCAGCAACAACAGTACTAGTAGCAGTACTGCTTCACAGATAGCTACAGTTGGCACAGGGCAGAAGGGTCTAGCCTGTAGAGTCGGAAGAGTTATTACAGCAGCAGCAAGGGCTATCCTACCTGTCTGGAGGACCACACCAACCAGTGCCCTCATCCGAGATGCTGGCCTACCTACAGTAGAGGTAGCCCTCGAGGCAGCGCGACTACGCTTCGCTACACGCCTACAGAAGGTTGACCAACAACATCCCTTGGTCCCAAGGCTTCTACAGCCAGGGCGGCAGCAGACCAGGCTCCAAAGGACAGCTGGCCTCTTACCTAAGTGCCCAAGGCCAGCACTTCTACAGCCGCAATACCTCCCAGGGTCCTATAACCTTATAGTTACACAGACGAAGGAAGTAGCAGCCAGGATCTTCCAGGCCTGGCTCAAGACGGTGCCAAAAGAGCATACTATCATCTACTCAGATGGCTCTAAAGCCCCTGATGGCGCTACAGGATTTGGCTTTGTCATCTACCGTAAGAATAAACGCATAGCCCAGGGCTGCGGACGCCTCGGCATAGCAGAAGTATTTGATGGCGAGGCCGAAGGGGCGAGGGCAGGGCTCCGACGGGCCCTCCTTACCTCCCAGGGCCAGCCTATACATATCTGTATCGACAATACCAGCGTTATCCAGGGGATCCGAGGCATGGCCCCAGACTCCTCACAAGCTGCCTTCCTTGAGATCCAAGAGGCAGTTAGGATATACAACATACAAACCCACTGGTCCCCAGGGCACCAGGGCATCAAAGGAAACGAGGAAGCAGACATCCTAGCTAAGGAGGGCACAACTCTGCCAGCCCCTAGGGGCCAACTAGCTACCCTATCAGGGATCAAACGGCTTGCTAGAGAGCGTATATACCGCCAGCATAGAAGATGGTGGAAGCAAGAGGCAACGTCCTGCCACACCCAACTAGGGCTTAAGGCTTCCCTCGCCTGCCCTCCTGAACTGACCCTGCCACGGGCGATCCTTCACCATCTCCTGGCAGCCCGTTCAGGGCATGGAGACTTCGAGCAATATCACCAACGCTTCAACCATACAGAAGCACTACTTACCTGCTCCTGCGGGGAGGCAAAGGCAGTAGACCACCTAGTCTACTGCCGAAAGACCTTAGTGAGGCGGCTTCAGTGGCCCACCCTCCACCCTTCTAGTTCACAGGAGCCTATAGGGCCTATAGGATCTCTTGAGCAGTACTATAAGGGGCTAATTACTGATCATGAAGGCTTCCAGGCCTTTCTCTCTGTGACAGACTTCTTCCAGAAGATCTGCCCGCGGTACTAGGGACTAGGTCTTGACCTAGACCTTAGTAACAACCCCCTCCTCGTAGAGGATCGGAAGACCACAACGGAACTAGGGAACCAGCGGGAACTAGGGACGAATAGAACACATAGTAGCCCACGGGCAAGATTTGGAGGACGTTAGGAAGAGGCGTGTACTGTAGAGTATATAGCTTGAGCCGGCGACCCTCCACGCCGTATACCCCTCGGGAGGTCGGCCGCAAGGGCGGCTGCGCCCTTGCCGCCACGGCGTTAAATATAACAACAACAACAACAACAACAACACAGACTCATTACATGACATGCTATTCATTCTCTTTGAAGCCAATATCTCAACGTCAGGCTGGCGAGCACGAGTTGACATAGCCTTTAGGGATCGCGTAAAATTCCTATATCTAAGTGCGTACAGATGGTATGGCTTTAGTTGTGTTACGCCTATCCAGCAAGGGATCTCTAAACATATAATACTAGGCACTCTTTCGGCCCGCTGTTAAAATTCTGGTCTACCATTACAACAACTTAGGTATTGCTATCCTTGACACCAGACAATTAGAGAACGGCAATGCAGACGTAGTACTGGCCCCAAAGGCTTGCGCAGTTGCTTCCGACCGCCGGGTTCCAGGCGTAGAAGTTATTCAGAGTAATACCCGACTTAGCCGCAATATCGTAGCACGTGTCACCACCTACAACCAGATGGAAGGTCTTGCAGCTTTTAGTCATGCCTTCCTGAATTGGTGTGGGCGTCGCGACACCATTGCCAGCTTTAGTGGTCGTAACCAGAGTAGTAGTGGGTGTCGAGCCGACGACGCCGACACAGATGTAAGTGTCCAGCCACAAGCTGGCGCACGTGTTTCCAACAGCCGGGTTCCACTTATACAGGTCAGCGAGGGCAATGCCGTTGCTGGACGCAATCGCCGCGCAACCATCTCCGCTCTTAACCTTATAGAACTTGTTACAGTTACCAACCATGCCTTCTTGAATCGGCGTAGGAGTGCTGATGCCGTTCCCCGGCGCCGTGGTCGTCGTTGGGGGAGCTGTCGTTGTGGTGACCGGGGCTGTGTATCCGATCACGCGAACGCAGACGTAGACATTAGCCCAGAGGCCGGCGCAAGTGTTACCCACAGCAGGATTCCATTCATAAAAGTCAGACAGCAGGATACTGTTAGCGGAAGCTATAGACGCGCAGCCGTCCCCAGTCTTAACCATGTAGAAGCGGTTACAGTTGTCAACCATGCCCTCTTGGATAGGAGTAGGGGTGGAGATGCCGTTACCAGCCGTTGTGGTCGATGCTGGTACAGTCGTGGTAGTAGGAGCACTGCTGCCAATGACGCCTACGCAGACGTAGACATTAGCCCAGAGTCCTGCGCATGTATCCCCGACGGCGGGGTTCCAGGCGTAGAAGTCGGATAACGCGATGCTGTTGCTGCTGGCGATAGCAGCGCAGCCGTCTCCCGTCTTGACAAAGTAGAACTTATTGCAGCTAGTCGTCATGCCCTCCTGGATGGGGGTCGGGGTAGAGATACCGTTACTCGGAGCAGTTGTCGTTGCCGGCGGCTGGGATGTGACTGTTCCACCGCTAACAATACCGACACAGACGTACACCTCAGCCCACAGACCGCTGCAAGTGTTCCCAACTGCTGGGTTCCAGCTATAGAAGTCTGTAAGGGCAATGCCATTGTTGTTGGCGATATTTGCACACCCGTCTCCCGTCTTGACGAAATAAAACTTGTTGCAGTCCTTGGTCATTCCGTCCTGGATCGGAGTTGGCGTCACGACTCCATTACCAGGGTCGCTGGTCGGCGTCGAGGCAGCACTGGTGGTGGTAGTAACTGGCACTTCAGGAGGAATGCCCCAGTTTCTCTCAATGCAATAAGAGTTTCCGGTAACAAGCTCGCAAGCCGTAGCGAGAGAGGGGTTCTGTCTTGTCAGTCTGGATGACACGCGACAATGGAACGGGCAGCACTCACGTATGAGGTGAAATCAGAGACTTCAAGACCGTAGGAAGTTGCAATCGCGTCGCAAGTCTCAGAGGACTCGGCAACGTGCCACCAAGTGCAGTCTGATGGCGTATTCGGATCGGCGGTAGAAGGCGGCTCGACATCCCATGACTGGGCGACGACGGACCACGAAATCTGGGCCACAAGGACCGCAAAAGATTGGAGTCTCATTGTGGAAAATACCAGACTGAGATATTCAGATTAAGTGATTGATGAGTTGAATATGGAAAAGATAGTTGGGATCAGTTGAAAAACGAGTGTAAGGCCAAATTAGGCGTGCGACAACGAGAGCACAATTCCAATAGAATGTGATGCTGCTACAAATCAAGAAGCAGTCGTGGTTGAGAAGATCTTCTTTTTGTATTCCCTATTGTACTGTCAGTTCATCGTGAAGATACAGAACGTCGCCTCTAGGCAACAGTTTTTGAAAACCCATGGTAAGATAATTCTGGTCCGCACTCACTTGGAGAGGCAACAGGTAATCTCGAACATGCATAGCTGACAATAATCATGCGCCTGACGGATGCATCAATAGTTCCACCCTTCATCTCCATCCTGCTAGTTGAACTTCCGTTAGCTTGCCCTCGCTCCTTCAATCCGCCATGTATTCTCACTGCCTGTGATCTATCGCGGCCCAGGTGATCTCCCGAAGCACCTGATGCCCCCCAAATAGAGTAGCAATTCTCACAGCTCGAAGCGCCAAGCCGGACTTTAGGATTCTGGACATGAGAGGGCACATGGTCTGTCACCTTGCCAAGCAAACCTCGGACGAGACGGCTCGCCCGAGGCTTATGCAAGCTGAGAGCGGGACAGTCAGGACCCTAGGTGTACCCAATGAGAACATCGTTGCCCCTGCATCAGGCAGGGTTGGTCTTACACTGCATCATCACCACACGAACCCATGCGAGGCAGGCATTTTACGATCATGTACTGTGACAAGGACACTGCTCTGCCTCGCCGTGGGTGATCAGTTGAGTTCCTTTATGTATATTGCGCTTGTTATTTCCGCATCTATCCGCGGAGCTTTTGTCAAAATCAAGTTAGCACATGACCTCCTTAAAAGTTGAGTTTGCGTGAACTTCTAGTCCTCAACAACCCTTGCCCCTGTGAATCCTTTTGCTACGCCTCAATCTAAGTTGCAGCAGCTTGGGCAATGTGCTATGGAGTATCGTGATGAGAATGCGCTGACTGTAGTTTGTTATCTTGGCTTAATCTAAGACTTTTGTCCATTCTAAAGCACCCCCAAGCATCCGTCGCCCGGCTTACGGACTTTGGTCGGTATTGCCTTCATCTCTGGTGCAAGTCGCTCCGTCATCGTGTTGTGGATGTGCCCCTCCACTGTCGGTCTTTGACGACACTCCCTCTTTACCACTGCCACTCGTTACACCCTTCGTTCGTTCCGCCTCACGTTCTTCACGCAAAAGCTGCTTGGCGCGGTGTCTGGCGCGTCTTCACAATCAGTCATCCCGAAACCATGGCCAACGTTCTGTCCTTGCGGCTTCGTGCCATTCTTTTCCTGTTCTTCTTGTCAGTCTCTACGGTTTCTTGTTTCAAATTTGACGACACTGCGATACACCTGAGTGGTGGGTTCAAACGTGGCACCCAACTCAAGTATAGCGGCGATGTAGGCACGCAGCCTCAGCCGAGCCAGGCAAAGCCTCTGTTCCGACGACAACCCAGGAAGCGCTCTCCTGTGCCTCGTTACCCTGCGCCCGTCATTCCGTCTAGCAAAGATGATGACTCATGGTCTGTTATGGTCGAGGAGCCGGACATGTTGTACATGAATCTGGGCCCTGCGTTCGATCTTTCAAACTGCGTGTTCTGTCCTACCCAGAACGATGGAACTGCCCTCGACGAAACGGATTCGGAGGCTATTCTCAAGCACATGACTTGGCAAACCTTCCTTCGGTACATCAAAGGAGACAAGGCGGCCCTTACCGATACGTGTGTCTTCTATTCCAAAGGTGTCACAACTGCTGGAGCAGCAACGGGTCTGTCCGTTGCTGCCACAGAATGGGCATGCGGAGAGTCCCAGAAGGCCCGGTACACAATCTGGGTATGCATTTCACACGTCTTTGGGAAGCCATTGAAGGTCCTTGAAGTGATGGAACTGACGAATGATCCCGTACAGAATCTGTTCCCCAACAGCCTTGACGCTTCTAGTCACTCGGGCGTCCGAGACTTTTACGCCATGTTTACGCCCGGAAGCTGGCTGGATCCTGTCAGGAAAAAGCAGTTAGAGTTCGAGGCAACGAAACCTCCCGGAACAGTGCCACCGACCATCCGTTATTTCCAACAAATGTCGGCGGCCATGGCTGAAGCATGCTACGGAGACATCATCATCATGACGGAGACGCCGTCAGAACTCGCCCTCTACGAGCCAGGCAAGAAGTACCAGATCAAAGAATTGAACAACATCTTCTGGTCTCACGAGCGGCCCGTCCTCCAGCGAAAGGTGAAAGCGGGACAGGCAAAACTCTATGCACTGGACTCAACCACCAAAGAAGCCTGGGAAGTAAAAAACATCAACACGTTCGAGCTTGGCTCCCCGATAAAGTTCAGGCGAGGTCTGCAATCGGTCAACGAGGCGTCTAATGCCTTTGGACGGTCCAAGTTGCAGGCCCGGGCCAACATGTGCCAGAGCAACGGACTTGGCTCTCAGGGACTAGGCCAAGACTGGTTTGGATCTTACGGAAGCAATGGGTGGTAGATGGGAAAGGTTACAAGGACGAGTTCAATCGTCGACAGCTGATTTCCAGACTTGTGGGCTTGGGTCTTTCTAGGTTCACTTACTTACATCTTCATACTCTCCTTGACAATATTTCTTAATCTTATCACTTTGCATGATATCACTTTGCATGAGCCGACATAATCTGTTTTAAGACGGAAGGTTTTCGTTCATCGTCCCATTGTCGATGTCATCACGAATCAACAGGATATTTTCACAGTCAGAAGGCGGGGAGTGGCAGTTTCCTCTTCATTCAAAGTCGAAGCTATGCTCTACGCATCCATCGCACGAACCATGACAATCTGTGCCTCTTGGCCGCATCGACGTGAGGTGATGAGTTCAGCTTCGTGCCAAGCAGGTTGGGGTCCGATCCTTCGCGACCCGCTGCCCCACTGGCGGCCCCGGAGCGCCGTCCGCCACCAAGCCTTAAAAAGCCGTGGATGGAGATTACAGACGGATTCGGAAATGTAGCCGGGACGTTGCCGCCCCTCGGTCCGAACCTTGAGCAACGCCAAGATCGCGGAAAGACGAACGGATGCACGGCCCCCACGTTCCTCCAGCTCCCCGCTTCCTTCGTGCTGGAAGCAAACCAATCGCGGGTTAGCGGTAAGCGCTCATGCGAGTCCCGTCCGTTATCGGGCCACATTTCTGCCCCCCAATTCCCATATATGTTGACCGGTGTACTCGAGCGGAGACGGATCAGGCAAACAGCCTTATACTAGTATTTAAGATTGATTCCAGCCCGAGGATCAGTCTAATTTCCGCTTTCCCACGAATCATCGACACGCGACATGGAAGTTTACAGGAATCCCGAAGGATCGGGGTTGAGAGTTTCCTTGCGCTCTTCCCGAGATTGGAACCACGAGATTAAGAACGAATTTGCCGACCCTACGGAAACTTGCTTCGTTCGGCTTGCCACCCAGTATGCTGCAAAGTATCTGTCGTTGAGCGATTACCTGGATGGCGTGTTGTCTCACTTGAGGAAAGGAGCGACGAAGCACAAGTGGGATGTACCACCAGAAGACATCAGTGACTTCCTAGAGCTGGACCTCTTCGCGGGGGCTGTTAAATCACGGTATCTCGATCCGGCCTTCGTACCTTTGGGAGAACATGGTGAGTTTCTCACGCGCAATTTCTTCCTGCTCCAGCTGACTCGAATTTTGCCACGTCAAGACTACTCTAGGATGAAAAGTCTCGCTTCTAGATTATGGATCACAAATGATCCAGACGAGTTTGACCAGCTCGGCCGAGAGGACCAGACCGACCTCTCAGCTTTGTTACCGGAAATTGCCGATCTTTTGCTAGTCATCTGCTACGTAAGGCGACACACACTTCTGTTCAGATACCTTATTGGTGTGTTACCGGGACCTCCCGATAGGTCTACCTTTGACCTCCTGAACGAGATGCTGCTACAGCCGCGAACCGCCTATTGGACCGCAATATACCAGCATTCACCAAAACAACAGAGCAACTCGGCAGACGAAATAAGCATGTGGACTGATATCCTCAACTTTGGCTGGGTGCATGATCCAGTGAACTCAGAGACAGAGCGGTTCCTGCAGCATGGAATACGCAGCCAAGATCCTGGTGTTGCAAGGGACGACAGCGTCGAATTTGGGAGCCAGAAGCTGAGGAACCTTCACCTTGCGTTAGCCTCAAGGGGACTTTACTGTAGTGTGTCATCGCTTGGTGACTATCTGGCGAGCTGCAAATCACTCGACCAAGCTCTGGACTTCCTCACGATATTCCCCGGCGACAAGGTCAGGCCGCCGGGTCGCGACTTGTACGAATGGGAGTCTGGAGGCCTGGTGGGTAGCATTGCCAGTTCTTCAAACCTGGATGGGAAGTTGCGGACGGATATCATGAGACTCGCCCTTAGTCGCGTCGAGGGCGTGGACGTCAACGCCCCATTTAACTCCAATCCATGGGAAGATGACATGCCGGGGAGAAAGCCAACGCCCCGCATGACCGGTCTACAAGTCGCAGCTTCCAAAGGGGACCAAGAGCTTGCCGAGGTTCTCGTCCAGTACGGAGCCCGAGCTGATGCGGTGGAGTACATAACAGGGTTGGATGCGGCAGGGTTTGCGCGGAAGAGCGGGCATGTGGGTTTGGCTGAATGGCTTGACGGTTTATCTCGGGAGTAGAAACAAATCTTTGATCGTCAGTTGGTTCAGGAAAGCCTGTGTGTGGACGGAAGTATATGTGCCAAATATTGTCACTTGGCATGGTTCGCGTTAATTTGCGGCACCCACATCGCAGGGCGGGGAGAGGCGAACTCCTTTGTGAGCTCAGCGGGCAAGGGTAATAGAGCAGGAGACGAGCTAATCATTTTGCCTATCCTCCACTCGACCTGGCCACTCGGGACGCCTATTCGCTTCCTTTCTTGTTACCAAATTATCGTTGACAGTCAGGAGACAAAAACTTCTTATCAATCGATCTAATCTTAGTGACCGAGAAGGGTAGGGCTGGTCGTTGACAAGGATCATCGAGCTGGCCCTTCAGAAGTTCTTTTGAGGCTCCACTCTATGCCGAAGCCAAGGCCAGGCAGCGACTCTCATTCAATGTGATCCAGGCTTCGTCTGCTGATGTAACCTAATACACAGTCCTGAGGGGTTCAGTCGGACTGAAATGCGAACAACTGCGCCTGTTGAGTGGCGTGAGACATAAGACGCGCCGCTGCCGGGTTCGAAAGCGGCGCAGAGTTGCCAAGTCTAAGGATTGCGTTGCATTTGAGCACACATGAGTCGAGTGGTAAGCGAGTGACGAGCGGATAAGATGAGTCCAAATTGATAGTTTGTTGTAAAATTATTGTTACAGTCAGAAAAGCAGCCCACCAAACCAGCTCCACCATACATCATGTGCCCTGTGCTTGATTATCCTCGTTGCTCCTCACAGGCAACCCCTACTGCTTACGCCGGCGGCGACCAAGAGGGAATGGCAACGCAATAGTCGTAGTTCTTGACGACTCCGGAACCTACGCTGGGTTAGTAACCGCGACTTGTGGAGCCAGTGGCCTTGATTGAGACTTACAATCCGATCCTACCGAGGGGTTCCACGCCACAAAGCGAGCCTGTGGGATCTTGATGTTATTCACAAACTGATCGCAAGGACTGGTGTCAGCTACAATGAAGCATCCGCTGGTTAGCAATTTTCTGGGGCGGGAAAGGATGTAGAGCGATGTCACCTTCGGTGGCGTTTGCGATGACCCAACGGGTGCAGCTTGAGACTTGACCTAGCAGTTGATCAGCATATACTTGAGCAAGAACCGGTGATGGTAGAGTCCTCACCTGCGGGCCGGAAATGTTTGACACCCGTGCAGAAAGTGTAACCTGGTTTGTCGTGTCAGTCGACGCCAGATGAGCGGATTTATCGAGTTAACTTGACATACCTGTGTGGAAGTTCTCGCATTCTGTCCCAATATCCGGATTCCACTCGTTGAGGTGCGTCACATTGACCCCAAACCAGAACGCATAGTCCGCGCAACTCCAGCCGGGCTCAGCAACGGTCTCTCGTACGCAGTACTCGGTCATATCCGGCCATCGTCGCTCGTCGGGCGACACGCAGTAGCGGTATCCGCCCTGGAGCTCGCACTCGCTGTCAATGCCAGCGGTGATCGCAAGATCCGGGTTCCACTCCTTGAGATCATCCAAGCTGACATCGTAGATCGCAGCAACGTCCTCGCAGTCGTACGTCAACGTAGCATTCAGCTCAATCGGCGCTTCTGCGTAGTTTGCGCAGTCCTTACGTGTTCCTTTCGCAAGGGGATTCAGCACGCCCAAGTTAGGAAGTAAATCTACCCGCGTTGGGCTCGGCATGGCTTCAAAAGTCTCAAACTCCACGGTTGGCGTGCTTTATGATGAATGTTAGCTGGTTTCTGAGAAAGGTTTTGGCTTCTGTCAAGACTCACGGGTGGATCGCGGTTGTTTTGGGCGAAGGCATGTCGACCTCGTCCTCGGGGAACGGGTGAACCCAAGAACCACCGGGATTCGAGGCGCAGAGGATGTAGCCCCTAGATGCAAAGTTGTCGATGTATTCGCAAGCTTGACCGAGCTCAGGGTTCCAGGTCACGACCTGCGTCCAGCTGATGTCGTTCCTCGACGCCACGTCCCGGCATTTATCACCCTTGACCATCTCGTACGTTTTGCAAGAAATGCTGTCGGGAATACAGATCGTTCCAGAACTGGGGAAGTTGGAACAGAACGCCGGAAGGTGGTTGGCGGTGAGCAGCTGTGAAGTACTAACACCACGACTCTTGGAAATGCTCAAGCAAGTGTCGCCGGACTGTATGGTGTACGTCGTCCCAACGCACTCGGGGGTCGATGTAGGTTCAGAAGTTGGGCTAAAATTACGTTGGTGTCAGTCAAGATCGTGAATCTCCACAGATAACTTCAATTTGACCGTGAGAATGACTGACGGAATAGCCCACGTAGTTTCTGCTGGTGTTGTAATGGCTATGGTGGTGCTGCCGCAAGACGATGTCAAAGATGAAAACTTCGATGCTATCAGCTCGTCCGATGCAAGAGGTTGTTGGATGCGCAACGCAATGCTTGAGAGGAAGCAATTGTCGCAGGGAAGAGTCGGCTCTTTACTCATGTTGGTTAGTTTCAACCCATGGGCTTTCGTTAAACCCATTGAAACATTAAACGCACCTGGGGCTGCCGATGTTGTCATCGCATCTGGGTCCATGTGAAGGGCGTCGCGAATTGCAGCATTGCATCTTCGACCAGACCTTGAAGATGAACATGAAGTTGTTAGCGAGCCAAATACCACCCGCAGAGTTTGAAAAACATGAACTTACGAGTCCTGGAGACAAACAGCTTGGTATGCCTCATAACGCTCCTGAAAGTCATACGTGGCTAGATACGACCACCCTTCATGGTCAGTGTACCTGCTATTGCCGCATGCGCCGGCAACTCTCCGCTGGTACGTCGTGAGAGCAGTGGTACAAGCGGTGGTGCACAATGAAATCAACACCGCATCAGTCTCGTAAAAGGCCGCATCAATATCCAGAAGCACGGCATCGCAATTGACGCCTTGGTTCAGTACTTGAATGCAGGAGCTGGAAAGGCCATCGGGAGTATTCGTGATGTTGGCAAGATAGACAAGACCCAATGCCCCGGGAATATGGCTAGCCAGTAAGGCCAAAGAAATACTAAGGACCACCATCTCTGCTCCAGAATGAACAACTACGGCAGAAGACAGAAGAGTCAATCTCGAGGACTTAGGAACGGATGAGTCCTCAATCTCTAGTGTTCAAATGGCCGGGATCTCAGAGACGGACTCGGAAGAGTGCAATCGCTTAGTCCGTTAGCAGACTTCAAATGGCGACCAGCGAGCGGGCCCCTCATTCACCTTCTCACGAAGTATTCCAGGCAAGTTGCTGATGGATCTGACATTCCGGGCATGGATGCAATTCTCGATGTTGCATTCGAGTGGCCCCTGCCTCTGTGGGTCCGTCCGCGTCCCCTGCAGCGTGCATTATTGCAGCTTACGCCCAGAGAATTGACGAGAAGTGCCACCCACGACACGCGTGTAGAGGTACATCTCTTTAGCTCACCGTGGATTTCAGTCGGTCTGCCCTCGTGGGAACGAGATCCCAGTAAATTTGTTCGCACACTGAAGGCCGAGAATGTGGCGATCTCGGCTCATGTCCTGTTTGGGTCAGTCAGCCTATGAGCTCGCCGACCACCAAATACGTACAGGCACCGACTCAGATTATTGCATCCTAAGGCTTTCCCGTTGTCCTTGCAATAGAAATCATCAGGTAGGGAAGGATACTATCCTACCGCCCACGTTTCAAGGCAACCTTTCTCAATCTTTGACACACTTCATGCCAGTAATTCAGGAGATCTTCTGCGTCCACCAGACCATCTAAACTCCTCCATCATGGGGCTGTTTACATTGTCTGATCCGCCTCAACCTAGGCTACTTTCCTTGTGGACTGTAATACTCTTCTTGTCATTCTTTGCGCAATCTGCTTTTGGCTCAAGCCTGACGCCCGTATCTCCAAATCCGTCTGTTTCTGGGCACCTTCTTTCTGAACGTCAAACCGGATGCTCTAATGAAAACCCTTGCAGAAATCCCACAGCATGCTGTAATGGGAAAAGGTGCGTCTCTTCATGAAGTGAATGTGCGTCCACACCGTCGAACCGGGCTAATCTCAACGTAGTGGCTTTGTACGTGGCAAGAGATCTCTCGGGGTCAGACAACGCTTCCTGAGCCCTCACTAATGATGTTTTAGTGTGGCTACGAGGAAGATCACTGCGGTCCCGATTGCGTTTCTGATTGCGACTCCAAAGCCGACTGCGGCGCGTACGCTGATCCACCTGGCAAAGAATGTCCTCTGAGAGTGTGTTGCAACAAATGGGGTAACTGCGGCACCACCGAGGTAATGTCCATTATGAACAAGGACAAGAAAGTTCCTGCTCGCTCTTTCCACTTCTGACTTACATACTGATCGCATCTGTAGTCTTTCTGCGGTGACGGATGCCAGAGCAACTGCGAAGTCCCCGCTGTCACCACGGGCCATGATGGTGATGTCCGCGATCTCGTCATCGGCTACTTCGAAAGCTGGATTCTCCTTCGGAGAGGCTGCTCGCAGAGAGACATAAGCCACGTGCGCTTCGACTCTATGACGCACATCAACGTGGCCTTTGGCTTCATCAAACCCGACACCTACGAGATTCATCCTATTCGCGGCGCCACCATCGCTGGTTTCCAGACCGTCACGAACCTCAAGCAGCGCGCGCCCGGTCTCAAAGTCTGGCTTGCTCTAGGCGGCTGGACCTTCAGCGACAACGGTACCGATACGCAGCCAGTATTCGGCGACATTGCCAGCACGTCACTCAAGCGAAGCATTTTTGTCGACAAGCTCCTCCGATTCATGACAGAGGTTCGTAGCTTCGACGACGTCTGATTGATACATGCTGACGATTTTCTCTCGGATCATAGTGGGGATTTGATGGGTGAGCTTCGTTGTGCCGTCTATTATTTCCGCTGTTAACACGCGCCCAGAGTTGACATTGACTGGGAGTACCCTGGTGCGCCCGACCGCGGTGGCCAGACCAGAGATATTCAGAACTTTGTTCTCTTGATGAAGGATATCTGGTTTCGTTTCCAGGCAGATGGTAAGGGACTGGGGGTCTCCTTCACCGCGCCGACCTCTTACTGGTATATGCGTTGGTTTGACATTGGCGCCGTCATGCCGTATGTTGATTGGGTCAACCTGATGACCTATGATATGTAAGTCACGATCTCAATCGTGGTGATCTCGACTAGAAAACCGGCCTGCTAATTGAGATCTAAATCCAGTCACGGAAGTTGGGACGAGGACTCTGACTGGATCGGGCCGTATGTCTATGCCCACACCAACCTCACTGAGATAAAGCATGGTCTCGATCTCTTGTGGAGGAACGGTGTGCCGGCAAACAAGGTCAACTTGGGCCTTGCCTTTTACGGCCGAACTTACAAGCTAGAAGACCCAGACTGTGATACCCCAGGGTGTGCTTTCGCGGACCCTGGAACGGCGGGACAATGCTCGGTAAGTGCCACTTCCGTGTATCTGGACACTCATGTATCTTTGCGTGTGAAGTACGAACTGTTGGCTCACATCATTGTAGGGGACTGGAGGCTATATGTCATACCAAGACATCGAGTACACTATCGACAGCAACAACCCGACTCCTGTCTATGATGAAAAAGAGAAGGTCATGTACTTCAAGTGAGTATCAACGTCTGAAATTGTTTTCTTGTTGCATTTCTGACGACGTTTATCCAGATATCGGGGCGATCAGTGGGTATCATACGACAACGAGAAAACCATTCGAGAAAAGGTCGAATTTGCCAATGACTTGGGGTGAGTAAAAAACAAGCCTTACCGCATCATTCTTGTAGCGCTAACAGCGGTGTCGCGCAGACTTCGTGGACTTTTCATCTGGGCCATCGATCAGGATAATTTGGACAACGATCTTTTGAACGCTGTTTTGCAGCCGGACGGCCTCGGGAAGTTCAAGAAGAGAAACGGAGTTGGCGCAGACGGCTCCGATTGGAAGAAGGTTGACCTGGACGGACGTTGTTTCTGGTCAGGTAAGCAATGGCCCAGCTCATGATATGCCGCACTGCGGAACATCACAGCTCACACACCTTCAGGCTGCGAGGACCCTTGTCCCACCGGAACGAACACAATCGCTACCGTTCGCTGCGCTCAAAAGAAGAAGGGCTCCAATACCAAGAATCCCATGATCAACCTGTGCTGTCCTCTGGCAAACTCTCCGGACCCAGAAACCTGCCGCTGGAGCGCGCCTAACCTTTTTTGGGGCTTGATCTGCGAGTCGACGAATTCCTGCGACGTTGGAGAGGAGCGCATCACCTCCAGCCAGTACTACATCAACGACAAGGGTGAAAACGATGCCTGCCTCGAGGGTCTCGCGGACTACTGCTGCAAGATCCAGGAGGGCGGCACGCAACTCTGCGAGTGGGACGAGGGCAACTGCATCGAGGTCGACCAGAGCCAGATCCTCAAACCGAAACCCAAGGGGAACGATCCGTGCGGCACCGGGAAGAAGTTTACCACGTTCCGCAAGGGCAAGTGCAAGAAGAACCGCTGGGAGGCCCTCTGCTGCGACACCGACATCGACACGTCGTCCTGCCGATGGCGGAACGACATGAACGACAATTGCAACCCCGAGTGCCACCAAGACGAGGTCAAGTTCGGCACCCACGCCGAAGGTGGCGGTCGCAACTGCGAGTACACCATCCCCGGCTCCGCGTCGATCCACAACATGCAGGGGCAGAAGCAGATCGTCTGGCCGGGCCTGTGCTGCGACCGCGACGCTTTCAAGGTGGAGCTTAAAAGCCTCCCAGTGCCGTTGGAGAACCTTTTCCCGGACGCCGACAAAATCCCGGAATCCGACGACCAGTCCTTCGGTGTCGAGGTCGACCAGACCATGGGAGGTCGGAAGTCCTCGAGCAGCAACGACAACCCCAACCTCAACTCCTTCGGCTGGCACATCATGTCAGGGCCCGAAGAGCAGATTAGCAGCATCGACAAGCGCGACGGCTCGCACTGGGAGGTCTTCGACTGTGACGAGGAGTTTCATGACGGTCGGCAGCATGCCAAACTGGTGTGCACCGACGAGTCGGAGGACAGCAACTGCGGTACTCTCTTCAAGGGTGGTGTCCCCAACACGGTCTTGGAGATGCCGGAGCATTGCGGTCCTGGCAAGTATGCTCTGGCGGTCGACATCGACCTGGTGAACGACGACGTTCCGGTGGCCCTGCCCAAGCTGGTGAAGAGGAAGCTCCAAAAGAGAGGGATGGAGTTCGAGAGGCCGAAGGTGTACAACTTGACTTTCGACTATGACTACTCCGTTCTTCAGGGTCGCCAGGACAACAAGGTCAGACTGCGGGTTGATTACAGCGACAACCCGGGTTATTGGAACGAAATCGTTGGTAAGTAACTGGATCTGCCCTTTCAACCCCTTCCTGTGATATTCATGTTGCTAATTCCGCAACCAAGCCTCTCCTCCTGGCAAGACGAAGCGAGATGTTGCCATGGAAGTCGACTCAGACCACGGCGGTTCATGGGAGAGCTACCTGGAGCACCGATGGCGTACCGAGAAGCGCTCCACCCCCGAACACGAGAAGCATCTCCTTCACGAGCGGTGGTTCTCCCTTGCGCTCGTGGACTGGATCAACAAACAGAAAGACGTCGATATTGACTACGACCTCGTCCGCCACAGCGTCCGGGAAACCTTCGTCTGGAATCTTTTCAGGGACAGCAAGTCGTGTCCGAATTTGGACGCGTCTGCACACATTTGGACCGAGTTGACCGTCAACGTCGACACTTCGGCCGTCATTAGTCTCATTGGCGACTTGTCTAATCTCAAGTCCTTCGACCAATCTCACGCGACGTTCCGAAACAAGGGAGACGTCGAGGCGAGTTTCAACTTCGTGGCGAACGCCGAGTTGAGATTCAGTACTGGACCTGCCGAGCTTGCTGGTAAGAGCCGCCCCATCATATTCGCTTTGCACTTCTGCGCCATGACGTTCGGGCAAGGATCGTAACCCGAGAATTATCGTGATGCTAACGATATGCTTCCCAGGACTCGCCCCGCTAGGTGCAAGCTTCCAGATCCCTGGAATATTGACTTGCGGTCCTCAATTCCGCTTGATCGGAGAACTGAACGGAAAGGCATCAATCGATGCGTGAGTCATAGAATCATTCGAACCGTGTCCCCCGGCTAACAATACACAGCAACGCCCGAATCTCCTACAAGGTGGCGAAATGGGACTTCATGCAGCAGTATCCGCCCAAGGAGGATTGGTCGGACCCTTTCAATCCTGACAAGAAGGAGAAGGCAGATCTCGAAAACGAGCAGAGAGGAAAGTCCAACAGCACGAAGCCGCAGTTCTCATACAACCTGCACGCGGAGGGCATGGTAGAGGCCGTCGTGTAAGTGACCCCAGCACGTTACCATGAGCGACACCAAAGGCATTGCGGTCTTCAATAGACTAACCACAAACGACGCAGTACTCCCATGATTACCTTCGGAATTGTCTTCAACAGCGAACTGGGTGTTCCAAATGCAGCGGTACGAAGCTACACCCTCCGAACCACGAGATCCCGTGACTGACAACAAGATAGATTGATATGGGCGTGGAGGCTTCTGCCCGTCTCTGGGGCAGCGGCGGCACCAGCGATACCATTGCCTGGGAGTACTGCTACGGAGCCGAGGCCCATTGGGCTGTATTCGGTAGGGCATCAGCACCGTAAGTCCCATGACACAGAATGAGTGAGGGAACACGTAAAACTGATATTGGAATGCAGGACATTGTTCAACATTCCTCTGAGTCGACGCTGGGATCTAGCTTCTGATACTGTAAGGCAACATGATTCCTTCCTACATTCTGGCGCTTACAGTCTCACAGATTGATATTATACCTTCTCAGTGCGGTTCTTCAGAAGACTAATCTTTCACGCTATCGTGGAGGACTAACAAAGGTGGAACTCTTTATGCTGCTAGTTAGCTGTATCTAAGGGTATAAAATACTATTTGTTTACTATCTACTATTGTTTATATACTATGAGTAAATATTTTATTAATAAGGTGCTGAAGTCTTACTCACTAGTTGTCCTTAGATATAACTTATACTTATAGCAGGTTTAATAGTTCTTATTACTTATTCTTAAGTGTATTTACTGATATTTTTAAAGACTAAACTAATAGTAACTTCTTGTCACGGTCTATGGACCGGTGTTCGGTGTTACGACCCGACAGGCATGACACGTTGGAACAACCCCGCCTGGCATCTCGGCGGCTAACGCAGAACATATGTAAGCAGTAACACAGGTGTAACCAGGAACCATCGGGAAAGGAGGAACTATGGTACAGGTCACGTGACTTCGGGAACAGCATGGATACAGGGCAAAGATGGATATGTTGGATATGTCCGCTATCCCAGCTATCCATGGATATGTTGGATAGCACGGATATCCTACATAGCCACCACAAGAGATACTGTGCAGAACTTGTATATAGTATGACCTGAGGTAGCGTGGGCCCACGGGACGGGTCGGGGCAGGGTAGGGTTAGCCAGGCAGGCAGGCAGGCAGGCAGAAGGTGGCATATAGACCAGGGCTACAGGAGCATGTAGGGAGGGGACAAGCAAGGGACAGCGCATAACATATATATAGCTACACAAGGCATGTAGTGCAAAGGGTTAGTAGGAGCAATGTTGCAACTCGTACTTCCTTTCTCAAATGAGAATCCTCAGATGAGGAAGGAAGGTTTCTTGTTCATCTCAGCTGCATCTACATGTCCTTTTATCTTCGACCCTGATATCCTATCCCTTGATATCCTATCCCTTGATATCCTATCCCTTGATATCCTATCCCTTGATGTCTTACTCCAGTGCCGAACATAGCCGAGAGCATCCCATGTGACAGGCCTAGCCTGTTACATGTAGATAGAATAGTTAGATTAATAGATAGTAGTAGTAGTAGAAGTAGTGAGCTAGACTAGCGAAGTTGATAGAGGAACTAGTGCTATGCCATGCCCTCGGGGGCATCGACCAGCTCATGCCCTCGGGGGCATAGAAAGTGCCACGCCCTCAGGTAGAAAGTGCCATGCCCTCGGGGGCATCAACCAGCTCATGCCCTCGGGGGCATAGAACGTGCTATGCCCTCAGGTAGAAAGTGCCACGCCCTCGGGGGGTTCAACCAGCTCATGCCCTCTGGGGCATAGAAAGTGCCATGCCCTCGGGGGCATAACCAGCCGAAGTTAGGAAGCTTCATAGCCTCCCATAAAGCTCCGTTCGAAAGCTTCCGCCTGGAAAGCGTAAAAGAGTCTGTGCCTTTGCTGACCTACATCTTCCCTAGCATCGATATCCAGACGCCTAGCAGGCCAGTCCCACCGTTAGCCCTCGCAGACGCTCAAGTTATAGATGTGCCCACCT
Organism: Colletotrichum fructicola Nara gc5; assembly: GCF_000319635.2. Classification (NCBI taxonomy): domain Eukaryota; kingdom Fungi; phylum Ascomycota; class Sordariomycetes; order Glomerellales; family Glomerellaceae; genus Colletotrichum; species Colletotrichum fructicola. The sequence goes on along the minus strand of NW_027094054.1, from coordinate 53,539 downwards.
GCATAGCTCTCCCAGAGCCTGTATGAGTTGCTGCTTAGCCCGGTCCTGTCTATCTCAAAAGGAGGGATACAATCGCTCGAAAGATAGCAAAATCCCTAGAAGGAGGAGGATAGTATAGAGCACAAAACGACAATCCCAATAAGCATATAGAGCTGGCCAACAGGGAGCACCATACATATATATACGGCCTCAGTAGGAGTAGGAATAAATATATTCACCGATAGATAGATGAACACATGAATAGAGGAAGAGGAGATCGAGGGTAGAGAAAACGGGGGACGCGTAGGAGATAGAAGAGGGTTGGATAGCCTTAGCTATCGACGCGTTTAGTCTAGGCGTGTTTGTCCGCGAGAAGTAAGACCCTGGCCGGAAGCGGACTAGTGTATGATGTCGCGTTAAGAGTGAGACCAACGCGTCAAGGAGGGGCAAGACAAGAAGGCCAGCTAACCATAGGACAAACTATCACAAACTCCATCGTCCCAGATAAAGAGTATATCAGGGCACCAGTGAGCAGACATGCGCGCAAAGCCTCAGTCAGTATATAGACATTTGTAAAGGGTAACAGGAAGCATGTTTGCTTGTGGTATACAGCAAGATGTGCAACTCAGACAGCGCAAATTCATCGTTAATGGGCAAGGGAGAGCCAAGGGAGGACCTCAGGTAGGTCCGGGGCCCTGTTGGTCCCGACCCACTCCATCGGAATAACCCAGGGCCCGACAGCCGTTGATTATGTAATAGCCAGTTGAGTATCCAACCGGCCGAGCAGATCACTCTGAAATTATGAGTTTGGGGAAGCAAATCGCAAATAGCCCTGCGCATAACGTTCTACCTAGGATAAGGGCAGATGGGATAGTTTAGATAGGAGCGATCAAAGTGATCTAGAACTCAAACAGGCAAGCATCATATAAACAGGCAACATTTTTTCCAAGGAATTTTATCACAACGTTAGGATGTTATTGTTCCGCAGAGCACGATCATCAACACCGCCACCTAGACAAGACCTCGGAGCAAAGGTCAACATAAGACGCGCTATACTGCAGGTTAAATATATCTACATATCATTATGTATAAACAAGTAGCCGGATCACTACGACTTCTCTTTCTAGTTGTAGTCATGCATGGGTTGGGCCATGATACCTCAGCTCTAAGGAGTGTATTTCCAACCTTACAACAGACCCCATGTTCAACATCTCTCCCCAGACTAGTTCCTCAACCAGAAAACAGGAGGGAGCACACGCAGTATAGACAGGCATAGCTTGTCCTTACTGCCCTACACTCGTCAGATACCTAGGGCGTCCCAGGAGCTAGCACAGCCAGTGACCCAGCCAGTTAAGGGCGCCAATCCTGAGTATGAAAGACGTGCGATTATGGGGGTAGGACAGCTATTTATCCAGAGGGCGACTAATAGTGCGTATAAGTGTTCATAGCACCCCCTATCATGGGTGTATTTCGACGCCTGATCTATTTATTACCTTACGGCATGACCTATAGTTATGCCGCCGCTGCTGCTGCTGCTGCTGCTGGACGAGAACACGCTAGCTGTGGTGGGGTGAGTCAGCTCCCTCTGTTGCATAGCCGTCCCCCACCCAGCACATAAAAACATAGAAGATTAGTGTACTATAGTAGCCTCAGACCAATCGCATCCAGCCGCCCTGCCAAATACACACCCCTTCCAAGCATCCATCATCCTATCTTCCCGTCTCATTTGTGCACACATCTCATCTGATCAGGAGCACTCCCACCCCTTTAACCACCTATCCCTAAGCCCCCAGGGGCAAGAAAGACAAGAAAATTAACGAAGAAACAACAGGAACAGCCAGCACAGGCTATCAGGCGGCAGTTGAAAAATACATATCACCGCAATGGCCAGAGTGCTCAGCGAGAAGCGGAAGAGGAAGTGTGATGAGGGCGATAATAAGAAAGCAGCAACAGCGCCATCAGCATCAGGGCTGAGGAAGCGGGTCCGGGCCAGGAGAGAAGATGAGATCAGCTCCCCCTTTACAGAAACATCGTCCGCGCGAGAACGGGCGCAACCTTTCCTCCTCGCCGTTGCCAGGATGCCCATCGACGTGCTGGACACAGCCTGGAGCGTCGGCAGGAACCGCCCTATTAACGCAGCCCACGTCCAGGAGCTGTTACACGCATTCAGGAGCGGCGGGCTGGAACGGCGGGCGCCGGAGAACCGGATCACCGTCCTCTGCAGCGCCGAGGCAGTCAGCCTTATGCAGCAGGACGGCGGCGGCATAGAGGGGCGAGAGGAGGACGACGGAGAGGACGGCAACGATGATAACGACAGTCCTTGCGAGCTCTCCTTTTTACACTGGGCCGAAGTGAGCGGGGGCAAGGCCGAGGTCATGGCCGGCCAGCACCGTATCCAGGCGCTACGCGAGTACGTCAAGGAGACGGGCGCACCAGGCTCCGACCTATGGTGGGCGTGCGAGCTGTACGACAAAGGTATAGCCCCCAAGCTCAAAGCATGAGCCCGTGTTCACAAGAGGCTAACGGACGCCATGGAAACCCAAAGACCGCCTGCCGCGCGACCTGAACGTCAAGCTCCGCGTCAACAGGCGCGACCCAAGCCTGCCCGACAATCACGGGCAGATCTGGACGCAGCTTGCGTCCATCGCCTGCATAGGAGGGCAGGCAGACGGACAGCTAGGCGGGGAGGACGCCGCCGTAGACCAGCACGTCGTCGAGGCACTCCGCCTCGGCGGCGAGAAGCATTTCCCAACGCGGAGGCTCGTTACGTTGTGGAACCACCAGAGATGGCGGCCTGTCACAACGCAGTGGTGCTGCACAAGGCTGGGGTTAGACACCTTCAATATCTCATACTTTGAGTGGATTGCCAGCCTCCGCATCGACGAGTACTGGATTGATGCCCTCAACGAGGTTCTCAGCGTTTTAGCCGACCTACCCGCGGACGAGCAGGTCTACATCACGCCCGCCGACTGGGACAGGCTCTCAACTTGCCAAGCCGCCCCCAATATCACGAGCGTATTCTACACGTCCGGACAGCAGCAGGCGGGGCTTGAAGCACGTACACGGGTCGACGGGTTCCTCGCGAACATGGACGATCACACCTACCACCTCGTCCATGATGCCATCACAAACTCGCTGGTGCTTACGTTCCCCGACCTAAGGCGTATCCTCCACTGCAAGAAGACGGAGATCCAGATGGCCGTCCGTGTGCTCTGCCACGTGATCTGCTGGATCAGTCCAGAGCAAGCTACAGCCGTCGACAACGTCAGGCCCAAGGATAGGAACAAGCCCCTCCTCCGGGAGCACCTGTCGATAGCGCTGGACGAGCTCGCCTCCCGTAGGGGCTGGGCTCCCGGGGCCTTCCCCGCGATCGCAGCAGTACAGCTCCAGAGACGTATTCTGGACTTCGTACGGGACAACCTAGCCGAGTTCCGGGCGCTGGAGCTGCTCCCACTCCTGGATGATGACGCGATAGGCGATGAGGGGCAGGACAGCGAAGACGGCTTATACGGGCAGCGCTTCAAGCACGTGGCGTGGGCGCGTCTGCTGAAGATGGTGCGTCAGTCAACCGACAGGGAGGGCTACACGCTACGCCCGTTGTGGACGACGGAGTGCGCAACAAGGAGAAGCGAGCGCCAGGCCAAGGCCTCTACCCTCGTGCAGGGGTTCTGCGCCAATCTGTTCAAGCTCGCCGGCCAGCAGGACGTCGCCGCTAGACAAGCTACCCAGCAGAAGGTGGAGGAGCTCGTAAACGCCTACCTCACGCCCTCCAACGGATCTGCAGCAGCGCTGGACTGCCCTGGCGACGAGGACCAGCCGACACAGGACGCGCCCGCCATCACCACTAAGCAGTCTGCGCGCCAGCGCCAACAGAGCAGCAGCAACAACAATAACAATGATGATGATGACGACGACGATGCTCGAGATGTTTCACAGCCCAGGCGCCGCAACAGTATTCCCTCCTCCCCCTCCCCCCCTTCCTCGCCGCCGCCGCCGTCACATCAACAGTGGCGCCCTCTGCCTTCGCCCAAGGGGCCAGCGACCACCGCCAGCCAGAAACCAGTTCCACGCTGGAAGCTGGGGCCTAGAGCTAGGAAACCAGCCAGAGCAGTATAGTAGCAGTCGTGGTCGCGTCTGCAGGCCTGGGGATCCCTTGCATACCTTACATAGACAATTCGTTTGGGAAAGTTGATCTGAAGAACGCTGCAAGCCAGCCCGTTTGAAACGTAGCCAATAGAAGATGCCTCAGCAAATACCTGTGCCTCAGCAAATACCTGCGCCCGGCGGGCACATACAAAGAAGGTTGTCTAGTTTCACACTAAGTGGGCCCCCAAATTCTAGGTGTGCCCCAGTCTATCCCTTACTGAGGTCGTCATCATCAGCTTCACGCCCGGGAGGGCATTTGTGCAGACCGTACATTCTTAGGCAGACCACTGTCAGGCCAATTCGAGGTTTTGTTTTTATTGACAGGATATTAAGCCGTCTTAATAGGGCTTTCGTCTCGTAAGAGGGCAAGAGGATTCCTCCACTCTCCCCGATAAAACACAGGCGGCCCATGCTGCATATCTGCCCTCCTGGACTTATAGTGGGGGAGAGTTACATGGGGAGCAGGACAACAAGCAGTATTCAATACCCTACTGGATAAGTGGTTAGTAAGTAATCTCCTAGTAGAGGATATATAGGTAGTCCTACATAGAATCCCCAGAGAGTATAGTACAAGAGACCTCACCTAGCACACACATACATTACGCACACCCAAGACCGTGAACAGTAACACCTAGCATCCCACCGCAGCTACACTAAGATGTCTTTAACCTATAAGGGAGATGTTATCACCGAGTCGCTAGTAGATAGTGATGGCCTAGCCGATACAGAGGATACCTCTAGCCTGGACGGTAACGGTCCCTTCGCCCGCAACCAGGACTCAACCCGCCAACATGAGGATGAAGGCGATAATGGGCGGAACGGCCACCGTTGGGCTGTGGACCACTCCTCAGGGCACCACCGGTTCCGAGGTGTATATACGGAAGGAATTAAACTAGGAGTGAGAAGAATATGCTGACGCCTCTCACCCCTCTCCTCAGCCAGACGCTTTATCGAAAAGGTCCTCCGAAGTGATTTCGAGCCAGCCGATGCTATCAAGATGCTACAGGAGAAGCACACGATTGACTTTGGGTCTCGCGATGGAGGTAGCGCGCCAGCGAAGGCCACGGACGCCTTCTTCCCGCAGTTCTTCCTTGACTTCTTCAGCATCGTCGGCAAGCCACGCAGCCCCATCACGAAAAGCGACGGGCCCGTCTTCGACAACATCGAGTTCTCTCTCGAGTCATACGCAGCGCCCTACAGCGCAAAGCATATCGGCGGCATCCCGTTCGATATCACCGGGCGCACGTTCAGGGTCGCTAAGGCTGGTACCCGAGAGGTCTGGTTCGTCGTCATGCACCCCGTGGCGCACGAGCCGACCTCCAGGGGCGGGGCCCCACGCGAGAGACCAACAGCCTTGGACAAGAGCGGGATGCCGGCCGGGTTAGCCCGCGAGCTGGCCGCATACATCGTGGGCGTCTTCCAGTCGCCGCAACTGCTTGGCGAGGGGGTTGAGGCCTGCTGGCGGTTGGGGACAAAGAGTACCCAGCGCATAAGCTCGGCTAAGTGGCAGGTCTTCCAGCAGCAGTTCATGGACGGTTGGGCCGCCTGGGCTAGCACCCACAATCCCAATTCATTCTGGCGACGCCACGAGCCGGCCTTTCACGCGTATGACTACGGCGCGAATATCGAGATCCAGGTCAGCGATACTATCTACGACCTGCCGCGCGAGAGACATATACCCTATGAGGAGGAGGAGGAGGAGGAGGAGGAAGGGGTGGAGGACGCCGAGCAGGATGCCGAGGAGGAGGGCCTCAGAGATGGAAATTCTCGGCAGGAGGTCGAAGAGCTCTCTCTTAACGAGGGACAAAGTACACATAGCGATACAGTGGAAGGCCGGGAGTACCAGCAGATGCTCAGAGAGAGCAGGGACCTACAGAGCATGATCGTGGAGCTCAACGCCCGCTTTGATCTCAGCAGTATCAGTGCTATATCTTACGCCCTCGCAGTCTGTATCAATAGCGAGTCGGGCGGCTCACAGACGCGCTGCCTCCTCGCCGACCGGAACATGGTGGCGCGAGAGTACCCTGGGAACCGCGACTACACCTTCTACCCGCAGGCCTTCCACCCCACGTATGGAAACTTCTCTTCCAGCCAGCCGCCCGCCTTCCTTAACTCGCTCTACACCGCTCTACAGGGGAATATGAGCGACCGCAATGAGGGCGCAGACGTGCTTTCGTTCGGCTACTTCCAGGGCTACTCCAACATCAAGAGAAGCGTGCGCCACAGCGCCAGCGCCCTCCTCGCGACGAAGGGGTACGCAACAGCAGCGCTAACAGCCCCAACGTCACACACATCCGCCATGTCATACACAAGAGACAGGCGGGAGAGGCTGCTACGTCGCATCCGTGGCGACCTCACGCCCGAGCAGCCTGAGGAGTCTAAGCCGTTTGCGCGAGAGCGCAGGCAGCTGGACATCGCTATCGAGAAGGATGAGGTAGCATACCGGATGGAGCAGGTCGTATCACTCAACATACGACATATGGACAGCGTTGAGCGCACATTCGAGAACGTCATTCGCCCCATTTTCCAACTCATGCGCTTCTTCCTCACAGAGCATGAGTCGTATGTCCATATCTTTCGGTCTATACCAGTCGGAATCTTCCCCCGTATCATGTCGGCCTACTGCCGCCTGTTTGAGCTTGCTATCTGTGAGATGGAACGGCGTTACGTTGCTGGCGGCGAGCGCGGCCTAGACCTCGCACACTCTGAGGCTGTTGCAGTACTTGACCGGCTTGGTGGGTATATCTTCACCGGGCATGAGCGCCACCTGCCGAAGACGGTGCTCCGGCCGCTAGGCACCATCGACAGCCTTCTAGCTGGGGCGTGGCCCTATATCGACCCAGCCGTACTAGACCTCGGTCCAGCCGGGGCAGCGACCTGCTTCATGGACACCAGCCGGTGGCCCCGCTCCGCGAAGACGGGAAGGCTTATACTGCTCCATATTAGCGAGCTACAGCACCACTACGGCGACCGCCTTGCCTCCCACCGGGAGACCGAGATCTGGTTCAGCCAGCTAGGCCGGGACGCATTCAAGAGCCATGCAGCTGTGACAGAATATGTGACGGAACTCCTGCGGGAGATGTGGATCCCCCAGACGAAGCTCTTCATAGCTAACCAACTACGGCGCAGGCTGCAAGAAGGTAGTAGCGACACTAGTAGCATACCTATCACCTTGGAGCAGAAAGAGGCGTGTAAGTCGGCTGTTGAGGCGTGGGAAGCGGCGCCAGACGCCTTCACCCATATCGCGCTACAGCGGCTAACTGACGGTCTCACCTCGGGCGGCTCGCGCATAAAAATAACCTTGTCGAGGACGCGCACCAGGCATGACTTTGCTACTGAGCTTCTCCGCGTTATCTCTACCGAGAAGGGGCGGGCAGCATCCGCGCCAGTCAACGCGACATGGCCGGACCATCTGCAGGCGGCCATAACTAGCGGCAACCAGGCTAGCAACGGACTCAAGCCTGATGAGTGGGTCTCCGTGATAGCTGGCCGACTCCTCGCGGCCGGTGTTGAGTGGGTGCCTGACGCCGTCAAGGGCCGCTTAACGTCAACCACCGTCGTCAGCCTGCGCGGTCGAGAGGTCGCGCACGTAGTAGTAACCGGTCCGCCAGGCTCCCTGAGGCGCGCGGCGCAGGAAGCTCAAATCAAGCACGAGAAAGCTGCGCACGACCGGGCGCTCAGGCAGACGCGCAGAACCATCAGCTTCGGCTGCAGCTTCCCCTTCACCAACGTCCCCAGCCTTATCACGGACGGTTTTCTCAAGGCTAAGGCGATCTTCTCTAACAAGGGCGACCTACGGGTTCTAGACCACTATCAGCTGGCGATAAACTGCCTCTCTAACAACATCGACGACCCCCTCTGTTGCCTGATGCTGATGATCACATTGACCGTTTGCTCCTCATCGGAAACGCTAGAGGTTGCGCCTGGGTCGCGCGAATTCGGGACCGCAGCCAAGAGGAAGGACCCGGCCCAGCTGGCCCTCGTCATGGTCACGAGGATGATGTGGTTCCTCTACCCCGCCTCTTTCCCCTGGAAGAAGGGTTCAAGTGGGACGGCCTATGATGTAGCCGAGATGACGAAGAAGATTGGTACAGTATAACGCAGGGATGGTGTGAGGCTTATGATGCTAATGGCGCTGTAGAGCATAAGGGGTGCAGCAACCGGATGTTGCGTGAGCTGGGTTGGGTCACCTCAAAAAGCAACCGCGACAGCCCCCGAAACACAGACCTGCAGCTGCGGCCTCAAGAGGACCTCCTCCAGACATTCCGAGAGCTACGGTCGGCCATGAAACGGCCAGACGACTTTATCAGCGTGGTCTTCAACAGCCAGGACAGCATCTGGACGGAGCGTTGCGCGAGCATCATCAAGGATCGATAGGGTTATGCAAATACAATAAACTGGAGTAGGAGATGTAGATGCTTTGGGTTTTTCCCAATTTCGGTGGGCGAATCCGATAGGAGCCAGGTGATGCGTTTCTCCACCAGCCTCTCTTGCTGAGCTATCACGCGGGGGACACGTCGACTGTCGTGTCGAAAGGTTGTGTATCTTGCCAACAGGACTATTGTCCTGAGGAAGGAGAGTATAAACGGGGATTGGAGATACGAGAGACCAAGATATAGTATATAATGTGAGGCTAGGCGGTTCCTTGCAGGAGAGGAAATTTCATGAACATGTTCCCAAGTATACGTAAGGTATCGCACTCTGATGGCTTAGAACTGAGAGTATAAACGAAATAAACCCTAAAACAAGGGATTTCTTGCCAACGGAGAGGCCTACGACAAAACGGATTGGATATTTGAGATCAGGGCAAAAAAGAGGCCCACCCGGGACTCGAACCCGGATCTTCTCCTTAGCTAGAGGAGTGCTCGACCGATTAAGCTGATAGGCCCTCGACTGGGGATTCTATCTCTCACCGTTGTTATACTTGGCCTTTTCGACGTACGTCCAGCTCGGCGAGGGGGCCCGACGGGTCACAGAGCAAGCGAGGCGCACCGCGTCTCAGTTGTGTAGCGCATGCTTATGGACGACGTTGTCGCATGCTTCCGAAGTGGGTATGGCCGAGATTACGCGGCCGCGGCGGCGGCACCGAGCGGGGTGGTACGACCGGTCGGGGCGGGGCAGCCGGTCGCGGACGACGTCAACCACACTCACCGCACAGCGCAAAAGAGGGAAGGGGGAAAAAAAAAAGAGGAGGGAAAAAAAGGAAACAAAAGGAAAGCTAACGACCCCACCTGGATCTTCTACGACTGTCGGTGTATAACTGTTGGTCTAACTCGTCCTGTCCCACCTATCACCCCCTGCCTAACCCTAACCCTAAACGCCTTCCCTGGTGCCTCTTAGGGTACAGGTCAAGGTTCGGCTTGTTCACTGCAATCTCAGATGAGTCGAGATGAAGGGCACCAGTTGTTACGACCCGTTATGCATGGATAACAGTTAACCGACCCACTCGGGCGTCGGGCGGCTAGGACAGGACATTTGTACTATGCAGGATCACGGGAACAACAGGGACTCACTCAGGAACGGAAGAACTATGGTACAGGTCACGTGATGATAAGGAATGAGCATAGATAAGGGACCCACAATGAGCGCTCAGTGGAGACTAGAATGAGCGCTCATCCCACTCTAGAATGAGCGCTCATAGTGACAAGGGGCACAGCGCTCATGAACAAGCAGAACTGTTCATATAAGACTTATATATATAGTATGACCCTGAGCCTGGCTCATGGTCAGACTTCCATAGCTCTTCAGCAATCAACTTAGTATTCATCCTCACGGATACTCTCAGCTTACCTTCACTGCGAATTACTTGTTGAGCCTAAGACTGATCACCTTAGCCTCTGACGACCGATCTACTATCAGCCTACGACCTACTACCCAGACCACGACCTCAGTGTACTGTTATAACGTGTCAATCCCCAGCTTCTGTTAGCAGACCCTACTGTCGGATAGCTGACCGTAACACCAGTTGCCAGAGCCATCACAGCTCCTCCTCGTTCCTGGACGGGCTAACCTTACGACTTGGGGTTTTGGACTATACTATAAGCAATCTCACTACGCTCCTTTAGAGACATAAACTAACGCTTTGAGTTTAGTCTTGAGTCTGCCAATCTCATAGGAAAGGGGCTAGATAGTTAGTTATTGGTGGTAGGATTTCCACGACACGAGCTGTTAGTGGAGGCGCTGACAGCTACCGTGGGGTTTGTTTTCGCGAGGATGCAGAACACTAAATAACCACCACGCTGCTTGGCTCTGTGTATATAGAGAACCCTCAGGAGCTGGATGGACTGGTCGTAGAGCTTGAGCATGTAGAAAAGCAAAAAGATGCTAAGGCTTATAGCGACTACAACTGCATACTGAAGTAATTCTAGCGCATAACTATTTCTCAAAGTCCTTGACCTAAGGCGAGGAGTTAGTTGACGGGATGGGGTAGTGTTAGGATTAAGAGCCAGCCCGGCCGCCCTTCTGCCACATACGACCATACCTACTGGAGAATTCGGGATCCCGTCCGCTCTCCCATAGACAAGCCAGTGAGGGCTGGAGTAGTAGTCGGGTCGGTGACGACCGGCGAATGCCCGGTGTTGTATGTTTCGCCCTTCTTTGGTGATTCTTTTTTTTTTGCGCCTTCGAGCCGCAGCAGGTGGCAGTGTCTCTGTATCTAAAGATGCGAGGGTCATTTAGCTAGCGGGTTTATCATAGGTTTTTGGCAGGAGGCTAAGCAAAGGAGCAGTAAGTAAGCTGTGTACTTAGCACTCGAATCAGGAGGCGAATCAATAAAGTTAGTTATAAAGCTGAGGAAAAGAACAACAACATAAAGTGTTATTTCCATCATAAGCCGATTAGACATACTACTCAGTTAATTTCATGCCGGAACGCGTCGAGATACGGCCATCCGTTGTTACGAGCGGGTCAGGGCAACCAACTGTGGCACAAAGCAAAAGCTTCGATAATGACAAATCCGTTGTCATTGTCCCCTGTTCTGCACTATATAGTTACGAGCCTACAGTGACCAACTGTAGCGGTCGTAACATCCGTGTACAGCCATTGGCCCGACTTGTCCGGAGCCCCGCTTGCCACCCCCTGCCCGACTTGGAAATCTCGACGCGTTCCCTGGGTCCTCTGATTGGCCGGCATTGACTTCAGTGTCTCCACCTTCAATTGAAATCTCGACGCGTTCCGAAAGAGAACCCTGACCCTAACCCTAACATCACGTCCACGATGAACTGATGTCGGGTTCATCAAGACGGCCAGCCAGATTAAAGTGGGCCCGCAAAGGCATAGGGTAGGGTTCATTGAAAATAGGGTAGTAGAGTTCATAGTGATTTTCAGCCCCAAAATAAACGAAAGTAGGATGCATCAAAAGCCATAATGTAGATCCAGTCAGAGGTATATTTTCAAAGGTACTCGATGCATGTAAAAGGAGGAACAGGTCGGTTTCGTATGAGGAGGAAATTGGGATGTTGTTGGTGATTGGGCGCGCACGGACCCATCGAGTTGGGAAGAGCGCGCCATCCAGCGAATCAGATAACACACCACCCAGCAGGAGAAGATGATTCAAGGGGGCAGGATGCAGAGACAGGTTAGAAGTAAATAGTTTCAGGAGGCAGGTAATGTTAGTATTTAGCATAGGAGGAAGCCATTTAACAAGCCATTAACAGCAGAATAGATTCATCATTATTCATCCCCCAGCACAAGTCATCCAAAGGCATTGCCGGGCCGAGCACGGATGGCACAATGATTGGCAGAAGGGGGGCAATGTGCGTAAGAGGGCCACGGTAGCAAGGGATTTACCGTGGACGACGGGGGTGCCGTGCCAGCGGTTTTTCCCATCGCGCGCCGGGAGCCGGTGGTTTGAGGTCGGGCGGGGGTTAGGGATGGCCGTTCAAAGCGAGCCACCAGAGCCGGGGACGGATAACACGGCGTGGTTCGTCGCGTTGCACGAGAACCAAGAGAAGCGGTTCGAGGCCGACGCGCGCGAGGAGGTTAGTATAGTAGACGAAAAGTTGGAGCCGAACGGGTGGTTGTACCGCGTCGGGTGGACGAGGGATTTGGAAGGGTTGAACAAGACGCAGTTACAGGAGGCCACGCGACCAATTGAGGATGGCGAGGAGACGTTAGAGGCCATATGGGCCGTGTTCAACAGCGTCGCGGACAAGGCACGCGCAACAGCAGCACCACACAAGGTCGGGCACGACGCGTTGTTCGAGGCGGAGCGGAAGGAGATCGGCCAGAAGCCGGTGCGGCCGTTCGATAAACGCATGGAGGACGACACGTGGCAGCGGTACAAGGAGGTTTGGCGCAAGATGGTGAGCATATGGTTCCGCATGGACGAGTGGCCGGAGCGCGAGCGGCCGCCGTACCGGTTCACCATGCGGCAGGGGTCGTTGTGGGATGCGTTCACCAGCCGTGTCGAGGCGGACGTCGGCAGCAGGCAGGCCGCGCAGGCGGAGGAGGTCGAGGAGGTTGAGAGGATGTGTTTGGACGCCATCATCGCCATCATCGAGGACCCGTACAAGCAGAGCCAGAAGGAGAGCGCGATGATCGGCGCGTTGGCGGTGTTGGGCATCCGCGAGGACGGCGGTTGGCACCAGGCGACGGAGTACACGACGAATTATTCGGCCGTGATCAAGGTGGCCAAGATGTTCGTCGTATACCAGGCGTGGTTGGAGCGGCAGGACGAGGTGGCGGCGTTGACGGCGACCAAAGGGGCCGAGGCGGCGTACGAAGAGGCCAGCAGCGTGTTCCATTTGGTGCGCGACAAGGTGCGGCGGTTCATGACGCGGATGCCCGGGCGGCCGGACGACGAGACCAGGGCGATGAATTGGATTTACGACGCGCGCACGTACGGGATGCACATCCGGTTCAACACGGTGGCGCCGGGGATGGTGGATTGGAGCGGCGACCGGATATCGTTCCGACGGGTGCAGGTGCGGGTGTGCGAGTTGGCCGAGATGTTCCACGGGGTAGCGCAGGAGGCGCGGTCGTTGTTGGCGCAGTTGGCGGTGGTGGACGGGGATGGGGATAGGGATAATGAGCACGGCGATGAGCATGGCGATGGGTATGGAGGCCGATCAGCGTTGGCAGCAGCGTTGCCCGCCATCAGGTGGGAGAGCATGCACGACGACCACAGCCAGGACCGGCCGGGGTATTCGTTTTTACACGACGACCGCAACGAGGCGTGGGTGGGCAAGGGGAAGGGGTGGATCGCACGGCGCATCGCAGAGTCGGAGGCACGGCGGCGGGCGTGGTTAGACCCGACGCGAGGGACGGCGGCGGCGGCGGCGGCGGCGGCGGCGGCAGCAGGAGAGGCGGAGGAGGGCACGTCCAACCACAGCAATAGTCACCACCCGTACCGCGAGAGGACGGAGGAGGCCACGTCCAACCGCAGCAATAGTCACCACCCATACCGCGAGAGGACGGTGCAGGCATACAGACAAGCGTTGGAATCGTTCCGGGAGCGGTTGTGGATGTTGATGCACATGGTGGCAGGGCAGCCGGCGCGGGCGCCCGAGTTAGCAGGCATCAGACACAGCAACACGGCCAACGGCGGGGTCAGGAACGTGTTTGCACACGACAGCATGATTGGTTTCGTCACGTCGTATCATAAGAATTACCGCCAGACGGGGACAGCCAAGGTGATACACCGGTATTTGCCACGCGAGGTCGGCGAGTTGTTGGTGTGGTATTTATGGTTGGTGTTGCCGTTTTGGCAGCAGGTAGGAGGCATCATCCGGACCGGAAGAGCGCATTTTTATGGGCGGACGACGTGGTTGTAAGGGGCAGGGCGGCGGGCGAGGCGAGCCGTGATAACACCAGGGGCGACGAGCGCCGCAATAACACCAAGGACAACGACGCCCGTGACAACACCGAGGACGACGACGAGTGGTTAGGGCAGATGATCCAATGGGGAGGGGTGCAGTCAAGCAAGTTGTGCCGGTTGACGAGTCAGTTGTGGCAGAGGGCAGTAGAGGGCGTAGCAGAGGGGTGATCAGGCAGGGCAAGGCGGGGCGAGTAGGGGCCGTACATAGGAGTACGACAGTTTAGGGTAGGGAGTAGGGAAGTATAGTAGTAAAGGATAATAGAAAACAGAGCATCAGATGTTTTTTCACACAGAAAGATTTAATAGCACAAGAGAGCAGGAGGTGGAAGATGACAAAGAGTAACAGAGGGGATGAATAATAAGCAAGGAGCAAGAAGGGGGGAATACAAGGAGCAGCAAAAGGTATAGGCAACAGTGGAAGGATGGAAAGAGCAGAGAAAGGGGCCGGAGAGAAGGGAAAAAACAGAAGTAAAAAGGGGATGTAAGAGCGTAAATATAATACAGATGTAGTGTTAAAGATTTCAGGACCAGTTTTAGGTTAGATAGCGTAGCAGAACAAAAGGGCAGAACAGTAAGAGGTCAGTTAACAAAGGCGAATTAGTAAGAGTATAGGAGTTATAATAAAGCAGATTAGGGGGCAAGCAGAGGGAAAGAGAATAGTATTAAGATAATAGGAAAGAGTAAAAGATTTATTATAGAAAGAAAGCAAAGTACGCCGAGAAAAATTACAGCCAAGAAGGGGTAGCAAGGTCAGCAAGAGAGGGGGAATTAAAGAATCACATACCAAAGATAGCAGAATTATACAGCAGACAGTAGTTAAAGATAAAGGGAGGTAGAAAGAAGGTAGACAGAGAGAAATAGAAATACAAACAGATAGAAGACCAAGGGGGGAAGAGTAAAGAAACAGATTTCAGTAAAAGAGAAGGAGGGAGATTCATTTAGCAGCCCATAGAGGTAGAGTATAGGGGAGCCAGGGATAGTACACAGTAAGGGTCAGAGATAGGTTAAAGAGAAGGATTAAGGTCAGAGTAGGAATCAAAGTCAGGAATACAGCAAAGAGAAGGGTTAAGAATAGGGCAGAAATAGAAGTCAGCAATAAAGTAAAGTTTAGGAGGGATAGAGTAGAGAAAACGTAGGAGATAGAGTAGAGAAACAGATAATAGAGGGGATATACAATTAGCAAGCAACAAGAAAGGGGGGATCCAAGGAGCAGAGGAAAGTAGAGGCAAGAAGGGTAAAGCATAGAGAGGAGAGAAGGGATAGGGAAGAAGGGAGGAATATAAAGAGCAGAGAAAGAGACAAAAGTAAAGAGGGCAAGGATAGGAGCGAAAAGGGAACATAGGAATATAAGCATAATATGGACAGATACAGAGTTGAAGATAACAGGACCAGTTTTAGATTAGATAGCATAGTAGCATAGTATAACAAAAGGGCCGAGTAGTAAGGTGTTCGTCCGTAGAGGCGAGTTCATAAGAGTATAGGAGTCATAATAAAGAAGATTAAAGAGTAAATAGAGAGAAAGAGATAAGGGAGTAAGATAGTAAAAAAGAGTTATAAGTTATTCACAAAACAACAAGAAAGTACGACGAGAAAGGTTATAAACCAAAAGGTTAGAAGAGTAAGTAAGAGAGGAGAAGTTAATAAGTAACAAACCAAAGATAGCAGATTCATAAGGTAGATGGTTAATGTATATAATAGAGTAGGAAAGGGAAGAAAGGAGTTAGAGGGAGAAAGGAAACATATACAGACAGGATAACAAGGAGGAATAATAAGTAAACAGAGTTAGGTAAGAAAGAAGGAGGAAGGTTCATATAGCAGCCCACAGAGGGAGAGCATAAGCAAGTCAGAGATCGTACAGAGTTAAGGTTAGGGATAGGTCAAAAGGAAAGGGTTAGGGATAAAGCAGGAATTAAAGTGAGAGTTAGAATAAAGGCAAGTATTAGAGATAGGTCAAAAGTAAAGTTTGGGATATATTATAGGGAAAGGGTTAGAGATAGAGCAGGATTAGAAGTTAGGATAGAGTAAAAAAAAGGGGTGAGGGATAGAGCAGGAATAAGAGTTAGGGATAGAGCAGAAATAAAGGGCAGGATTAGAGTAGAGAAAAGGATAAAGGATAGGTTAAAAGAAAAGGGTCAGAGATAAAGCAGAAATAAAGGTGAGGGTTAGAATAAAGAAAAGGGTTAGGGATAGGTTAAAAGAAAAGGGTTTGGGATAGAGTAGAAATAAAGGTGAGAGGAAAAAGGGTTAAGGATAGGGTAGAAATAGAAAGTTGGAAACAGAGCAGAAATAAAAGTAAGAGTTAGAGTGGAGAAAAAGTTAAAAATAGAGTAGGAATAAAAGTTAATGATAAAGTAAAGGAAAAACAAGAGGGGTGTTTATATTAATAAAGTAAGGTAGTCAGCGTAAGCAGGCATAAGTAAGAGAGAGAGAGATTCCAGTCCAAAGCCAGAGTCAAAAGTTCCAATTCGAATAGAATTGTAAAGGCATATAAGGATATAGATGAAGATAAGGGGGTAAACAGGACGACAAATACAAGTAGATAGGCAGCATTATACAGAATTCCAAGTTCATAATATATACAGATTAAATAACACCAAGATATAGAAGAATAGTAAGCACCAGATAAATTAACACAGAACAAGCCGAATAAGGTTCCAAAGACAACCATTTTATCATAAGGTCAGGGGCATGGCAAGAAGGGGTAGCAGGACACATTTTACCAGTAGGCAGGAGTACAGGGGAATCAGTTTATATATTAGTTAGTTATTTAGAAGAGGATTTACAATATAGCAGTAGATAGTCGATAAAGCAGAGCGTTAAAAGTTATAATAATAAGGAAAGAATTAATTTAATAGAGAGAGTAGGGAAGAAAAGAGGTATTAGTAGGAGAGGTAATAAAGGGGCAATACAGCATAAGCCAGCAATTATATAAGAGGAGTTATAAGGGTTTATATAACAAGAGGGGTAATATAAGTAGGAAGGATAAGATAATAAAGGGAGAGGAGTAGAGAATAATAAGGATAACAGAGGGGTTATAAGAGGAGAAGGCAAGAGAAAACAAGCCAGGCAGTTAGATAGAAGAAGGCATACATATAAGAAGGAGAAACAGGAAAAGAGAGTAAGAGAGGGTTAGATTAGTAAGAAAAGGGTTAGAAGATAATCAAAAGACAGTATAAGTTGTAAGTTATAGAGGCATAAAGGAAAGAATTACAAAGTTAAGAAGATATAAAGTTAAAGAGGATCAATATTTTAAGGTTAAGGATAGATAAAAGAAAAGAATAGATAGTTAGAAATAGGGATAAATAAGAGAAAAGAGTAGGGGTAAAAAGAAAAAAAGGATAGGGATAGATAGAGGAATAAGTTAGGGACAGGTAAAAGAAGCAAATTAGGAATAGATTAGAGGAAACGTTTAAATATAGGGGAGCACCATAAGGACGTAATTCAGATAAAAGGTATTTAGAATTATAAGGATATATATAGTAGGGAAGAGATTTAGTTAATAAAGCATAGGGATAAAGTAGAAGTTTAAAATAAGTAGAGGAAGGAGAGTTCAAAGTAAACAAGTAGTAGCAACAGAAATATTTCAGTACATATAAACGAAAACGCCAGGAAATACAGGATATAAATAAGATAAATAAGTTAGGGATAAGGGTTAAGCATTAATAGAATAGCATAAATACATCGTATAGAAGAGGTACATAGTAACATGGCGAAAATCAAATATAGGCATAAGTTAAAAAGTAGAGAAAAGAGGGAGATATAAAAGGGAGGATATAACAGCAAATTGTAGGGTTAAGTATAGGAGCATATAGTTTATATTATAAAGCAAAATAGAGAATTAAAGCAGACGTCCAAAGTTTAAGGTCAAGATTGGATAAAAGAGACATAAGATAGGAAGAGAAAAGAAAGAGAAGGAAAGGCAAAAGAAAAAGGGGTAAGAGATATAAGAAGTAGATATCAAATAGAGGTAGACAAGAGAGAATAAGATAGCAACAAAAACAATAGGAAACAAAAAGACAATCATTTAGATAGGGCCAAAAGCATATACATAAAGATAAGCCGTTCCACAAAGTTTATAAATAGAGGAGTAGTACAGCAAAAGCCAGTAAAAATCGAGGAGGAGATAGAAGAGTTTAGATTTAGAGAGGTAAGATAAGGGTTAAGAAGAAGTAGAGGAACAGGACAGGTTAGAACAAGTAAGTAACAAGGGTAGAGGAGAATAAAGATGAGAGAGAGGTTAGGGAGAAGGAGGTAGGTATTTAAGGTTCAGGTAAGTAGGAGTTTAGCAGGTAATAAAATAAGAAATAGTTAGGAAGATAGTTCGGCAAAAGTATAAGTATAAGGAAGATAGAGATAAGTAGCAGGAGAGAATAGAGCAGAGAAGTAGTACGATTAAAGGGGATAGATAGGGAGAGATAGAAGAGGAGAGTAAATATTGCGAGGCAATGGACAGAGAAAAGGAAAGGGTTAGGGATAGAGAAAAGGAAAGGGTTAGGGATAGAGAAAGGAAGAGTGTTGGGGATAGAGAAAAGAAGAGTGTTTGGGATAGAGAAAAGAAGAGTGTTGGGGATAGAGAAAAGAAGAGTGTTTGGGATAGAGAAAGGAAGAGTGTTTGGGATAGAGAAAGGAAGAGTGTTGGGGATAGAGAAAGGAAGAGTGTTTGGGATAGAGAAAGGAAGAGTGTTGGGGATAGAGAAAAGGAAAGGGTTAGGGACAGAGATAGGGGTGGTTTTGTTATTTACGAAAATTTACGAAATTGGAACAGCAGTTCAAGAGCAAAAAAAGAAAACAGGAACAGAAAAAGAAAAGGAAAAAGAAGAGAGAAGAAATCAAAACAGGTTAAAGGATAGAAGAGAGTATTATAGTTAGAGAGGAAGGAGTAGAGAAGTGTAGTAGGGAAGCAGAATAGAAAACAGAGTATGAGACGTTTTTACACAGGAAAGGTTTATATAACAAGAGAGGGGATAAAGGAGATAGCAAAGAGTGATAGAGGGGACCCAGGGTAAGCAAGGGGGAGGAAGAGAAGAATGGAAGGGTTAGGGATAGATAAGCAGAGATGGGTGGGGGGGAAGACGGAGGGGAAGGGTTAGGAACCAAACAAAATAAAAAGGTTAGGGATCGATAGGAGGAAAGGGTCAGGGGCAGGTGGTAGTAAAGGGTCAGGGACAGCGCAGAGAGGTCAACCAAAACAGCAGGAGAATAAGGTATACATACACCACAGGGCAACACAGTGCATAGTCAGGTTCGAAGGATTTGCCCAAGGTGAAGTAGCGTTCAGTTCGTACACATCACAGAGAAGGGAGAAAACAAAGCATGTATACCAGATAGTTTTGAAGAGGACGGGGAGATATATAAGGTATCAAAATAAAAATTAAAAAGATGAAAAAACAACAAAACAAAAAGAAAAAGAGAAAGGAAAAAAGACATAAAAGTAAGAACGGGAGGTTTAAAGTAGATACAGACAATATATCAAACAGCACGAGGCCAGAGGCATATAAAAAAGAGGGAGCAAAGAGAGGAAACATTCACACATATATAAAACGTAGTATAAGTAGGATTAAGGTAAGATAAATAGAGATAAGCATCCGAAGTTAGGGTTATACATTAAAAATAGTTAGATTTTAGGGTTATACGTAAAATTGTAACATAATGAGGGTACAGACGCCAAGATAATGGTAATCATTCAGGAAATGCAAAAGGAACGTCGATATATGGCCAAAAGCAGAGTAGCATAATAGAGAAAGGAGAGGAGATAGTAAGAAGGATATAGTTAAAGGGTTCGCAGTTATATAAGACATACATAGATGTTTCATTCATTAGTAAGGCCATATTCAGAAGAGAAAGAACAGAATCAGTTTATACATCATTCAACATACGGTTCAGTAGAAGCAATATCAATCCAGAGAGGACGTTAAGATAGGACAATAGCAGTATATAAGATGATTTTCCATGCATATTTCAAGATTATTATAGTTATTACAAGAAGAATAAGCAAGCAGCAGGTTATATTAGAGATACAGGTGATAAAGACAACATAGTTTAAATATTAAAACGTGCCCACAATCGCATAGCATATAGTGTATAATCAGAGTAGTAGGATAGACGGGTCAAAGTATAAGGCATTTTGAGATCACATAGTTCAATGTGAAAAGAGAGTCAAAGAAAGAAAAGTCACAGAGGGAATAAGGAGTAGAAGAGCAGCAAGAAAAAAGAGAAGAAGAGGGAGGGCAAGAGGTTTAGGGTTAAAGGAGAGATCAAGCAGGGAAGAAGAGCAAAGATATTAATTTAGGGTTGGAGTAGAAGTGTAGTTTGCAATTTCCATAATTAGATAATAAATCAGGGTTAAAGGAAAGGTTAGAGTGATGGGGTAAAGTAGGTCAAAAGGTCAAAGAGAAAGTGTAAGAGAAGGGAGGTAGTAATAGAGGAAAGGGAATTCAACAGGAAATGAAGGGATAAAGACAATAGAGGTTATGTAGAATAAGTCAGAAGATAAGGGAGTCCGCAGATCAAGACGATAATAAGATAGGGTTAGCAGAAATGGCGAGGAGGGGGAAGAGAATGAAGGATGATAAAGGAAGGTTTCATAGTCACCATTTAGAAGGAATTTTAGAACAGAGGAAATAAAGTAGAGAGAGGTAGGGAACAAGTAAGACGAATAAACAGAGAAGTTAAGACGAGGAGGTAAGCGAGAGAAACAAGTCATATAGCAGGTTAAGTTATTTATTCGTAAGTTCACATTTAACACGGACAGAAAGGGAAGGTTAGAGTTATTATTGGAGGAGTAGGTAGAAATAGATAAAAGAAAAGGGTTAAGGTCAGAGCAGGAGGAGGTAGTTAGGAACAGATAAGAGGGGAGGGTTAGGGATAGACAAGGAAGATTAGAAACAAAAGGTCCGGGTTATAAGAATAGAGTGAGGGAGCAGAAGGGTTAGGGTTATAATTCAATATGAAGAGGAGAGGGGTATAGGGAAGGGACAGATGGGGAAGAAAGGTTAGGGATAGGGCAGAGAGAAAGGATAGGGATTCATAAGAAAGATGAGAGACAAAAGGTTAGGGTTTTTTTGGGGTTAAGGGTGAGAGCAGAAGGAAACAGTCACAATTCAATATAAAGAGGACAGGAGAGGAGATAAATAGGGGGGAACGGTTAGGGATAGATAGGAGGAAAAGGGTAGAGATGGAGCGGAGGGAACGGTGAGAATGAAATGGAAAGAAAACGTTACAGATGG
This sequence comes from Colletotrichum fructicola Nara gc5, assembly GCF_000319635.2. Taxonomy (NCBI): domain Eukaryota; kingdom Fungi; phylum Ascomycota; class Sordariomycetes; order Glomerellales; family Glomerellaceae; genus Colletotrichum; species Colletotrichum fructicola. The sequence goes on along the minus strand of NW_027094054.1, from coordinate 32,371 downwards.
AAGAGAAGTATTTAGCGTTAATCCAGATAGAGGTCGTCAGGAACAGATAAGAGGAGAGGTCAGGGATAGACGAGAAAGATTGGAAACAAAAGGTTAGGGTTATAAGCGTAGAGGGAGGGAGCAGGAGGAAAGAGTTATAATTAAATATAAAGAGAAGAGGGATTCGGGATAGGTAGAGGGAAAAGGTTTAGGGTTAGATAGAAAAAAGAAAAAGGAAACGGTTAAGATAGAGCAGATGAAATAGTGATAATTAAATATAAAGAAAATATTAGTTAGGGTTAGATAGAAAACAGAAAAAAGAAAAAGGTTAGAATAGAGCAGAGGAAATAGTAGTGATCAAGTACGAGGGAAATGGTAAAGATAGAACAGAAGTATTTAGCGTTCATTCAGAGAAAGGTGATTCATAATAAATATAAGGGAAAGAGTAAGGAAGAGGTTCAGTCAAAGGAGCATAAGGAGAAGGGCAAAAGTTCAAAACAAACAAAGCAATAGAAAATAGAAATAGCAGTCAAAAAGGAAGAGGAAAAGAAAGAAACAAAAGCAGAACGAAAACAGGTTAACAGGTAGAAGAGTTAAGAGGAGGAAGGAAGGAAGCAAAATAATAAACAAAGAAGGAAGCAAAGTGATTACATGATAAGTTCACGTCAAATATGGACAGAAGAGTTAGAGAAAAAGTAGAGATAAGACAAAGGTTCAAGAAAGATAAAAGCAAAGGGTTAGGGACAGATGAAAGGAAAAGGTTAGGGACAGATGAAGGGAAAAGGTTAGGGACAGACGAAAGGAAAAGGGTTAGGGACAGACGAAAGGAAAAGGGTTAGGGACAGAGAAAAGGAAAAGGTTAGGGATAGATGAAGGGAAAAGGGTTAGGGACAGAGAAAGAAGATAGAAATACAGGTAAGGGATAGATGAGAAATAAAAGGTTAGGGACACATAGAATGAAATAGGCAGGGGCGGACAGAGTTAGGGTCAGAGATAAAATCAAACAAACAGGTTCGGGATAGATGGAGGGAAAAGATTAGTAACAGTTAAAAGAAAAAGGGCAGGGAAAGGGCGGGGAGGTCAAGTCAAAAGAGCAGGAAAACAAGGTATACATACATAACAGGGTAATACAGTAAACAGTCAGGTTAGAAGCATTTCCACAAGGTGAAACAGCATTCAGTTCGTACACATCATAGAGGAGGAAGAGGATAAGACAGAAGTACAAAATAAGTAGATCAAAGAGAGTGTAAAGTAGATAGTTTATAGTAAAGGGGATGTTTTAGTACACATAGATGAAAGTAATAGATTACAGTTAAGGGAGGATTGAGGTACATGTAGATAAAAACACCGCAAAACAAAGAATATAAACAGGGTTGATTACCACGTCAGATATAAAAGTATTGAAAGAAACGTATAAATATAAGATATAAAAGGGGCGGATCATGAGACAGTAAATACAAAAGGTAAGCGTAAGCCGAATAGCAGAGAAAAAGAGGGATATAGAATAGAGAAGATAATAATAAAAAGCATATGAAGTATAGTAGGGGGTAGTTAGCATAATAAAGGAAGAATGAGAAATTAGTTAGGGTCAGGATATTGGGGTTAAGACCAAATAGAAGAGGCCAGAGATAATAGGTAGAGAAAGAAGAAGTAAAAGGAAAGAGAGTATAGGATTCAGGGTTACATAGCAAGTAAGAGTAAAATCAAGATAAAAGGAAATTTTAGATATAATAGGGAATAGAAGAATAGTTATTCCAAAAGGTAAAGAAGATGTAGATAACGTCAGCAGTGTAATAGGGTATAGAAGGAGAGAAAGTATAAGATAAGTGATAAAGAGATAGAAAAAGATAGAAAGAGTATAGAGTTAAGGTTAGATAGAGAAATAAGGAGGAGAAAGTAGAGAGGAAGATGGTGAAAAAGAGGGAGTATAGAGTGAAGGCAATGAAGGGTTTAACAGGTAATAGAAGGAGAAATAGTTAAAGGGGTGAATGAGAGAAGGTATAAGAGAGTGGAGGAGTATAGAAGATAGAGGAAAGTAGTAGCAGGTAGTAAGATAGAAAATAAATAGAAGTAGAAGAAGGGAAAGGGTGAGGGTTAGAGAAAAGGAAAGGGTCAGGGTTAGAGCAAAGGAAAGGGTTAGGGACAGATGAAAGAAAAAGGTTAGGGATAGATGGAAGAAAAAGGTTAGGGATAGATGAAAGAGAAGGGTCAGGGATAGATAAAAGAGAAGGGTCAGGGATAGATAAAAGACAAGGGTGAGGGTTAGATTTAAAGAAAACAGGTCAGTGTTAGGGCAGAAGGGTATTCGTCATAAGTAGATATAAAGAAGATATTGAGGATAAAAGAGGAAGATTGAAGGTTATTTCAGACAAAGATAGTTAAGAGTGAATATAAATTAAGAAGTGAAAAGGGTTAAAGACATATTTAAAGATCAGGGACCATAATATATACAGCAGTAAGAGAATAGTATACAAGCAAGAGAGAGAGAGAGGTATCAAGATACACAGCAAGTATAGAAATGCATACATAGAACGCGTTTTTAGCATAAAGTCGTTTTTATTATTTAGGAAATTGAAAGGCGCATTCAATGAAGGACGCGAAACGAAAGCAAAAAACAATTGATAGATAGAACAATAAATAAAGAGAGAGCGAGGCAAAGGTTTTAGGGTTAGGTTCAGGTTACAGGCGGACAAGAGAGATAAAGAAAAGGAAGATCATAACAGAAGAGGGGGTTAGAGTTAGATAAGAAAACAGAAGAATAGTTAAGAAGAGAAAGAGGAGATAAGAGAGAAAGAGATGAATGAAACAAAAGGGAAATATTGGAGGTGAATAAGAGGTTATTAGTTAAAAATAAATAGAGAGAAAAAGCGAGAAATGGATAGAGAACAGAGGTCAGAGATAGCAAGAGTGAAGAGGGTAAGGTTAAAACAGAGGGAGATGGATGGAAAGAAATCAAGACAAAGATTTCATTATAGAAGACCAAAGTAAAGAAAGATTGACGTTGAGAGTGGTTAGAATTTTAGGGTTATATAAAGCGAAGGAGAGGTTCGATGGAAGAAGCATAGAGGATCAAGCAGATATTTACGATCAGCAGATAAAGGAGAGTATAGAGTAAAGAGTATATAATAAGAAGAATATTTGAGTATATATAGAGCAGAAGGCGGCAAAACAAGAGATGGAAATAGGATGAATAGGCGGGATAGATGAGGATGAATGGAGGAGGATAGATATAGAATAGAAAAGAGATGGATAATAATAGCAGATGTCAGAATATTAGGGTTAAGAACAGGCAGAAGAGAGTTTTAGGGTTAATAAGTAGGGAAAAGAAAAGAACAAAGGGTAAAGAAGAAGAAAAGTAAGAAGGGGAGAGTAGAGGGTAAAAGAAGCAGATAGTCAGTAGAAGTGAAATAGAGACAAAGAGATGATAAGAAAGAGAATAAAGAATAGAAAGATGATTATTCCAAAAGGTAAGGGGCATATAGATATAGTAGGGGGGTTTCATAAGATATGTAATGAGGGTTGGTATAGAAGGAGTTAGGAAGGGTAGAGATAGAAGGAACAGTATTTAGGGTTAGGGTAAGAGAGTGATGAGAGGATTGAAGTTGGATAGAGAGAGGAAGAATAGAAAATGAAAGAGAAGATAGGAAAGAGATGAGAGAAGTTTTAGATAAAAGTGCAGGAGTTAGGAGTGAGGGGAATGAAGCATTGAACAGGTGATAGAGTTAGGGTTAGGTTGAAAAGGTAATTGGGAGAAAGTATAAGAGAGGATAAGAGAGGACAAAGATATAGAGAATGATAGGAAGTGGTAAGAAATAGGAAAGGAGGAAATCAATAAGATTTAAGAGGGTGAATAGAAGTAGAAGGAAGGGGAAGGGTTAGGGATAGAGAAAAGGGTTAGGTTTTTAGGGTCAGGGAATAGGAAAGGGTGAGGGATAAGGAAAAGCAAAAGGAAAGGGTGAGGGATAGGGGAAAGCAAAAGGTGAGGGATAAGGAAAAGCAAAAGGAAAGGGTGAGGGATAGGGGAAAGCAAAAGGTTAGGGACAGAGCAGAGGAAAGGGTTAGGGACAGAGTAAAGGAAAAGGTTAGGGATAGAGAAAAGGAATGGGTGAGGGACAGAGTAAAGGAAAGGGTGAGGGTTAGAGAGAAAAAGAGAGATAGGAGTAGATAGAGGCGAGAGTGTAGGTATAGAGAAGAAAAGAAGAGAGGAAAAGCAGAGTTAGGGTTAAGATGAAGTATAGATAAAAACAGGCGAAGGAAGGTAAAAGAAGAAGAAGTGGAAGGGGGATAGGATAGAGAGACAGTTGAAGTGATTTAGATTTAAAAAGAATAAGGGCATGAAGATAGTAACAGAGAGAGAGTGAAAGTTATAATGAATAGAGAAAGAAAAGGGTAAAATGAGAGTGATAAGAAGGGGATAAGAAGGGTGAGGAAGAGGATTTTAGGGTTGATGAAAAGGGAACAAGAAGAGGGAATAAGGGGTATTAGGGGTACAGGTTGAGGGAAGAGTGAGAAGAGAAGGATAGGTAACAGGGGTTATAGAGGGAGTGTGGGAAATAGGTATGCAGAGGCGAGGTGAAGAGTAGGGTTAGCGGCGAGAGAGAGAGAGGGCAGTGTCGAGAGGGTTTACAGAGGGCGAAGTTTACAGAGGGCGTGTGGGAAATAGGTGAGAGGGTAGTATATGCCCCCCCATGTTACATGTGGTGGAGGTGGTGAAGGTGGTGGATGTGGTGTGGTGAAGGTGACGTGGTAGAGGTGGTGGAGGTGGTGAAGGTGGTGGAGGTGGTAGATGTGGTAGATGTGGTGAAGGTGGTGAAGGTGATGAATATGGTGGAGGTGGTGTGGTGAAGGTGGTAAAAAGATGAAAAAACAGAGAAGTTAAGATGGGGAGGTGAGGGAGACAAACAAGTGATATAGCAGGTTAAGTTATTTATTGGTAAGTTCACGTTGAATAGGGACAGAAGAGTTAAACAGAAGGGACAAAGGCAAGGTTAGAATAGTTAGAGGAGGAGTAGGCAGAAATAAATAAAATAAAAGGGTTAAGGTTAGAGCAGGAGGAGGTAGTCAGGAACAGTAGCGTGGCCCGACGGCACGGGTCGGGGCAGGGTAGGGTTAGGAAGCAGCAAAAACAGGCAGGCAGGCAGGGGCAGGGCAGGCAGGTCAAAGGTCCAAGGTCCAAGATCCAAGGTCACGAGCACGAGGAGAGAGAGGGATAGGATCACAGGCGGGCACAGGCAGGCACAGGCAGGCAGGCATACTGCTAAGCTAGGTAGGTAGGTAGATAGATAGGTAGATGGATGTATAGATTTATTTGTAGCTAGCTAGGCAGGGTAAGGCAGGCTGTAGTGACACGCCCTTGGGGGCATGAAGCAACGCATGCCCGTGGGGGCATAGAAAGCTGGACGCCCCTGGGGGCATGAAGCAACGCATGCCCGTGAGGGCATGGAAAGCTCGACGCCCCTGGGGGCATGAAGCAACGCATGCCCGTGAGGGCATAGAAAGCTCGACGCCCCTGGGGGCATGAAGCAACGTATGCCCGCGGGGGTATGGGGGCTTCAAGTGTCAAAAGCCCGATGCCTCATGCCTGGGGACATTGTCCAACTCACGCCCTCGCGGCCAAAGAACAACTTACGCGTTTGGGGGCTTCGCAGGCCTCAACCAAACCCCGCCGTACAGCTTTCATCTAGAAGCCGCATTAACGTTCGCGCATCTACTTACCTTGTCTTACCTTAGGAACGTTATGTTCAAGCCTAGCTAGCTGGTCCACGTAAGGGTTTCCGTCGAGCTTCGTGGTGATGCACATCACGTCGATTGTTCGAGAGCCGCAGGCCTCTCTCTCCCTTCGCGGGGAGTATTCAGATTGAGGGAGAAAGATGGATAATGTAGTAAAGCGTCCGCAGGTGGCTATTGAGCAGCACGCATGTATCCGTAGCGCCGTTACTTTCCTCTGTATTTCATCTAGAGATGGCGAGATGAAGATGGGATGAAGAAGGAAAGAGAAAACCAGGAGCGCGTCCCCCCGGGGAGGAAGCAGAGTTATCCACGCGTTTAATGAAAGGGTGTTTGGCTATGAGTCAGCAAGCGCCTTACCGGAAGCGGACTAGTGCATAACGTCGCGTCGGAAGGAAGCAAGATAAACACGTCAAGCCCTGTATGGAGAGGAAAGACAAGCCGCTCCTATGATCAAGTCCATTATTCTAGACAGGTGAGACAAGTATAGAGCAATGGCCGGGCTATATGTGCGTGGAGAGGCCTGGTCGGTCAGCCTAGGGAAGTGAGAGGAGTAATAGCCAGCAGAAAGGCATGAGAAAGACGGGGAGACGCGTCCACGAAGTAGCATAGTCGGGTGATGTAAAAATAGAAGGAGGGGGGGGTGTAGACCCTGAGGGAGGTCTGGGGACAGCCCTTGGACGGGAGCGGACAGCTCTTAGAGTCTGGAACAACTGCGACCCCGTGCCGGAGGCCGCCCCACAGTAGTTGATTATGTCAGAGCCTGTTGAGCATCAACTGGGCGAGTCGCCCCTCGAAACCCAGGGTTAAAAGATGCAAATAGCGAATAGTTCCACGCGTCATGCTGTAGCTAGTAAAAAAGTAGATCGAATAGCTTATATAGATAATATAGAGGTGATTTAGAGTTGAAACGGGCAAAATCGCTCATTGCAGCACTGAGACGCTTTTTTTTCTGCATTTTATCACAAGATGTATTTGGATATGCACTAAAAGTGTGTGCCACACAAAACCGCCATCCAGTCCCAATAAGTATACACATCCAACAGATATGCTGTATTAGTATCATGATGAATCTTTATATCGTCATAAACAGATGACCAGCTGGGCTACACATACCCTTATGTGTAGTGATAGTCAGCCCAGGTTAAGCTAGAAGAGCGTGTATTGCTCCTCATAACAGACCTCACGCTGGACATCTCCCTACTAGAACAGTCGTCCGCCTAGGATAGAGTATATACAGTATAGCCAGACAGGGCTCCAACTCACCATCCCACGCTCGTCTCATGCTAGAGGCACGCTGAAACCCTACTACAAGCTCGCAGGACCTGAGACGCAGCCTGTAGAGGGCGTTAATCCTCAGCATAGAGCGTACGAGACAACACGGCTATCCGTTCAAGGGCGATGAACAGCGGGTACAAGCATCCACGGCATTCACAGTTGTAAGTGCATATTAATTCCCTGAGCCGTTGTGGCTGGCTTGTCGCCGTGCCGCTGGCCGCTGGCCGCTGGCTGCTGGCCGCGCCGCGCCGCCACGGCTGGCCCGCCCTCGCCTGGCAGCCTAAAGCAGCAGTCTCAGCCAATCACATCCAGTCATGCTGAATACGTACCCCTTTTTTGAGTACCATGTTCCCTTTTACGCACACCCACATATCTCATCTCACCAACAGCACTCCCGCACCCTCTTAACCACTCAACCACCCAGTCCTAAACCACCACCCTGGAAACAAAGGGGGAAAAAACAGGAAAACCCGATAGTTTCCTCCATCAGAAAGTGCACATCACCGCAATGACCAGAGTGCCCGCCAACCAGCGGAAGAGGAAGCGTGACGAGAGCGACGATAAGAAAGCGGCTACGGCAGCGCCGTCAGGGTCCAGGAGGCGGGTGCGGGCCAGACGAGAAGACGAGGCCAGCGCACCCTTCACAGAGACCTCGTCCGCGCGAGAACGGGCACAACCTTTCCTCCTCGCTGTTGCTAGGATGCCCGTTGACATGCTCAGCACAGCCTGGAGCGTCGGAAAGAATCGGCCGATCAACGCGGCCCACGTCCAGGAGCTGGTACACGCATTCAGGAGCGGCGGGCTGGAAAGGCGGGCGCCGGAGAACCGTATCGTCGTCCTCTGCAGCGCCGAGGAAGTCAGGCGTATGCTACAGGACGGCGGCGACGAGCGCGACGAGGACGACGAGGACGATGAGGACGACGAGGATGACGAGGACGGCCCTCGCGAGCTATGCTTCCTGCGCTGGGCCGAAGTCAATGGGACCAAGGCTGAGGTGATGGCCGGCCAGCACCGCATCCAGGCGCTCCGCGAGTACGTCAAGGAGACGGGCGCGCCGGGTTCCAATCTGTGGTGGGTGTGCGAGCTCTACGATAAAGGTAGGAAGGCGCACCCTCCCCCCTCCCCCCCTCCCCCCTCGCCATTCCCATCCGGTTCACCACACAAAAAGCATAAGGATGATGGTTCACGAGAGGCTAACGGACGACATGGAACACTAAAGACCGCCTGCCGCGCGACCTGAACGTCAAGCTGCGTGTTAACCGGCGGGACCCAAGCCTGCCCGACAACCACGGGCAGATCTGGATGCAGCTCGCGTCCATCGCCTTCACAGGAGGGCGGGAGGACGAGGGCTTGGGCGGGGAGGACGCCGCCCCGCACGTCATTGAGGCACTCCGCCTCGGCGGCGACAAGCACTTCCCAACGCGGAGGCTCATCACGTTATGGAACCACCGGAGGTGGCGGCCCACCACGACGCAGTGGTGCCGCACGAGGTTAGGGCTGGACACCTTCAACATCTCATACTTTGAGTGGATCGCCAGCCTCCGCATCGATGAGTACTGGATCGATGCCTTGGGCGAGGTCCTCGGCGTCCTGGCCGACCTGCCCGCGGACGAGCGGGATAACATCACGCCTGCCGACTGGGAGAGGCTCTCAACCTGCCAAGCCGCCCCCAACGTCACAAGCGTGTTCTACGCGCCTGGGGAGCAGCAGGCGGGGCAAGCGCCGCGCACCGCGCGGGTCGACGGGTTCCTCGCGACGCTGGATGACAGCACCTACCGCCTCGTCCACGACCACATCGCGGAATCGCTTGTGCTCACGTTCCCCGACCTGAGGCGCGTCCTCCATTGCAGGAAGCTAGAGATCCAGACGGCCGTCCGCGTGCTCCATCACGTGATCCGCTGGATCAGCCCAGAGCAGGCCAAGGCCGTCGACGACATCAGGCCTAAGGTGAGGAACAAGCCCCTCCTCCGGGAGCACCTGTCGATGGCGCTAGACGAGCTCGCCTCAAGCAGGGGCTGGGCGCCCGGGGCCTTCCCTGCGATCGCGGCTGTCCAGCTGCAGAGACGCGTCCTGGACTACGTGCGGGACAACCTGGCCGAGTTCCGGGCGCCGGAGCTGCTCCCGCTCCTGGACGACGACGCGCCCGCCGAGGGAGAGGACAGCGACGAGGGCGGCGGCTCATACGGGCAGCGCTTCAACTACGTCGCGTGGGCACGCCTGCTGAAGCTGGTGCGGCAGACGACCGATAGGGAGGGCCATACACTGCGGCCATCGTGGCAGACGGAGCGCGCGACCAGGAGGTGCGAGCGCCAGGCCAAGGCCTCCACCCTCGTGCAGGGGTTCTGCGCCGGCCTGTTCAAGCTCGCCGGCCAGCAGGACGCCGCGGCGATGCGGCTCGCCCAGCAGAAGGCGGAGGAGCTCGTCAACGCCTATCTGTACCTTGCGTTCCCCAACAGCTCCCCAGCGGCGGCGCCGGACCGCCCCGACGACCCTAGCCAGCCGCCGCAGGACGCGCCCGTCATCGCCAGGCAGTCCTCCCGCCAGCGCCAACGCAGCGGCGGCGGCGGCGACGTCGACGACGAAGATGGCGCTCAGCACGTAGCACGACCCAGCCGCCGCAGCAGCATCCCCCCTTCCTCCTCGCCGCCGCCGCCGCATCAACAGCGGCGCCCTCTGCCGTCGCCCCCAGCGCCAGCAACTACCGCCAGCCAGAAACCAGGGCCACGCTGGAAGCTAGGGCCTAGAGCCAGGAAACCGGCCAGCGCCGCGCGGCAGTAGGGGCGTTGGCACGTTCTGGGTTCCCCTGCATACCAGATAATGAATGCGAGAAAGTTAATTCCGCCAATGGAAAATGTCTCAGCAGATGCGTGCGCCCGCCGGGCAAATACAAATCAGGTTTCTCATTTCCCACAGCAAAGTGGGTCTCGCAAATATAGTTTGATAACCCATTCCTAAGCGACCATCAGCTTGCTTTTTCTTCTTGCTATCCCATGCCCTCCCGGGCACGCCAGGAGGGCATACGTACATGCATAGATGCTGCTGTGCATCTGCCTCCTACGCCTATAGTGGGCGAGGTCTATAGAGGGAATAGGGTATGATCAGCAGCAACCTGTCCACCACCTGCTGAATAAGTGGTCAGTAGGTGGTCTCCTCCCAGCGGAGGATGCACAGGTGGTTTCGTATAGCAAATAGAGGGCGTTTTGTAGGAAATCCCTCAGCCAACGTGTAGATTACACACAACTAAGACCGTGGATAGCAAGGCCTACACCACTATCACGCTATAACCATACTAAGATGTCTACAGCTAACGAGGGAGATGTTGCTACTGAGATGCTGCTAGTGGATGGTGAAGCCTTCTCTGACGTTGGTGCTGCCTCCGACCCGGACGGCGACGAGTTCTTCGTCGACGACCAGCAAGAGGACGAAGGCAACGACGGGCGGACCAGCCACAGGTGGGCGGTGGACCACTCCTCAGGGCACCACAGGTTCCGAGGTATATATGTAGAAGGAATTCAACTAGGAGCGAGAAGAAAACGCTGACGCCTCTCACACCTATCCACAGCCAGACGCTTTATCGAAAAGGTCCTCCGAAGCGATTTCGAGCCAGCCGATGCTATCAAGATGCTGCAGGAGAAGCACACGATTGACTTCGGGTCCCGCGCTGGAGGCAGCGCGCCAGCGAAGGCCACGGACGCCTTCTTCCCGCAGTTCTTCCTTGACTTCTTCAGCATCGTCGGCAAGCCACGCAGCCCCATCACGAAAAGCGACGGGCCCGTCTTCGACAACATCGAGTTCTCTCTCGAGTCATACGCAGCGCCCTACAGCGCAAAGCATATCGGCGGCATCCCGTTCGATATCACCGGGCGCACGTTCAGGGTCGCTAAGGCTGGTACCCGAGAGGTCTGGTTCGTCGTCATGCACCCCGTGGCGCACGAGCCGACCTCCAGGGGCGGGGCCCCACGCGAGAGACCAACAGCCTTGGACAAGAGCGGGATGCCGGCCGGGTTAGCCCGCGAGCTGGCCGCATACATCGTGGGCGTCTTCCAGTCGCCGCAACTGCTTGGCGAGGGGGTTGAGGCCTGCTGGCGGTTGGGGACAAAGAGTACCCAGCGCATAAGCTCGGCTAAGTGGCAGGTCTTCCAGCAGCAGTTCATGGACGGTTGGGCCGCCTGGGCTAGCACCCACAATCCCAATTCATTCTGGCGACGCCACGAGCCGGCCTTTCACGCGTATGACTACGGCGCGAATATCGAGATCCAGGTCAGCGATACTATCTACGACCTGCCGCGCGAGAGACATATACCCTATGAGGAGGAGGAGGAGGAGGAGGAGGAGGAGGAGGAGGAGGGGGTGGAGGACGCCGAGCAGGATGCCGAGGAGGAGGGCCTCAGAGATGGAAATTCTCGGCAGGAGGTCGAAGAGCTCTCTCTTAACGAGGGACAAAGTACACATAGCGATACAGTGGAAGGCCGGGAGTACCAGCAGATGCTCAGAGAGAGCAGGGACCTACAGAGCATGATCGTGGAGCTCAACGCCCGCTTTGATCTCAGCAGTATCAGTGCTATATCTTACGCCCTCGCAGTCTGTATCAATAGCGAGTCGGGCGGCTCACAGACGCGCTGCCTCCTCGCCGACCGGAACATGGTGGCGCGAGAGTACCCTGGGAACCGCGACTACACCTTCTACCCGCAGGCCTTCCACCCCACGTATGGAAACTTCTCTTCCAGCCAGCCGCCCGCCTTCCTTAACTCGCTCTACACCGCTCTACAGGGGAATATGAGCGACCGCAATGAGGGCGCAGACGTGCTTTCGTTCGGCTACTTCCAGGGCTACTCCAACATCAAGAGAAGCGTGCGCCATAGCGCCAGCGCCCTCCTCGCGACAAAGGGGTACGCGACAGCAGCGCTAACAGCCCCAACGTCACACACATCCGCCATGTCGTACACAAGAGACAGGCGGGAGAGGCTACTACGTCGTATCCGTGGCGACCTCACGCCTGAGCAGCCCGAAGAGTCTAAGCCGTTTGCGCGAGAGCGCAGGCAGCTGGACATCGCTATCGAGAAGGATGAGGTAGCATACCGGATGGAGCAGGTCGTATCACTCAACATACGACATATGGACAGCGTTGAGCGCACATTCGAGAACGTCATTCGCCCCATTTTCCAACTCATGCGCTTCTTCCTCACAGAGCATGAGTCGTATGTCCATATCTTTCGGTCTATACCAGTCGGAATCTTCCCCCGTATCATGTCGGCCTACTGCCGCCTGTTTGAGCTTGCTATCTGTGAGATGGAACGGCGTTACGTTGCTGGCGGCGAGCGCGGCCTAGACCTCGCACACTCTGAGGCTGTTGCAGTACTTGACCGGCTTGGTGGGTATATCTTCACCGGGCATGAGCGCCACCTGCCGAAGACGGTGCTCCGGCCGCTAGGCACCATCGACAGCCTTCTAGCTGGGGCGTGGCCCTATATCGACCCAGCCGTACTAGACCTCGGTCCAGCCGGGGCAGCGACCTGCTTCATGGACACCAGCCGGTGGCCCCGCTCCGCGAAGACGGGAAGGCTTATACTGCTCCATATTAGCGAGCTACAGCACCACTACGGCGACCGCCTTGCCTCCCACCGGGAGACCGAGATCTGGTTCAGCCAGCTAGGCCGGGACGCATTCAAGAGCCATGCAGCTGTGACAGAATATGTGACGGAACTCCTGCGGGAGATGTGGATCCCCCAGACGAAGCTCTTCATAGCCAACCAACTACGGCGCAGGCTGCAAGAAGGTAGTAGCGACACTAGTAGCATACCTATCACCTTGGAGCAGAAAGAGGCGTGTAAGTCGGCTGTTGAGGCGTGGGAAGCGGCGCCAGACGCCTTCACCCATATCGTGCTACAGCGGCTAACTGACGGTCTCACCTCGGGCGGCTCGCGCATAAAAATAACCTTGTCGAGGACGCGCACCAGGCATGACTTTGCTACTGAGCTTCTCCGCGTTATATCTACCGAGAAGGGGCGGGCAGCATCCGCGCCAGTCAACGCGACATGGCCGGACCATCTGCAGGCGGCCATAACTAGCGGCAACCAGGCTAGCAACGGACTCAAGCCTGATGAGTGGGTCTCCGTGATAGCTGGCCGACTCCTCGCGGCCGGTGTTGAGTGGGTGCCTGACGCCGTCAAGGGCCGCTTAACGTCAACCACCGTCGTCAGCCTGCGCGGTCGAGAGGTCGCGCACGTAGTAGTAACCGGTCCGCCAGGCTCCCTGAGGCGCGCGGCGCAGGAAGCTCAAATCAAGCACGAGAAAGCTGCGCACGACCGGGCGCTCAGGCAGACGCGCAGAACCATCAGCTTCGGCTGCGGCTTCCCCTTCACCGACGTCCCCAGCCTCATCACGGACGGTTTTCTCAAGGCTAAGGCGATCTTCTCTAACAAGGGCGACCTACGGGTTCTAGACCACTATCAGCTGGCGATAAACTGCCTCTCTAACAACATCGACGACCCCCTCTGTTGCCTGATGCTGATGATCACATTGACCGTTTGCTCCTCATCGGAAACGCCAGAGGTTGCGCCTGGGTCGCGCGAATTCGGGACCGCAGCCAAGAGGAAGGACCCGGCCCAGCTGGCCCTCGTCATGGTCACGAGGATGATGTGGTTCCTCTACCCCGCCTCTTTCCCCTGGAAGAAGGGTTCAAGTGGGACGGCCTATGATGTAGCCGAGATGACGAAGAAGATTGGTACAGTATAACGCAGGGATGGTGTGAGGCTTATGATGCTAATGGCGCTGTAGAGCATAAGGGGTGCAGCAACCGGATGTTGCGTGAGCTGGGTTGGGTCACCTCAAAAAGCAACCGCGACAGCCCCCGAAACACAGACCTGCAGCTGCGGCCTCAAGAGGACCTCCTCCAGACATTCCGAGAGCTACGGTCGGCCATGAAACGGCCAGACGACTTTATCGGCGTGGTCTTCAACAGCCAGGACAGCATCTGGACGGAGCGTTGCGCGAGCATCATCAAGGATCGATAGGGTTATACAAATACAATAAATAGGCGCATAAAGGAAGGGAAGGGAGATGATGGGAATTGAGTAGGAGATGCAGATGCATTGGGTTTTCTTCCAATTTCGGTGGGCGAATCCGATGGGAGCCAGGTGAACGCTTAAGCGCGTTACACCCTAAAGCCTTAAGGATGCATAGCCCCAAGTTAATCACTGGGACAAATTATAAAGAGAGAAGGTCTAGGAGGGGAGGAGGGTCCGCAGTGGTTTTCATAGCCATCACCTATACCTCTAGCCTCGGCTTTCGTCTCATCTCAGGCGTTGGGGTCAGATCGGATTACCAATGCTGGGTAGGCACATGAATACAACCAGGACCACAGCGAAGACCACCTCACCTTCGTCCAGGTGATGCGTTTTCTCCACCAGCCTCTCTTGCTGAGCTATCACGTGGGGGACACGTCGACTGTCGTGTCGAAAGGTTATGTATCTCGCCAACAGGACCATTGTCCTGAGGAAGGAGAGTATAAACGGGGATTGGAGATACGAGAGACCAAGATATAGTATATAATGTGAGGCTAGGCGGTTCCTTGCAGGAGAGGAAATTTCATGAACATGTTCCCAAGTATACGTAAGGTATCGCACTCTGATGGCTTAGAACTGAGAGTATAAACGAAATAAACCCTAAAACAAGGGATTTCTTGCCAACGGAGAGGCCTATGACAAAACGGATTGGATATTTGAGATCAGGGCAAAAAAGAGGCCCACCCGGGACTCGAACCCGGATCTTCTCCTTAGCTAGAGGAGTGCTCGACCGATTAAGCTGATAGGCCCTCGACTGGGGATTCTATCTCTCACCGTTGTTATACTTGGCCTTTTCGACGTACGTCCAGCTCGGCGAGGGGACCCGGCGGGTCACAGAGCAAGCGAGGCGCACCGCGTCTCAATTGTGTAGCGCATGCTTATGGACGACGTTGTCGCATGCTTCCGAAGTGGGTATGGCCGAGATTACGCGGCCGCGGCGGCGGCACCGAGCGGGGTGGTACGACCGGTCGGGGCGGGGCAGCCGGTCGCGGACGACGTCAACCACACTCACCGCACAGCGCAAAAGAGGGAAGGGGGAAAAAAAGGAAACAAAAGGAAAGCTAACGACCCCACCTGGATCTTCTACGACTGTCGGTGTATAACTGTTGGTCTAACTCGTCCTGTCCCACCTATCACCCCCTGCCTAACCCTAACCCTAAACGCCTTCCCTGGTGCCTCTTAGGGTACAGGTCAAGGTTCGGCTTGTTCACTGCAATCTCAGATGAGTCGAGATGAAGGGCACCAGTTGCCAGAGCCATCACAGCTCCTCCTCGTTCCTGGACGGGCTAACCTTACGACTTGGGGTTTTGGACTATACTATAAGCAATCTCACTACGCTCCTTTAGAGACATAAACTAACGCTTTGAGTTTAGTCTTGAGTCTGCCAATCTCATAGGAAAGGGGCTAGATAGTTAGTTATTGGTGGTAGGATTTCCACGACACGAGCTGTTAGTGGAGGCGCTGACAGCTACCGTGGGGTTTGTTTTCGCGAGGATGCAGAACACTAAATAACCACCACGCTGCTTGGCTCTGTGTATATAGAGAACCCTCAGGAGCTGGATGGACTGGTCGTAGAGCTTGAGCATGTAGAAAAGCAAAAAGATGCTAAGGCTTATAGCGACTACAACTGCATACTGAAGTAATTCTAGCGCATAACTATTTCTCAAAGTCCTTGACCTAAGGCGAGGAGTTAGTTGACGGGATGGGGTAGTGTTAGGATTAAGAGCCAGCCCGGCCGCCCTTCTGCCACATACGACCATACCTACTGGAGAATTCGGGATCCCGTCCGCTCTCCCATAGACAAGCCAGTGAGGGCTGGAGTAGTAGTCGGGTCGGTGACGACCGGCGAATGCCCGGTGTTGTATGTTTCGCCCTTCTTTGGTGATTCTTTTTTTTTTGCGCCTGACATCACGTCCACGATGAACTGATGTCGGGTTCATCAAGACGGCCAGCCAGATTAAAGTGGGTCCGCAAAGGCATAGGGTAGGGTTCATTGAAAATAGGGTAGTAGAGTTCATAGTGATTTTCAGCCCCAAAATAAACGAAAATAGGATGCATCAAAAGCCATAATGTAGATCCAGTCAGAGGTATATTTTCAAAGGTACTCGATGCATGTAAAAGGAGGAACAGGTCGGTTTCGTATGAGGAGGAAATTGGGATGTTGTTGGTGATTGGGCGCGCACGGACCCATCGAGTTGGGAAGAGCGCGCCATCCAGCGAATCAGATAACACACCACCCAGCAGGAGAAGATGATTCAAGGGGGCAGGATGCAGAGACAGGTTAGAAGTAAATAGTTTCAGGAGGCAGGTAATGTTAGTATTTAGCATAGGAGGAAGCCATTTAACAAGCCATTAACAGCAGAATAGATTCATCATTATTCATCCCCCAGCACAAGTCATCCAAAGGCATTGCCGGGCCGAGCACGGATGGCACAATGATTGGCAGAAGGGGGGCAATGTGCGTAAGAGGGCCACGGTAGCAAGGGATTTACCGTGGACGACGGGGGTGCCGTGCCAGCGGTTTTTCCCATCGCGCGCCGGGAGCCGGTGGTTTGAGGTCGGGCGGGGGTTAGGGATGGCCGTTCAAAGCGAGCCACCAGAGCCGGGGACGGATAACACGGCGTGGTTCGTCGCGTTGCACGAGAACCAAGAGAAGCGGTTCGAGGCCGACGCGCGCGAGGAGGTTAGTATAGTAGACGAAAAGTTGGAGCCGAACGGGTGGTTATACCGCGTCGGGTGGACGAGGGATTTGGAAGGGTTGAACAGGACGCAGTTACAGGAGGCCACGCGACCAATTGAGGATGGCGAGGAGACGTTAGAGGCCATATGGGCCGTGTTCAACAGCGTCGCGGACAAGGCACGCGCAACAGCAGCACCGCACAAGGTCGGGCATGATGTGTTGTTTGAGGCGGAGCGGAAGGAGATCAGCCAGAAGCCAGTGCGGCCGTTCGACAACCGCATGGAGGACGACACGTGGCAGCGGTACAAGGAGGTTTGGCGTAAGATGGTGAGCATATTGTTCCGCATGGACGAGTGGCCGGAGCGCGAGCGGCCGCCGTACCGGTTCACCATGCGGCAGGGGTCATTGTGGGATGCGTTCACCAGCCGTGTCGAGGCGGACGTCGGCAGCAGGGAGGCCGCGCAGGCGGAGGAGGTCGAGAGGATGTGTTTAGACGCCATTATCGCCATCATCGAGGACCCGTACAAGCAGAGCCAGAAGGAGAGCGCGATGATCGGCGCGTTGGCGGTGTTGGGCATCCGCGAGGACGGCGGTTGGCACCAGGCGACGGAGTACACGACGAATTATTCGGCCGTGATCAAGGTGGCCAAGATGTTCGTCGTATACCAGGCGTGGTTGGAGCGGCAGGACGAGGTGGCGGAGTTGACGGCGACCAAAGGGGCCGAGGCGGCGTACGAGGAGGCCAGCAGCGTGTTCCATTTGGTGCGCGACAAGGTGCGGCGGTTCATGACGCGGATGCCCGGGCGGCCGGACGACGAGCCCCGGGTGATGAATTGGATTTACGATGCGCGGACGTACGGGATGCACATCCGGTTCAACACGGTGGCGCCGGGGATGGTGGATTGGAGCGGCGACCGGATATCGTTCCGACGGGTGCAGGTGCGGGTATGCGAGTTGGCCGAGATGTTCCACGGGTTAGCGCAGGAGGCGCGGTCGTTGTTGGCGCAGTTGGCGGTGGTGGATGGGCATGGGGACAGGGATAATGAGCACGGCGATGAGCATGGCGATGGGTATGGAGGCCGATCAGCGTTGGCAGCAGCGTTGCCCGCCATCAGGTGGGACAGCATGCACGACGACCACAGCCAGGACCGGCCGGGGTATTCGTTTTTACACGACGACCGCAACGAGGCGTGGGTGGGCAAGGGGAAGGGGTGGATCGCACGGCGCATCGCAGAGTCGGAGGCACGGCGGCGGGCGTGGTTAGACCCGACGCGAGGGACGGCAGCAGCAGCAGCAGCAGCAGCAGCAGGAGAGGCGGAGGAGGCCACGTCCAACCACAGCAATAGTCACCACCCGTACCGCGAGAGGACGGAGGAGGCCACGTCCAACCGCAGCAATAGTCACCACCCATATCGCGAGAGGACGGTGCAGGCATACAGACAGGCGTTGGAATCGTTCCGGGAGCGGTTGTGGATGTTGATGCACATGGTGGCAGGGCAGCCGGCGCGGGCGCCCGAGTTAGCAGGCATCAGACACAGCAACACGGCCAACGGCGGGGTCAGGAACGTGTTTGCACACGACAGCATGATTTGTTTCGTCACGTCGTATCATAAGAATTACCGCCAGACGGGGACGGCCAAGGTGATACACCGGTATTTGCCGCGCGAGGTCGGCGAGTTGTTGGTGTGGTATTTATGGTTGGTGTTGCCGTTTTGGCAGCAGGTAGGAGGCATCATCCATCAGACGGACCGGAAGAGCGCATTTTTATGGGCGGACGACGTGGTTGTAAGGGGCAGGGCGGCGGGCGAGGCGAGCCGTGATAACACCAGGGGCGACGAGCGCCGCAATAACACCAAGGACAACGACGCCCGTGACAACACCGAGGACGACGACGCCCGTGACAACACCGAGGACGACGACGCCCGTGACAACACCATCACAGACGACGCCCGTGACAACACCATCACAGACGACGCCCGTGACAACACCATCACAGACGACGCCCGTGACAACACCATCACAGACGAGAGCGCCAACGCCACCCCCGGCCGGGCGCCGTGGACGGACGAACGGTTGTGGACGTCAGACAAGGCAAGGCGGATCATGCAGCAGCACAGCGAGCGGTTGGTCGGCAGCAAGATCAACATCAGCGGGTGGCGGCACATGGCCGTCGCCATCGCCAACCGGTATTTGAACGAGGCGTTCGGGCGGGCAGACGACAAAACCAACGACAACGACGACGACGACGTGGGGGTTGAGGACAGCGCATTGGATTTGCAGGCCGGGCACGGCACGCACGTGGCGGGGATGATATACGGGCGGTTGTACCAGGAGGCACCGTTCGGCACGGCGGCATTGCGGGACAGGTTCCGGGCCGTCAGCCGGCAGTGGCACCGTTTGTTGGGGTTCGGGGCGGAGGACCGGGGCGGCGGGGCACCCAGCAAGCGGCGGCGGACGGCGGCGGACGAGGAGTTCGAGGGGCAGCGGCGGCGGCGGTTCACGCGGTTGCAGTTGGCCAACGCCGCCGGGCAGTTGCGGCAGATGATGGGGGACCCGCAGGCGGCGTTCCGCGGCCAGCAGGAGCGGGTGATCCGGTCGATCATGCGCGGCGACGACCCGATCGTGCAGGTGACGGGCACGGGCGGCGGCAAGAGTTTGTCGTTCATGTTGCCGGCGTATTGCGCGCCAGATGGGGTGACGATAGTCGTGACGCCGTTGGTGGCGTTGCGCACCGACATGGACGCGCGGTGTTCGAGGTCGGGGTTGGCGTCGACGACGTGGCGCGGCGGCGGGCGGGCCAACACGGCGGCAGCAACGGTGGTGTTCGTGACGCCCGAGTCGGCCGTCACGCAGGGATTCCGGGATTTCGTCGGGCGGTTGCAGCGGCGGCAGCAGTTGGACCGGGTGGTGTTGGACGAGTGCCACGTCGTGTTGGACGGGTCGAGGGGGTTCCGGCCGGCGTTGCGGGCGTTGGGGCGGACGGTGCAGGAGTTCGGGGCGCAGTTGGTGTGTTTGACGGCGACGTTGCCGCCGGCGGAGGAGCGGGAGTTTTTCGCCGTGACGGGGATCCGGCCGGAGCGGGTGCGGGTGTTCCGCGAGGCGACGACGCGGAGGAATATCGGGTATGGGGTTGTCGTCGTTGCGTCAGGGTCAGGGGGTCGTGGTCGTGGTCGTGGTCGTGGGGCGGCAAGCCGCAGCCGCCGGGCAAAGTCAGGGTTAGGGTTATGGTCAGGTCGGGAGGGTGAGGACGGCGAGTTGAGCGCCGTAGAGGAGCGCGGTTGCCAGGAGGTCAGGGATTGGTTGCGGCAGCAGCCACGCGGCAAGGCGGTGGTGTACAGCAGCACGATCGAGGGCGTCGAGCGGATGGCCGAGGCGTTGGGGTGCGCGGCGTTCCACAGCAGCATCGGCAGCACGGAGGACAAGGCGTCGAGGTTGGAGGCGTGGAGGAGGGGCGACGGCGCCGATGGGGGCGTCATCGTGGCGACGAACGCGTTGGGGTTAGGCATCGACGTGCCGGACGTGCGGTTGGTGGTCCACGCGGGCATGCCGCGGCGGTTACGGGATTTCGTCCAGGAGAGCGGGCGTGCCGGGCGAGACGGCCAGCCAAGCCGGTCGGTTGTTATATGCAGTAGGGCAGCCGTGGAGGAGGAGGAGAAAGAGAAGGAGGCAGGGGAGGCAGCGAAAGATGGGAGGGCAGCCGGAGGGGGATGGGAGGTGTCGACGAGGATATACATCAGGGGAGAGGTATGCCGGCGGATCGTGTTGGACGAGGTCATGGACGGGCGGACGGACCGTTCAGGATGCGAGGAGGGTGAAGAGGCATGCGACATGTGCCAGCAGAGGGCGTCGGAGGTGATGTGGGCAGATGACGGGGGAGACGTTCAAGCAGCAGTTGGCGCGATGGGCGGGACGGTGCACGTATTGCGGGATACGCCGGAGAGAGAGCGACGGGCACACGTTGGACGATTGCCCAGGCCGCGGGGAACAGGCGTGGGGGTGGACGGCGCAGTACAGGAGGCAGATGGAGGAGGCCATGTTCGACGGACGGAGGATGGAGAATTTCAGCAGTTGTTTCCATTGCGGGTTGCCGCAGGGTTGGTGTCAGCGATGGGAGCCGTTGGGCGAGGACGGCGGGCGGTTCAGGGAGGTCGAGGGCGGTTCATGCCAGTACCAAGGGTTGATGGTTGCGATGTTCGCCGTCGCAACAATCGGTGTAGGGTCGAGGGTGTACGAGGAGACGGTGAGGGCGATGCGTAGGGCGGACGGTTTAGAGGAGTGGGCGTCAAGCGAGAAGGAGGTGTACGAGTGGTTAGGGCAGATGATCCAATGGGGAGGGGTGCAGTCAAGCAAGTTGTGCCGTTTGACGAGTCAGTTGTGGCAGAGGGCAGTGGAGGGCGTAGCAGACGGATGAGAGGGGGCAGGGTAAAGCCGGCGAGTAAGGGTAGTATATAAGAGTATTGTAGTTAGACAGTAAGGGGTAGAGAAGTAGAGCAGGGAAGCAGAATAGCAAACGGAATATCAAACGTTTTCACACAGGATAAGTTCGCATAACAAGTGAGGGCAGAAATAGATAGTAAGTTGAAAAGAAGATAGAGGACAACAGAGGACGATAGGGATCGATGAAGGTCGATGGAGGTCGATGGAGGGCGATGAAGGAAGATTTCAGTCAATAAGGCAGAACGGGGATTCACAGAGAGGAGAGAGTGTGGATAAGGAAATTCAGAGTTAGTAAAGAGACGGGGAAATCACTAAGGAAACGGAAATAAACACAACAAGTTAGTAAAGAAGGAGGGAGATTTATTTATCAATAAGTAGATATATGAGGCGTAAGTAGATAGAGCAGGGTTAAAAGAAGGGAAAAAGGTCAGAGTCATAGACGAAGGAAAAGGTTAGGGATAGATGGAAGAAAAGGGTCAAGGACAGCGCAGAGATGTCAGTCAAAAGAGCGGAAAAATGTAGTGTACGTACGTAATAGGGCAATAAAGTGCACAGCCGGGTTCAAAGCATTTTCCAAAGGTTAAATAGCATTCAGTTCGTACACATCACAAAGAAGGAAGATGACACAGTATATATATACCAGATATATAGAGTATATGAAAAAACAACAAAATGAAAAGGAGAAGAGAAAGGAAAGAGGAGAAAGACATAAAGGTAGAGGATAGGAGGTTGAGAGCAGATGCAGACGATATATCAAACAGAATGAGGGCAGAGGCATACCAATAAGAAGGAGCAAAGAGACAGAACATCCACACATATATAGAACGTAGTATAAGTAAGTTAAGGTAGGATAGATGGAGACAACCATCCAAGTCAGGGTTATACATTGAAGATCGTCAGATTGTATAGTTATATATACAATCACATAACGATAAGCGTATAAGCACAAAAGCCAAGATAATCATAATCATCCGGGAAATACAACAGGGACATCAGTATAATGCCAAAAGAAGATTGAATATAACAGAGTAATAAGAGGAAATTTAGGTTAGGATATTATCAAAATATGCACAGTTGTATACAAAATCATCAGTAAGGCGATATTCAAAAGGAAAAGAGCAACATCAGTTTATATATAATTTAACATAAGGTTCAGAAGAAGCAATACCAAGCCAGAGAGGACGTCAAAATAGAATAATAATAGTATAGTTCAAAGGTCGATTTTTGATGCGCATTTCAAGGTTATGATAGTTATTAAGAGAATGATAGGCAGGTTAGGGTTATATCAGAAAACACAGGCAGCAAAGAGAATATATAGTCCACATATGATGAAGGGTTCATGATACCACGACACACAGCATATAATAACAGTAGAAAGATAAGCAGAACAAAGTATAAGGCATTTCCACATCACAAGGTTTAATGTTACACAGGAGGTGAAGAAAGAAGATTGACGGGAGAGTTGAAAAGTCCAGAGGCAGGCAGAAGGAGAGAGTAGGAGGGAGAGCAAGAGGTCCAACAGAGCAAGAGAGACCAAGCAGGTAAAAAGGGTTAGGAGATACATATCAAGGTTACATAATACAGGACAGCCAGAATAGCGGTATAAGATTTTAGGGTTAGGGTGGAAGTACAGTTCACAATTTCCACAGTTGGATAATAAGCCAGGGTTAAATAAAAGGTAGAGTAATAGGGTGAAGCAGGTACAAAGTTAAGAAAGAAGGAGTGAGATGATGGAGGTAGCATCAGAAGAAAGGAATTTCAACAGTGAATGAAGGGATAAAGACGACGCAGATAAGGGAGTCCACAGATGAAGACCATAATGACATAGGAGTAGCAGGGATAGCGAGGAGGGGGAAGAGAATTTGGGTTACGAAGGAAGGTTTCAGAGTAGCCAGTCAGAAGTGATTTTAGAACGGAGGAAATCAAGTGGAGAGAGGGAGGTTTTTAGGGTCATGAATAAACACAGAGCAGTTAAGACGAGGAGATGAGCAAGACAAAGAAGTTACATATAGCAGGTCACGTTATATATTGGTAAGTTTACGTTCAACATGGACGGAAGAGTTAAAGAAAGAGGAGAGAGAGAGAAGGGTAGGATTATCGCAAGAGGGGCAGGTAGAGACGGACAAAAGAAACAGGTCAAGGTCAGAGCAGGAGGAGGTAGTCAGGGATAGATAAGAGGAAAGGGTTAGGGATAGATTTTAAGGTTATTAGGAAACAGAAGGTCAGGGTTATGACGGTAGAGGGAGAGAGAAGGGGCAGATGAAAGAAAAAGGTTAGGAGCAGGGCAGAAGGGGATAATTAGAGGTAGATAAAAAAGAAGGTTAGGGATAGATGGAGGGAAAAGGTTAGGGACAGATGAGAGAAAAGGTTAGGGACAGGCGAAAGAAGGTAGTTAGGGACAGATGAAAGGGCAAGTTAGGGCATTGAACAGCCCAACAAGGATATTAGGAGTAGAGGTTGAGGGACGAGATGGAAAAACAGGGCAGAGGGTTAAGGATAGAGTGGGAGGAGAAGAAGGGGAGGAGGAGGGAGAGAATGAAGGATATTTTTCGGGTCAGGGTCGCCAGGCAGAAGGAGTTTTGGGATGGAGGAAAGGATGTGGAGATGGAGAGGGTTAGTAGGGGAAAAGAAAAAAAAGCCAAAACAAAGAAACAGAAAAAACAAAAACCAAAAGGGTTCAGTTGCCAGGGTAGGTAAGACGGGGAAGTAAGTGAGAGGAATGATTCATTCAGCGGGTAAGGTAATTTATTCACAAGTCCAAGTCCAACATAAACAGGGGGGGTTAGAGAAAGAGGGGAGGGGAGGTAGGGGTTATCGCAGGAGGAGCGAGTCGGGGATGGAGGAGAGACAAAGGTGGGGGTTTAGGGTTAGAGGAGATGGTCAGGAACAGACGAGGGAGAGGGGTCGGGACAGAGGGTTGAAAAGGTTAGGGATAGGTGAGAGAAAAGGGTCAGGGTCAGATAAAAGAAAAAGGGAAGGGATAGATGAAGGAAAAAGGGTGTGGACAGGGCAGAGGGGAATAGTAGGGAATAGATGGGAAGAAAAGGTCGAGGATAAGAGGCGAATTTGGAGGGTTCATTCAGATGAGAGTCGGTTTGGGTTAGTACAAGGGAAAGGGTAGGCAAAGAGTTCCAGTCAAAAGAGTTTAGGACAAGTGGAGTGAGGGGAATAATAGAGTTTAGGGTGAAGGCAGATATTAAGAGAGGAAAGGAAATTCAACGGTGAACAGAGGGATGAAGACAACAGAGGTTATGTAGAATGCGTCGGAAGATAACGGAGTTTAGGGGTAAGACGATAATGATACAGGAGTAGTAGAGATAGCGATGAGGGGGAAGAGAATAAGGGATGATAAGGGAAGGTTTCAGAGATACGGGTCAGAAGGAATTTTAGAAGAGAGGAAATAAGGTAGAGAGAGGTAGGGAGCAAAAAAGATCAATTCACAAAGAAGTTAAGATGATGAGGTGAGTGAGAGAGGCAAGTGATATAGCAGGTTAGGTTATTTATTCGTAAGTTCACGTTTGAATACAGACAGAAGAGTTAAGCAAAAGGGAGAAAGGGAAGGTTAGAGTTGTTATAGAAGGAGTAGGTAGAAATAGGTAAAAGAAAAGGGTTAAGGTTGGGGCAGGAGGAAGCAAGTCGGAATAGGTAAGAGGAAAAGGTTAGAGATAGACAAGGAAAATTAGAAACAAATGGTTAGGGTTAAAAAAGTAGAGGGATTGGGGAGGGGATAGAGAAAAGAAAAAGGTTGGGGTTATAAAAATAGAGGGGGGGAGCAGAAGGGTTAGGGTTATAATTGAATATGAAGAGGAGAGGGGTATAGGGAAGGGACAGATGGGGAAGAAAGGTTAGGGATAGGGCAGAGAGAAAGGATAGGGATTCATAAGAAAGATGAGAGACAAAAGGTTAGGGTTTTTTTGGGGTTAAGGGTGAGAGCAGAAGGAAACAGTCACAATTCAATATAAAGAGGACAGGAGAGGAGATAAATAGGGGGGAAAGGTTAGGGATAGATAGGAGGAAAAGGGTAGAGATGGAGCGGAGGGAGCGGTGAGAATGAAATGGAAAGAAAACGTTACAGATGGAAGAGAAGTATTTAGCGTTAATCCAGATAGAGGTCGTCAGGAACAGATAAGAGGAGAGGTCAGGGATAGACGAGAAAGATTGGAAACAAAAGGTTAGGGTTATAAGCGTAGAGGGAGAGAGCAGAAGGAAAGAGTTATAATTAAATATAAAGAGAAGAGGGATTAGGGATAGGTAGAGGGAAAAGGTTTAGGGTTAGATAGAAAAAAGAAAGAGGAAAAGGTTAAAATAGAGCAGAGGAAATAGTAGTGATCAAGTACAAAGGAAATGGTAAAGATAGAACAGAAGTATTTAGCGTTCATTCAGAGAAAGGTGATTCATAATAAATATAAGGGAAAGAGTAAGGAAGAGGTTCAGTCAAAGGAGCATAAGGAGAAGGGCAAAAGTTCAAAACAAACAAAGCAATAGAAAATAGAAATAGCAGTCAAAAAGGAAGAGGAAAAGAAAGAAACAAAAGCAGAACGAAAACAGGTTAACAGGTAGAAGAGTTAAGAGGAGGAAGGAAGGAAGCAAAATAATAAACAAAGAAGGAAGCAAAGTGATTACATGATAAGTTCACGTCAAATATGGACAGAAGAGTTAGAGAAAAAGTAGAGATAAGACAAAGGTTCAAGAAAGATAAAAGCAAAGGGTTAGGGATAGATGCAGAAGAAAGAGATAGAAGGTCAGGGTTATAATAGAGGGACAGGGTTAAGGACGGAGAAAAGAACAAGGTTAGGGACAGATGAAGGGAAAAGGTTAGGGATAGAGCAGAGGGGATAGTTAGGGTTAGATATGAAGAAAACGTTAAGGATAGAACAGACGTATTTAGCGTCAATCCAGAGGGATAAAGATGGTTTAGAATGAACATAAGGGAAAGAGTAAGGAAGAGGGCAAAGGTTGAGAAGAAATAAAGTGGTTAAAATGACAAAGTAAATAGTATAGTATACGCAGACATAATTACACAGCAAAACGCATAAGACATATAAGAGTAGGAGAATAGGATGGAAGCAAGAGAGGCAGGTGTTAGGGTTAGGGAGTATATTTCAGAGAGAGGGGCGGTTTTATGGTTTAGAAGATAGGGATAGGAGTTAAGGAAAGCAAAAAAAAAGGAAAAGGGAAAAATAAAATCAAAAAGAAAAGAAGAAAGAAAAACAGGTTAATAGGTGGAGGAGTTGAGAGGGGGAAAGGGATAAGGATAAGCAAAAAAAGGAACAAAGAAGGAGGAAAAGGGATTAAATGACAAGTTCAGGTTCGATATAGGCAGGAGGGATGAGGAGAAAGTAGAGATAAAAGGTCAGGTTGGTGGCAGGGGGGACAGGGGTGGAGATAGATGTAAGAAAAAGGTAAGATATAGAGCAGAAGGAGATAGTTAGGGGTAGATAAAAGCAAAGGGTTGGGGACAGATGAAAGGAAAAGGTTAGGGACAGATGAAGGGAAAAGGTTAGGGATAGAGAAAGGAAAAGGGTTAGGGATAGAGAAAGAAGATAGAAATACAGGTAAGGGATAGATGAGAAATAAAAGGTTAGGGACACATAGAATGAAATAGGCAGGGGCGGACAGAGTTAGGGTTAGAGATAAAATCAAACAAACAGGTTCGGGATAGATGGAGGGAAAAGATTAGTAACAGTTAAAAGAAAAAGGGCAGGGAAAGGGCGGGGAGGTCAAGTCAAAAGAGCAGGAAAACAAGGTATACATACATAACAGGGTAATACAGTAAACAGTCAGGTTAGAAGCATTTCCACAAGGTGAAACAGCATTCAGTTCGTACACATCATAGAGGAGGAAGAGGATAAGACAGAAGTACAAAATAAGTAGATCAAAGAGAGTGTAAAGTAGATAGTTTATAGTAAAGGGGATGTTTTAGTACACATAGATGAAAGTAATAGATTACAGTTAAGGGAGGATTGAGGTACATATAGATAAAAACACCGCAAAACAAAGAATATAAACAGGGTTGATTACCACGTCAGATATAAAAGTATTGAAAGAAACGTATAAATATAAGATATAAAAGGGGCGGATCATGAGACAGTAAATACAAAAGGTAAGCGTAAGCCGAATAGCAGAGAAAAAGAGGGATATAGAATAGAGAAGATAATAATAAAAAGCATATGAAGTATAGTAGGGGGTAGTTGGCATAATAAAGGAAGAATGAGAAATTAGTTAGGGTCAGGATATTGGGGTTAAGACCAAATAGAAGAGGCCAGAGATAATAGGTAGAGAAAGTAAAAGTAAAAGGAAAGAGAGTATAGGATTCAGGGTTACATAGCAAGTAAGAGTAAAATCAAGATAAAAGGAAATTTTAGATATAATAGGGAATAGAAGAATAGTTATTCCAAAAGGTAAAGAAGATGTAGATAACGTCAGCAGTGTAATAGGGTATAGAAGGAGAGAAAGTATAAGATAAGTGATAAAGAGATAGAAAAAGATAGAAAGAGTATAGAGTTAAGGTTAGATAGAGAAATAAGGAGGAGAAAGTAGAGAGGAAGATGGTGAAAAAGAGGGAGTATAGAGTGAAGGCAATGAAGGGTTTAACAGGTAATAGAAGGGGAAATAGTTAAAGGGGTGAATGAGAGAAGGTATAAGAGAGTGGAGGAGTATGGAAGATGGAGGAAAGTAGTAGCAGGTAGTAAGATAGAAAATAAATAGAAGTAGAAGAAGGGAAAGGGTGAGGGTTAGAGAAAAGGAAAGGGTCAGGGTTAGAGCAAAGGAAAGGGTTAGGGACAGATGAAAGAAAAAGGTTAGGGATAGATGGAAGAAAAAGGTTAGGGATAGATGAAAGAGAAGGGTCAGGGATAGATAAAAGAGAAGGGTCAGGGATAGATAAAAGACAAGGGTGAGGGTTAGATTTAAAGAAAACAGGTCAGTGTTAGGGCAGAAGGGTATTCGTCATAAGTAGATATAAAGAAGATATTGAGGATAAAAGAGGAAGATTGAAGGTTATTTCAGACAAAGATAGTTAAGAGTGAATATAAATTAAGAAGTGAAAAGGGTTAAAGACATATTTAAAGATCAGGGACCATAATATATACAGCAGTAAGAGAATAGTATACAAGCAAGAGAGAGAGAGAGGTATCAAGATACACAGCAAGTATAGAAATGCATACATAGAACGCGTTTTTAGCATAAAGTCGTTTTTATTATTTAGGAAATTGAAAGGCGCATTCAATGAAGGACGCGAAACGAAAGCAAAAAACAATTGATAGATAGAACAATAAATAAAGAGAGAGCGAGGCAAAGGTTTTAGGGTTAGGTTCAGGTTACAGGCGGACAAGAGAGATAAAGAAAAGGAAGATCATAACAGAAGAGGGGGTTAGAGTTAGATAAGAAAACAGAAGAATAGTTAAGAAGAGAAAGAGGAGATAAGAGAGAAAGAGATGAATGAAACAAAAGGGAAATATTGGAGGTGAATAAGAGGTTATTAGTTAAAAATAAATAGAGAGAAAAAGCGAGAAATGGATAGAGAACAGAGGTCAGAGATAGCAAGAGTGAAGAGGGTAAGGTTTAAACAGAGGGAGATGGATGGAAAGAAATCAAGACAAAGATTTCATTATAGAAGACCAAAGTAAAGAAAGATTGACGTTGAGAGTGGTTAGAATTTTAGGGTTATGTAAAGCGAAGGAGAGGTTCGATTGAAGAAGCATAGAGGATCAAGCAGATATTTACGATCAGCAGATAAAGGAGAGTATAGAGTAAAGAGTATATAATAAGAAGAATATTTGAGTATATATAGAGCAGAAGGCGGCAAAACAAGAGATGGAAATAGGATGAATAGGCGGGATAGATGAGGATGAATGGAGGAGGATAGATATAGAATAGAAAAGAGATGGATAATAATAGCAGATGTCAGAATATTAGGGTTAAGAACAGGCAGAAGAGAGTTTTAGGGTTAATAAGTAGGGAAAAGAAAAGAACAAAGGGTAAAGAAGAAGAAAAGTAAGAAGGGGAGAGTAGAGGGTAAAAGAAGCAGATAGTCAGTAGAAGTGAAATAGAGACAAAGAGATGATAAGAAAGACAATAAAGAATAGAAAGATGATTATTCCAAAAGGTAAGGGGCATATAGATATAGTAGGGGGGTTTCATAAGATATGTAATGAGGGTTGGTATAGAAGGAGTTAGGAAGGGTAGAGATAGAAGGAACAGTATTTAGGGTTAGGGTAAGAGAGTGATGAGAGGATTGAAGTTGGATGGAGAGAGGAAGAATAGAAAATGAAAGAGAAGATAGGAAAGAGATGAGAGAAGTTTTAGATAAAAGTGCAGGAGTTAGGAGTGAGGGGAATGAAGCATTGAACAGGTGATAGAGTTAGGGTTAGGTTGAAAAGGTAATTGGGAGAAAGTATAAGAGAGGATAAGAGAGGATAAGAGAGGACAAGAATATAGAGAATGATAGGAAGTGGTAAGAAATAGGAAAGGAGGAAATCAATAAGATTTAAGAGGGTGAATAGAAGTAGAAGGAAGGGGAAGGGTTAGGGATAGAGAAGAGGGTTAGGTTTTTAGGGTCAGGGAATAGGAAAGGGTGAGGGATAAGGAAAAGCAAAAGGAAAGGGTGAGGGATAGGGGAAAGCAAAAGGTGAGGGATAAGGAAAAGCAAAAGGAAAGGGTGAGGGATAGGGGAAAGCAAAAGGTTAGGGACAGAGCAGAGGAAAGGGTTAGGGACAGAGTAAAGGAAAAGGTTAGGGATAGAGAAAAGGAATGGGTGAGGGACAGAGTAAAGGAAAGGGTGAGGGTTAGAGAGAAAGAGAGAGATGGGAGTAGATAGAGGCGAGAGTGTAGGTATAGAGAAGAAAAGAAGAGAGGAAAAGCAGAGTTAGGGTTAAGATGAAGTATAGATAAAAACAGGCGAAGGAAGGTAAAAGAAGAAGAAGTGGAAGGGGGATAGGATAGAGAGACAGTTGAAGTGATTTAGATTTAAAAAGAATAAGGGCATGAAGATAGTAACAGAGAGAGAGTGAAAGTTATAATGAATAGAGAAAGAAAAGGGTAAAATGAGAGTGATAAGAAGGGGATAAGAAGGGTGAGGAAGAGGATTTTAGGGTTGATGAAAAGGGAACAAGAAGAGGGAATAAGGGGTATTAGGGGTACAGGTTGAGGGAAGAGTGAGAAGAGAAGGATAGGTAACAGGGGTTATAGAGGGAGTGTGGGAAATAGGTATGCAGAGGCGAGGTGAAGAGTAGGGTTAGCGGCGAGAGAGAGAGAGGGCAGTGTCGAGAGGGTTTACAGAGGGCGAAGTTTACAGAGGGCGTGTGGGAAATAGGTGAGAGGGTAGTATATGCCCGGCCATGTTACATGTGGTGGAGGTGGTGAAGGTGGTGGATGTGGTGTGGTGAAGGTGACGTGGTAGAGGTGGTGGAGGTGGTGAAGGTGGTGGAGGTGGTAGATGTGGTAGATGTGGTGAAGGTGGTGAAGGTGATGAATATGGTGGAGGTGGTGTGGTGAAGGTGGTAAAAAGATGAAAAAACAGAGAAGTTAAGATGGGGAGGTGAGGGAGACAAACAAGTGATATAGCAGGTTAAGTTGTTTATTAGTAAGTTCACGTTGAATACGGACAGAAGAGTTAAACAGAAGGGACAAAGGGAAGGTTAGAATTGCTAGAGGAGGAGTAGGCAGAAATAAATAAAATAAAAGGGTTAAGGTTAGAGCAGGAGGAGGTAGTCAGGAACAGAAAAGAGGAAAGGGTTAGGGATAGATAAGAAAGATTAAAGAAGTAGGGTGAGAGGGAAGGGACAGAGAGAAGAAAAAGGTTAGGAATAGGGCAGAGGGAGAGAGCCGAAGGAAATAGTTATAATTCAAAAGAAAGAGGAGAGGGGTTAGGGATAGATTTAATAAAGAAAAGGTCAGGGTTAGATAGGAGAAAGGGGTCAGAGATAGAGCAGAGGGAATAGTGATGATTGAAAATGAAGAAAATGTGATAGATAGAACAGAAGGATTTAGCATGAATTTAGAGAAAGATGATTGAGAATAGATATAAGGGAAAGAGTGAGGAGGAGGTTTAGTTAGAGGAGGATGAAGGGGAGGGCAAAAGTTGAAAACAAGTAGAGCAATAGAAAATGGAAATAGCAGTCAAAGAGAAAGAAGAAGAAAAGGAAAAGAAAGGAAAAGAAAGAAAAAACAAAAGAAAAAACAAAAGCAAAAACAGGTTAAGAGATAGAGGAGTTAAGAGGAGGATGGAAGTAAGGAAAATGAATAAAGAGCGAGGCAAAGGTGTCGAATGATAAGTGCAGATCAGATATAGACAGAAGAGATGGAGAGAAAGTAAAGGTTGGTTAGGGTTACAGCAAGAGTAGAGGGGTAGGGATAGATTTAAGAAAAGAGATTAGATATAGAGCAGAAGGGGATAGTCGGGGGTAAGGTTAAGGGGAATATTCAAGGAAGACAAGCAAGAGGTTAGGGATAGATTTAAGAAAAAGGGTAGGGATAGATGAAAGGATAGGGGTAGGGATAGATTTAAGAAAAAGGGTAGGGATAGATGAAAGGAAAGGGTTAGGAATAGAATAAAAGAACAAGGTTAGGGACAGATAGAGGCCAGTAGACAGGTGTGTAGGGGTGATAGGTAGATGGGGTATGGGACGGAGGATGTGTAGATGAGGTGTGTAGACGGGCGAGAAAGAGGGCAGTGTCAACAGGGTAGAGGGTAGTATATGGCCGGCCATGTTCCATGTAGTGGAGGTGGTGAAGGTGGTGAAGGTGGTGAAGGTGGTGAAGGTGGTGAAGGTGGTGAAGGTGGTGAAGGTGGTGAAGGTGGTGAAGGTGGTGAAGGTGGTGTGGTGAAGGTGGTGTGGTGAAGGTGGTGTGGTGAAGGTGGTGTGGTGAAGGTGGTGGACGTGGTGTGGTGAAGGTGGTGGAGGTGGTGAAGATGGTGGAGGTGGTGAATATGGTGAAGGTGGTGAATATGGTGGACGTGGTGGAACCAAAGGTGTATGTGGGTGTGTAAAGGGCGGAGGGCGGGTGACGGGTGGAACGGGCGGGTAGGCGTGTGCCGGCGACGGCGGTGTGGAACGCGTTAGACGCATGGGTGTGATGGACGGGGCGAAGGTCGAAGGCGGAGGCGGGACGGCGGGGCGGCACGGAGGCGGGCCCCACCGGGTGGGTGAAAGGCGGTGTGGAACGGGGGACGGCGGGACGGCACGGACGCGGCCCCACCCCCGTA